>NC_141263.1:18650000-19850000 GCF_054856545.1 Hippocampus guttulatus
AGGAAAATTGTACTAAAAAGTTTAATGTACTGGAACTGTACTTGGGCAATGATTCTTTCACGTACTACTAGAGTGAACCAAAGTACCACGCTTGGAGAATCACTGTGCTAAAGCAATACCCTGAATGTATCTAGGGGAACATGATAAGCAAAAAGAAAGTCACTTGTCGGTCATATGTCCCCATTAACTGTATCCGATCATTCCTCCGGTGGGTTATGATGAAGTATATGTTGAATCGTGGCTGTATTTTCACATTTTTGTCCTCCTTTAGGGTACTTCCACTCACGCCTCCTCCACTCACCTGGCTGTCCTGGATGACCTGGACGAGCCCATCGGAAGCCAGCCCGACCAGCCGGCCTCCGCCAGGAGCAAACCCAGCAGCGTCCACAGCAAAGTCAGCTACCACGGCAGCCTGCGGCGGGCTCGCGATGACAGGTGTGCACGCGGGAAAACGTCCTCCGCCGCGTCAGGAGCGGCCGATGTCATCACCGCTCTCTTGTCCCCCCACGCAGTCATATCAGGAGCGACGCGGTCGTCTACAGAGGCGGGGAACAGCGCAGTTTCCACGGCAGCACGCCGCGCCTCGACCACCCGCTGTCTACGCACGGCAGCCAGAGGGACGTGACCGAGGCCCCGCCACCTCTCATCACGCACGGATCCACGGCGAGCGAGGGCCGCGTCGCCGACAATGACGGCACCAGCGCCTAAAAAGGTAGTGTCACTATTGTAAAGAAGAACATATTGAACGCGTGTTACACATTGAGACTGGACTTCATTTTAAGCAAACACGCGCACACACGTTCTTACTGTTAACAATCCTAAATAGGTTGTCCACTAACTTCTTCTTAATTGCATTAAAAATAAGAAAGTCTCATACCAGACTGAACTTAATTATTGGCAAACTTCATTTGTACAAGGACCTAATGTGAACATGTGGACCTCTTTTGTGCGTTACGTCAACTATTTTTATACTGTGAACTGTTTGTGCGTGCGTGTGGATGTGAGACAAGATTTAAACTGTTGAGTTGGATAGAACAGGCTGGCTGGTTTTTGCACTGAAGCATCCGCTTTGCAAGCATTACAGGTGCATCTAAATTAGGGATGTCCCGATGACTTCTTTTTTTTTTCCATTAACTTGATTTTGGGTTTGCATCAGCTTAATTATGAGCATTTGCCAATACCGAGTCCCAATCCGATACATCGGTAATGCGTTTGGGGAGGGGGGGGGGGTGAGCACATCCAAATTGTCTTAATTATCTGCGTTTTTCTGTTTGAATAAAAGTATATCAATTTCAGAACTTTGTATATGGCTGGACGTCAGCAGTGGTTCAAATACAGCAAAATATATATTTAAAAAAAAATCTTTATTCTTGGCTTTAGAAAAAAAAAAGTTTAAAATCCACATCTTTTTCTGTCAATACCGATTGTCTGAAAATCATGATCAGAGTGGGATGACCCTAATCTAAATAAATTAAGAGTATTGTGAAATTTTAATTCATTTCAGTTGTTCAATTCAGTCAACTATGTTATCGTTTTGCAATTTATCTAACGAGACATCTAACAAAAATCCAAAGAAATTTGAAAAGAATGTAGATAAGAAACAACCAACAATTATTAGTAAGAAGAAATTAGGTTTAACTAAGTTTCACTTTTAAAATCAATCAATGGAAAATATATGAACTTGTCTTTGTTACTCTCATTTACTGAGATGCACCTTTTAATATACGGTAACTTTTTTTCCCCTTCAAACAGTGCAACAAGTTGACAGCTTTCACGACTACACTTTATTATTTAAGTTGCACAAGTCTGTTTCTTTTGCTCCTCTCTGTAATCACATGATGTAAATATGACTCTTTGTTCATGGGAACCTACCTCGCCTGTGTGATCAGCCGTTTGTGCTCCTATCAAAATCGTTTCTTCCCCTTCACGTAACACACACTTCGAACTATCCTCCATCAGGAATAAATTTGCCTCCTGCCTCTCTCGCCTTGGAGCATCTGTGTTTTTACAGATCTTAGAAATAAGATGTCTAAGCACAACATAACTGACATGAAGAGATGCGTTAAAAAAGGCCAAAAAAAACCCTGCTCTTCTCTGAGCCCTGATTGCATTTATCTGAGGCTGTGAGGTGCGGCAACATCCTTTTCCAGATGTGATATAATGAAGGACGTGACGTGTGCAGATGTGGTGGCATGAAATGTTCATGTCACACTGGATCAGAAACTTACCGTGACATTGTAAATGAAAAGCCTCACTTATGTTTGTGTTTTAATTTATTTGCGGTTTGTAACTGCTTTAACTACTTTTACATGCTGTTTAATAAACTTTTTTATGGACTTTAATACTTTCACACTTGTACTTTGAATTACTGACATTTGTGTCCTCTTTCATTTATTGAGGTGTGAAAAATGGACTCTGCAGACTTCAATGAGGCAAGAGACAATTTAATCTAATTGGTTAGGAAAAATAAAAATACTGGGGAGCTAACAGACCCAACTCAACAAAAAATGTGTCCCCCAGTGTTGTTGATTGAATATAGTTAGATTTTTTTAAGTACAAATACGAATACTCTTAATTCAACAATGCAGGTTCACAGATAAAATCAACAATTTCCCACCAAAGCTTCAACAGATATTTCCGCGAGTCAAGACCCAGTTCCCGATCTATCCCGCTTGCGTCGGACGATGGCGGCGATGTCGTGTTTGAGGGCGGACACGCTTTGTTCCAGCTGCTCCGAGAAGTCCTTCAGTAGGCCGCTGTGCTCTTCCACGAAGAGACGCAGTCCCAGGAGGTCACATGACTCCTGCCAAACACACAGTGGAAAACAAGCAGCGGCGCTAACTGACCGTATGGAAGGCTGCCCGTACGTACGCTGGGCCTGCGTCTGCGCAGACTCTGCAGCTGAACCCGGACTGACGTCATGTTGTGGTAGAACTGCTTCAGCGAGCGGGCGAACTCTGCGTCGCAATTCGGCCGAAACGAGTGACTCCGCCCGCTGTCGCCACCTACAGGAAAGATGCGACATTGCGGAGACAGACCGATGAAGGTTTTTGTGATTGTGTTACCGTTGGTGGCCGCGTTGAGTTGTCCTCTTAAACGTTGATTCTCCTTCACCAGGTGGCTATTGACTCTTTTCTGTTCTTCAAGGTCCCTCTGAAGTCTGCTTCGAGCACTGTTCGGCTCCACGCCATCTGCAGGCTGCGTGTTACACGTGTAGTCAAGGCATCCATTCATTTTCTGTAGCAGTTTGTCCTCATTCGGTTGATGCCGGTAAGATGTGACTCCAAAAATATTCGTTTTCCAGTAACAATTGAACTAACGCGCTACTTTTCCCACAAGTCATCTGACTAACGTTACTCTTCAAACTTGCAGTTGACTATGATGTTTGTTTATTTATTTTAACTCATTCACTCCCAAAGACGTTTTTATACGTCTTTTCAGACTTGGTCCAGAATTGGCTGGTAGTGAATGAGTTAATAAGACAGGCTGACCTTTAGTTGGGAAACTGAGTTAGTTATTGGGGATGCAACAAAACGTAATAATTCATAAAATACAGGACACCCAATTCCTAGCACGAAAGGCACTCCACAAACAGCTGCACATTCCCCGTCACCTGTAAAATGACAGTCATGTAATTCCTAAAAAGCATTCAAATGAAAGCTTCCTACTAACCAATACAGGATGTGTAAACTCTTTTAATGGGAGACAAATGAAAAATTAAACTCACATTATCAGCCATGCCACTCTCATCGATGATGAAAATGCCCTCTGTGCTCACACTAGCGCCCTCCGCAGGTGATGCCAAGCAAGTGCAGCCCTCTGTTAGAATCACAACTTTTCGCCATTATAAACATGATTAACTTCCTCCCAAAAATCTGCTTTTGGGTCCAAAACAAATCATGTATTTAAATAACATTTTTTCTCTTTTTTTTAATTTCCTGAGTGACTCAGCCACCGCCTCACGCTCACACCTTGAAGCCCCCAAAGCTCCAAAAGCATAGCACTGCTCTGAAGGTGGTTGAGTAGCTGCTGCGAGACGTGAAAAGAGGCAAAGTGCACTTTGTGATGCAGCACAGGGTTGATGTGGTGCCATACAGCCGGCGTGTAGAGACGACCGACGCTGTCCAAAGGACTGAACCTAATACATGAAAAACACACGCGCACACAAAAAAATCCATAATATCTAGCTGGCTATGTCCATGTGACAATCTACCATCCAACTACAGTATCATCTCTCCATCTATGTGTGTCAACAACATGATCATATACATCCATGAGGCCGACCCAATCTGAACGCCTCGACTGCGAGCGTCTCTTATCCAGCGCAGACCGAAACACTGCTCCACAACTAGCTGGATGTCAAGACGGCGACCGAGCAGCTCGGACGGGTCGATGAGGATGTCGTCTTCACCCAGGGGCCTGAAAAGGGTGAAAGGCAAATTGGATGGGGTGAGTTGTTTTGCGGGATTGGCAGTTGGTACCTCAGTTGTTGAGCTGACTTCCACCAAACAGTAATTTCATTTCATTCCAGTTTTGTATTATTTCATCCTTGTTAACTTCCATTTACAATTGATGTCAAAGAATGTCAAAATTAGGGATGGGTGAGTAAGTGATCTCTAAACAAATGGATTGTGTTCGAATCTGGAGTTTCCACTGTACTGTGTGTGTGTGTGTGTGTGTGTGTGTGTGTGTGTGTGTGTGTGTGTGTGTGTGTGTGTGTGTTACAATCCATCAGAGGTGCAAGGAATCAGCTTTGCCTGCAGAATGGCCTCTTCACTACCTTCAGAGCCAAGCACCTTACACATACACATTATGATTAGAGTCATCAGTGCCTTGATGAACCATATAGCTGCTGATATGTGTGTGCGCGTGTGTTTTTGTGAGTATGTGAGTGTAGTACCTCCAGTTGCTCGTCCACAGGAATACGGAAGGCCAGAGATTGCAGCCAAAGGTGAGCGGTGCCCAGGAGCAGCGGCTCAACCGGATCCCAAAAAGGGTCTTTGTCTCTGGGCAGGGCAGCAATGGAGAGACCCTCTCCTGGCTGACAGTACTTCATTAGGCTCAAGCCATACTTGCTCCAAAAATGTTTTTTCATCTTATCTTAAGTATTTAAATTACTTGTTCGCCGTTCATCTCATCCAGATGTTGCTGGTAGATTTCTTCCATCAGGAATTTGCGGTTCACAAATTTTGCCTTCGACCACATCCATACCTAACAATTGAAGGATCAAAGAAACATATTTCACATATTCTAAGAATAATAAATGCATTTCATTTGCCTAATTGTACAGCTGCGCAAAAGTTGAATCCAGGCAACCAGGCTCTTGTTGTTGCGTTCATTCTTGTTTTCCAAAAATCATTTAAAATGACGTGTCTGTATTTACGCATGTCTGGGTAAAAATTACATGTGAGAAAATTGCAAAACCTGTTGGGTGTGCTTTGAGGTGACTCTGCAAACGATCTCTTTCTCCAGGTCATGTCCTTTTGAGTCAGACAGCACCAGATTCTTAATCTCCAGTTTGAACTCCACACCCTGCAGGCCAGACATATGCTGACTTCGTAAGTAAGAAAATGTGAAACTTCTTAACTATAGTTTAATTCATTTAAGAAAATGCCTGTCTTCATGAGTATGTTCAAATAGCCGTGGCTTAAAGCCTTATAAATTACCGGAAAAATCATTGCGAATACCCTTTGGCCACTCAGTGGCATTTTATTTGCATTAAGCTAGCCATCTTTAGGAAAGTAATGTGGTTTGGTTGAACACACAACCTTTAATTCTCTTTGTTTTATGTTTACTTTGATGGGAAACTTCAAATGGAAGTTGCCATCAATGTCTTGAAGCAAGCAGCCATTGCCTCTTCTTTGAAGAATTGTTTACCGTCTCTTAGCTGACACCATCAAGCACTCAGAACTTTAAAAAAAATAGGTAACATTTGAAAAATTCCTAAATCACGTTTATTGTTTTGTGTTTTTTGTTTTTGTAAAGTGTCATTGGGTGTCTTGAAAGGCGCTTATAAATAAAATGTATTATTATTATTATTATTATTATATACATGAAGAAAAACAGTTAGTCGTCTTACTTTTAATAATTTAAATGATTAGCTCACACTTAATTAAAACCCTAAATTTACCTTCCCAAGATTATTACAAAAGGAACTATCACCCCAAAAATAATAACATGAAAGGAGAAAGGAAATATTTTCTTCTGAAAATATTTTCTTTCACATTTTAAATTAGTGTCACTTGAATTGGACAACTAAAATAAATTGAGTCTTGCACTATATTGATTTTTATTTTATCTGCACCTGGACTGCTTTTTGATGCATTCTCAGGTTACCTTATTAAGTTCCTGGCTCATCTGGTTGGCTTCAGCCACCAGGGGCATTAATTTGATGTAGTCATAAAAGACGGCCAGTATACTCGGATCCGTCTGACAGGAATCCGTGCTGCTTTCACCTAAAACATAATTGGACTTAGTCAAGTGTTTATTGCCCCCCCCCCCCCCCCCAAAAAAAAGTCATGATCAACATTGAGTTTTAGGGCTCCGGCTCACCCAAGTGGATGCCCTCAGCCGCAGCCAACTCTGACAGGAAGTAGTCATAGTCGTAGCAACTCCAATCGTTAGCCACCCTCTCGGACGGGAAACCGATATAAAGGTAAGTGCAGTTGGAGCCGAGAATGAGTCGGTCCTGAATGGACACCAACCAGAATGTCATGTCAGAATCACATCGACTAAATTGTCGGTAGTCTACGTGGTGACACCCACCAGGTGCTGCAGCTCAGTTGTCTGAGAAACCGCTCTCCCATTGATGGTCACCTTGGACCCCTTGAGTGGGGTGAGCATAACTCGCCGCTGTTTGTTCTTCAATACGAGGTGGCGCTGCTGAATCCTGTCACGCAAACATACAATGTACACACCTTGTTGTGTTTTAAGACGGCTCAGTGTGAGCGAGCATCATCCGTACCCTAAACCCTTGATGGAGATGGATCTGGGGCTGGCTTCACTGAGGCCAATCTCCCAATCACCTGAAAGAACCACATTTCAGTCAATTGAGCGGTCAAAAGAGTTTCACGGTTCACTGATTGAACACTCTAATTTGTCCCTAAGTGTGAGTGTGAGCTGTGTGTGCCCTGCGATTGGCTGGCAACCGGTTCAGGGTGTCCCCCACCTACTGCCCGAAGACAACTGTGATAGGCTCCAGCACCCACCGCGACCCTTATGAGGATAAAGCGGATTAGAAAATGGATGAGATAGATGGATATTCAAATGTAGTCTTCAGTCCATATGTATGATTTTACGTGGTCACTTTAGTATATTCTTGTGAGTTTTCTTGACTTTTCCTGAAATGACTTTCTTTGGGTTTTGATTGGTAAAAAATGGCTTTTGACTGCGATGTTAAGATGAACAATTTGATTTTCAAGAAGTCTTCAGAGTGTCATCCGTTTTATATTGACACACAAAACATTACTGACCCTCTTGGATGAACAGCTTAACCACACCAGAGAGCTGAGCGTCCTCGTTGATGTTCAGGATGTAAGGATGCATCTGCATCATTCTCCTCTCCTGACACACACACACACACATATTAGAAACGGAAAGGGAGTCTCTGCAACGTGTGTGTGTGTGTGTGTGTGTGTGTGTGTGTGTGTGTGTGTGTGTGTGTGTGTGTGTGTGTGTGTGTGTGTGTGCGCGTGCAGTATACAGTATATAAGCATGTACCTGTGTGATGTTGGCATACTGTTGCTCCCAGTCCCTAAGCGCCTCCTGTAGATGTTGCTCCCACAAAGTGTGAATGGTTCTGATTTGGAGCTCATTGTGTGTCAGCAGCTGACGGATCTCCTCTGAGCACGCGCATGCATACATGACTAATCAAACATTCATGGAATTCTCTCATGTTCAAGTCAACAGGGCGGCTTCCTGACTGGTTTCGTCATCGGCGCAGCGTCCATCGTGGCCCAGTCGACTCAGTCGCTGGATCAGTCTGGCGTTCTCGGCTTTGAGTTCTTTGACCAGACGCTCGGTGGGGCGTTCGTTCACTACGGGGCGGTTCTGGATGTGCTTTGCCCTGAAAAATAGTGTTGAATACAAAAAATTAATTATGACATTATATTACTCCAAAATTTAAAGTATGACCAGACTCAGAAATTAAATGAGTTAAACAAAATAACGTTTATGAGTTTGACGAACTAAATACAATTATGAGTTGAGCAAGGCAATGCTATTTTATTTTTTTTTAAGCGTAAAGCAATTCTAAAAAGCACATTTGACACCAATTTCTCACGTTGAACAAAAAGCTCTTTTTCAGTGACAAACTGTAAAGCAAAAAGCGCACAATTTCCAGTGCCTTCAAGGCTTTGGTGCCCTCGAGCAAGGCACCCAATAGAATCAGTAGCTTCTTTCGGCTTTTGTCATTGTACCTCTCAGCATAGCGAAGTGTGGACAGAGACTCCTCGTAGCAGATGTCAGCAGGGCTCAGAGTTGCAATCTAAATCATGAGCAAGTATTGTACCCACTGGAGTTCATTTTGAACACAGCGACGGCGCGTTAGTGTCACCATAACAGTCCGGCTGTTTCCTCCCAAAGCAGATTGCAGCAGTTTCGTGAGAACCGAATCCCTGTAGGGAACATGCACCACCTTCCTCCCCACCGCCATGTCAGCGAGGGCGCTACAAGCAAGAAGACGTACATCAAACAAAGAGATTTGGATAAAAATGACTAAATGAGCGGACCACGCCTACCTGATGACGTTGCCCAGAGTGGTGAGGCTCAGGTTGATGGCCATCCCCTCCTTGAGACGGTCGGCCTCGGACGACGCCGATCTCTGACGCTCGCTTCCTGCCAGGTCTACCAGGTTAATGTTGGACTGTTTGGTGACGCTCTCTTGAGGTAAGATCTTCACATCAGCAACAAAGAACTTGTTTAATGACCAAGTGGAGTTTCACTCACCAAGAGAACAGTTGGTAACACACCATTTTAGGAGGCCAATATTCATTTTCAGTCATAAGGGGAAATATTTAATAACTTTGTTGTAATGTCTATAAGCATAAGTTAATTGAATACCCTTTCAGATTTGTTTTAAAATGCTAACAAAAGGTTCGGGGAGCTCCCAAGGTCAACCGCATGTTGCAACTCAAAAGTAAAAGGTGCAGCGTTCCCTGGAACAGCAGGATCGCTTGTCGGCCTTCAAATTAAAAATGCAGATATTCTGCAAAATGCCGAATATCAGCGCTAATAATGGGCTAGGACGGTAGTCGGTCTATCACTAATGTGTAACTAACGCTTCCGGTTTCCAAGTAGCAGCAAAGAAACCTGACAAATTTAGAGAAATGATTATTTAAGCGTGGGATAAGTATTTCTGGTGGCACGTGGGCTCCCTCTACTGGTATGTGAAAAAAATCACAAATGTACGGTAACTTTTTTTTACTTTTTAAAAATTATTGTGTCACGTTACACCGGGTTCAATTGGTTTAGTCCTGCACAGTACATTATTATTTTTTTAAACAAATTATGAATTTAGAAAAATTCTTGACAATAGTTTGAGAATTTCGACAGTACAATGTTCAGTAACTCAAAAATACATCTTTAAAAAAAATCCAGAAAAATACAGATTTTGGAGATGCAAGGATTCTGTCTAACACCGATGACATTTTTGGAGGAATAATCCTTAAAAATACAGTATGTATTTCGTAATTCATTCAGTAATTTGTGAATGGACGCCACCTGTTTGAGCTGTAGCACAATGAGCATGTGGGAGCGGCTGCTGTTTGTGTTCATGTGCGTGGCCGCGGTGGTTCTGGTTCTGGTGCCCTGCTCCATCAGCTGCTCCACCTACGGCATATTGGAATATTACCCTTTGATATTTTTGTTGTTGTTTTGTTTTTTGTTTTTTTGCAAAGTACAATAGAAAAAATGAGGGTGTCTCAGCCACCTGTGCTGCACTATCACAAGGGACTGTACGCAGACCCTCCACATAGAAACCCCTGTGCTGCTCCTCTCGAACCCGGAGCCCCCCAGGAGGACGAGAACCACGGGACAGCAGATCCACCACCTATTAAGGTGTGAAGTTTTAAAAAGGAGGTAATTTGCTAAGATAAAGGTATTGCCATGAAAAAGAGAATAACGTAAGAAGCGTTTTAAAGGACGAGGACAGACGGGGATAAGACGGAAGGGTACCCAGGAATAGGGTCAAGTGCCCATCTCTGACAGTACTAATGTGACCTCAGCCATTTTGGGAGTTCTATTATTCAAAGTAAACTGCAGTGGCAGTTTCTGGGATGTATTTTATTTTTTTTACACGTAGTTTTTAACAAATGTGTGTCGTTATTTGGGACAGAATGTTGAAAAACAACCTTGGGAAATGAGCCACATGCTGCTTTGCCATTCTCGCCTTGACTGTCAAATCATAGTCCATCTACTTCAAGAGGACAACAAAACATGTTACCATGGCAACATCATTGGTTATTTTACCTGCTCATTGTAGATTTCCAACATACTGAAGAAGACCTGTGACGATATCAAACGTAAAGACATTTAGAACAGACATCCACATACAGACAAATGCATGAATATGTACGTACAGCAGTATATTTATTTACCTGGCATTGTCTCGTGTCCTGGTTTTCTTTAATGGCTTCAAAGAGTCGATCACACAGTTTGGGAACCAGGCCTTTATTGGGCCTGTAACCCACCATCGAGTAACTTTTGCCAGAGCCAGTCTGTCCGTAAGCCAGCAGGGTGGCGTTGTAACCCTGCACACACATCAATGTATCATGTGTACATCACATATATTTTATTCCAAAACAGATGTTTGATACCTGGAGTGCATTCTCTAGTATTCCTTCCCCAAGGTCCTGGAACACACATTCCTGAGGGGAAATCACATGACAAAAGTATTCATTCACGCTCTGTACTTAAGAGTGTGTGTGTGTGTGTGTGTGTGTGTGTGTGTGTGTGTAGTGTCTGGGGTCACAGCTCTAAATTACAGCGCAGGGTAAAATCTGTATTGTGTAAGCTTTTATCGGTCAAACTTGAAAAAATACAACTTCTCAAAAACCTTACATGTGACAAAAAAGTAAAGTTTTTTTTAATCGGCATCAACAATTCATTCGGGGACCTGTGAATCCATCTCTGATTAAGATTTGCTGTTGACCAATACTTCCCACCACAGCTCTCAGGTACTCAATACTACTTACCTGGTCTGCATAGCGCCCGCCCGCCTCCTCGGGCAGGTAGAGGCCAGTGCGGTCCTGGACGACGTAGCCACTGTGAGACCAGTAGGCGTAGTCGAAGCAGAAGGAGCGGCGGCACTGAGAGTCACGTGGGTCCTGGATGCTGATGGAACTCGCTGTCATGGTAACGACGCAGTGGCTGCCTGCATCCCTTTCCCTCTGTTGGCCAGGAGGACAGTGAAAGGCAAGTATGAACAAGGCCAAGAATTCTCACTGGACACCGCACATCTTTATTTTTAGGGGCAATCAGCTAACCCTTTGTTTGATATACTGGATGTCAAATTGGCCCGAAATGACCCGAAGTGATCGCGTGATCATCATCAGAACTGATCGGAGACGGCGGGAAAAGCAGAGCAGGAACCAGGAAGGCATGTAGCCCGACAGCGGGGTTTGAGGGGAAGGGCGCCATACGCATTTTCCAACCAAACTATTCATTGGAAGGGTGGGGAAAATGACATATATAAATGAAATGAACACCACAGGTTAATTTTTAAGGATTTTTATTGATTTTAGAAGCTTTCCCTGAAAATTAAGGACAATTAAGAACATAATTTTACAACTTCTTTTTGGGGGTATTTTTACGAACTTTAAGGACCCCTGGGAACCCTGTGACTGTACTTTTATAAAGCACATTTACATTTCAAACTGAAACAAAGTTCAAACTACCAAATTACCGTCAGATGGGTTCTTATTTTGTATATATAGCAACACAACCTATGTTGTCTACGAAGTATAACACAACGTGTCCCAGGATATGTGACAATGGAACATGGAGAGATATACTTATTGACAATATAAAAGCTAGCTTTCTGTACAGACCGAACGCTGGCCTAATACTGTATTCGTTAAAATTATAACACACTGACCTTGTTGAACGGTCGGACTCTAACAGCCACCTTGACACAGTCCCTGCCATGCATAGTTGATGCTTTCTCAGTGGAGGAATGAAACAGACCAGGGGACAATCACGCGCGCGCACATGCACACGCACACACACACATACTGAATAATGAGACACTGTAACGTGCAGTAAATAATAAAATAAAACATTCCTTGAAATAGTTAGCAGCACAGAATGCTACTTGTGTGGGTTATTTTCGTTTCCTCCTATATGACTAGCTGGTGAAGTTTAAGAGAAGATCAGTTTTCACTTTCACCGTGCCTGCCGGTTGCTTCCATGAATCATTCATGTGTGCGCGCGACATCATTTACCAGGCCATCTTAGTGTTTGTTGTAGTGATGTGTCGGTCGCGAACGAGTCGGTACAAAGAGCCGGCTCTTTGACCTGAACGATGAGAGCCGGCACCCTCCCTCGAGAGCCGGCTCTGTCATTTTCCTTCTCTCTCTCTCTCTCTCTCTCTCTCTCTCTGTCGCTCTCTCTTTTTCACGTGTCTGAAGCGAGGTTTGGCAGTGGCTCAGCTGCCGTGCTCAGAGAGGTAGACCAGAAGAGAAAGGGGTGGGGCTTGGTTGGTACTGCGCGGAGTGCACGCTCAGCACATGCTCCGTCGCGCCTGCGCAGCCATAGACAGACACATACCTGTCAACTTGTACGTTTTTGCAAGTATTTTATACGTTTTTTTTAATCATTTCAAATCATGTGCGGCGTATTACAACTTTTATACCGAAAAAAAAAAAACAATTGTGAACCGATCTAACAAAGACCATTTTGGCTCAAATCCCGATCGTCTCACCTGCTGGTAGCTGACGACAATGCCGTCGTCGATCGCTACTATTGTCACGGCAAACCAGCAAAGGTAATCCTCAATTAATAAATAGATTGATAAAGCATGATGTGTGCATGCGCGGTAAGCCGTTGTAAGGGTTTTTGTTGCTTTTTAAGGGGAATCGTAATCATTTATAAGGGCAGCGATTAGCCGAGGTTGACAGGTATGCAAAAGCATTTGACTTTCCCAGTTCCAACTCGTCCAGAGGATCATAAACACAACAACAATCACCAACCTGGTGAGACAGCACCTGATAAAGGTACCAAGGGAGTAGTATTTTTTCGGTGGGACTGTACTTGTAAAGTTGTGAGCCACTTCAGTCGAAGGTTTGTCATTCCTATTAGTCACCAGTAGACGGCGCCGTTACGTTACGGAAAGACCTTGTCAACACCTTCGACGACGAGCGCGAGCCTCTTGCGAGTTTGCGGTCGAATTTTACAATGATTCTTACTACTATTAGCTGACATTGGAAAGCGAAATCGGGTTTATTGTTTCCCCTTGCCAATGGCAAGCCCTCTGATCATCATTTTGAGACCGAAATGTTTCTGACATGTTGATCGATATACAGTGAATACTTTGAGGGGGAAAAGTTATCGGGGCCCTCAGAAATTCATACGATGTTTCCTCCCCAATCTGAAACGAAGTTTGATTTAAACGCGATCCTTTGGGTTTTACAGGTTCTTCAGCCCCTGGTGGCACTGGAGAGCACACCGTAAACATCCAGACGAGACTTGTGTCTCAACTATTCCAGCGGAGTTGCCCTGATCAACAAAGCATCTTGAAACAATGAATAAAGCTGACCTGCACGTTTTGGTAGTGTGCGTAATGGGTGTTTTATTTGCACTTTATTCACGATCGCCAAGAACAGGCGTTTTTAGACCAAAAAAAAAACGACCATTTTATAGTAAGGCGTTTTTAGCCGAAAAAAGCGACTTTGTATAGTAAGGCGTTTTTAGCCGAAAAAAAGACCTTGTATAGTCAGGCGTTTTTTGACGAAAAAAATGTTTACATGGTCGGTTTTTTTCGTCAAAAAACGCCTTACTATACATGGTCGTTTTTTTCGGCTAAAAACGCCTTACTATACACGGCCGTTTTTTTCGGCTAAAAACGCCTTACTATACACGGTCGGGTTTTTTTCGTCAAAAAACGCCTTACTATACATGGTCGTTTTTTTCGGCTAAAAACGCCTTACTATACATGGTTTTTTTTTTCGTCAAAAAACGCCTTACTATACATGGTCGTTTTTTTCGGCTAAAAACGCATTACTATACATGGTCGTTTTTTTTTCGTCAAAAAACGCCTTAATTTATGGATGGTTTTTTTCGTCAAAAAACGCCTTACTATACACGGTCGTTTTTTTTCGTCAAAAAACGCCTTACTATACACGGTCGGTTTTTTCGTCAAAAAACGCCTTACTATACATGGTCTTTTTTTTCGTCAAAAAACGCCTTACTATACATGGTCGTTTTTTTCGGCTAAAAACGCCTTACTATACATGGTTGTTTTTTTCGTCAAAAAACGCCTTACTATACATGGTCGTTTTTTTCGGCTAAAAACGCCTTACTATACATGGTCGTTTTTTTTCGTCTAAAAACGCCTTACTATACATGGTTGTTTTTTTCGTCAAAAAACGCTTTACTATTAATGGATGGTTTTTTTCGTCAAAAAACGGCTTACGATACATGGTCGGTTTTTTTTCGTCAAAAAACGCCTTCCTACATATGGTCGTTTTTTTTCGTCAAAAAACTTCTTACTATAGTTGGTCGTTTTTTTTCGTCAAAAAAGGCCTTACTATACATGGTCGTTTTTTTGCGTCTAAAAAGGCCTTACTATACATGTTTTTTTTGGGCTAAAAACGCCTTACTATACATGGTCGTTTTTTTTGGCTAAAAACACCTTACTATACATGGTCGTTTTTTTCGTCAAAAAACGCCTTACTATACATGGTTGTTTTGTACAGTAGGGCGTCGTTTTTTTCGTCAAAAAACGCCTTACTATACATGGTTGTTTTTTTCGTCAAAAAACGCCTTACTATACATGGTCGTTTTTTTCGGCTAAAAACGCCTTACTAGACATGGTCGTTTTTTTCGTCAAAAAACGCCCTCTGTACATGGTCGTTTTTTTTCGTCAAAAAACGCCTTACTATACATGGTTGTTTTTTTCGTCAAAAAACGCTTTACTATTTATGGTCGGGTTTTTTTCGTCAAAAAACGGCTTCCTACATATGGTCGTTTTTTTTCGTCAAAAAACGTCTTACTATAGTTGGTCGTTTTTTTTCGTCAAAAAAGGCCTTACTATACATGGTCGTTTTTTTGCGTCTAAAAAGGCCTTACTATACATGGACGTTTTTTTGCGTCTAAAAAGGCCTTACTATACATGGACGTTTTTTTGCGTCTAAAAACGCCTTACTATACATGGTTTTTTTGGGCTAAAAACGCCTTACTATACATGGTCTTTTTTTTCGTCAAAAAACGCCTTACTATACATGGTCGTTTTTTTCGTCAAAAAACGCCTTACTATACATGGGTTTTTTTTCGTCCAAAAACGCCCTACTGTACATGGTCGTTTTTTTAGGCTAAAAACGCCTTACTATACATGGTCGTTTTTTTCGTCAAAAAACGCCTTACTCTACATGGTCTTTTTTTTCGTCAAAAAACGCCTTACTATACATGGTCTTTTTTTTCGTCAAAAAATGCCTTACTATACATGGTCGTTTTATTTCGGCTAAAAACGCCTTACTATACATGGGGGGTTTTTTCGTCAAAAAACGCCCTACTGTACATGGTTGTTTTTTCGTCAAAAAACGCCTTACTATACACGGTCGTTTTTTTTCGTCAAAAAACGCCTTACTATACACGGTCGGTTTTTTCGGCTAAAAACTCCTTACTATACATGGTCTTTTTTTTCGTCAAAAAACGCCTTACTATACATGGTCGTTTTTTTCGGCTAAAAACGCCTTACTATACATGGTTGTTTTTTTCGTCAAAAAACGCCTTACTATACATGGTCGTTTTTTTCGGCTAAAAACGCCTTACTATACATGGTTGTTTTTTTCGTCAAAAAACGCCTTACTATACATGGTCGTTTTTTTCGGCTAAAAACGCATTACTATACATGGTCGTTTTTTTTTCGTCAAAAAAAGGCCTTACTATACATGGTCTTTTTTTTCGTCAAAAAACGCCTTAATTTATGGATGGTTTTTTTCGTCAAAAAACGCCTTACTATACACGGTCGTTTTTTTTCGTCAAAAAACGCCTTACTATACACGGTCGTTTTTTTCCGTCAAAAAACGCCTTACTATACATGGTCGTTTTTTTTCGTCTAAAAACGCCTTACTATACATGGTTGTTTTTTTCGTCAAAAAACGCTTTACTATTAATGGATGGTTTTTTTCGTCAAAAAACGGCTTACGATACATGGTCGGTTTTTTTTCGTCAAAAAACGCCTTCCTACATATGGTCGTTTTTTTTCGTCAAAAAACTTCTTACTATAGTTGGTCGTTTTTTTTCGTCAAAAAAGGCCTTACTATACATGGTCGTTTTTTTGCGTCTAAAAAGGCCTTACTATACATGTTTTTTTTGGGCTAAAAACGCCTTACTATACATGGTCGTTTTTTTTGGCTAAAAACACCTTACTATACATGGTCGTTTTTTTCGTCAAAAAACGCCTTACTATACATGGTTGTTTTGTACAGTAGGGCGTCGTTTTTTTCGTCAAAAAACGCCTTACTATACATGGTTGTTTTTTTCGTCAAAAAACGCCTTACTATACATGGTCGTTTTTTTCGTCAAAAAACGCCCTCTGTACATGGTCGTTTTTTTTCGTCAAAAAACGCCTTACTATACATGGTTGTTTTTTTCGTCAAAAAACGCTTTACTATTTATGGTCGGGTTTTTTTCGTCAAAAAACGGCTTCCTACATATGGTCGTTTTTTTTCGTCAAAAAACGTCTTACTATAGTTGGTCGTTTTTTTTCGTCAAAAAAGGCCTTACTATACATGGTCGTTTTTTTGCGTCTAAAAAGGCCTTACTATACATGGACGTTTTTTTGCGTCTAAAAACGCCTTACTATACATGGTTTTTTTGGGCTAAAAACGCCTTACTATACATGGTCTTTTTTTTCGTCAAAAAACGCCTTACTATACATGGTCGTTTTTTTCGTCAAAAAACGCCTTACTATACATGGGTTTTTTTTCGTCCAAAAACGCCCTACTGTACATGGTCGTTTTTTTCGGCTAAAAACGCCTTACTATACATGGTCGTTTTTTTCGTCAAAAAACGCCTTACTCTACATGGTCTTTTTTTTCGTCAAAAAACGCCTTACTATACATGGTCTTTTTTTTCGTCAAAAAATGCCTTACTATACATGGTCGTTTTATTTCGGCTAAAAACGCCTTACTATACATGGGGGTTTTTTTCGTCAAAAAACGCCCTACTGTACATGGTTGTTTTTTCGTCAAAAAACGCCTTACTATACATGGTCTTTTTTTTCGTCAAAAAACGCCTTACTATACATGGTCGTTTTTTTCGGCTAAAAACTCCTTACTATACATGGTCTTTTTTTTCGTCAAAAAACGCCTTACTATACATGGTCGTTTTTTTCGGCTAAAAACGCCTTACTATACATGGTTGTTTTTTTCGTCAAAAAACGCCTTACTATACATGGTCGTTTTTTTCGGCTAAAAACGCCTTACTATACATGGTTGTTTTTTTCGTCAAAAAACGCCTTACTATACATGGTCGTTTTTTTCGGCTAAAAACGCATTACTATACATGGTCGTTTTTTTTTCGTCAAAAAAAGGCCTTACTATACATGGTCTTTTTTTTCGTCAAAAAACGCCTTAATTTATGGATGGTTTTTTTCGTCAAAAAACGCCTTACTATACACGGTCGTTTTTTTTCGTCAAAAAACGCCTTACTATACACGGTCGTTTTTTTTGGCTAAAAACACCTTACTATACATGGTCGTTTTTTTCGTCAAAAAACGCCTTACTATACATGGTTGTTTTTTTCGTCAAAAAACGCTTTACTATTAATGGATGGTTTTTTTCGTCAAAAAACGGCTTACGATACATGGTCGGTTTTTTTTCGTCAAAAAACGCCTTCCTACATATGGTCGTTTTTTTTCGTCAAAAAACTTCTTACTATAGTTGGTCGTTTTTTTTCGTCAAAAAAGGCCTTACTATACATGGTCGTTTTTTTGCGTCTAAAAAGGCCTTACTATACATGGTTTTTTTGGGCTAAAAACGCCTTACTATACATGGTCGTTTTTTTTGGCTAAAAACACCTTACTATACATGGTCGTTTTTTTCGTCAAAAAACGCCTTACTATACATGGTTGTTTTGTACAGTAGGGCGTCGTTTTTTTCGTCAAAAAACGCCTTACTATACATGGTTGTTTTTTTCGTCAAAAAACGCCTTACTATACATGGTCGTTTTTTTCGGCTAAAAACGCCTTACTAGACATGGTCGTTTTTTTCGTCAAAAAACGCCCTCTGTACATGGTCGTTTTTTTTTCGTCAAAAAACGCCTTACTATACATGGTTGTTTTTTTCGTCAAAAAACGCTTTACTATTTATGGTCGGGTTTTTTTCGTCAAAAAACGGCTTCCTACATATGGTCGTTTTTTTTCGTCAAAAAACTTCTTACTATAGTTGGTCGTTTTTTTTCGTCAAAAAAGGCCTTACTATACATGGTCGTTTTTTTGCGTCTAAAAAGGCCTTACTATACATGGACGTTTTTTTGCGTCTAAAAACGCCTTACTATACATGGTTTTTTTGGGCTAAAAACGCCTTACTATACATGGTCTTTTTTTTCGTCAAAAAACGCCTTACTATACATGGTCGTTTTTTTCGTCAAAAAACGCCTTACTATACATGGGTTTTTTTTCGTCCAAAAACGCCCTACTGTACATGGTCGTTTTTTTCGGCTAAAAACGCCTTACTATACATGGTCGTTTTTTTCGTCAAAAAACGCCTTACTCTACATGGTCTTTTTTTTCGTCAAAAAACGCCTTACTATACATGGTCTTTTTTTTTCGTCAAAAAATGCCTTACTATACATGGTCGTTTTATTTCGGCTAAAAACGCCTTACTATACATGGGGGGTTTTTTCGTCAAAAAACGCCCTACTGTACATGGTTGTTTTTTCGTCAAAAAACGCCTTACTATACATGGTCTTTTTTTTCGTCAAAAAACGCCTTACTATACATGGTCGTTTTTTTCGGCTAAAAACTCCTTACTATACATGGTCGTTTTTTTCGGCTAAAAACGCCTTACTAGACATGGTCGTTTTTTTCGTCAAAAAACGCCCTCTGTACATGGTCGTTTTTTTCGTCAAAAAACGCCTTACTATACATGGTTGTTTTTTTCGTCAAAAAACGCTTTACTATTTATGGTCGGGTTTTTTTCGTCAAAAAACGGCTTCCTACATATGGTCGTTTTTTTTCGTCAAAAAACTTACTATAGTTGGTCGTTTTTTTTCGTCAAAAAAGGCCTTACTATACATGGTCGTTTTTTTGCGTCTAAAAAGGCCTTACTATACATGGACGTTTTTTTGCGTCTAAAAACGCCTTACTATACATGGTTTTTTTGGGCTAAAAACGCCTTACTATACATGGTCTTTTTTTTCGTCAAAAAACGCCTTACTCTACATGGTCTTTTTTTTCGTCAAAAAACGCCTTACTATACATGGTCTTTTTTTTTCGTCAAAAAATGCCTTACTATACATGGTCGTTTTATTTCGGCTAAAAACGCCTTACTATACATGGGGGGTTTTTTCGTCAAAAAACGCCCTACTGTACATGGTTGTTTTTTCGTCAAAAAACGCCTTACTATACATGGTCTTTTTTTTCGTCAAAAAACGCCTTACTATACATGGTCGTTTTTTTCGGCTAAAAACTCCTTACTATACATGGTCGTTTTTTTCGGCTAAAAACGCCTTACTAGACATGGTCGTTTTTTTCGTCAAAAAACGCCCTCTGTACATGGTCGTTTTTTTCGTCAAAAAACGCCTTACTATACATGGTTGTTTTTTTCGTCAAAAAACGCTTTACTATTTATGGTCGGGTTTTTTTCGTCAAAAAACGGCTTCCTACATATGGTCGTTTTTTTTCGTCAAAAAACTTACTATAGTTGGTCGTTTTTTTTCGTCAAAAAAGGCCTTACTATACATGGTCGTTTTTTTGCGTCTAAAAAGGCCTTACTATACATGGACGTTTTTTTGCGTCTAAAAACGCCTTACTATACATGGTTTTTTTGGGCTAAAAACGCCTTACTATACATGGTCTTTTTTTTCGTCAAAAAACGCCTTACTATACATGGTTGTTTTTCGTCCAAAAACGCCCTACTGTACATGGTCGTTTTTTTCGGCTAAAAACGCCTTACTATACATGGTCGTTTTTTTCGTCAAAAAACGCCTTACTATACATGGTCTTTTTTTCGTCAAAAAACGCCTTACTATACATGGTCGTTTTTTTCGGCTAAAAACGCCTTACTAGACATGGTCGTTTTTTTCGTCAAAAAACGCCCTCTGTACATGGTCGTTTTTTTTCGTCAAAAAACGCCTTACTATACATGGTTGTTTTTTTCGTCAAAAAACGCTTTACTATTTATGGTCGGGTTTTTTTCGTCAAAAAACGGCTTCCTACATATGGTCGTTTTTTTTCGTCAAAAAAGGCCTTACTATACATGGTCGTTTTTTTGCGTCTAAAAACGCCTTACTATACATGGTCGTTTTATTTCGGCTAAAAACGCCTTACTATACATGGGGGGTTTTTTCGTCAAAAAACGTCCTACTGTACATGGTTGTTTTTTCGTCAAAAAACGCCTTACTATACATGGCATTTTTTCGGCTAAAAACGCCCTACTGTACATGGTCTTTTTTTTCCGGCTAAAAACGCCTGATATACATGATTGTTTTTTTCGACCTTAACTTTGTCAAGAAGAGAAAGTTTAACTTGGAGAAGACCACCCAATGAAAACTCAAGACGTCGCAATGTTCATCAATGTTTATTGTGTTTATCAAAGAGCAGTCATCAAAAATAACATTCTACATACACTCTTCAGAAAATAGCCTATGTATCAGCTATACAACACTCAGGTCAACAAATCCATTTTTTTACTCCTTTTCTTTGCATTTGCACACTGTACAACATTGCCAGTAGGAAGAGAGTCCAATTTTTTGGCACCAAAGAACATGTCGTGCGCCCCAAACTTCAAATCAAAACATAAGACTAAACAGTGTCATTACATAAGTAAATGTGGTAAAACTTCCAAAGGGGGAAAAAATAGAATTTATTATTTAAAATTATTTGGAGCAAAGAAAATTTACATTGTTAGAAATATTGGTTGAATTTCTTAACAGCGGTGTTCCAAGAGGTTTAATATTAAACCGCTAAGAGAATGGACTGAATGTCTCCTCAAAAAAGAATGACTTCTTTCTCTGGTTCTTTTTAACGGGAGCATCTATTACAAACAAGCAGTTGATCACTGCCAGGTAGAGACCAAAACAAAATGGCCACTGATGCAGCCTTTAACTCATTTACTGCCGGCCCAGTAAAAACGGATCTTTGACATCTTTTGCCGTTAAAGGCAGTGAATGAGTTAAGACATTTTGTCCAAATGAACTAAGCAGCACATTTAAGGTCAACCACCAACTTTCAATCAGAGATTCTTTCTGCGTGTGGCAGGCTTGATGAAAACGCTGTCCATTATACGTTTCCGGCGGAGGTTCATTCTCGATGACGTCCGAGCGGCTCCTTGCTTCTCCTTCTTCCGGGCTTGCGGGGCCTGATTGACTGGACTGGGCAGTGGTGAGATCAGATCCACTTCGACCAGGGGAAGAGGCTCCGGGGCGGATCTGGATATGAAGGTGGAGTGTGAAAAGTAAATGAAACATCAAATGGTGGCTAAGAAGCAAGAGAAAACCAAACAAAAACAATTTTCATACAGTGGACCCTTGCATACTCGCAATTTGCCGATTTGTGGATTTTTTTCCCACCCATATTGTTTTAAAAAATATATTTTAAAACAAATTTTGCTATCTTAGTGCTTAAAAAGTTATTTTATTTTTATTTATTTTTTAACAAGAGTGTTCTCTCTTTTTTATTGAAATCCATTTACAAACATTTGGTGGTGTTTTTTGGTGTGCTAGAATAGATTTGTGACATTTCCATTCATTTCAATGAGGAAAGAAAATTTGAGCTCAGTTTTTTGGGCAACAAGCGCGGTAAAGGAACATGTTCAACTTGAAAGTCAAGGCACCACTGCATTTTCTAAGGTTAACTAAGAAAAGGTCAAAGCAGTTAAAGTAATCATACTTGGCTGTTCGTTTGGCACTTGTTCTGCTTTTTGAAACAGCTTTCGCCTTTTTCGAGTAGTCTTCATCTGAAGTGAAGTCTTCCTGGAAGGAAACCAAACAAGTGACATCGCAACAATTTCATGACTGTTAAAATAAAAATTGACTTGTACACAGGCTGTACACTGAAGGGAAGTCCTCATTTATGCAGCGTGTTTTGGTCCCACTCAGGGTTACTTATCTGTCTCCACGAGCAGGAGACAAACTTTTGTTGTCTTACGGGCCACACTTGGTTCCAAATGGTTAGAAGGGAAACGTCATCCGTCGATCATTCAATTTCAATGATCATCATTATTCAATCAAATAAAACAAAAAAGCGTGTTGAATGTGCACTATGCAAATGACTGATGAGTAATTTGTTTTGTTATTCTATATTTTGTTTGCAGGATATATCAATTAACTCCCGGTAATCCTTAAAAGATAAATTGATTTTAAAACATTTACAAAAAAAAATTATGAATGAATGACCAAAATATAACAGAGCTCTTGATAATCTAATAGCTCATTGGGGGCATAAAAATGCACAAGATGAAGGTTGGTTCAAAACCTCTACCGGTAAGCCTCATGTATGACGAAAGTCATTTCTGGAAAAGATACCATGACAGAGAATTGAGAAAAGAAAATGAACTAACCGAAAATACTCATACTTCCATAAAATAACAAATAAATAAAGCAATTAGTTCTAGTTTATGCAGTCTTGTAACCGAATGGAACACAAATACTCACTGCGCTTCGTTAGCATTTTCATGTGTCTCTACTTTCACTCACCCACCGCAATTCTGTTCGGCGTTACAACAAAATGAAATCTGTCAAAATCGTTTCTTGATGGAATATCTGAACTGCAGAGCACAAAGTAAAAGAGCAGTTGTGGACTCCTCGTGGGGGGGGCGCATAATCAGGAAATCCTTCCATTAGACATCGAGGCCAGCAGGCCTACCCAAAATGCACATCTTAAACGACAGCACTGAAATGGCATTTGTTAATGCTGACCTTTGAACCACCCTCGACAGCTCTTCTCGCGTTGCGAGTGACGGCCACCGGAACATCATCACTGGGGCCCGGCGACTCCACTATGCTGGCTGACAAACACACGCGCGTCACAATGTGAAGACCAGCGCGGTTCGAAACGGAAGGAGGCGCGGTCGATATGAAGAGCACCTCTTGTTCTCCTCCGTGAGGGCAAGTAGACGAACGATTTTTTTCCTGGGCTGGTCTCATCCTTTGCAGAATCCCCCACCGGGACATCTACGGACGATGTCGTCCTTCTGGTCCTCGACCTCTTTTTCACAACTTCACCTGGGAAGAAGAACAGTAGCTTGAGTGAGCATGCATCGTATTTTTAAAATGGCGTCCTACATCGTACCTTTCTGCTTCTCCTCTTTGTCCTGGAGCCTCTTGATGAGGGCGTCAGCTACCGGGGTTTCAGAATCCACCTCCAAAGGGGTAGCCAGTAAGAAGAGGTCTTCCTCTGGGTGCTCCCACAATTTGCTTCTGGTTGTCTGCCGGAGACTCGCATGACCCGCGGCGCTGTTCAGTTTGGCCTCATGCTTGCCATGACTGATGCTCGCCTCCATCTTTGCTGGACTCTGAGGGGGTGACACAGAGCGCAGTTGAATGAGAAGGGTCAATGAGGCCAATAATAGACGGATGGAAGGATCCATCCAGCTGTGCAGAAAGACGACTAAACTTTGAAAATGCAATGAAATCAATCCAAAAATATTCAATTCATTCATTGTTGTGTGGTGGCCATTACAAAGTATGGTCATGCTTAAATGAGATGTATGATGTTTTTGTTTTTAAAACAGGTCTCACAAAATGGTTTGCTGCTATACACAATGTGAATTTAAGAAATAAAGACTACTGATTATATCTTAAAAAAAGACAACTAATTGCTCATTCGTTAGTGTCATATTGTTATTTTTTTCGATAAAAACCCTCCCATCAGGTTCCCGGAAAAATATGCTCCAGAAAATTTGAACGTTGCTCAAATGAAATCACTGATTCACAAAACTGCTCTGCAAGAAAAAAAGAAATTGGAGCCCGAGTTGATTGCGAAACACTTCTTAGCCATGTTCTAGCGCCACCTCTGTCCACTTTGCAACTGTAAAACCTGAATTTCCAGACTGCAGGACCCCCAAAAAAGGGCTGTTCTATTCTTCTGCAGTATCAATTTACATGCGAGGTGAATACTTACCTCTGGAAAGACGTCGAGAATGGACTGACGCGTCGCCCTCGTCGGGCTGGAATCGGCCTGTGTTGCCCCCTCCTCCTCCTTTGACGGTTTGAGCCCCGTGATGCTGCGCTTGACCGCTGCTGAAAGAACCTCCACCTGTTCTTTGTCTTCCTCTCGTAGGACCTCCAGCGTGGTTTGCAACACCTCATTGCTGTTAAGGATTCGACGACTGGACCTCCTCGGGGTGTTTGTGTGGGAGCTTGTACGTTTGGCGCGGCTGGAAGTCCTGGTGGCTGCTTTCGGAGCAATGTTCGTATCGCTGATCTCGTCTTCTGGTTCCTCCTCTCCGGCATCGGGCTCGTCCTTACTTCTACTTGTTTGTCTGGTTCGAACAGGAGCGGCTCTTTGAGAAGCTCGTCGTCTGGATGGTGATGGAGCAGCGTAATTATGTAAAGCTGCCGTTGCCTCGTCTTTATCCATCTCCTCCTCCTGAGGCTGGCCCTTTTTTGGACTTCCCTCCTGGGCTTGAGGAAATTCAGGTTGACCTTTGCGAGAGCTTCTCCGAGGTGTACCGGCTCGCATTTTGGTGCCTTTCGGTCCAGATGTTCGACTGAGCGAGGCAGGGACCGCGCTGCTCTTATCTGCCGTCTCCGGTTCCTCGCGGATGGGAGTAATGAACGTAACCGTTCTCCTCGAGCGTGTTGTCATTCGGGTGGGAGTGAACGGAACTGTCGTCTTCCTCTGAGAAGTTGAAGTCTCCGGGGCAAGGGCTTCAGGTTCACCGGTTGAAGTGAAATCTTGAACCTCTTCATTACTTATTTGGCTCTCACTTGGATGTGCTCGGTTATCCAGTTCTGAGGGGTCGAGATGTTGCTGGTCTTCTTTCGAAGAGTTTGCTGTCCCTGCATGGTTGGCAGCTCCTTCCATCTCAACAGTTTCATCTCCTTCAGAGCCTTTCTGGGCCTCGGCAATTTCAGGTTTCCCTTCCTCTTGTTCCATTTCAACATTGGCATCTTGTGCTATCACAAAATCCCCGCTATGGCGGTCCTCCAAAGTGTCTGTAGGTTCCTGCGACGGGGTAGGCTCAGAGTCTGGTAAAATGGCAGGCTCATGATCTTTGGCATCCATTTCTTCTGCCGCATTCAGTTGGACCTCAGTGTTCTGTGGCTTGGTCTGCCCATTGAGTTCCTTCCTCTCATCTTCTGGTGTGGCCGCCTCACACTCGAGAGCATCCGGTGCCAGAAAAATTATCTCAGGTTGTGTTGCCAGGTCATCGGAGCCCGCCGCCATCGGTTCCGATGACTCCGTACAATTCTCCGTGGGCAACACATGCGCCTCGTGACCGCCATCCTCATCCATGTCCAGCACCAGCGAGAAGGTGCCGTGACTTGCGCAATTCTGCTCGTCTGGTACGACGGCTTGCTGCAGCTCAGGCAGTTGGAGCGGGGCGGCGTCCATCGCCTCCCGTTGGCCATCCACGAGCTCCAGAGGAACAAGGAGGGTGGTTGAAGGTTTCAGCTCCACGTAGGACGACCCTGGTCCCTCGCCCACGAGCGTCTCCTTTGCTTCCGTATCTGCCCCAAGTCTCACCATCAATACATCTCCTTCCATTTCCTCTCCGACCATCTGGGATGACAGAAACAAACAAAAGTACTTTTCAGACCAACAATCTCATTTATTTGATTTGGATTTGTATTGGCACGATACCTTCATCTCAACCCCCGGCGGTACAAGAGAAAACTGTGCGGCGTCCTGCTCCGACAAAGCCGATAAGAAGTGATTGTTTTCTTCATGAAGAAAGGCCGAGCTGGCTGGGAGGCCTCGTAGACTTCCGTTTCCCTGGATTTCCTCAATGATCTCCACTTCACTACCAGAGTCCTCCTCATCATTACACTCTTCCTCATCCGATTCTTCTTCATCATCATCATCCTCCTCCTCCTCCTCAGATTCGGAGCTCGATAATTCTTCGCTGTCGTTCATACTCATAACCGCTAGGAGACAAGAAAAAGCATGTGAGCATGTAAATGAGGCGCAGGAAACTTGCGTCGTCGTTCACGCATCCTCCTCACAGTGGGAGTCGGTGCCTGTCGGCTCGGAAGATGTCACAGAGGCAGTGGATTTTTGGCTGGTGAATACAGGTGGAGCTGTGGCAGAAGGCTCCTCTTCCTCCTCTGTATTTTTAAATTCATCCATGATCCTGACAAAAGAATATGTGAAAATTTGTACTCCAAAAAGAAATGAAACGGTACGGCAATATTTACAACGAAATTCAATTTACCGTATTGGGCCGAATGTAAGACGGCCCCGAGTATAAGACGACCCCCTCTTTTTCAAAACTCAATTTATACAATTGATCATTTTGGTGGATCCTCACCCCTATATTTGATCAATAAAATTCTAACACGCATGTCTGTAGAGAGTAGATAAAAAAAACACAAACCCGCTGGGGGCTGTCTGTGACAAGACATGAATTCCAGAGCGGGTCAGAGGAGACATGCCACTACCAAAAAGATGTCGCTCCACAAAGTCAGCCAGATCTAGTTAATCAAAACAAGAGATTTTGGTTAAAACCAGAAATATTGAAAATCACAAATATGGTGAGAGCTGAAGACTTCCAGGACACACCTGTTGATTGCTCCAAATTCTCTGCTGGTACATCTGCAGGTTCAATGTCTCCACATGTTTGCGCATGCTCAGTGGAGGCTGCAGCTTCAATGTCTCCAAATGAGTTGATGCGCTGGATGAATTTTGTGGCTTCGCCGTCTTCCCATGCGTTCCCTTGCTGCGTAATTGGGATGGCTGGAGAGTCTCCACATGCGTTCTGGTGTTCTAAAATGGTGGTGGATTCAAGGACTTGTGACTGGGCTAGATGCTCCTCGGTGGTGAATGACAGACTCTGAGATTCTGTCTCTGCGGCAGCGACCAACAGCTCGTCACCTAGCAACAGAAACATGTTCAAACAATGTCATGTCACACAATGAGTGAAAAAGAAGAAATTGGTTATTTTGTATGTAGTTGATGTAATGAATTCAATAACGGAACTAATTACCGCGATAAGATGGTTCTTCTTGGTCAATAAATTCAACAGCATCTTCTTTGCTACCTGATTCCGTGTCTGGTGCATTGTCCAATTTGCACTCAACTCGCTCATTGTCAATAACCTCAGGATTTTCTCGATCCCCTCCCAACTCGTCGAGTTGGTTCTCCGTTCTACACTCAGCTGCTTCTTTGGCGTCATCGTCTTGCTCCACAGCAATCTCCATCACATCTTCAAAGATCTCTTCTTCCATAAGCTCCTGGCCTTCACTCTCGACATCGTTTGATAATTGCAGAGAAGCCCGCTCGGTAGCTGGAACGGAGTTCTGCTCTGGTTCGTTTTCACCCAAATATTTAAGGTTTACGGTCACAACGTCATCTTCTTTATCGGTGTCGAGATGCTCCTCCTCCTGATGTTCCTCCGCATCATAGTACTCCAGAGTGGTGTCCGTCACCTGGAAAGATGTCTGGCTTGTGTCAAAGCTCAAGCTAGGTTGATCTTGGGTTGCGTCCAAGGGATTGGTTAATTTTGCAGCTTCGTGGATTGGGAATGATTCCTTCAGAGAGCATCTCAGCTGCGGCGAGGGAATACCGCCTTCGGGCGGCATGAACTTGACGTGGGGCGATTCTGGTTCTTCATCTTCATCGAGTTGTGCAGACCAGGTCTTGCGTGTGCGAGACAGGCTGGCCCCTCTGGTGAGTAGGCCAATCTCACGGTCTGCGAGCATCTACAGAGGACAACGGTTCCAGATGAATTGGGAAAAGCTGCACAGGTGAGTTTACTCAAACATTATATTTAGACTACAAGTCACACTTTTCATAGTTTGCCTTGTACTGTGACTTAGGTGCAACTTTTGCATATGTTAACAGCTCCGATTGGCTCCCAAAATCCCCCGTTTCCTAAGCGTGTCGATTTACTAGGTATAACCGCTGCAATTGGGGATTTTAGGTAAGGTAAACATCACAAAAACTTTTCAAGCGAAACTTTCAAACAACACACAGTGCATTCAAATAGTCACTCTAATGGCCATACACTGCTCGAGTGTGTGTGTGTGCGCGCGCGTGTGTACAGAAAGGCAGTGCCCTCCAATTAATTTCCGAATGCGGCTTCTATTAGAATGCCATCAACAGGTCGTGCTTGAAACTGTTGACTATTGTACTTCCTGATGCAGTGGTCTCAGCCACTCCTTTTTCGGTTACACACCGGAGCACTATGGGGGGGGGTTTTTTCTCTTCTACATGATTCATTTTTGACCGGTGAGACTTTTACTCGAGTGCGACTTATAGTCCCAAAAAGATGCTAATTAATTAGATTTTTGATGTCAAAATGTTATGCAGAGTACTACAATATCTGATCTGTAATGCAATGACATGGTATCCAGAAGGTAATTTTGCAACAAATATATTGTTAGTATCATTTGCAATACATGGCATGCCATGAACTGACAATGACAGACAGAAAGCAGTTTGTGCTGACCCCGTTGGTCAAGTGCATGTCCTTTTCCACTTCAGGAGACCCGGCCACTTCACCAAAAGTGATCCTGCTCTCTTTGCTGCGAAGCGGAGGGGTGATGGAGCGCCCCGGAGACACGGAGGGAGTGGCCATGGGAGTGGGCCTCTGGCTACTGCGAAGGATGGACTGAGGGGTGAAGGCTGAGAAGACTGCGCCGGAAGCAGCCAGGGCGCGAGCGCGCTGATGTGACAAGAATATATGTTTAAATTGGATGGAAAATTCATCAAATTAGATCAGTTTGAAAGGTGACAAGGGATCAACATTTGGTCTCACCTTCACAATCAGTGGAGTTTGCAGGAGGTTAAATTCTGGGGCCTTTGTTGTGCTTTTTAAAATGGCCCAAGAAGGTCTGGCAGGACTGAGAAGTGGTCGAGGGGTGTGAGAGGAGGGATGAACCACCAAGTCGCTTAGCCTATGTTAAATGAGGGAGAAGTGAGAAGCAAATTGTGAAACAGTGAATATACCTTCGTGATTTTTGACAGTTATAACATTGAAGGAACTAAACAGACTATTAAAAAAAATGTTAAAATGTATGACCTCATGAAGTGGATGATATGGAATGGATCAACTTTAAATAGCATCTTTAAGACAAAATATCAAACCGGTAACACAGCATTGAAGAAAGCAAACTAACAACAGCTACAAAATGAAACTGATGTATCTCGGTGGTTCAACACAATTGCATTTTGCTAGCTAAACACAAATATATTTCGTTGATTCAAGCATAACTCAAAGTTACCCACCATTATATTAATCCATACATTTATCAAATTTAGGTCCTCACAGTTGCCCCTCACACTATCCACCTGCCCTGTGTCAACCGTCGAGACCTTCAAGTTCCTGGGAATCACAGTCTCCCAGGACATGAAGTGGGAAGTCAACACCATCTCCATCCTGAAAAGGGCCCAGCAGAGGATGTACTTCCTGAGGCTGCTGAGGAAGCATGGCCTGCCACAGGAGGTGCTACGACAGTTCTACACGGCAGTCATCGAATCAATCCTGTGTTCTTCCATCACGGTTTGGTTTGGGGCCGCCACAAAAAAGGACAAAATCCGACTTCAACGGACAGTTAGGACGGCGGAAAAAATCGTTGGCACCGCCCTACCCACTCTTGAGGACTTGCACACTGCAAGAATCAAGACAAGGGCACGGAAAATCCTCCTGGATCCCCCGCACCCTGCCCACCACCTTTTCCAGCTACCGTACTCCCCTCAGGCAGACGCTACAGATGCGCACCAAATCCAGTAGACACTTAAACAGCTTCTTCCCTCTAGCCATTAACTCCTTAAACAGTCACTGACGTAGTCACTCTTCTTGTACTACAAATACTGCTACTGGTTACTCTAAAATGGTTCAATGATTTGTTGTTTACGATGATACTAATGCAGCGTGTTATACCGGAGACATTTTCCTTGTGTGTTCTACATACTTGGCCAATAAAGATGATTCTGATTCTGAACATTTTTAAAGCAACTGTAGAAATGTTTCCCGAGTTTGCTGCATTTTTAAGCCCTTTGAACAGCGGATTTAACACTGAAGTGTCACTTGAAGGAAAAAGAAAGGCGTTCACATTGAAACAACTAATTCAGGACTTTTTAATTGAATACAACTTTATTGTCAAATCTCTTTAAGTTTAGTTTAGGTTTAGTTAAGGATCTATGGATGGACACCTCATAATACACAAAACAGTGAGTCTGCCATTGATAAAACAATGCTTTACTCTGGCTTTTATGAAGTACCTTGACTTTCGTTTCGAGCTCATAGTTAACGGGGTTCCCAGGAATGGTTCCGGTTGGATTTGAGTTGCAGGCTTAGGTGGTGGACTCAGGAATCCAGGAGTTCTTGGACTGAAAGGCAGAATTTGAAATAAATACGCCAACAATTAAAAAATAATTTCACTCGTTTGCTGTTCGCTTACCACTTAGCAGGGGAGGACAGAGGTGAGTCTCCTTTGCCCATCCACACCTCCTCAATCTTATTCAAGACACTGTTGATAAAGCCCGCCCTAGACATCACTTTCTCATTCGCGGAACGCTTGCTGATTGTTGACAGTGGCTGTGGACGAGTCACTAGAACACAATGGGGAATTTTAATTAGATATGCAATTGCGCAAAGATGTATCTGAAGGCTTTCAATGATGTCATGCCCACGTTACCTTCTTTGTGGATGGTGGTGGGATGTTGGTAGGGTTTGGCTCTTTCCATCGCCAATTTTCTCTGAACTCTGGGCAGAATTTTGCCATACTGCTCCAGTATGGAGTTGCGGGTGTCTGATCGCTCTTTAAGCTTTGGGTCTCGCTCATTCTAACAAGAAAACAAAACAGGCACATGGTTTAAACACTATGGGAATCAAGCGGCTCATTTTTACACTTGCACGACTATGTTACTATAATGTCAAAATGTGCTTGAAATCATTATCGATACAGTTAAAAGATTGATAATGGGAACAGTTAACCTAAAAGCTGATTACATTCATTCGCAATTTGAGCGACTTTAATTTCCCACTGTACTCAAGAGGCCGTGTGTCATACCACGAGGTGCATTTTAAGGCTGTGGTTGAGTTGCAGCGCAGGTATGTAGTTGGATTGCTGAAGGTAATGAACCATCAGTATTTCCCTGTTTTGAAGACCGCCTGTACCTTGGAGAAACTTCTCCAAAGTTTCCTAAAAACATAAACGAAGAACCAATGATAAACTAGAACGATCACAATCTTTACAGAGCATCTTGAAACAGCTGATAAGACAGAGTTGCTGCATGAGCCAAAAATGACCTGCTCAGTGGGGCCGAGGGGCAGTTTGAGCAGCTCTTTGATGAGACCCAGCTCCTGGCAGGTCTCGTACAGGAAGCCAAGCAGCTCGGCCCTGTTGAGATGATTCGAGTGCTGACGCAGCAATGACCACGCCTCAGTGAGGCACCTGGGAAGTGGGGGGCAACAATTATCGAAGCTACATAAATACAACAGTGGACCATTGGAACTTCAACACAAGAAATCGGATGACTGCTGTACCTGTTGTGGAGCAGTACAGCCAGGGAGAGTCTGGCCTGCGAGATGGAGGAAATGGAGGGCTTCGTGACGTGAAAGTAGCGCAGCGCCACTGAATGTTGGCCCTGACACATGAACGCTTGCAGGACGCGCTCATGTTGCCACTCAAAGTGACACCGAGAGGCGGCCGGATTCAGAAGCAGTTCAAATGAACTCTGATCGGGAGAGGCAGAGGGCGTTGGGAAAACGGGTTAGCTTGTAGCTGACAGTAGTCCACTTATTTTTCTTAAAATATTTGTGCGTGCACACCTGGTGGTCACGGTGGTCCAGCAGCCAGAAGCCTTGCACCAGTTTAACCAATCCAATAGGGATGTCAAAAGCTGTGGGAAAAGACTCCACTGACGCTCCCTCCTTAGTGGGGAAGGAGTACATGACATCCAGCAATAAGTAGATTATCTAAGAAAATGTCAAGGCTAATCACACACAGCTCGGATTGGAACAGACTTGAGAAAATAGAAAGCCATATGAATACAAACAAAATGAGAAAAACCAAGAAGAGTAAGGCCAATTTGAGTTTGAAGGATACAATTGCATGTTTTGCAGCCTCATCAACACTGTCCAGAAGATAAATATCCAGCAAAGCCTGCCGATGAGAAATTCATAATCAATCAGCTGTGCGTGTTTTGCATCACATATGTGTGACGAGTGTGTTGATGTTTAGAATAAGGTAGACTTGAGCATACATGAAGGGTCGGTGGTGGGTACTGTCCTGTTCCACCTTCATCCCTCCTCCACAGATTGGCCAAATGTTCTCCACATTGGCCTACCAAACTGTCAATCATCAGGCAATCGGCACACCACTTTCCCCTGTGACAATAGTGGATGTATCACATTGCTGGAATGCAGTTAGAAGGAAAAAATATATATATTTTTTTTCAAAAGAATACGCACTTGGCCAGAGAGGTGAGCTCCTCCCTGCGAATAGAGTAATAGTTGCTAATGACTGAGTGACTGTAGAAAGGCCTGGAGATCTGCACGGCATCAACATCTAGAGAGAAGACACCAGTTACAACCCGTACACCGGAGACACATCACGACAAATCTTGAAAAAGGCGCTTCCCAAACATGGTTTACCTGATCCTTCAGGCAGCAGGCCAGTGCGACAGAACCAGAGGACCACTTGAGCGTACTTGGAAATCAGACCAGACGCCACATTCTTGTTGATCAGACCCACAAGACCTGCACAAAGCAATCAAGAACAACCACGATTAATAACAATCATTCCTCAGTAAATATGGGACAAACGGAGGCGAAGATGATGAAACTTAACTGGCATTCCTGTAATTCGGTAATCATCAGCACAATATACAACTTGGAATACATGCTCGTAAGATAATTTGGAATTTCTCATGCAGTTCATCAAAATCATTATTGTTAGTCAAAACATAGCGAGGGTAACACTATTTTCGAGTTATCGTCAACAATGTGTTGCATTGTGGAACCTTTGGCGGACAAGTACTGCGAAAGCATTGTGTTGCAGTGTGGTGAAAGGAGTGCATCACCTTTCTGCGTGAGCTCCTGAGCTTCGGTGAGCAGACAGTGGAAGATGGTGCTGAGGTTCTCCAGAAGTCTCTGGCTGTGCTGCAGCAGCTGCATGGTCTGAGGATCTGTGAAGTTGGACGAGCTGTCGAATAGAGGTGCACCTTGGAAACAAACACAAAAGAAAGTGACAACTGCATGCTTCCTTTTTGTTTCCCTTTCGTTTTCATTTCTGCACTTTTCATCATGCGGCTCTATTGCAAATGAGAATGTCAAGGAACATACAAATGCTATCCAATTCCTCCTTGGTCTTGGTCACTTTCTTCCAGGCCCAATCCAAGATATAGCGAAGGTTTAGCGCAGAGCCTGGTTGTTCTGATGGGATGCCATTAAAAATAAGTATTGAATTTGAGTCAAAATGTACCAAAACAGAAACAATGTTTCTGGAGACAGCCTCTCACCCTCTGCAGTCCACTGCTTGATACAACCAGTGATCAGTCCCAAAGTGCTGGTCTCGACTGCAGTCGACAGGATGGCATCTAGCTGCTCCTCCTATAAGCAGTTTATAAACGTTGCAGTGATTTATCCGAACAAAATATCAAATGTAAAACAACAAAAACGGTTTGACTCTGTCATAAACTCAAGGCTCGTGGCTCAGATCTTGAGAGATTGAAGTTAGAAAAATGGCGTGGACACCATTACAATACACATCAATGACACATAAAAAAAAAAAAAAAAAAAACTACAGCATTTCATGTGGATGTATTTACCTGCGAGAGATTGGAAGAATGAGCATTAGCAAGGCGAGATGACAGAAGGCCTGACATGAGACACCGCGAGTAGCTGCTGGAGATGACGTCACTGGAACATGGAGCAGCTTTCCTCAAAAAGCTCAAAGTCTGGCGAATGAGAAGGCATGCAATCAAAACATTCGTTTTTCATTGAAATAATTACAGAAAAAAAATTGGTGGCAAGATAATACAATTGCTGGGAATTTCACTTCACCAAATATACTTCTGCTTCCTCGCACCCTCGAAAACACGTGCATATTAGACTAATTGAGAACTCTACTCTGACTGTGGGTGTGAATTTGAGTGGCTGTTTGTTCATATGTGCCTAGTGATTGACAGGCAAACAATCCAGGGTTTATTTAAACTTCTTGTGCTAACGCTGAGATGACCTCAAGCTCACCTGAGGTGTGTTACGGAAAATGGAAGGACAAATAAACACAGTAATAGAAAGAAAGGGTCACAAACTTGTTTCTGATATCCAGAGCAAGTTGAATGGACAATTCCAGAGTTGAATAAACAGGTAGCATCTGTAACCGAAAACAAACAAACAAACAAAACAAAACAGTAAAATTATTTAATTTTACGACATAGAAATATTATAACAAGTGAATTCCTGTGCAAACAGAGAAACAAAAAACTTAGGGAGTCCAGTAGCAGACTTGCCAAAGTTGTATGCGGTTGGGTTAAAGTACTGTTCCGGTGGGGGGAAAGTCAAAGGCAGACCCCTGCTGAGACTGTGATCCTGTACAACTACATCCAGTAAGACGTTCTGAGGAGCCATTTGCATCACTGGGTCCAAACACCAAACGGCAAGGTAAGCACAGTTCTGCAGAGACTCGCCCATTCTGGAAACAAAAACAAAAAACTCAATTGAAGTGCAATGTCATAGTGAACTGATGAATCTTGCTGACAATAACCGAGAATATTCTTCGACAATGAACACTTCATTAGGAGTACCTTAAATTAATTTTAAGCATCATCCTGAGGAGTGTTAAATGCGAGTCATTTTGTGGCTATTTGAAAGTGATTACATTTTGACAAGACGCGTTTTTGACATTGCCTTCTGAATGGATGGTTCTGATCACACTGCTACGCATAAACCATAACAACAGACCAAAATACAGCACTGCTGTGACTAACTTAATACGGGTGAAGTAGGAATCCGCACAAGCTCCACTGTACCTGAATGAATCTGGCATCTGTGCATGGTACCAGCGGTTGATGTCAAAAACGCCAATGTAGGTAGAAGGTATTCCTTGCCCGTAGGCCTTGACTTGCCAGCTAAAGATGGACACACTGGTGTCTGGAGATGCAACTGAAAGACAAGAGCAGGAGATTGTCAAGTTGTGACAATGAAAGAAGCCAAGTAAAAAAAATAAATAAACAAAAAAGTCCTTTATTGACTAATGTATTGAAAGACGCCTCTTAAAGGAAAAGCTGAATGGTTTGTGCTCTTACCTTCGCATGATTATGCTCGCAAAACAAATAAACAAGGGCCATAAATGCATGTTTGGGTAATATCACTGAGGAACAACTGCAGAGCCTTCAGAGCTCAAAAACAAGAATTCCCATAAACACACACTGCAAAATCTTGAAGACCGGGAAGCCAAGTTGGGAGGACCAACTCCCTATTTCTAAATGGTCTAGTTGTGGGGGAATGACCAAGTGTTTCAACACTTCCGTCACTATTATGTGACCAATCTGACCTTCAGTCATGCTGTCGTCCCTGTCTGGATGGGGTCGGAATTTCTCGATGGTCTGGCAGTTCAGCAAGCGGGTGTTGGTGTTCTGGGCTCCGAGAGGAAAAGCTGCACCACTCAACTCTTGACTGTAACGCTCCTCACAGTACTCAAGACCCTGAACAGCATAATGACAGGTTAGGAGGGAGGCGTGGAAGAGCACTTTTCGGAGAGAAAAATCGTCATATTCTTCACACCTCATAGAGGATCTTCCCTGAGGCCAGACATTTACGCTCACTGAAAGCCATCTGTAGCAGGTGGAGACTGACCGTATCGCCTTCTCTGTGTGGGTGTAACGTAAGTGAGAAGTGAGAATGGGTGGATTTGCTTTAAAAAAAAAAAAAAAAAGTCTAATTGGATTGTAAACTTACTGATCCTGAGAAGACTGGACAGCCCAGAGATAGCAGCAGTTTCTGGGGTCATTTTCTGGCTCCTGGAAGGTGAAGGCGTGAACGGGCACTCTGCCACCATCCAACTGGCAGTGGTATCTACACGTGCAACAGGGGTTTCGTATTGCGCACATATACAGGTTAAAAAATAACGAAATCAAAGCAACTGCAACGGATGGCACCAGAGGTGTAAGTGAAATGTAATTCATCATTTCGCCCTGAAAGCAGTAAATTCTACAACAGGAAACATTTTTTATGATACTGTGATGGATTTTGAGAGCACGTGGAACACTTTAAGTGACTATTGAAAAAGGCATATTTTGAGAAACAGTGGAAAGCCTCACTCTTTTCTGAGAGACTTCAAGTTCCATAGCTGTAAGTAGCCATCAGAGAAACCCACGGCCAGCTGGTTTGTTCTGGGGATGTACTGCAGGGCTGTGGCTGATACACCACTTGGCCCATTGAGCTGGAGGGAAAGGTGTCTGCCCTCTCTGCTGCTCACTTCTCGAAGCCTGGGAATCTCTCTCAGAGTTTTGGTCACTACTTGCAAGCCTGTGAAAATCCAGAAGGAGGGACAGGCTAAGAATGAGAGATTACACAGGGGGGGAACTTGCGTCCCTCGACATGGACGCTGCTCACTGGAAGCCTTGAGCTCGCTCTGGCTGCAAGACAGGTCGTCCAGACAGAGGTCCACGAGCAGCACATGGCCTACATCCGTGACTACAGCGGCGATGCCAAAGAACCAGCGAAGACACTGGTGGAGATGCTGGGTAGAAGTGCTTGCCCCACCATAGCTCACCAAGGGCTCAATGGCTGTAATCTACAGTCGAGCATAGACACAACCACAAAATGTTTTCATGTAAAATGTGCTTCTTCTTTTTTTTTTTTTTCAATGCAACTTAGATTTAGGTAGGATGTCTTCCAGTGCAGCGCAGAGGAGGCTCACCCTGCCTGGTATAACCACAGCCTTGGTCACTCTGGACAGCCCCAAGTCAAAGAGACACAACACACTGCCTTCGGTTTCTTCCAAGCCCACCAGCAAGCCAGACCTATGATGCATGATACAACATCTGACATTATTATGCCATTATTAAAATGCAATTTCCAGTTCAGTAGATGATACGGTGAACCCAACGACCCCGGACAGAAATAGTGAAAGGCTGTAGACCACTAAACCTCTGAGCCATGCCACCCAATGAGAAGAAAGGGACACAGTCTGCGCTCTGACCTTTTGAGCCAGCTGAAGTCCCTTGCGGTGAGGACGGTGGGTGGGTGCTCCCCTCCACCACTAAAGCAGTACGCAGACATACGTTCTCCGGTCAACGCGTGGACGAACTCAAGATGGGGGCCGCAGGCGAGCCAAGCATGCCCTGCACGGCCTTCAAGCACACGGGAAACAAGAAGCTTTTTGTCAGTTAACTTTTTTTAGTGCAACCATATATTCTTTTGAGAGAAAGGCACTCACCAACAGTGAACTTGCCGTGAAGCACAGAGTCCAGCGTGATCTCATCCTCTCCTACAGCCTCGAGAGTCACCGCAGGAAAAGGCAGCAGGCTGCTGGTGACTTGTGCTGTCAACTCATGCATGGCTCACTGCAAGAACAATGTAGGATATGTGTTAAAAGATGTCATATTTATTTTTTTCTCCAGTCTTTACACAGATTTATAACTATATTGCTGTTATGTAATGTTCCCAAAACATCAGCGTAAAAGACCAAAATTAGCCATGATCCCCCTCAGAGACTCAAACTTAATGCATCATGTATTGTCATAATAGCCAAATGCACTATACATAAACTAACAACTCGCAATGAGCATGTGCCGGCTAAATAAAATAGTTTGAAACATTTTACGCTTATGATCAGCAAGACTATAAAGATGGACTTGCGACTTGGGTTTGTGAAATCTAGTTGTAAAAATTCTCTTAGTTATTTTCTACCTCAAGATTTGTAAAATGAGAAGCTGTGATGAATCTCAGTTCCACAGTACAAAAAGGCTGTCTTAAAAGCACAGTTGTGGTCCAGCTGTCAGCAAAATCCCTAAAGGGGTGGGGTGGGGTGCACTGTGATCAACAACAATTGACATTGACACATATGTTTGTGTCAACAGTAGCTTGTGTGAGTGCAATTTAAAAATAAATGTGAGACTGCTTTTTCCAGGCAGTGACAAATGATATTTTATTTCTTAGGCCAATGCAAAAACTATTTTACCATTTCCCATGGAATTTCATGCAGGTGCAACAAGTACAAGATATCCATCTATTAGATTGAAAATGTATCTTCATCTAACACACAGAAGATATGTTTGTTAGCAATGATGAAAAACAACAAAAACAAATAAAAGCATAATATAACTAGGCAGGGTGTACTTGGTTTATGCTTTAGTTCCATTCCTAGGCCTGCAACGTAACCCAGGTTTGTACAGAAATTGTAATATGCGGTAGTCTACCACTAACCTATGCTAAAGCAGTCACAACCATAGTAATATTTGCATTCAACCCACTTTTACGCGATGAAAACATAAACAAAGCCAGTAATTTACAGTGGCAGTCTTGCACCGATGCACAAACTACTTAATAGCGATGGTATGCTGTACGGAAAGGACTTCTAACCACATGAATTTTGAAAAACGATCCAATATTTTTTAGAAGTGGTGCTTGTTTTAAACTAAAGTTTGTCAACCACTGACGTTACGTGCAAAATGAAATGGTGCCCCTTAGCGGGCTCATGGAAAGTAACATCAGGCATTCAAGCGGACTCCCGCGCAACGAGCCTGGCGGTCAGTAGCGCGCAGCCCACGTTTGTGAGGGAAGCATGAAACACACATTTAGCCATTTACAGCCACACAGAATAACATTCATATTCAAAAAGGCAGTTGAGATGAGTCTACCAGCTACCATAGCTTTCCGTCACATTATATAAGAAGTATTACTAGACAGAACAAATGACTCCCGAGTGGGCAAGACTCACGGCAAAAGATGTCACGTCACTTGAAATGTTAGCTTTGCGGCTAGCAAGGCAGAGCACCAATTAGCATCAGCAATTGTTAGCATAGAGCCTTAGCCTAGCTGGCATGATGTAAACAAAGTGTTCTCTGGTCTCTCCGTACATGTTTAACGCGAGGTAACGCCGCTTGTTACTTGGTTATTCAATACGCAACAAGTCACCTTACATTCACTTTGGCGAAGACAACAGGCTACAAGGTCACGAATGATAGCGTTGAACTAAAACGATTATAAAACTCGAGCGAACTACAGGGAGTCCGTGGTATGGTCGAATATTAGTCGTACAGTATTTTGCGTTTAAATAAGATTTGGTGCAGTCTCGTTGCATGGTAAGTAAATGTGCAACTTTGATCACGCGTGTTTGTGTAAAATATGTCCGTTTTTACATTAGCTGTTAAATCACTGCCAGATGGAACGCTCGTTTTAATCTATTGACCGCTTGCCAAACGAAGCTTGCTAAAATCGCATGAAATGATTTGACCGGTTTTCACCATCGTCAATGAAACGGCGAAGAGTGAACGACGAGCATGGACCTAAGCTAGTAGCTGCATCGCAGTACAGCTTCAGTTTATCTGCCACCGGTCTTTTTTTTTTCACGTTGAATTTGCATGGAAGGTAAGAAAAAGCAGGTTAAAGAAGCTAGGCTCATTTAGCTAGCTGCTCGATAGCAGGGTAAAACGTGATGCAATGTGCCGCCCGTTAGCCGCTACAGCCGTTGTCATTACGTTACCTTGCCTCCTTTGCTCGGCTTTTATCGGGACCCACGAGCTTTCGTTACCCTTGGCGAATGTGCCGATTGTTGGCCGTCATAATCAGCACGGGACGAATGTTGCTCTCAAGTCGCTTGGCGCTACTGACAGATGACAAGTCTAAAAAGCTTCGGAGAAACTTCAAGCTTCGGCATAGTCTAGTGCCGTTCCACTGTAGCGGAGGGGAGAGGCGTTAAGCATTTATTCACTGGCTTGTTTAGCCAATGTAGACGTAGACTTGCTCACTAACACTCTCTTTTGGTTGGCGGGTGTATTACAGGGAGGAAAAGCGCTGAGATTTTGGCCGAGGTTCACAGAAAGCTGCAGTCGACCTACTATTACTTATGGCGAAAATCCACATGTCAAATTCTTTACACACACACAAAAAAGGGAAGCCCGGTGGGCCAGTGTTTAGCGCGTCGACCTCACAGTGCAGCGGTACTGGGTCGATTCTAGCTGCGGCCTTCCTGTGTGGGTTTTGCATGTTCTCCCCATGCCTCTGGTGGATTTTCTCCGGGTACTCCGGTTTCCTCCCACATTCCAAAAATATGCATGGCAGGCTCATTGAACACTCAAAATTGTCCCTAGGTGTGAGTGTAAGAGCGGATGGTTGTTGGTCTCTGTGTGCCCTGCGATTGGCTGGCAACCGGTTCAGGGGTCCCCCTCCAACTGCCAGACGACGGCCAGGATAGGCTCCGGCACCCCCGCTACCCTTGTAAGGATAAAGCGGATCGGAAGATGGATATTTAAACACGATTTGCTAGTGGTCCACATAAAATGGTGTTGTTGGGACAGATCCTAGATTTGGACACCTGGATTGGTGACTAGAGTATCCTGAGAGCACCTAAGAATTTGACTATTTGACTTCTAATTCCCCAAATTTGAATCTATTGAACAATTGTATCTTAGTAAGTAAATTTGTTGGAAGAATTGGGTCAAGACCCTTTTGAGCCAAGAGACTCTCAGGTGATGATTCTGAGTCACACCGACAGACCCATACCTGTCAACTCATACGGTTTAGCCATAGTTCATACGGATTTTGTGGTGAATCTTACTATATGGCCGTATCGCACAAATCATACGGATTCTGACAATTTCCGGGGTTTTTTCCCCCCTAACAGGTAGTTCCGTTTGCCTTTGCCCAGAATGGTGCTAGTCTACTCGAATGCTTTCATTTCCAAAGTAAATATGAATGGATGCTGTAACTTCGAGCCGATGGGTCAGCATTTGGAGTTGGTGAAAAAAGTAACGCAGGAATACAACTCTGAACACAGTAATGCCACTAAGTAGAATGATGATTAGACATTAACCAGACATTGTATTATGGAGATCTACAATAAATATCATTGAAAATTTCGTGTGGGGGGGGGGGGGTTGCCGTTATTTTGACATATAAAATGCTTTGGTATGTTATAAGGATTTTTTTGGTAGTTTATACAGGTTGGCGCTCCGAAAAGTTGACAGGTATGCAGACCATCTCTTTTTCTGTTGTCACTTCAAATCATTATTTTTTTAGGAACACAACAGCAAAGTGTAATGGCATGTCTGTTGAGCCATTAACCCTGCATCATCCAAGAGAGCATGACTTTAGATTGGTCAGCAATTTGTCAACACACAAACAGGGAATGACCAATAGTACAGATTTGTTGGGTGAATTTTGACATAGCTTTTGGCCTGACAATCATTTCTACTGTCACTGACATTAAACAACAATCTCTAAACAATCTCTTTGTTCATGCTCATTCTCTAAAGTCCAAGATGGCGCCCGAGTAGGCAACTGTCGGCAAGTGCTCTCATGAGCCTTGTTTTTTTTTTTGTGTTTGTTTTGTCACTTTGTGTTTGTTGTTGCATCGTGTGGACCGGATGTGGATTGTTTTTCAGCATTTTTTGGCCACGACATTCATCAAGGAGGAGACTTGGTGCTTGGTGGTTGCGCCTTCTCGGCAGCATGGATATACCAGCACTATTTTTGATTGGGAGGAATATTGGTGCCATTTGACTGTCATTGCTGGACAACTCTGGGGCGCTTGTGGGTTTTTTGGCGCCTGTAATGGGCAGCATTTTACACAGCCCCGCTCTGTTCAGCAGAGAGATCGGTGCTGTTGGACGGTCTGCGGCTGGATGGATGCAAGGCTGAGGAGCCGACGATAAGAAGAGAGGAGCGTCAGCGCAGAGCGCCGATGCGGATGTGGAACTGGGAGTCGCGGCTTGGAGTTGAAGCGGATTACGTGGGACAGGAGATGTGAGCCAATCTCTTTTCGTCAATGGACGCTAGAGCTTCGTGTTTGCTTTCAAAACTTAGCTTGTAGCAGACGTCTGCACATTTTCAGCAAGACGTCTCTGATCCACTGGTGAAAGGACACTTTGATCCTCTCCTCTTTCATCTATAACTGCTTCAAACAACAAAGTGTTGCAGGAAAAGTGTTTAAGATGTCACGACTGTGTGTTTATGTGTTGTGTTATTTTGACTTCAAGATGGCGCTACGAGAGTGGCTGCTTTTCCAGCAGTTCCTATATTTTGTTCTTCTACTTCTTCCTTTCATAACTTTGCTGCTGTGAATTGGGAACTTCTCCATTGGGAGACTAATAAAGGATTTCTTTTCTTATTATCTTATTCCAAACATGTTTGATGCTGCAGATGTGAAGGTTTTCTCAATTTTGTCCAGAGAGCAATTCTTGGTTAAGTTCAATTAAAGTATAAGTTCAAACACCATTCAGGGTCAATGTAATGCTTTTATTGAGCAGTCCTGGAGACTTTAGGTGTAAATGTAAAACAAAGCAATGATTAAATAAGTCAACTGTACAATCAAAATTATGAAGTATTAATTATTTCATTATTGTTCATGAGGATGAGCATAGTGTATGATAGGTTATAGGCTTTGGCTGCGCCTGTTAGCTGTGACAGATTTTACACTTGCAGTGAGAGGTTCCTGATGCCGGACCATTTTAAGACTGCCTTGAGAAGGATTAGTAAAACAGATTTAAGATAGTCTATAGGAATGTTGATTCAATTTGATTACATCCACTCAGACGTCTGTTGGAATTGAAACAAAGCATTGTGTTCAGCTGCTAGGATTTTCTCATACAGAGCCGCTCAATCATCAACTCATAGTCTTGTATTTCCCTACAATGAGAGAAGAAAACAAATTAGTCAGAATCAGAACTTTTTTCCTCCCCCTTCAAATGTGCATGTGATCTTTACCTGTTACTTAAACAACGTCCTTTCAGGTATTTTTCTTCTGCCTTCTTTATAGAGATATTGTCCATCCCAGCAATGGCGTATGTGATAGCCTGTAAAACATTCTTTAATGTATTACAACAAATATTCAAACTACTAATTGGCTACAGCAGTTTGACATACCTCGGGAAGGAGCACATCCAAAACAAACGGGATGCGCTCCATGTATTGAGCCACAGGCTTGCCTGGCAGTATGGGCACAGCAGTCTCGTAGAGCTCGGTGAGATAACAGTACATTTTGTCTAACTGCGTGTTATCTTCCAGGTAAGTCTCCACTCCAAAAAATCTATTGTCAGATCTCTGGAAGTAGCGGAGCCACCTCGATTGCACCTGACCTCGGATCACAGCCTAAGGGAGGGTGGAAACCGTGTTCAAGTGTTAGCTACCTCTGCCAAGTACTAATCGCAGTTTCTAAGCAGGATTACAAAAACATCCCCATTTTAAAAACATTACGTATGTCGCTGATATCGAACAGGAAAAAAAAAAAACTACAGCGGGGGTGCTAACAGTGAACCACAATTGAGGAAGGTAAAAAAATAAAATAAAAGCTCTCCAAGGTTTTGCTAAAAATCCAAACTCAAATCATACCAGCAGGCGTCCTTCCACCATGCGCTGTTTGATTACAAAGTGCACAAGCTTTTCGTTGGCACGGTTATGTGCAGCTTGGGTCCGATCTGGCAGCAGCCGCTTGGCACACTTGTTGACCTCCTCCTGCTGCTGCTCCTCACAATCTTCTTTGGGATTCTCCCACTGACCCTCTCCCTCCATCAGCGAATCACCAGCGATGGCGAGTTGCTTCGAGGAGCCCTGCGGGGACTTGTTCCTCACTGGATTACCTGAACGAGGGCAAAGACTCATCAGGACAACAGCGAAAGGAATACTTACATTCACCAGGCATGAAGTATACCTGCACAATGGAATGATTTCCATTGTAAGAGCTGTAACGAAAAGTCTAGATGTGGTTTTTTTTTTGGGCATAATCATGTTCCTCTCACACAATATGTAGCCTGTGAAATTAGAGGAACCTCATGCATGTAAACAATAAAAAAAAAAATCCATCCATCCATCCACTTTCTAATTCGCTTATCCTCACAAGGGTCATGGGCATGCTGGAGCCTGTACCTGCTGAAAATAACATTTTAAAAAGGCTTCCAACCGTTTTAGTGCCACTACCAGTTATAGCTTGCTGCCAAAGTAAACATAACACGGTAAATTTTGCATTGTCTATTTAATAAGACAACCACATAACTTTGCCTTTAAGTCTGTGTCAGAGATGTTCGCTCGGACAGTTGAACAGACTTAGGAAGAGATTGTCTTTTCTGCCGGCAGTTTTCTACGAAGCCATTCTGTGCGCGCTCCTCAACTGACACCTGACCTCTGCAGCCTCTTTATTGATCGTGTATGCAAATTACAAGTGATATAACAGAACAATTTAAACCCTTTGGCACTGTGATGTCATTTTCACTCGACAGCGAGTATTAAAAAATAATATAAAATTGGCTGCCCTGCGAGGTGTGTAAAATGCATGGATTTTGCTGTTTAATTCTATAAAAGTAATATTCATCAGAATAATGCGTTTGGACTAGTGGGGGCCGCACAGACCATAATTCTATCAAGAAAATTGTTGACTCAACTTCCCTTTTAATGCCGACCCACACTAGGGAAACGTTACAGTCAGGAAAACTAAAAGCGTCTATGTGGCGGTATTTTAATATTTTAAGCAACAGACATTTGAGCACAATGGGTACAGGAAATGTAATCTAGGTGTTTTGCCTCTTGTAGATCTCGTCTGTCATGAAGGATCAGCGAATGTAGGTTTCCAGTCAATTATTTACCATGCAAGTGTGTGTGTGTGTGTGTGTGTATACTCACTAATGCCATGATCAAAGTACTCGAGGAAGGAACCACAAAACGAGCCACAAGCTACAAAGAGGCAAAAAAGAAGAGGTATTCATCTATGGAAATTTTGATGACACTCAAACTACAAAATACAAACAGTTACCGATGCGTATTCGGTAGTCGGTTATAAGCTCCAGGGACCACTTCATCTTAGTGGCCCATTCTTCTTTGGCTTCAGCCTATGACGCAGTTTGCATTAGAAACATTTGTCACCAGTGTGGATGTAAATCATGTGTATTACAGTACAGTGTTACGTTCCTACCGCCAGCTCATTAGCTCCTTCACAGTCAAAAGGCTTCAGGGATTTCAGAGCCACAATGACCCTTGTACAAAAATGACATGACATTTAATATTGGGCTTCGGACACACACTGACAGTAACCAAAAAAGATAGTTGTAGTAGTAGGTAACTTCTACCCCCGTTTTTGTCGACTTATCTGATCATCAATGAAAATAATGCTGGCCTTTTTTGCCTTACGATTTACTTGCTTGACCTGTAGGGGGGGGGGGGGGGGGGGGGAAACAACTATCAGTCAGGAACTTTTGCTCCAGCAGATTTTCGACACACTTTTTGAACAGTACATTTATTCTACTTTGAACTTGCAGTCAGGTTCTTGACTGGCTGGCCAAGTTATCGAATCACAGTATGAAATTATTTTTACATGTAGAAGTAGTCAGAAAGACGACCGGTTCAGTATCTGCACTATTACAGCAAAATGAAAACGAAAACTAACCCAGATAATGGCAAAGCTAATGTAGTAGCTAATTCAAGTAGGATAAAATGCACATGTGCTTGCATTACGTACACAATCGAATAACATCTAATATAAAAGAAGACACTGGATACAGCGTTTATTCATTAAATTGTGCAGGTTTATATAATATTTGACCCATTTTTTAAACCCAATATTTGGAATGGGATGATAGAATCTTTCTCTGAATGTTCTCAACTCTTGTTTCAAGGAGTGTTTTGAGCCATAGCTTATGCCATGTCGTTTTTTTTAGTTACAATGAAATCAATGACACCTCTGCTTTTTTTTCCAAGATGCAATGAATGAATCTCTTCCGTGACAGAATTCTATGACATGGCAATTATCAATTATTCTGATGATGCCATGACATTCCCCCTTGAAATATCAACCTAAAGAGCAACCTGACTTTCGCACTTGGGGTGGATGCGGACATGCCGACTTGTAAGGTATGAATAGGCCCTTAAGAACCGTGACAAATAAATGAGCCACATGCATAGTTCTGCACTCACCAACGCTGGCCATGTAGGAAAGCGTCTAAATTTGCACCACACAAAAACTCCCTCTGTGATAGACAGTGGTCCTAGAAGACATTAAATTCTCAAGGTAAACAATGCAGTTATTTATGGTGCATACAGTCGCACAAATCTTACTCGTCTGCATCAAGAAACTTGGCAGCTCCTCTTCATCAACACTCTCCTCATCCTCCGGGAAAGAAAGAAGAGGCATCTGTTCCTTGTGGTCACTTAACTCAGTTGACAGATCTGACGACAGCAAAGACTCATCTTGTTGAAGGTTGAGAAGATGATGGGGAAAGGATAGAAGCACACCAAATGATAAAGTTCGCATTAATTACCTTTATGGAAACAGCATAAAGGATGAGTTGATGACCTCATTCATCCGAGGTCAAATTTTGTGAACATCAATATTGCGATGGATACCTTCCTTTAGTTCGAATCTTGGTCGTGAGGGTTCAGATGATGAAGGAGTGATAACCCTATATTTCAGGTTCTTAGAACAGCGGCGTTTTGCTGGAGAAGAAGTGGTTTGCGTCACTGGTAGTTTTTTTCTAAGTCGTCTGGATTGGGCAGCCTCTATGCTCCTCTTCCTGTTCTCAGACCTTGGCGTGTCGCATGGTGATTCAACCTCTGATTTCTGTGGCACAATGTTGCGAAAAATAATGTTCAGCGTTATTTCAACATTTCCAATGCCCCTTTCCTTGCTGAGGTTCAGAAGTTTCAGACTTGATGCATTCGCCAGGGCATGGCACCTTCTGCCCTCAGTTACCAAAGAAGCAGTAAAGTAAGTAGTTACAAATACTTCATCAAATCCTGTTTATTAACCAATTATTGTTGTTTGGCACTGTTTAGTGATTTTAAAAAAACAACAACAAAGATTGATGTACTCACTCGGCAACCTTTTAAAATTTTTAACGTATTCAGTCTGCTTTCATGAACAACAAAAAAAAAAAAAAAATCAGAGAACAATTAATGCCGAGACTCAAATCAGAGGATTTGGACAATTTTAACAGTGGCTCTAAAATAGTTGTCAATTACCATGATAATCGATTAATTTTAACACCTGAACACATGAATCGTTATTGGGCTTGGGAATTGCTTAGCAACAGAAACTTGAGTGGAGCTACATAGTTACACTAACAGTTAAAAAAAAAAGTTTTAAGTATTATCACTAATTACCGATTGCTTTTCTTTTGGTAGGTCGGTGTATATTTTTCATGGAAAGCATTATATTACATAAAATGATCCGTGTACAAAGAGTGCTGCTCACAAATGTAGAAGACTGTTTATCCACACTGTTTGGAATGCCAATGTAGTGCTAAAAGATCAGTGTACAGAATTAGCACACACTGGAGAGTGGCCAAATGTATATAGCCTCATGAACATGTATTATGAAATACCTTATCCTTCCCATCCTCTTCTTCAGAGCGCATGTCAAAAATGTTGGGCAGTCGTTCGGTGGACAACCTATGCAAAGGTGTGGATGTACGGAAGGCTTCCGGTGTTTTTCTTGGCCGTCCCCTGCATTTTTTGGGGGTGCTTCCGAAGGAACACACAGTGGCCAGACTGTCGGTGTGGAATGCTTCTTGTGTTTTTCTTGGCCCTCTCGTGCATCTTTTTGGGGTGCATCGTAAAGAACATAAAGTGGACTGACTGTCGGTGTAGACATCACTGCCTGACACAGGACTCGCTTCTTCTGCAGCCTGGGGGGAAATGGGGCAAGGGTTCCGTTTTTGTCTTGATGTCATAGTCGCTTTCTTTTTTTGTATTTTCCTTGGTCGACCTGAAATATCACAACACAACAAGCCGTATGAGCAGATATTCGATGGATATGATTAACGGTTTGCACGAGGCATTCACGAATGGCTATTAATAATCATAAATCATAACAAAAACAACAATAACAACAACTAAAAGACAAGATGACAGGGTTACCTCTCATTGTTAAACGATGGGAAAAACTTCAAGCAAGTCGGGCGATAACTGTCACTTGTTGAACCCTAAGACATACAGGGGGAAATCACTTTTATAGAACAAAGGTAAATTTTCATTTCAGTTCCACGAACTGTAGAAAATGTTCAGTTCCACGAACTGTAGAAAACAATTGCAATTGCAGCGAACCTTTCTTTTCAACCAAGGCACCGCGACACAGCTAATTTACTATCTCAGCTAAGAAACGTACAAGTCACACGAGCAGCGAGGATGTATTTTCCATGCGAACAAGCTTTGATATTCGTCTTGCAAGCATAACATTCATCCACACAATACTACGTGCACCGCATGTAATCCAAACCTCCTTTCACGCCCTCTGCGGTAGCTAATATCAAGTTCGAGCCAAGCACAAAGTGCGACTCACGATTACGTGCCCAAGTGAGCCATAGCAAAGCAGAGTCCGTTGGCTCACGTTCGCGAGGCTGGGGTTTTTCACCAGCAATGTTCAGGAAGTACGGATATTTAAATGACACAAGCGCCATTGCAGGTTGTGGCTCTTGCGAAAACTCTTTATCGCCCCCTGTCGTTCGGAGTGCATTGCGTCACATGAGATTTTTTTTAAGTGCAAGAATAATACAAACTCAAGACATTTAACAATCCAAACATTCCCAAATATACATACACAAAGAGCCATTTTCAGTACGCAACAAGAACAAACAACACCCCTCAAAGGCAGTCGTCAAAATAAATTAAGACTCAAGCAATGAAAGCAGTTCTTGGGCTTTATTTTTCAAAAGCCTTTTAGTTCATATATCTATACCAATGACCACAGTTATTACACCGGTTTTTATGGGCATGGCATGGGCCCTGAGCAAAATGGGCCCCATGCAGAACGTCAGGTGATCAAACCAGATAACAATTTGGTAGAACCGATTTATGGTGTAAAATGTAAAAACATAAATGTAAGACTACAGGCTGATCACATGATGATTTACACTCAAACTTTCTAGAATATGGTTTTCTTTTTCGCAGGCATCGTCAGACAAACATGAAATATATGTAGGCCATTTAGACATACAAAATGTAAACAAACAAATATAAACCAATCAAAAAATTATGATTTTTTTTCTTGGTAGTTCTTGACTAAAACAAAAGACTTTTTGGACATTTAAAATGTTGACATCTACTTTTTTCCAGTCTTTTGCCTATGAACTGGAAGCAAGTGCTTTGCCCTGTTTTACAGAATACAAAAGTTGGTTGCGCATAATCTCTATTAAAATCTCAAAAATGCTGTTTGCTAGTTGGACGTGACTGTTTGGAGTTTTGCCTGACTCACCAATCAGAGGATGGAAAATGCTGATTTTATTGAGGCGAATTTCAATTCTGATTAGTCCCATTGCTAATAAAGTTGAAGTTACAGAATACATGCCAGCTCTTTTTATTCTGAAGATTCCGGGCAAATGTGGTTGCCATGGCAACTCTCTCCTCTTTCATCTCTAACTGCTTCAAACAACAAAGTGTATGCAGGAAAAGTGATTAAGATTGCACGACTGTCTGTGTCTTATGTGTTGTGTTATATTGTTATTTTGACTTCAAGATGGCGCCGCGAGAGTGCCTGCCTTTCCAGCAGCTCCTATATTTTGTTCTTCTACTTCTTTATTTCATAACTTTTCTGCTGTGAATTGGGAATTTCTCCATTGCGAGACTTATTTTTATACATTACGCACTGGAAGCAGACCCAAGAGAAACGCTAAACCATAAAGTGTATAGGGCCAACAGAACCCCCCCCCCCCCAAAACTTTATGGCTGTACACCTACTATAAATACATTGTGTAATAAGGTTTAGTACAGTCATACCTAGTGATATTATTTTCGACCATAATCCGTTCCAGAAGGCTGTTCGAAACCCGATTTATTCGAAAACCGAAACCACGTCCTTTAAAAAAAACTTTATTGAAGACGTCTGCTCACAATAGAACGGTACACAAGGAAGCGTCAGTTCCTCGTCTCCCCGAGAAAGCGTCACTTCCATGTGTAAGGAAAGTGGGAGGAGTCAAGTGGCGCATTCAAGTGCGCTCAGTTTGGTCGAGAACAGAGGTTTGACTGTAATTTTGGGTTTAAAAAACCTGCAAAAATTATATGTCATGCAAGAACAAGAATCTATAATTGCAACAATAAATAGTGATGGGTTTCACCGTAAACATTGAACCGAGCAATGTACAGCCTACATTACCATCCAGCCTTCATCCGACCCGCATTACAGTATTCACTCCTCCTACTCTCCTTGCAATGCGAAACTGTATTGCGTTACATTGCTGTGTGAAGAAAGAAAGATACTCTGTTACTGCCAAAGGCCAATTTAAGGCCAGGAGAGCTTCACTAATGTGCAGGGACACAATCCCAACTCTAGAGAGCAGTGTTGAACCGTTAGAAATACATACAATTCTGAAACGACTTAATTCAAGTGCAGCCGAACTACAGCACAGTATAAGGCTAAAGTCCCTGTAATAATTAAAATATTCAAACTGACTGCCATTGCAAATTATATATTGCAGATGAACATGTTACTAGAAGTGACACATCATGTTGGTGAACAAATAAGCAAATAGTGCAGTTTTTATTTCAGTGCAAATATTTGACATCAATTCTATTGTATTTTACGCCTTGTTTGAGCAAATAACCATGGATACAGCAAGTACAATTAATTCGTAACAAAGCAACATGGCAATATCGCAAAACAATTGAAAGAAATGAGCATTTAAGAGGTATTATATGTGATTTGCAGAGAATCCGTTGTTATATTGAACTAGAACCCAACCTTTTTCTTTCGCAGCCACTTTCCAATAGACTTTTCATAGTGGAAGCAGGACCTTTCAGACTTTCCATTCGTCTGGAAAGTAGGGTTAGTAGTCCAAAGGCACAGCGCCCTCTTCATCGAGGAAGCAGCAAAGGTGCAAAACAATTAAGTTGTTGGGCTTGGGAATTTTGCCCAGGGCTACATGTGGGACGGGAGTCTTGGTGGATAGAGCAATTCCCAAACAATGTTTCGAGAGAGACAATCAGGTGTGCGTTTTTTTTTTCCAATTTCACATCATTGGTTCGAAAATTACACGACTTGAAATTGTTTGCCTGTAGCCTAGGACTCGGTCATGCTTCACTTCATGTCACGATATCAATAAAATGTACGAACGTGCTTCCTAAAAATAGTGTTTTTACATGATGTCTTTGTAGATTCTTGGTGTTTTGGGTCATTGTAATCAAGAAAGTTCGAATTGCAAATTGACTCTTTTTATATGCTGAATTTGTTTTTTTCCTCTAAAAAAATACACAGGTAATTGGGTTAATGAAATAATGTGTCTTAGTTCACCTATCTATGCCTCCAACTTATATTGACAGGCGGAGCAATCAAATGCGTCTACTTTAAAGGGCAGAATGTCCGTAATTGACCTGTGTGTCCACTTTTTGTGACGTTTTTTGGTTCGGTGGTGGACCGGTAGATTAATCTAATGTAAAACGTGGCTCATTAAAAGTTAGGAAACCCATATTCAATATTAGATAAGGTGCTATCCTCAAGGTCGGCGAACGCGCCACATGATGAGCAGAATGACCAAATTCTTCAGAGCGGGGTGGCCCCGCCCCCTCATCCAGATGTGCACCCCGCCGGCGTCGAGTCAGTGAGCGTCCGCCTTCAACAGAGCGCGGAGCTCCGCACAGTCAACAGGAGGCTGCTGCCCGGAGAGACACTTTGGATGAACAGAAACGATCTGAACCGTCGCGTTCACCCCTCGACAGAATCCTCGTTGTGACTGGACTAATGCTCGTCGGTGGACTGCGTCCATCGAGGTGGTTTGTTGTACCTGTTCAACCTGGTGCGTAAAAGGATGACAAAAGCAAAACAGAGGCAGATTCACTTAGAGATCGTTTGAGAGATTATTTTAAGGTAACTCACCGAAACATTCTTTTTCGAAAAAAATGAGGAATACAAGTGGTTGCCAACTCGAAAGTGGTGCGAAGTCGCCTCCACATTGAGGGGATCCGAGTGCACTTTGCAGGGGCGTGTTGTTAATTGAAATCGATCACGCGGTTTTCATCCTCCTCTTCGCCGTCCCTTGCACACCTTCATTATGACTTCACTATCTGGGTCCAAGGAGAGATCCGTGGCCGGCCGGGGCAGAAAGTACACGGTAAGAACACCTCAATGTATTCATTTATTAATGAAAAACGTTACATAAATCCAGTGCATATTATACAGTACTTGCAAAGGTGTCCCTCAGACCCAAAGCAGAAACGGAGGCAAAGCAAACAAGGCATTTTCCACTCAGGAGCCATCTCAGTTTTTATTAAGCCCTCTGAGGGTCATATTAAATTTATGAAATACATGATTGCAGCACGTGGTGGTAATGGTTAGCATGCTTGTCTCACAATTCTGAGGCTCGGGGCTTGAATCTTGCTCCTGTCGTTTGACTTTAATAGAATGGTATGTAACCTCTAAGTTGTATTTTTATATTCGAACATATTAGGGGAGCGCTGAGGAGCCGTGGTTAGTATGTTGTGGGTTTCAAATCTCACCTCAGGTATCATGTGTGGCATGTGGATGTGTTCTCTTGGCTTGTCTGGGGTATCCCGTAATTCCAGCTTCCTCTCATACTGATGGTAACTGAAGATTCTATGTTGTTCACAAGTGTGAATGTGTGAGTTGATATCGCTATGATATATGTACAGAGATCTTGACCAGTGCAGGGTGCACACCACTTCCCATCCAAACTAAGATGGGGTTGATTCCACCTCACGCACAAGTCTGACAAGGAGAAGCGCTGAAGAAAATCGATGGATGATATAATCATTAGACAAATGTTTATTATCATAGATTTTGAGCATGGGTGGGTTGAGTGGTTTGCGGATTTTCATAAAAGTTCTTCAGATGTTTAAATTATGTTTCAAACACCAGCTGGGGCAAAGCCCCTCTTGGAATAAATGTGTTATTAATTTTCAGACAAACAAATTGCCTTTTTGCCTCAACATGCTCAAAAACTCACCAATTTTTCATGCCCACATATCCTGGTAAGATGTTCTCTCTTTTAGCATTCTTTTTCCATTTTAGCACTTTCAGCAAAGACGGCGCTCCCCCAAATTCATCGCGCCAGTGGAATGTTAGAGAAACAATCAACCTAACACTCGTTTCGCCAGCTGACCAAAAATTCGACGGACATGTCCCAAGCACAAAAGTGAACAGGAAGTTGGGAATTTTGATTTGAAGTAGTAATTTAGGGCAAATTGCACTTTGATCAAACCAAATGAGCCTCAATTGGAATGTTTAATGTGGGCGAAATTAGCGTAAAAGTTTGCTGCTCATTTTTTAGGAGTAGTCCTGAAAAAGGGGGTATCAGAGCCTGTTCATTGCTGCTTGAAGCTGGAATACTGGATGTGTTTAGATTTTCATGACAGGTAGGATCGAATGCCTGCCTGTTAAGTGGTTAGCCTGTCTGGCTGAAAGTCGGTAGATTCAGGTTTTGAATCCCAGCTCAAGCCTTCCTCTGTGGAGTTTGCATCTAATAACATTTAATACCATTTACAAGATGTTAAACCCCCCTCCCTCGTGAACATTCCCCCATGTCAGTCTTTTCATGACACTTATTATAGCTCTAAGGAGAGATTTTAGGAACCGCTGTGCCACCACATCAATAGCCCAACTCTTTGTGGCTCATTTGAAGTTCCCATGCTTTTGGGGAGTAGTCTCGGTTGAGTTATAACACACAACGATGAGCGGAATCTGTTGTCTTAAAAGTTGCGCTTTGCACAAGAAAAACAAAACTGGAAAACGATTTCTTCAAAGCAAACAGGTTTGCTAAATATACGCATCATTCGTCATGCTTACCCTCTTTAATGAGAGCCAGGAGCTGTATCAATCAATATGCAGATTTCTATCGCTGTATATTATTGTGGCTATATGTTTGAAGTGGTGCTCCACATCATACTAAGAGCTGTTTCTAGAATTTATACTTGTATTGGATCTCATTAAATTGCGCAAGTAGTCGTAATGCCGCGGCCCGCTGAGATGGATAAAAATGGATTTGATTAACTCATATTCCACGACTGCAATATTAATCAGAATGCAGTGTATAGACGAGTGGAGGTGCATTGAACATATTATTGTCAAGAACATTTTGGGTTTTATTTTCCCTTTAAATCTTATGAGATTCTATTTTGTGTGACGTTTTCTATTTAGTGAAGCAAGGTGCTAACAATAGCAAGTGTGCGTACAACAGAGCTCACTCCCGTGTTAAATGTCCCACAGATACCCGACACTTCCCCCACCAAATCAGCCTCCTTTTTCCCGGACACGTGGTACCGAAAGGCTTACGAGGAAACCAGCCGATCCAGCTCTCGTCCCGCACCCGAAGGCGCCGGCTCCATGCCCAGCTCAACGGGCACCCCTTCTCCCGGCTCGGGGATCTCCTCACCAGGCTCCCTGTCTGGATCGCCTGGGACCATCTCCCCGGGGATATGCACCGGATCTCCAGGTTCTCTTGGCGGATCTCCGGGTTTTGGGACGGGCTCCCCGGCCTCGGGCAGTGGAAGTTCTCCTGGAAGCGAAAGAGGGATTTGGTGTGAGAACTGCAACACAAGGCTGACGGAGCTGAAAAGACAAGCATTAAAACTTCTCATCCCGGGACCTTATTCAAGCAAGGTATGGACAGTGTGTGTGTGTGTTGCTCCGCCCCCTAACATAACTTGCTCCTTCATAAACTGTGACATTTGGACAGTGGCTATTATTAATTTGTTTACCCGTAAAATATTGGCCTGCTCATCATTTCCTTGCCTTAGGTGTAGTCCTATAATCTGGGTTATTGTTCTCATAAATCAAGAGGGTGCACTGATTTGCCCAACACTCCATGACCACCTGCGCAAGTTGGGGGGACCAAACAGATGTTTGCTCTCAAATTATCATTAAGAGAAGGTGTTCATCCATCACACACAGCGGCAAGACTACTTGGAATTTTTGTGCTGAAGTATCCCACATTTGATCGCATTGATCACCTATGCGGAAAATCGATTAGCTTCCTTTATTGCATGGTGCTTTCTCGTCTTACAGACAGCATTGAGATATTGATCCTTAAAGATTTGTTGCTTTTCATATATATATATATATATATATATATATAGGCGGCCCGGTAGTCCAGTGGTTAGCACGTCGGCTTCACAGTGCAGAGGTACCGGGTTCAATTCCAGCTCCGGCCTCCCTGTGTGGAGTTTGCATGTTCTCCCCGGGCCTGCGTGGGTTTTCTCCGGGTGCTCCGGTTTCCTCCCACATTCCGAAAGCATGCATGGCAGGCTGATTGGACGCTCTAAATTGTCCCTAGGTGTGAGTGTGGGCGTGAATGGTTGTTCGTCTCTGTGTGCCCTGCGATTGGCTGGCAACTGATTCAGGGTGTCCCCGCCTACTGCCCGAAGACGGCTGGGATAGGCTCCAGCACCCCCCGCGACCCTAGTGAGGATCAAGCGGTTCGGAAAATGGATGGATGGATGGATATATATATATATATATATATATATATATATGCAATCAATTTCAAACCAAGTGGCGACCCCTCAATATGCACATCCTGAACGGTGGTAGTTGATTAATCATAGGGATTAAATTGTAGACTGCACACATGGACCACCATGTCTGGAAATGATTTTTCACATCATCATCTGCACACACCAGTCATTTTCTCAAGGAAGTGAACAATTATTGACAATTATTGACTCAACTGAACAACTTGTTCGAATTTGGCATGAAATTGTGTCAAGTAACAAGTAGTTGCACAACAGTTCTGAGGTTGGCGTCGGAATCTGGGCCCATTCCCTCTTGTGTGAAGTTTGCATGTTTTCTCTACGCATGTGTGGGTTTGCTTCAAGTACTTAGTTTTGTCCCACATTCCAAAATCATGCATGTAATGTTCATCAAAGACTCTGGGCTCTATTTTCGTACCCAGCACAAGCCTACTGCGAAGCACAGTCTGATCGTGCATAAGGGTGGAGTTGTCTTTCTTTTTGTATTTTCTGAGACTGGCGCAGAAAAAAAGCGTGCATTTGCGCCACGGTGGGAGGCAACAGAGCCGACTTGCTTGTTATCCAATGGAAGCGGCTCCCGTCATTTCCTATAAATTCACAGCACTGAGAGGCATGCGGTGTGCATGGCATATATTGTATATGCGCACAAAGTACATTTAAAAGGAACTGAACGACGTTCTCCACTTGCGGATGATATAAAGTTGACTGCTGGAATCTCGGTTGTTCTGAACTCCTCTTTGGATGCCGGTTCTGAGCAGAAGAATAAAGCAGCCCAGAGTTGCTCTCAGCATCATAATGGCAATCGTCATGAATGTAGCTCAACTTCCCAGGCAATGTCACGTTCTTTAGACAGCAAACTAGTTGAGGCACAATCAACAGCACCTCTGGTGGTTGCACCCCACGTGGTGCAATCCATTTGCCTTCAGAAAATCAACAATCACCTTCACTGAATCAACAATTCTTACCAATCAATTAATCGATTATGCCCATCTTCAGTCGCTAATGTTGAGTGAAGAGTTTGCAAGATCACATGGCTGTTTGCTGTAACAGCATTGCAAAATATTATCACCCAGTTATCCAAATTAGTTATGTGTTGCTGCATGCCACCTTGTGTGAAATCAATTAATTCCACAGGGTGCTCATGTCCTGTACACAGAACATTTTCAATTACAACGATTTACTGCGTTTCCAATGGCTTCATTTTTGCCTTTAGGTCTTCTGCCGCAGCTGACTGGATTTCGGTTAGGAATACAGTTGGGTCACACATCGGGCTCTGAGTTAATTGGCAACCTATAAGCATGTTTTATGCATCATTGTGGGAGCAATAAAATATCGAAATGGGGGGGTCAGAACGGAAGTAGTAGTCGGTAATGAACAGTGCGGGGAGCTTGTTAAGACAGTGACAGTGGTCGAAGCGGAAACAATCGGACCCATGCAGACTGTTGATGGGAAGACTACGAATTAGGATGTTATTTGTATTGTTGGCTTTGGCGTCTGACTCCTGCCTTTGTCCTCGCTATGGTTAAACTTGCAGTGCTGTAATTAGTTGAGGAAACAATTTAAACAAACTTTATTTGCTCCACATGAGGAAGTTCACACTCAATAAAGAACACCCGCACAATTTAATGAGTTTCAATACAAATGCTTAATACCAGCTTGCTGTACACTGCTGCAAAGTACCGTATACGGTAATCCCGTGTATAATACATACACGTTTAAAGTACGCCCCCTAAAAATCAATCTTAAAGAGTATATTTTGAAATTTGCCGTCTATTTCACTGTCTTGGTCAAGCTCCTCCAATTGCACCTCTAGTGTTATGAAGAGAGTGCTGGGTGGGTGAGTGGAGACAGAAAAAAACCCCAAACTTTGGCTTATTGACTTGCTCGCAAAGTGACCTCACAATACAGTAGCGGCCTTGCCAGCTAAAACAGCACATTTCAGCCTGATTTGTTAAAAAGTGATCAGTAGGAACAACAAATATGTCAGGCTGTCATCATCAGAGTGTGCTGAGTCATTTAAACAGTCAATTAAACTGCCTGTGAAAAGTAATTTGACAGGTCTCGGGAGCACTGCTAGCCGCTTGTGCAATTGTCACTAAATGCTGGCAACAGGCGCCGTAGACTACAGTGTCAAGGTGATTAAGTTGTTTTTTTTTAGCGCCCTTTGTCAGCGATTCAAGGTTATTTCAGGACGCCGTTGAGTGGTTCATGTTGGTAGCAAGTGGCAACAGTTTGTAACAGCATTACCTCAGAGTCTGGAAAACGAGGCAAGTCAGCCGTTTTGCCAAGACACTCTGCTGCAAACAACTGCAAAATATAAGTGTAAATGGGCATTGCTGTCCATATATTATTTGGCTGGCTAAGGTTTATTTTGAAGTTGGGCTCTTACAATTTTGGCGGCGTGATACATTGCATGGGTACTGTCTTGTCACTGGTTAACATCTAAAGAAGGAAAGTGATGTGTGTGTGTGTGTGTGTGCATTCATCTTGTGCATTTGTTCTCTCGGCATGAGATTCCAAGTTATTCCCACAGGATGCTGAAACACACATGACCCCACACTGTTAGAACAGTCACCTTACACTCCGGTGTAGGTCTGTCCTGTCTCTAAGAATACATGGAGGAATCATCATTCACACACACACACGCACACACACACACACACGCACGCACGCACGCACGCACACGCGCACACACACAGTGCTGCTAATAGTATGCTAATGATGACCTTCAACAGTCTTACTGTTGAATATTTTTCACTTGGTTTGTCTATTCTATGTGTGTGTCTGCTCACTTGTGCTGATTGGGGAGTATCTAACGCAGGGGTGTCAAACTCATTTTTGTCAAAAAGGGGGAGGTGTCTTCCCTCGGACGGGCCGGTATGACAATTAACTCAAACAAAGGTTTAATCGTCTCACCGTATTATTACTTGTATACCAAAAATTGATGGATCACTCGTTTTGAAATCAGTCAACAATAATAGTTTGTCCACTTATTGTTCAAGTGAGTGTGAACAGGGTAACAAAGTTATTGTAAAATCTCAAAGTTATTTCTTACACATGACAATTTGACATTTCGTTACAGAAGATAGCCTAAATAACTTCTAAACATTTCCTGGCGGAGGAAATTATGAACTGCTAAAAGCAGCGGTCGATGTAAGCACAAAACCTTCAAGCTGCAAGAAACAAAAAAGCCAACTAGAACATCTGAACTTTATTTGGTGTTAATCACACTCACTTTAAATGCTGGCAGGTGTGTGGTGACCCCCATTTAACATGAGTTTGATTGTGATTGGTTAATTCTGAAAATAGCCACATCCCACTTGTCAGAGGGTGTACACACTTATGCAACCACCTGACCTCATTTACCTCAAATACATTTTCATATGAATACATTATTATATTTAGCAGCACCCCATTAAAGTCACACAAAACTTCAGCATTGGAACTGCTGTCATAGTAGGCAATATTTCAGCACGTTAGACAAAAATTCAACATACTTTACAAAACCAGTTCAGTGAGCATCCAAGGATGAACTGCGTTTCCATACACTGACTATGCAGTGACACTTAGGGCTCTATTTTTGTAGACAGTGCACATGCGCTCCGGCACATCTTATTTTTATCTTTTTTTTTTTTATTTCTATAATTTCCTGTGGAAATTTCATTTTATTTTTTTGAAATCCACACATGACCCACTCGTGCCCCAGAATGATTTGTCTCAGAATTGGGAGCCATGAAGCTGTTTTGCGCAATGCGAGGCACTACAATGCAATGGGGGAGGGATTAAAATGAACGATGTGTGTGTTGTCAGTTTTTGGATGCATCAAAAATGCCCTGACACTTGTGACCGCAGGACTCTGACGCACATCTGGCAGCACAGCTGTGCTCACTTAAGGCTTGTGTCCATGTGGTTGTGCTGCTGTGCGTCTGTCCGCGTACTCACACACCCCAGTCATAAAAACTCATCTGTGTGTGTGTACGGTGAAGTTCGGCTCAGCAAAGTGGGTCAGTATTGTACTTGTGTGTGTTAAAAGGACAGTATCTGTTTCAAATCTTCTAAAAGTCAAAATAAGGTGTGTTTATAAAGTGAACTATGTACACTTAATGCGCTTGAGACACAAAAACAGAGCCATAATAGGCCATGTTTGGGAATATATTTCCTTGCTTCCTAATACCACTTGAAGATTTACTGATGAGGACAATGTCAACTTCACAGATGGCGTAGTCATGGTCACTTGCTCTTAGAGTGTTGATTTTAGTAGAAGTACTAGTGTGTGTCCAAGGATGGGGCAGGAGACTGAACACCCTCAGAATGTTAACATGCGGTGCATCGTTGTGAGTATTAATGATGGACATATCGTAATTGATAACTTGTTCAACTTTTTTTCTACTTTGTGTAAGTAAATCACAATATGAATTTAAAATTGGATCTAATGCAGGGAAAGGGCAGGGAAGGGCAGCTTACAGTCAATGCTGGAGGAGGCCAGGATTTCTCATCACCACTACTTGAGGGAGGGAGGGGCGGGCACATAGGATCATGCACTTCCTAACCAGATGTGTGGCAAAAATACCTGTTCGAAAATATGCTTTTCAATGAAAGATCCACCATCATAACACAGAAACAAAGGGTTTGAAGCAAACAACAAAATAACTACAAAATACGTACTATACTATATTGTACTGTGTTTTCTTTTTCAGTGCAAAGGGCTCCCTTGCATAAAAATCACTATTTAAGGACAGCACAAAACTGCCGAACAAGAAACCACCACTCACTGCAATTGTTATTACATTTTTTCACAAAGGTCAACAGACTCAAAATTCTATTATTGAGGGACTGTGTTTGTCCCATTATCCCAAATGCCTCCAAAAATCATTATCCTTATTTATATTGTAGTACCTATACAGCAGTATAAGACAGTGCAAGCGTAACTAAAGCATGTTTGCTATCTAGTGGTGAATGGTGATATTATCCATCCATCCATTTTCCGAACCGCTTGATCCTCACTAGGGTCGCGGGGGGTGCTGGAGCCTATCCCAGCCGTCTTCGGGCAGTAGGCGGGGACACCCTGAATCAGTTGCCAGCCAATCGCAGGGCACACAGAGACGAACAACCATCCACGCCCACACTCACACCTAGGGACAATTTAGAGCGTCCAATCAGCCTGCCATGCATGTTTTTGGAATGTGGGAGGAAACCGGAGCACCCGGAGAAAACCCACGCAGGCCCGGGGAGAACATGCAAACTCCACACAGGGAGGCCGGAGCTGGAATTGAACCCGGTACCTCTGCACTGTGAAGCCGACGTGCTAACCACTGGACTACCGGGCCGCCCTGGTGATATTATGATGCTGTATATTTAGAAAAAATCTTTGTGTGAAAACTAATCAAGAGGCCACTCCAGCTCACTTGTGACCGTAATGATCATAAGTGGCAAACTGTAGAAATTGGATGAATGGAAAATAACGAGATAAATATACAGTATAATAACTATACGATTATACCGCACTGGGAGATCCTCGTAGTAATCACTCTTATGTGGTAAAACAAAACTTGCCGTGACAGTAGTTGGTAGACGTTGATTTGCCCTTGAAAGCATTCACCACTAACCCACACAAATCCTTTTAATAACGATCCAATCAGGAGATGATATGACCTTGACATGATTGCAAGGCAGAGGTTTGACTTATGTAACCGCACTTGTAGATCACTTGTCTGCCCCCCCAAACACAAGCGAGGTCAAAACACTTGCAGTCCAATCAGCTCAAACGATCCCTGCTCCAAACAACCCATACATTTATCGTTATTTATCTACACTCTACTCAAACTGCACCAGGGCTGCAGTATCATTGCTCAGCTCTCGCTCATAGAGATTGTACTTCTCCATGCATTCAGGTAGCCAGCTTCCCTGTAATGGGCAAATCCCAAAAGACTATCGAGGTAGGTCTACCGTAACCACGGCAGCTGGTGTTGCCACGGCAGCGACATGTGACAGATGTGAGCTGCATACATATCTCCATCAGCATGAATGACCTCCCCTTAGTGTTGGTGTGCGACAGGGAGGAAATACAGTAACACACTTTTAAGTGTGTGTGTGTGTGTGTGTGTGCGTGTGTGTGTGTGTGAAAGAGAGAGAAAGACAGAGAGACAATGACAGAAAAATTAAGCGTGAGCATCCCTCTTGATGCCGTTCAGGTGTGAAAGGAATTATCATACAGACCAAGACGGTAAGTGGACGTGTGAGAAGGGAAAGATGCTTAATTGAAGAGAATTGAAGCATGTCTCTTGTGTTTTGTTGTCAGCGATGCATTCTGACCTCCGCTTGCAATTGAATGCAATTTGGAGTGGATTTATGGTGGACTACTCTTAGTTTAAACTCTCCGGCAACAATTTTGGTCATTATGGTCGTAAATGTACGCACGCGGGAAGTAGTGCACTAAGTCAGTGAAGTGAAGAAAGAAGGCCACAGATTTTTCACAAAAGAAAACAATGTATAAAAGTGTGTGTTAGTTAATGACAGTATTAGTTCAGATTTGTTTATATTGGTATTACTTAAGAATGCAGCGACTCAAGATATACACACTTAACATTTTTATATTTCTTAAGGTTTACTGTATTTATTTGATTTTCTATATTTTCAGGAACTTAGGTTGCCTTGTTCAAAAGCACTCTATATTTAAATATTTTTAAATATAGATTTTAAATTCCATATATTATAAACGTTTTGGTGCTTCAAAGTGGAATGGGAAAATAAACAGTTGAAATATTATTGAATTGTATAAATATCATGTGCAAGTCCTTGATCATGTGGAGGGCACCACAGTGAACTGTTGTTTAGCACATCTACTTTTCATTCTGTGTTTGCTCTCTGCTCGGGCCACCGTTTGCATGTTCTTTCCAGGAACTTTGACTTCCTCCCAAATCATGAGAGCATGCAAGTAATGTTAATCAAGACTGTCATCTAAATTCTCCATAGGCGTGAATGTGAGTGTGAATTATTGTTTAAATGTGCCCTGCAATTGACATGCAACCAGTCTATACTTTATAGAGCCTCTCACGCAAAGCTGGCAGAGACTCCAGGTCACCCCTGACCAGCAGTTGTTTGAACTTCATATGAACAAATAATGCCTTTGTTTGTTTTAGTGTAGGAACAACATTAGAGATCTGCGCTAATGCAAAATTGTTGTGTCATATGACGCGGATCTCAATACTGCTGTGTCCCGGACAAAGCAATAACTTTAACCGCTTCAAAAAAAAAAAAAGAAAAGCCTAATCGATTTAAGATCGCGCTCATCTTTTCCCAGACAGTTTCAAACGAACAAGATAACGCCTGGGCACACACTGAGTCTTCAGATAACAGCAAGCGTTTCCCCTCTCTTCAACTTATCGGCAGCAAACATCTTATTTTGCAGAGCTCCTTTGGGATGAGGGGGAACCAGGATCTTAACACCTCAAAAGAACACACGTATTTCATTTCATGGGACGCCTGACTTGTTAGCACCGCTTTGAAAAATGTCGACTGTACAGTACTTGTGATGAGGATTCAATCCCTTAACTGTGTGCGATATGCAAGATGGAAATCCATCCAATGTTGTTTGCCCGCCTCACAGCTGAGCTGGAGCCCATCCCAGATGAAGTCGGGCGAGAGGCGTGGTACACCCCAGGACTGGTTGACAGTCCATTGCAAGGCGTATGCAATGTGTTCATATGCTAAGTTGCAGTGTAGATATTAAGTTAAATGTGCCCAACTTTGAACCTAAGACAGTGTGAAATATTAATTGTGCGAATGAACCGCGCTCAGCCGCAGTGATGTTCATGTACTGGCAAATAGTCCACTTGTAATATTAATTATTCATATGATTCCCTAATAAATTCTTAAAATGATGCCATTATTGTTGGTCAAGCATTGATCACGCAGAGCAGACGGCTCATTGGTCTAATGACGCCATTTAGCAAGCTGTCTCAGAAGAAAGAAGAGATACATTTTACAACTGAGTTCCGTTCCTATGACACAGACATTATACAATTTTGTATGTACTTTGAAGCACATTTCTATCCTAGTTAAGTCATACATTTTGCTAATATTTACATGAAATTCACTTCTAGGTCCCATCCAACCATTTTCTACTCCGCCGCTGGTGTTCGGGTTCATGGGGATGGCCGACTTAGGGTGAAAGGCGGATTACGTCCTGGACTCATCACCAGCCAATCACAGAGCACATAGAGAGACAGACATATTCACACTGATACAGAGTGGGAACTGAGCCCATTAGCTTCCACCAAAGTCAGGTGAATGCACCACTTCACACTTGCAAATAGAGTATAAAATAACCAAATGCCCCCCTTCAACCTCCTTGCCCCCCGCCCCCCCGCAAAAAAAGAGCGCTTTACATTTACTAGTGGGTGGAAGGGGTGCAAAAAACTACCTTGGTATTCATAACCCGGACCATTAGCACCATCTGAAAGAACAAAGAAAAAGAATTCAGGAGGAGGATAAAGTGTTTTTGTTTTAACAATACTTTTCGCATCACAACAATCACCCGTAGTTTTAAGCCTTAATAGTGTGGTGTGTGTGTGTGTGTGTGTTCTTTGCTGTTTTTTTTTTTTTTTTGTAAAGCAGAGTTAAAGCACTGAGGGGCAAGGCACCCCGGTGCTTCCATGGACTCAACGTCAGCCTCATTCGGATTTTTCTCTCTGTCAATTTTCTCTCCATTGAAGGAACTAATCATGCAATGCATGAAAAGCAGAAAGCCAATGATGCAAAGAGGGATTTCTATGACACCTTTTTACGATTATAATAATACTAAGACCTTTTTTTACGATTAGAATAGGAATAACCCTGCTCACAAACGCCACAGAAAGCTGTGGTTGGACGAAAATGCACACCGGTGACTTGATTAACAGTGTATATGTGTGAATGGCAAGAACACACCGCTGGACACTGCAGGGTGGTAGTTAAAGTGGTTAAAGCACCTGATGCCTTGAAATCCAACGCTACCATGGCAACTGCCTCTCCATCATACAGTCAGGCGTCAGACTCCTGGCCACGCTTTCACACTACCTGTCAGTGTGATACATGAATTGAGATGTCTCTGATACTTCATCTTATCATCTTCCTAGCCAGCCATCGAATCAGATTTTTTTTTTTTGGCATTGCGCTTACTTGTGCTTTTAAGTCTGAAGATTCCAGTTGCAAAGCCAAGATGAGAAATTGTAGCCGGCCCAATGTTTCTCTCGCATCACGTGCCAGCAGCTCCTACCCTCCGACTCTGTGAAGTCTCATTCGTGATTGGTTTATTTGAAGACCCACTAACTGCACTTCAAATACGAGTCAGGCAGCTGCCATACAAGCTCACAGACACTCACTGTCACAGGCTGTCAAATAGATCACATTCATCTCCTCTGATCGCACTAGGGGTCATGCCGAGGTGTGAGGGAGAAGGGACATACTGCATGTGTGTGTGTGTGTGTGTGTGTGTGTGTGTTCTTTAAATTCATGGTCATATATTTGAAGTTTTCCATCCATCCATCCATTTTCCGAACCGCTTGATCCTCACTAGGGTCGCGGGGGGGGTGCTGGAGCCTATCCCAGCCGTCTTCGGGCAGTAGGCGGGGGACACCCTGAATCAGTTGCCAGCCAATCGCAGGGCACACAGAGACGAACAACCATCCACGCCCACACTCACACCTAGGGACAATTTAGAGCGCCCAATCAGCCTGACATGCATGTTTTTGGAATGTGGGAGGAAACCGGAGCACCCGGAGAAAACCCACGCAGGCCCGGGGAGAACATGCAAACTCCACACAGGGAGGCCGGAGCTGGAATCGAACCCGGTACCTCTGCACTGTGAAGCCGACGTGCTAACCACTGGACTACCGGGCCGCCTATTTGAAGTTTTGAAATTCCAAATTAAGTATGTTTATGTTTGTTTTTCAGATAGAAGGCCAATCTTCATTTTCGTGCTGGGGCAAATCGAGTTTAGCGTGTTTGTGAATTTGGTAGATTGCGATACACCTTCTATCGCAGGCCCCCAGCGCATCTGGCAATTTGGTGTCCATAAGTAGACTAGATTTTAGACTACCTAAAAGTATGTTGAAATTCTGGCGCAGGGTGTGATAATGAGATTACTTCTTCTGCAAGATCTTCACTTGCGGATGCTGGGAAGCTGGCTAATGTAAAGTGGGCACTAGGAGGCCGCCTTCAACTCACGGTGTGGCATATTTTACTCTATTTTGTAGCCAATAAGATGACCTAAATCTAATAAACATTGCATATCTCCAAAACCATCACTTTGTAGGAAAGCCAACTAAACAGCATGTTTGTTGAGCCATTAACTTTGCATCGTCAAAGAGAGCTCGTCATTTCCCTTCAAATGGCCAATAAATCAACCGTAGACTATAGATTTATGTAGAACTGTGAAATTGAGCAAAATCTGGAGAAAGCAGGGTTCCTCCCTACAGTAACGACATTGTAAATTAATACCTCTCTGACAGTCTCAACCAAAACTGAACATTATCTTTGTAGAATCTGTATTTTTATATATCCATACTGGTAGCTACATTGTACACTACATTTTGTTACTGTGGATATCGGTGTGAATCCAGATCTAAAGTATATACACCTCTAACAATTGAGCTGTGAAGTACTAACTGGATCAATTCACAATAGTTGAGAAAAAGTGACATCATTTCCTTAAGCATTTGTGTATTGGTGTTTTTGTGTCTTAAATGTGGAGCTTTTTAATTGCAGTTAATTATGAGAAACGAGACCCATATGTGGATTCGGTTTTAGAATGTTGGGACTAAATAACTCGGCGCCTGATCAAAGGTTTCCCGTAAATTATGATGGTCCGCAGTTATGAAGGACCGCATGGCAAGCAAACCCGTGCGTTGACCTGCGGCTATTAAATTCCAAGGAGGGCTATTTACTATCTATTGTTTGAGGACACATTGTGCAAAAGGCAGAAGATGAAGTAAGACTTCAGGAAAACATTTCAACAGTTGTTTCTACAGTTGCGCCACACAGACTCGTCCGCAGAAGTTTTCGATTATTTTACAATCGGGATTTTCCCACACGCAGCTAGATTTATTTACATCAGTGCGTGATTGACGATACTCACTTGACAACATCTGAGACAGCTCTAAAGATTGCATTACACTATATCAGCAAATCTGCTTCTTGTAAATCGAATCTTCTGTTATCTGCATTCATTACGGATCTTTTTTTTTGAACATCAGATCGACAAACATACCAGCAGAAACACTATTAAGATCCAAGACTAGAGCTTTCCAAAGATAATGATCAATCCAATCTCCCTCTCTCCTTGTCAGAGAGGAATTAATTTCACAATATGCTTACATTGCATGCTGCAGATATGTTGCCCCTTTGCTATGGCCAAACTATTGTAAACAGCTCTTGGTGCAGTGTGTTGTATTTATAACATTTAAGAATCGAATTTAACTGAATGAGCACACGTTTTTCATGGGGGGGGGGGGGCAAATGACTGAGCAGTTACATAAATCAGATAACAAAATGCTATTAAATATGTAAAAACATATTTGAATATTATACATTGTTGCCCAACAGCAAAAACATTTGGTGCATCTGTACAAATTTGGAAGTAAACTAATATTTTAAAAAAATCACAAAAGTAAAAGAAATTATATTATGGAGGTGTACCTAATTTTATGGCCACTGTGATTTAACATCTTGCACTCTCTTTGAATGTTTCACGTAGATTTTTTAACTTAGATTTGCGCAAAGCAACATAACTTAATTCTCACTCTTTATCAGGAACAAGGAAGTAAAGAGGACAAATGAGTAAAGTATGACAAAGATAAAGCCTTGCTAGATAGAAAATGTGTGTGTGTGTGTGTGTGTGCGCGCGTGTGCGTGTCTGGTGAAGACAGAGAATTAAATTGGCTGCTTGTTTCTCGCTTGCGCCTCAGTCAGACTCTGAATAGCCTCGAGCAGTTCAACTTTCCAATTACCTCAAGCAGATGGAGCCCGCATGGCTCGATTTAAAGGCTTTCAAATTGTTGTTGTTGTTTACTGTTATCTGCTTTTGACTGTACGTCTGGGATCGTGTTATGCAGCCCTATGTATCCCTCTCAGGCACTCTTCCTACTCACTCGACAATCTACTGGACATCCAATCAAATGTGCCACGCTGGATCTTCCTGCACAGCAGGAGACAAGCAGCTGTTCTAATGCACTCGATGCTCAAGGCCTGCGGGTCGAATCTGGCCAGCCATATGGAATTACATTGCTATCTGTTGCACCCGAGTATGGTTTATGTTTTGTAGAAAATGCTTTTTTAATATAACATTTGATTTGGAAAACCACAAATGTATTTAAAAATATTGGATTTAAGGTGATGGGAGAATTCGAACTGTCTTTGTCAATGTTGTGCCCTAGTAGATCACTGCGGAAATGTAGCTAGACTTCCCACACAGTAGCTTCCATCAGATTGTTAATTCATGCTACGGTTGTGCAAATTTCTCACAATTGGTTCTCAATGTGATTAATCAACCATCAATTCCAGCCAATCAACATAATTCCTAGCAATCAATCCATTATAATTGCTCGAACTTCCCTGTGCCTAATGTTAGTGAAAATCCATATATGATGTCTCAGTGAGTTTCTGCCGATCCCGCGGAGGCGCGGCGCTAACAGTTGTACACTGTGCTTGCTCTCAGGAGGTCCCGTGAATGAATGGGTGCTACTGTGTGAATGTGACACCTGAAGGCACACTCAGTTGGCACTGGCTTGGACCGTTTGCAAGGCATATTCGTTGAAGAGGCTGTTAAGACGGTTCAAGTGCACACTCAGAGGGGTGTGTTTATTTTGTTTTCTTTTCAAACAAGTTTCCACACACTTGGCTTTCCATCCTAGCTTAGAGTTACTCAGTGCTTTTTGCGGTTTTTTTTTGTTTTGTTTTAAAGTTCGGGTTATTTCAAGTCGACAGAGGCATGAACTGACATCAAGAAACCTTTATTGTATTGTTTACCTTGATGGATTGTAGTATACTGTACTGTACTTCTGAAATCAGGAGAAAGCCTCCCCTGTGTTCGAGCCAGAATGCGGAGGTTTTTGAGGTGCTTATTACACCCTATATAACCTGAAGTTGTCAGGCAGATTGACCTCATGAGCATCCCTCACTAACCTTGAGATGGAAGGATCCTGAAAGTAGGAACATATGGAGGGGAGAAAGAATGGTTGGGGAGGGGAGTGCGAGTGTCTTCAGGTTTTGGACATGGCAAGATAGATTATCTAAGACGACAAACAATTCATCAATGTCACAGACACTTAAGGGAGGAGAGGGGGGGGGGTGAGAGAGAGAGAGAGCGAGAAAGAGAGAGAGATTCTGTGCTATTGCAATAGGGAAATATATAGGGTTATTCGCTGCCACCTTTTTATTTATTTATTTATTTTGCGCACCAATATCAGTATTCACGTTATGTCCTTCTCAATGCAGTACCCATATCACTGATATCATACATACATTTCAGTTCACTCAATGACAGGTAAATGTGAACAAAGACCTCTCTTTCTGTCTGAACGCTACTTACACACAGAGGTCCATAATTCCACAGTGAACCACAGTGTGAAACAATGACACAAAATATTATAAAATATAGATACATACAAGCACATTAAAAAATAGGCAATGATGCACTTGATGAAGTAACAATATGGTGACAGAAAATCAATCTAAAACTTACTTCTGCTCAGACCATGTCTAAGTGCCCATTTCACTGCACGATGTGATTCTCCCATGATGAGACGAGTGCGCCGCATTCAAGGGAAATGAAAGGAGTCACTTTGATTGGCCATGACTGAAGTCAGCTGTGACCACTCCCACAGCAGTGCAGCCCTCCTTCTACCAGCCTGTCTTAGTGTACGAAATGAGCAACATCGGTTCTAATCTGCATTCGCACGAAGTTACACGAAGTTGCACGTGGCGCAAGATTCATGCTGGTCCCGAAAATAAAGCATTTGGTGGTTAAAGTCAAAGAAACAAAGATGAGAAGAAGCACAAAGTTCATTTTGTTCAAACTTGGGCACAGACATTTAAGAGTCGATTGCTACATGTGGCGCATCTGTTTTCAGTATTTTGTACCCACTTAAAACAGTTTATTATCCCACTACAAACACTCACTGGTCAAGCCAACCTATTTTTGCACCCACATGTGAATGCACTCTGTACAAAACCCTGTTTTTGTGGGCAGCGTTTTATCCTTGTAGTATTGCTGACCCAACCAATTAATTATGGCTGTCAAGGTCTGCATGAAAGTATTCTATGTCAAAGTTAAGCTTGTCATCAACATCATCATTGAAAGGGCTTCAAAAGGCTATCAGCGGACATTCACATGGACCGTGCTTCTTGCATGTAGCCATTCAAAGGTTTCAAGGATGCAACCATTTACGAGGACGCATCAAAATCTACACACCACCAGCCTGACTGAGGGACGACTTGCATGGATTATACAAGGGGACGCAGACAACCCTCATATTTCAACGCCTGGCGGTGGTGCGTGTGTTTTCGAGGACGTTGATGCATTGTAAAAAACACTTCTGGTGATTTATAGGAGGCCGTTAACAGCGACCGAATCTGAGACACGGGCTCAGTCTGATGGAGGGCCGCCACGCTGCCTTCTGGAGGTTTGGTCACAGTCAATGAGCAAAGTGTAATTAGCTTCACACAGCTCTTTAGTTAGGTCTGTGTTTGAAGGCATGTTCAGATGACCAAAATTACTTATTCCCAAATGACCATTAGGGGAAGGCTCGGTGGCGCACACACATCCAAACGTGAAGATGCAAACGCACTGAAAGTCTCAAGTGAACAACAATACAGCAGGTTATTTACATTCCCCTGCAGCTACTTCGCTCAGTAAGCTAATTAATTTCCGCATCGCCATAGCAATGCAAACATCACTGCATTTTTTCTTTGTTGCTGCATCTCAACATCACAAGTGTGTCGATTTGTTTGTTAAAATGCATGTGTGTGCATGTTCACACTGTTTCCAGCAGTTATTACTGGATCATATGAGGGAATGGGAAGTTACCAGTGTGATTAAAATTTTTCGAAAAGGGATAAGAAGGGACACATAATAAGTCTAAAGATGTTACATGCAGGATTCAAGGTAGGTTTCTGGACATTAACAACATGCTGTCTCGCGGCATCATTTATGCAATTTGGTTATGTTTTCGCTAGCTAGCTAGCTAGTGTTTTACCTATATCCAAATGTGCAAGTAGGCAATTATGTGTTGTTTACTGACTATCTAGCTAGCTAGCAGCTAGCTAGATAGATGTATTCTTTCTTTTGCAGTCACAGGGTCATAATCTCTCGCCCCCCCCCCACACTCAATTCAGTAGTATTTTTCACCTACAGTAAAGCACACCAAATGACGATGATGCGCAAACGGTGTTTCCGCTTATGTCAAACTTGACCTTAACTTGAAACATTCATTCATCTTTTTAAAATGATTACATATGTTTTGTTCATATTCACTGTTGCACAGTGGCTCATTTTCTCATACCAATTTGATATGTAGAGTACCTTTATGAGTGTATTTGACTGTGGGTTGCTCATCTTTTGTTCATACTGAGTGAGATTGAATAATTTGACATTTATTTTCTGTAAAATTGGGATGCTACACAGATAGTAATGCTTTGTTTGGATTGATGCAAGCTGCAACCACAATTCTACACATATTGTTCCATTAATACCTCTTGGACAGCGACAATCAAAAGAGAATATTATGCACATGAGAAAATATTTGTTTGTTTGTTTTTAAACCATCATAAGCCTGTATTTTCTAATTAACGAAGACCACATTTACATAATTTCCAAAGGCGGTAGAATCAAAGCGCTCCAAATCAGCTTGGATGCTCATCACTGCAGCTTGTGGCAAAATAATTATTCTTAGAATTGGCTCAGTCTGTTTGCCAAATGGATTTGGTATGGTTCTTTGTGCTTTTCTTACAACTGTCCATCCATTTTCTAGAGCTTTTGACCACATTATGGTCTTAGCTGACCTTGGACAAGAGGCGGGGTACACCATTGATTGGTTGCCAGCCCATTGCAAGCCATAGTGCATCGAGACAAACTTACACATTCACACCTATAGACCATTTTTGTCTTCACTAAACTAAAATGCATGTTTGTGGAATGTGGGAGGAAGCCGGCATACTCGAGAAAACCGTTCAAGCAACATGCAAACTTCTCAAAGGAAGGCCGAAACTGAATTTGTGAGACAGATGTGCTGACCAGTGACCACTATAGCATCATGCTGCCGATTGTTTTGTCATTAAAAAGCACATAATTGCCTGTTTGCACATTTGGAAATAGGTAAAACACTTCTGTCATGGATAACTGGCCTAATCCCATTGCAGGGGACCGGGACAAATATCTGCAATGTGTTTTTGTTTTGTACAAGATGCCTTCACGAGCTACCAAAGATAACAATATTCCATGGTTAGGTTTCAACTGTGTTTCTATCTAAATAATATCAATCCAGGATATTTTGCTGTGGTTAGATTTCATTTTGTTTCCACAGATCTATATTATTGGTCAGTCCACATGTGTGTGTGACAATATGCTTTAGCGATTGACAAATATAAAGTGTTGGCTTGTTGTCTCTGACAATGCAATGTCGATGGTTGGGAACAAACATGGCGTTATTTTGGAGAAACAAGGATTCGACCCGACGTCAGCGATATCTAAATTATATCCTGTACGTATATTTAGCGTTTGTCTAAACACACCAGTCATAAAGAAAAGAACATTTTAGCGAGTTCAGCTTCAAGCCATCATGTCATCAATCTGTCGTTACGCTAGCTATCACGGCATACACAGGAAGCCTGCTAGCCTGAGTTTTAGCTAGCCTGTTTTGGTCACAAGACGGTGCGCAAATAGCATGTTGAGCTACAAACCTTTATCTGTTAAAATACCGCAAAATTTGAATGTTTCATTGTCTTAAATATTTTAACTTAGATCAATATCTTCCAATATTTATAGTTGTACTCATTTGTGTCATTTGTATTTTCCCTCAATTATAATGTTAGAATGATAACATAACATTACATTTTCATTCATAACAGTTCACCATATTGTGCTTTTTTTTGGTTTTAATGACTTCATTAAAATGCTATTAACCATCTTTGAAAGGCAATATATAGAGTAAATTAACTTCAAAAATATATTATTTAATTAGATTTTCCTTCATCATTCTTACTGAATGGTTGAGAAGGATGACATGGCTCTGTGTTAGTGTGAGGGTAAAACACACATTTAATGATAATTGCCAAATAAAAGCATACACAATGAGGCAGACAAACGGCATCTTGAAAGTTCTTGTGAATGTGTGTGTTTGGCGTGTCACTGAAACCATTTATAAAGTGTCATGGACCTTGATTCTATGCTGGACAACACACTCAATACTTTACACCTAAACACACTGTCACTCTCCATAATATCATGTTCTATGATCACTGTCGATCCTACTTGAAATTTATAGCATTTTCACACTCTCTTTTCGCTCTTTCCATTTCTACTCCCTGCTCATCCCGTTATCATAGCTTCACACTCGCCTTCTGCCTTGCGTGCATGGAGGTGTGTATGTGCCGTGAATGTGGGTGCAGGGGACCGTCTGCGTCTCTTCTGCATGAATTCACTGATCCCAGACCTGCTGGGGAATATGGCTTCATGTGTGCATATCATCCAGCGCATGAAAGCGAATATATATGATATGATGGGAGCTAAATGAGTTTTGGAGGGGAAACAGAGGGGTTGCCTTCCTTGGTCACTCACTTGGAACTGATTATATTTTGTATACACACACACACACACACACACGTACGCACGCACACACACACACACACACACACACACACACACACACACACACACACACACACACACACACACACATTGATGCTTTTTGCTTTTCTAAATCAGAATTTTTGTTCTATTCTTCCTTTCTTTGTGATGAGAAGAAGAAGAGACACAAAAGGATTTAACGGTCGAGGGCTGCACTCACACTAGCATTACAAATGTCATCTAATACCAAAACCAGTGGCGGTTCCCTGCATGTGCGACATTGTGCCCCTATAAACAAGCAGATTCAACGTGAACATAGCCGTTTTGGTGATATAACCTGTCAAAAAGGTACAAATTCACCCCATGCATGGGGTAAAGTTGAGCATAGGACTGGGCTAAATTGAGCCTTCTCCCTTTTATCCCTTCACTGTCACCAAGCCTTCCCTCTTTTCGTCTTTCAGACTTTTATCCTCATCATCCATCCGATTTCTCTCTCTCTCTCTCTCTCTCTCCTTACATCTATTCATCCCTGCTCTGCACCAATATCACAAACTCCCCACTTTACTACATTCAGTTTGTCCAGATTGCCAGAGTCGATATCTACTTTAAAAAATGGACTGAAAATGTTTCCGTAATACCTGCTTTAAAAATGTATCTGGATCCAGATTACTTTATTTTTTTGCAACCACTTGATGAAATAAAATGGAGTCAATTTAACAAAATTGTCATCAGTGTATGTTGATTTTGATGCCATGCAAAGATACTAGGACACTGCTGGATTAAGAATGTGATTCTGATTACTTCACATAATGTCTTTTAACATAAATTGTTGTCATAAAAAAGCCGCAAAATGCCAATCAAAAAGCAAAAAGTTAGCGTGAATCATTTGACACTCAACTGAGGTCTCGTAAGATCCCACGTGAAGTCAGCATATTACCTCACTGTGCCTCTGCAGATATGTCATGGATTGTGATCCATTGCACTCTGGTAAAGGCTGCAAGTCAGTATGTGTGTCCGTCGTGTGTGTTGGGTTTTGATTGTCAGTCCAAATACTTGAAATACTAAGTGTATCTATGGTGTGCACACTTGTAGAAAAATATTGAGGGTGTAACATGACCAACTTGACATCTCCCATCAAATCTTAGTATCCCTTTCTGCCAAGTCTACACGGGCACACACGCACAAACATGCACACGGCGTTGCATAGAGTGATTGTCACCGAACCACAAGTCACTAAGGTCAATGTTCCGTCCGCCTTTTCGGCCTCACAACATTTTTTTCTGTCACTCCCTCACGTCCTGCACACATCGTGTTTGTCCGTCCCTGTCGGAGGAAATGAATCAGGCGCACACATCGCCTATCGGGCGGCGAGACTGATGGAGTCGCTCTTGGAATACTGATGAACTCGAAGACGAGCGACATGGCTGGAAGAATGACGAGGGAGTGGAGGGAACAGGCAGCACACTCACAGAAGACATTTTTATCTAGCCACCGCTGTGCTAATATTTTTAATGAGCTAATGGGGCCGATTATCAGGTTTTAAAGACAATTTGGCATCGTCTTCGGAAAATAAAATTGCCCACATCCTACTATCAAATTGTTTTTCTTCTAATTGAGCTGGAGCTTGTCCGCAAACATAACAACATGTGACGGGGCTAATGATGGTATTTGTACCAGCGGAAAGCAGGCCAATCTATAAAGTTACAACTGTTTGCAAAAGTAAGAGACTAAACGGGATTTGAGTGGATAGGGCAAATCTAGAAGCGCGTAGGAGAGACAATTCAGTGAAATGAAATGTCTGTGAACAGTGCACACTAAAATGATTCTTACACCCAGAATGAACAACCTCCCAGCCCCACAGCCCCCTTCCACCACCTAACCCACACCTCTCATGTTCCTTTTTTCAAATCAGGGAGCTTGGTTGCCACTCCAATCTTTCTAATTTGGTACAATAAGGCCCTCAACTCACGCATCGAGCAGCATGTCCACTTCGTTGCTCCTTCAGTGTGTGCATGTCAGAGAGAGAGAGTGAAAATGGCTGATAAGAGCAGGGAGGGAAGTCAAATGAGATTATATGTTCCTTTTTCCACAGAACTGTCAATTCCTTCCACCAATAAGGAAAGACCGGCGAACCAATTGCTATTGATTGGAACGTTATTTTCAGTAGTTAAATCACAAAAGCATTACAGACTAGTTGTCAGTAAATTATTTCATACGGCAAGTTGTTTCTCGGTTTGGATTTGAGCATCCCCCTTGCAGCTAAAGCCAGGAAAGGCTCAATTGTCTGATGTCTCTAAAAGATTATCCTGAGCTATTACCCTGTAGTGTGGGCTGTCTTCAGAGTCTTTTTTTTTCTTCTCGGCAGTCTGCTCAAAAACAGTACGAGCCGACAGTCGTCAAGGCTAAACCCATTCAAGAGTGCGGCTGAGGCAGCCGACGCCATGATTGTGACGAAAAACACAAGGATCGCCAATTAGGAAGGAACCTGAAGATCGTGCTCTTGCCAATAGATGGGCAGCTGGTTGTGTTGAGAGTTTGTTTACTGAGTCACCCAAGTCATTCTAACAATAAAAAGTGACAAGTGGAAGAGTTTGCAACCACAATGTAGTTACCAGGGAAGTCTACAGTTAGTTGACAGAGTAAGGCAATTGTCAGTAGACATAGTGGCTGTGTGTGCTGGTCTGTAATGGTCATTGCGAATACACCACACACTCTGGTATTGCAGTAAACATATACGAGTCCAGGTTTTCTTGGTCGTGTGGGTCAAGATGTCAAAAAGATAGATAGATAGATAATCAGTTTTGCACTACTCTCCACTGGCCACAGCTTGAGGTACGCCTGTTGAATCAACATATTTCGCCTAAGCATATGCAATGTAGTTCTCCACTAGTGCAAAAAAAGATAATACCAATATTACCCATGGAGTAACCTACAGCAGGGGTGTCACACCCATTTTTGTCATGGGCAAAATGGCCTGTTGGTTTAACTCATTCAGTACCAGCCAATTCCAGACCAAGTCTGAAAAGACGTTTAAAAACGTCTTTGGGAGTGAATGAGTTAATAATGGTTGACACTGCAGACTTTAGTGCAGTGGGTGTGGTGTCAGTTCCGACTCAATGCCCCATTCAGAAGCACCCGGTGATTGACTGGTAGATAGTCTGCAGCAAATAAGCTTGGATATACTGTACTTCAGCCTCTCCAGGCTAGATGGACTGCGAAAATACTACAAATCTAAAGTCGACTGATAGTATACTGTCTGTGCTTATCTTGCACATCCACAGAAAAACTATTGAGCCTACGGTGAAAAATCAAGACATACATTCATGACTATCACGGGCAATTCTGCTGTGCGCCAGTCAGCTCGAGATGCCGGATGAATGTATGTGTGGTGTGTCACGCCAGTCAGGATTAGGCGTGCTTGGACACTTGCCGGCTCGTATGTCAATGTTTAAAACTTATTTTCTTGTCAGTTTGTCTCAGTAACAAGGCACTTTTTATCCCAGTGCACATCTTGTGTGTGTGTTTGTGTACTTGTGGTTTGTTGATACTGCTCTCTGGTTGAGAGGCTACCTTTTACCATCAGATGAAATGCAGCCTTGTGCGAACACACACACACACACACAGACACGCACACACACGCACGCACGCACGCACAGACACGCACACACAGACACACAGACACAGACACACACACACACACACACACACACACACACACACACACACACACACACACACACACACACACACACACACACACACACACACACACACACACACAGGCTGTATTGATCGAGTGAGAAACTGTATGAGGTCCTTTCTTAATAGATGCCCGCTTGTCTGTGTCAGACAGTGTATGACATGGACACTGCCATACCAAAAGGCCACCAAGACTGAGATTCACCCCATAAACAGTTGTAGTACAGAAACCTAATTTGGGTCTGGAAGGGCTTCCCTCTGGAGGTGTAAAAACATGTGAAAATTTGGACTGCAGTGTGGTTATCGTCTGCGTGTCTGCCTCACTGTCCAAAAGTTAAACTCTTGGCTCGGGGAGTGATTGATAGATACGAACTCCCTTCGCGAGCTACTGGTAGCTGGAGATCTACTGAATGGGCACCGCCGATGGAGACCTTTGGCAGACCAGATTGTTTTTGTACATTTGGACCATTAGACTAAATTCCGAATCGTTAGACGGCCAAATTGTTTGTGGGACCACAATATTCCAACGGGTGCCCTACAACAGTCAGTTCACAAGCATAGCTGAATGGGGTTTTTCATCACCTCTTGTCAATCTTGTCTAAATGCTAATTCATCATCAAATTGTTTGAAGATGTTTTATTTTTTTTTTCATTCCATTTGCCTTGCTTGGCTCGTGGGTTCATTCCGCAGGCCCAAGTCACTCACTGTCTGATCTGCTTTCTGCCTGGTTTGCCGCTTCATCAGCTGTTGCTTTGATGGATGTGTGCAAGAGGGAATGCGAGGCCATGCGTACAGATTATCCGCCTATTGACGATATGCTCACAGACGTGAATCTCAATGTGTCACTTATTGATCGGAGAGTTCATCAATTTGATTCATTTCTTGCTGCCGAGCCTCCTCGATGATGATGTAGTGACATGTTCCGTCTGAACAGGATGTCTCTGGTGTGCTGCAACAAGTGAGTATTGTACATACTGCCTATCCTGTTTAGAGTGGCAGAGGCGATCCCAGCTGGCATGTAGAAAAAGGCATCATTCACACCGTCACGGAGTGGAAACTGAACCCACGCTGAGTGCATCTAAGTCATGCTAATGAGCCACTACATTAGCTATGACTATGAGGCTGCAGTGTCCTGAAAGTCATAAAGTAAATAAAGTCGAATTTTTGCAACTCATTGTGCTACGGCTTAAAATCTTGTGTTTCTCTGTTCCTCCCCTAGGACCCGTCCTTCCCCCTCCTCCTCCATGATAAGCTGCAATTCCCCAACAGTTCCCGGCGGGCATGGAACGAGCATGACAGTCGCTGTGACGTGTGCGCCACTCACCTCACGCAGCTCAAACAGGAAGCCGTGCGCTTGGTGCTCACGCTGGACCAGTGGGATTTGTCTCCCTCTTCGTCGCCTCCTCCCTTCTTTGGGCGCTACGCATCCCAGGGAGCTTCTGGATCCAGAGAATGGCCCTCCTCTTTGCTCCCTTCCTCTTCCTCGTCATCCGCCGTTGCCATTTCACACCTCACACGTCCTTCATCGCCGTCACCTTCCCCGAGTCTCAGCCAGACCCCGACACCAAGCTCCAGCCACGCACTGTCCGCCCCTGGTCACGGGAGTCCATCTGCTGGACAGACGGCATCCTGTACACCCTTGAACCAACAAGTGCACAGACTGGGCTCCAAACCCAGCTCGCTGGGGCTCGGAGGTGGGATGGAAAGACGGAACGGTTCGCCTGGTTCTGCAAAAACGGCCTTGGCCCAACAGCAAACTGTGAGTGCAGTAAACAGTCCAGGGAATAGCAGTACGAACAGCAGTAACAACACAGCAGGTCAGCAGCATATGAACAGAACTAATGGAGGAGTTACGCTCTATCCGTACCAGGTAGGCTATCTCGAGAGTTACCCTAATTCTTCAAATAATGGCCAATGGCCTTCATTTATTCAAGCTCAGACAGGACAAGGCCTTTAATTTGAGAGGAGGTCTTTTCCAAATGCTTTACTTTGGGCAGGCGTACAAACGAAGATTTGTTGATTGGTTGACAGAGAATTATTACTTTCGAAGCATCTATTTTTGGTTCCTAGCTACTAATGCGTTGGAAATTGGATGGGGAACAAATTATTCCCTTCTTAAGTTTCTGATGCTGCTTTCATAACAAGCTGGGGTTTTTTTCCTCAAGAGGCGTTTAATTGTTCAAGCAGTTGGCAAGGCGCATATTAGAGTAGAGCATGGGATCAAGTCCAGTTCTTAAGAGCTCCTATCCAGATTGTTCTGGATGTGTCGCTCCTCCAACACTCCTAATTCGAACGATCAGCTCATGACCATCTTTTTAAAAGCATGTGAACAAGTCTGATCATTTAAACAAGGTGTGGTGGAGGCAGACATCTATAGGCTCGATGGGGCCTCTCAAGGACCAGACTGAAGGGTGTCAAGCTCATTTTTGTGACGGGCTACATTTCAGTTACAACTTCCCTCAGAGGGCCGTTTGTGTACCAACCGACCTTGATGCTCGACAATTTCATCCAGGAGTGGACGAGCCATTCAGGAATCCACCCAAAATTCCAATGGTCACCACACCCCTGTAATAACATAACGAGAAAACGCTTGCAATATCTCAAGAGTTATTATTTATTAAATATGACAATTTGAAATGTTGGTTCAGATTTTAGCAAGCATCATGGAGGTTGACATGCTTGATTTGCTTTCGCGGGCCACATAAAATGGGCCAGATCGGTCCCAGGGGCCTTCTGTTTGACACATGTGAGTCCATAATCGTGATTGTGAGACTACACGGTTGTGTACATGGATGGAGGAATTAGATCAATCATGTATTGGCTCCCATGATTTCAGCCAATGTCAATAGTGGGGAGATAATCCGCTCTTGGCATGCAAAGAAGAGTGACATCTAATGTCTTTGCATTTGGGATTCATTAGTTAATGGCGTATGCACTCATGATACAACTGACAACACGCTTGTCATTTTTACAGTGTCTTTTCCTTTCGCCCCCCCCCTTCTATGCTTTTCTCTCTAACTGTATATTAAATGCACTCACTGACCACTTCATTGGATCCATTACGAAGAGCTTTGTCCAGTATTATGCCTTTTCAAAAGATTACTCAGTTTTGATTAACACGAACAGGCAAGCATTCGATTAGCAATATGTTTATGGTTGTAGGTTTAATCATACTGAGAGCTGTATTATAAACATACCCATTACGATATGAGGATTCACTTCTGGACCTGAAGTCCATGTCTAATCAACACTAACATTTTTTTTTGTCACCAATACCACTGTAGACTGTTATAAATGTAATTCGAGAGATTTCACAAGATGCCGAAATGGTTTAGGGGAGACAGGAAGAGAGGGAATAAGAATAGATAAGGGGAGAGGAGGAAGAAGGCCTGCAGTGATGAGCAGTCCAGAGGTGTGTGTGAGCGACTCCAGGGGAGATCCTGAGGTGTGTGTGTGTGTGTGTGTGTGTGTGTGTGTGTGTGTGTGTGTGTGGGGGAATGCAAACGTGTTCTACAGATGTAATAATTCATACAGCGATAATTAGAACTCTAGGGACTCTATGTCACACCCCCTGGTAAGACACTCATTTTACACTCATCCGCTGTCTCTCACACACACATATATGCACCCACCCTTTTTTCTGCCCTTACTTCGTATGCCTATTTATCTTGTCTTGCTCAAACGCTATCTGCTTCATATTAATTAAATCTCGCCACTGCATTCCATACTTCTGAAGTTGATATTCAGTTCAGGATTTGAATGAGATTGGGTTATCTTAAAAAAAAAAATTGGTGACATTTAGCCGGCTGGTCATCGCTTGTCTATATACAGTATAAAAAAATAAAAAATTCCTCGTCTCACCCCCCCCCCCCCCCCCTCGGGTGGTGTCCGTCCCTCATTCAGCTCGGGTCCTCTACCAGAGGCCAGGAAGCTTGAGGGTTCTGCGCAGTATCCTTGCTGTTCCCAGCACTGCACATTTCTGGACTGAGATGTCCGATGTTGTTCCCGGGATCTGTTGCAACCACTCATCTAGTTTGGGGGTCACTGCCCCGAGTGCTCCGACCACCACAGGCACGACTGTCACCTTTACCTTCCAGGCTCTCTCCAGCTCCTCTCTGAGCCCTTGGTATTTCTCGAGTTTCTCGTGTTCCTTCTTTCTGATGTTTCCATCACTTGGGACCGGTACATCCACTACAACGGCTTTCCTCTGCCCTTTATCTATGATCACGATATCTGGTTGGTTCGCTTTTACCATCTTGTCAGTCTGGATATGGAAGTCCCACAGGATCTTCGCTCTGTCATTCTCCACTACCTTCGGAGGTGTTTCCCATTTTGACCTTGGGGTTTCCAGTCCATACTCCGCACAGATGTTTCGGTAGACTATGCCAGCCACCTGGTTATGGCGTTCCATGTAGGCTTTCCCTGCCAGCATCTTACACCCTGCAGTTATGTGTTGGATTGTCTCAGGTGCCTCTTTGCACAACCTACACCTTGGGTCTTGTCTGGTGCGGTATATCTGGGCCTCAATGGCCCTGGTGCTCACGGCCTGCTCCTGAGCAGCCAGGATGAGTGCCTCTGTGCTGTCAGGCCAGCCCTCTCTAGCCACTGATAGGACTTCTTGAGATCGGCCACTTCAGTTATGGTCCGGTGGTACATCCCGTGTAGGGGCTTGTCCTCCCATGATGGTCCCTCTTCCAGCGCCTCATCTTCTGTTCCCCATGGTCTGAGACATTCTCTGAGTACGTCATCCATTGGAGCCTTCTCCTTGATGTATTCATGGAGCTTGGATGTTTCATCCTGGACAGTGGCTCTCACACTCACTAGTCCCCGGCCTCCTTCCTTTTGGCTTGCGTACAGTCTCAGGGTGCTGGATTTGGGATGGAACCCTCCATGCATGGTTAGGAGCTTTCGGGTCTTAAGTCGGTGGTCTGAATCTCTTCCTTTGGCCACCTTATTATTCCTGCAGGGTATCTGATCACTGGCAAGGCATAGCTGTTTATTGCCCGGGTCTTATTCTTGCCATTGAGCTGGCTTCTTAGGACTTGCCTCACTCACTGGAGGTATTTGGCCGTAGCCGCTTTCCTTGTTGCCAGTTCGAGGTTGCCATTGGCTTGTGGTATACCGAGGTACTTGTAGCTGTCCTCAATGTCTGCTATTGTTCCTTCAGGGAGTGAGACCCCTTCAGTGCGGACTACCTTCCCTCTCTTAGTCACCATCCGACTACATTTCTCAAGCCCGAATGACATCCCGATGTCGCTGCTGTAGATCCTGGTTGTGTGGATCAGGGAGTCTATGTCCCTTTCGCTCTTAGCATACAGCTTTATGTCATCCATGCAGAGGAGGTGACTGATTGTAGCTCCATTTCTGAGGCGGTATCCATAGCCTGTCTTGGTGATTACTTGGCTTAGGGGGTTCAGTCCTATGCAGAACAGCAGTGGGGAGAGTGCATCACCTTGGTATATGCCACATTTGATGGACACTTGGGTAAGTGGCTTGCTATTGGCTTCAAGTGTGGTTTTCCACATCCTCATCGAGTTCGCAACGAAGGCTCTTAGGGTCCTGTTCACCTTATACAACTCCAAGCATTCAGTGATCCATGTATGTGGCATCGAGTCATAGGCTTTTTTGTAATCAATCCAGGCTGTGCACCGGTTGGTACGTCGGGACCTGCAGTCTTGTGCGACTGTTCTGTCAACCATGAGCTGATGTTTGGCTCCTCTGGTATCTCTACCAATGCCCTTCTGTGCTTCGGTCATGTATTGATCCATGTGTCCACTTATCTTAGCTGCAATGATGCCTGACATGAGCTTCCATGTTGTGGAGAGACAGGTTATTGGCCGATAGTTGGATGGGACTGCACCCTTTGAGGGATCCTTCATGATCAGGATCGTTCGCCCTTCGGTTAGCCATCCTGGGTGAGTCCCATCCCTCAGCAGCTGGTTCATTTGTGCTGCTAGGCGCTCATGGAGTGCTGTGAGTTTCTTTAGCCAGTAGGTGTGGACCATGTCCGGGCCTGGTGCTGTCCAGTTCTTCATATCTGAGACTCTTTCCTGTATGTCTGCCACTGTTATGGTAACTGGGTTCTGTTCAGGGAGGTGTCTGTGCTCCTCTCTCAGGGTCTATATATTTGACCCATGAACAATTATATATACATATATATATATATATATATATATATATATATATATATATGCTGACTGACAGCAAGTACAAAACAGAATTAGAGCAAAACTATAAAAGAATCAAATTTCATGCAAAAATTCATACGGTTATCCAACCATATACCTTTATAAAAAAAGATGGGATAATACAAGTAAACTTATAATACAAGTGTCTCCCGGCTGGGCTGGAAAAGCCTTGGGATCCCTCCTGAAGAGTTGGAAGACGTGACTGGGGAGAGGAAAGTGTGGGCTTGCCTCCTAAAGCTGCTGCCTCCACGACCAATCCCGTTTTAGCGGGAGAAAATGGTATGGTATGGTATGAGGCCCAAATGCTCCCATGACTGAAAGTCATACATACACCACAGCAAACTACAACCAAAATCAGGAAACGTCTTGTTCAATTATTTTCTCTCTGGCACTGTATCTCAAGAAGGGTCGTGTGAGTGTTCGTTTTTGATACAATCACTAGACTGCATTCAATGTGGTGAATGTCTTTGTTACAATCTGTGTCTGGTGGGAGGTGTGCAATGTCCGTGTTCCTGCTGTAAATTTTGACAGTAATGGGCGGTTCGGCAGTAGAGGAGAAGAAGAGGAGAGCAGGATCATAACTCACCCATGTTTAGTCTCACACCCCTGAGAGACGGGAAGCAAAAGGGGGAGGAGCTGCCAGCGATGATGATGATGGAAAGGCACTTTGTCAAGTGGAATCTGGGGAGAGCTCGCAACAAAGTCATGTGGAGAGATGCGGAGGGAGACACATGTTCATAAAGGCAAGAAAAGCGACATTTTGCAAACCATCAGTATAAAATATTTTAAATGATTTGGATGGTACAGTAGCTAGGAGAATGGCATCTCTCGGTGTTGGAACTCCAGATCTCGAATTGTAGTGATCAACAATACTGGTAGAGCAGTCAGGACTCCACTCATTAATGCCGGCACGCCCATCACTGCTAACTTCACTGTTCAGAATTCTGTGCAGTCCTGTATACACGTTGCCGTACAATAAAAGCAAGGGGCTCAAACAAAACCTACCCGGAGGCCGCTGCAGTTGGAGTCTGGGTGAGGCTGGGCCGCATCACGTATTCCAGAAAAAGTGCAACCGCTCCAATCTTTTCTATCATCAAAGGGTTAGAAGATGGTCATCAGTAAGTTTGGTCTTGTACTTTTGTTCTGACAGTGTAACAAGTTGCCATTGGCCTTGCAACTTTTGATTCGAAAGTTGCAGCCTATAACATTACCTTTTTAATAAACTAGTCGTTCTTTGAATGGCTTTCCCCGGCCGCCTCTGCAATCATCTCACTCACCACGTAGTTCGCTTCGACTGCCGCATCGTATTTTTTTGCTTGCTTCCATGAAAACATCTTGTCGCCTCAGTTGACGTGTTTTGAGATTGGCGACCCAGGCCTCTCTTCCGCATCTCCCGGGTAGTTTGCATACTCCTCAGCATATCTAGTTGTGCCACGATGTGTGATTGCGCACTGCAACTTTCTCTGTAAATGTAAGAGACGTCGGGGTGCCCCTGTGCTCTATAAAAAAATCTCCCATCTCCCCTGATAATAGCCGACAATACCACTCACATGCAGATGCATTACTCTTCATCCTATATCTCAGTCCGGATTTTTTGGTTTTGACAGCATGGCCTGCTTTTGGAAACAAGTGGGAGCGTAAAACTATATTTAAGAGAGACAGATGAGAAAGGTGAATGTTTAGGAAATGGAGGTTGGCTCATAACGAAGACGAACGAGCGCAGTTTTACCCTGTTCTTTTTTTTAACCAAGAGAAGAACAGAACAGAAGAGGAGGAAGTTTGACAGAATACGCGTGCTTTTTTTTCTCTATTTATCCTCAAATGTTCCTTACGTTGTGATATTCATCAAATCCAATGGGGGCTCACGCTTGGTACATCTGCACAATGTCCATCTGAAATAATGTAACATGATATCCAACTGTATTGGGCCATTTTAAAGGTTCGCTGCAATTCAAAGAACAATCGATTTATTGTTGTGTTTGCAGTTTGCAGTGGTGTACACTGCACTGCATCCTACTCTTTGCTGGTTTTCATTAGATTGTGGAAGTGGTCAAAATGCTGTGGCGAGTTAGCGTTGAACATCTTTGCGGTGTGGTACACGTATACAGACAGTATCATAAAAACTCGAATGGATGCACAGTGGTCATCTACGGCCAATTATATGTTTCTTGTTATGTTTATGATGGCACGTCAACCTCACAGTGCAGAGGTGCAGGGTTCGATTCCAGCTCCGACCTTGTGTGGAGTTTGCATGTTTTTCCTGTGCCCGCGTGTGTTTTCTGAGGGTACTTCAGTTTCCTCCCACATTTCAAAAACATGTATGGCAGGTTAAAGGAACACAAAATTTGCCCGAGGAGTGAGTGTGAGCGAGCGTGAATGTTTGTCCGTCTAAGTGTGCCCTGCGATTGGCTGACAATCAGTTCAGGATGTACCCCGCCTACTGCCCAAATTCAGCGAGGGTAAGCTCTGGCACGCCCGCGACCCCCGTGAGGATAAACAGATTAGAAGATGGGATGTTATGTTTATTTAACATTTTTGATGCTATTCTTATACTTGATCGGATTATGTGGTGTGAGTATACCTACTGTGATTGGATTGCTGAGGATATTCACTCTGCACATGTACCCAATCTGTGCAAGATCGTACATTTACAAATGACGATCAATACATTGTTAGCACACTACTGTAAATTCCCTTCTTCTCATTCGACAAGATGAATGGACTTTTGCCGGCTGGCCTTCCGCCCGTTTTCTAATAAGTGGTCACCACAGCTTTAATAATGCAGTACTGGAAAGCGCAGCGAGCGACTGGAAATGGGCATCAATGCACAGAGGAGTGTGGTATAAACTATAGAGGCATCTCATTTATGAGAGGTGATTTATCAAGACAGCGAGCTGCATGCTTGGACCCTGTGAACCTTTTTGCAATAAATATGCATGCGCGCACACACACACACACACACACACACACACACACACACACACACACACACACACACGCACACGCACACACTCACACACGTGTGTTATATCAGCCTTGTGGCAGCAATCATTTAACATCTTGCAGCGACTAATTTGAATACATTTTAAGACATAACTGACAAAATCGTTTGTCAATATAAAACAATCTTCATTGTGCTGTTTGGAGTACAGTGGTGTCCTGAGATAAGATTTTAATTAGTTCTCATCTTAAAACAGTTTCTCTTTCCCATTGAAATGAATGGAATTGCCAGTAAGCCATTTCAAACTCACAAAAAAAAAACAACCTAAAACTAAAATTGTTTTTAATCAGAAAAATATCACCTATGATACTGTCACAGTGATAACAGTTTTTACCACATTTATTTTAACTTCAATTTTTTGAGTGAGCGCGCCTTGACAACCCCTAAGCCATATAATACACACAGAGATTAATTACACAACTGACTCAGTAAGATGCAGTACTATTAGTCATTTTTCACAAAGGATAAAAACAATGTGCCTGTGAGTGCTGTTACAGTCTGTCCACATGTGTTGCTCCATCATTTGTGTTCAAATATATTTTGCTTAAAGGATTATAACATTACCAATGTCTATGGTTTTTTGCATTGTTTGTTAGCATTAAGGTGAACAGTATGTCTTTGTCTAAACATTCACATGTATTCATAAATCAAAGCAAAAAAAATAATAATCCCACTCAAATTGCCTTGGAAACAGCGTAGTGAATACCAACGTATACATAAAATTGAAAAAGCATTCAGGGGAGCAAGTGAGCCATCAACATTTCATTAAATATTTGCTGAAGTGATTAGTCAGGAAATTGTGGGTCTATCTGTCAGAACATTCCTGCTGTCATACGTTTTTTTTAACCTGGTATGAAGTCTTGATATCTTAGTTGTTGGTGTTTTTTTCAATTAATTTTCAAGTATCAAAACGTAATTCTCTTACAGTGGTTGTGATCGAAATGAACTTTCCTCATCCATAATTTCTCTGTTGTCTCTGAACTAGATCTCCCAGATGGTGTCTGAGGCGTCCAGGGAAGGTTTGACTGAGGCTGCCCTGAACCGCTACAACACACACTCCCCTTCAAACACCAATTCAACACCACACACAAACTCACCCTCACATACTGCGGTGACCACCACCACGTCACACAGCACCAGTTTGTCTGCGGCCTCCTTTTTTGCCAGGTAAGATGCACTCAGTTCAGCGTGCGGCAATTTTTTTCAACTGAATAATTCTTCACTCAAGTGATTATTTGAGGGACTCGTTTCTACTTGTAATTGAGCCATATTCCAAAGTACCGGTATTCGTACTTGGGTAGAGTTTTTGGCTACTCCACACAGGTGAGCTGGAGCCTCGCTCAGCTGACTGAGTGACAGACGTGGCAAACTCTGGACTGGTCACCAGCCAATGACCGGGCGACCACTCATACTCATGTTCGCATTTTGTCTTCTCTGAATCAAACAACATGCATGTTTTTTGGAACCAGGAAGAAAGCCGGAGTACCTGAAGAAAGACACTCACAGGAGAGCCAAGATTCAAACCCAGAACCTCTCTGCTGCAAGGCAGATGTAAAGATCACTTGCTCACTGGGTCGCCTCTGTGGAGACATCACTAAAAAACAAAAACAAAAAAACTTTTTTTTTTCCCAGAATGAAATTATTTGTGTGTTTGCATATAAGTGTGATTTATTAATTTTCAGTTGACATCACCTCTGAAGATAATCAATGGGACACACGGCCAATAAGACGGTTGAGAATAAATTATTGATGATAAGTAAGGGAAGCTTAAAATGAACACTAAATAATAAATGGTACCAAAGGCTGTGAGGATGTCATGAAAGCAGCCGAGCCACCGTTGAAATTCACACCGAGCAAACAACACCGCAATAGTACTCTCGTACTTCCATAAATACAGTGAAAGGCCACTCTTGTGTTTACTGAAGTGCTCCTCCGCTGTTACTTTCTTAACCCTCAAAGTGTCACGACCAGCTTGTAAATTCAAGCAGAACTCACACAAACACGCAATCATGCTGTCTTTTTCGTTTTCCTTCTGTCACCTTTGAACTGGGAAGCAACCAGGCACGTACGGTCAGACCCACATCTGGCTGACATTCCAAGCACGCACAACCTGCAGTCTTTGGGCTCCCTTAACAAGCATTAACGTCTACACTGAAACAACATATACTGTAGTTAGTTTTCATGCTGCAGGGGTCAAGCGTGTTGTTGTGTATTTGGCTTTCTCTTTGTTGTCGAATAATTGGATGGCGTAGTTTGTGACGGTTTCTTTTTAAGATGTCAAAAGGGACAAAGTGGTTCCTTTGTTCCGTATGTGACCTTCACAGAAACACCCCATTTGCTTCGCACGTCAGACTCCTGTGTGTGTGTCTGTGTGTGTGAGACAGAGACAGAGACAGAGAGAGAGAGAGAGAGAGAGAGTGTCACATGGATAATTGTGAACACAAAACTGTTTACGCAGTCTTTTTTGCTGTTTTTCTACACGTGTTTATGGTAGATGCAGCCATGCAGGGCTGCTAAATCCCAGGGTTGCTGCGCTCTTCACCCTTAGACGTGGACCGCATGCAGACACCCCGATTAGACACACGCACATGCGCGCACACACAAACACACACACACACACGCGCGCACGCCCGCGCCCGCGCAAGCCAAATCCCTATGTCCATTTCCTTGCTCGATGCCATTGTCCAGCCCTGATTCATTTCTCTCTTTTTCATTCCTTGGTTCTTTTCTCTTCTGACTTCACACTGACCTTCTCCATCCTCAATGCCGCCATTAATGCATGTGTGACTAATAACTTTCATTACTGCGAATGGCTCCATGAATACAGTATGTCACTCTCACGCCGCGGTGGCGCTCTGTCGTCAGCCCCCCCCCCCCCCCCCCCTTGTTGCAGTGGCCCTCTGGGGACGTTGGTTAAAAAGATGGAGACATGCTGTACTTGCTAGGCGTGTGTGTGTGTGTGTGTGTGTGTGTGTGTGTGTGTGTGTGTGTGTGTGTGTGTGTGTGTACGTGTGTGTGTGTTCCTACTGGGGGAAGGGAGTTTCTGTCAGTGCAGGAATTTTCTACTGCATGCTCTGGCGATTGCTTCTTTTGGGATTTGTGTGGTCAGTATGGATGTGTCGCCGGAGGGACTAGAGTAAATGAATTGGTCCCAAGTGACTTGGAGAATTGGAAAGGTGTTGTTATTTTGGAAGGAGAAGGGCTAAATAGTGAGGGGGGAGGCGTTCTCTTCTTACTGTCATGCCTCTTTAATAACTAAATGACACTTGGGAGTGAATTTGGCTGCGATTAACACACACCGTTGAAGACAGAAAATCTAAGAAATGCCTTATCATTCGTTACTCAACGTCATCATCGTTGATCAACTGCTCATTATAATAAGACTCAATGCAAGAGCCAGGTAAAAAAAAAAAATCGACCGTTTCACAGATAAGAAACCTCTCTTTTGATTGTCACTTTCAAACAGGTTTTATTGTGTTGATTATTATGATTATTGCCATGTGTTTATTGTTGTAGTTTACAGTGGTATGTACCTGCATATAATGCCTCCCATGCATGTCTCTAATGGTAAGTCAGTCTGGCCGGCCAACAATATTCCACAAAACAATTTTCATTTGCAATTTCTGATTAAAAAAAAAAAAAAGAAAATCGAACATTCGTCGCATATTTGTTATCTAACCCTAACCATGTATCGACTGCCTAACATGAAGGAATTTGTAACATTAACCTAAACCATTCTTTATTTTAGGGATGCAACAAGTGAATTTTAACTTGCAAATTCAACTTGAGCATGACGTTTTAATATTTTTGCAGACTGGTTGCACCGAAGGTGCAAGAGTCACCGAGGGGAAGAGAGACGAGAGCGGCCGCTAGACGATAAAGAATAATTGGGGAAAGAGGATTAAAATGCAGGGGGCAGATCTGCTGGTTGATTGCGACGTGAGAGGGACTGAAGCGAGAAGTCAAGGATGGAGACGCGTGGAGGAATGAACAAAGGGAATGGAGGATGGAGGGTTATATATGAAAAGGATGGAGGCGAGCTGACGGAGGAGGTGCTGATGGATGGGGCGAGGCAGTCGATAGATGGAAAACAAGTGCCCTTCATTTTAGAGTTAGATTGGAATAGATCCACTCAGCCAAATCCCAGGCCACTTGTCATTAAACACTGCCAATTAGATGTGCTGTGTGTGTACACTAGACAGAAAACACACACACACACACACACACACACACACACACACACACACACATACACGCACGCTCAGAGCATATTTTATGACTATTTGTCAAACTGATGGAGTTGACAAGGGGATTATAGTGGAGTGATGCCTTGACGTAAGCGGGATTCAAAAGTACTGTGGTTGCATGCCCATCATAGTGCAGCAGAGTTCCTTAAACATTCAAACTTGCAACAATATACTTTGTGAAACTGCACATTTTATGTCAGTGACAAAATTTGCTCAGGCTCATGGTGTATTATTAAATGTGTCTACATTAATGTCCATTGCCACTGGTCGGTCTGGACAGGCTGGACGGGTATAACGATACGATGGGCGTCGATATAAGACGTCTCAACAATTCTTTTCTACACTTTGTTGTAAACCTTTACTAATTAAATGAAACTCCCCCCAAGAAAACACAATAGAATGCTGTTTTGTTGGATTTCATGTGAAAACCAGCTGATCTTTATCGATTCCAAAATGTAAAAAAAAAAACAAATACCTTGCTGTGAGAAGAAGCTACATCTCTAAATATTCTAGCATAAAAAAGTGCAGCAGAACAAACTAGTTCTGTTTTTATTGAGTAAATTAAGTCAGAATTCTTTTTCATGCGTTAAAGCATCAATGTAAAAACCATCCATCCATCCATTTCCAACACCGCTTATCCTGAACAGGGTTGCGGAGAGTTGCTGGAGCCTATCCCGGCTGACTTTGGGCGGATGGCATTTTACACCCAGTCAGTTGCAGGGCACATATCGAGATAAACAACCATTCACATCCACATCCACACCGTCACTGAGTGGGAACTGATCCCACACTGCCCGAACACAAGTCAGGCGAGAGTACCACGACATGTGATCAAATAAATAAGAAAAGTCAAGTCAAGTCAAGTCAAGTCAACAGTATTTATAGAGCACTTTCAAACAGCCATCGCTGCATACAAAGTGCTGTACATGGAGCAATTTAACATGCACAATAAACAGTAAGACAAATCGGTAATAAAGGCGGTAGAAAGCACCAAACAGTAAAACCAAGAACAAATCTAAGTCATGCTGAGTCGAATGCCAAAGAATACAAGTGAGTTTTGAGGAGGGTTTTGAAGATGGGCAGCGAGGAGGCTTGCCGAATGTTCAGTGGGAGGTCATTCCAGAGAGAGGGACCAGCAACAGAAAAGGCTCGATCCCCTCTGAGCCTCAGTTTAGTTCTTGGTACTTCTAATAAAGTCTGGTCCACAGACCTGAGGCGCCGGGCAGGTGTGTAGGGGCGGATGAGCTCAGAGAGGTAAGGTGGCGCGAGATTATTCAGAGATTTGAAAACAAATAAGAGGATCTTGAAAATAACTCTTAAATGAATGGGGAGCCAGTGAAGGGATGCCAGAGTAGGAGTTATGCGCTCCCTCTTACGAGTACCAGTCAAGAGGCGAGCAGCGGCATTCTGGACCAGCTGAAGGCGCTTAATGGAGGACTGGCTGACTGCAAAGTAAAGGGCATTGCAGTAATCGAGCCGGGATGTGACAAAGGCATGAATTACTGTCTCAAAGTGTTCATGTGAGAGGAGAGGTTTTATTTTGGCCAGCTGTCTAAGGTGAAAGAAGCTGGATTTAACAACGGCACCAATTTGCCGATCGAGTTTGAAATCACTGTCCAGTTTAAGGCCCAAGTTTGAGACTGTTGACTTAAGATAAGGAGACAGGGGGCCCGAGTCTACAGGATGGAATGTACAAGGGCCACTGGGACCAAACAATATCACCTCTGTCTTCTTTTCATTGAATCTCAAGAAATTTTGTGCCATCCAGGTTTTGATTTCTTCCAGACAGCATAGGAGTGGTCTTAATGAGAATTGCTCAGTGGGACATAGATCTGGCAGTCATCTGCATAGCAGAAATAAGAAATAAATATGTGAATTGTCCGGGCTTTGAAAAAATGAGGAAGCACAGCATGCCTGTTGAGCACTGCTGATTGGTCAAATGCTGCAATGACGGCTCTGTGACGTAAAGTACACCTTGCTGATTGGCTGGCTCATAATCCTGTGGTTGTTGAGCCCCATCATGGGAGGAAACAGGATGCCCACTTGCCCCTGCATATCTCCAGTCCCCCACAATCGCCATAGATAATGAATGCATGGATGTATTCTATACTATACTTCATTGTGTGAATTTTGCTTGCATACTGTTCGAACAAAAGGTTGACTCTGCGTCCAAAACGATGCGCTTTCCGAATGGTCTTGAAGAAAATAACGCTTGACATGACCAAGATTCAATTCCCATTCCACATTGCTCATTCCATTGCTCCTCTAGTGCCGTCTCACCATTATTGCCACATTATATCCACCTGCCCACCTCCTCTCTACCTTGCGCTCATCCCAGTAACCCGCCGCACTTAATTGAAAGCCAATGGTGTGAGATATAGCTCTTTGACCGAGTGTGCGCGAGGGCACGAGGTCCTCTCTCTCGCTCTACCCTCACGTTAATAATATCTGAAGAATGACAAACCGCAGGATTCAGACACCCTCAGATCTCACTTACTCCATAATAATGTTAATATTCGGCTTTTTTGTCAATTAATCCCCACTAATTCATAAATTACTTTTTCATTTTTAGATTAACAGTCTCATTCTTCCTCTGAGGCTGTGCATGAAAAGTTTAATTGAATTCAGTTAATTCGCTGCATAAGTAAATATAAAAATCATGAAATTAATTGCACAATATATAGAAAAAATATATCATCATCGTGAGAATGGCTCATGCGATATGTCTAGTGCAGTGGTTCTTATCCTGGGTTCGATCGAACCCAGGGGGTTCGGTGAATCGGTCTCAGGGGTTCGACGGAGCCTCTGCCATGGAGGTTAAGACACACTCCACTCAACATGTCAATTAGTTGTGACACGCCTGCTTGGCCATCACTGGCTGGTTCATTTTATGCACAATTAAAAAACATATACTTTATACTTCTACTAATTGTGTTTACTTCTTTCAGTTTTTAATAAATGTGTTTTTTGTCTTGAATTTGTAAAAAAAAAACAGAACACATTTTTATTTTTCACAAATGAAGGGTTCGGTGAATGTGCAGATGAACTGGTTGGGTTCAGTACCAATGTTAAGAACCACTAGACTCGAGTGCAAAGATGCACAACAGTATGGAATTGTAAGCTTTTATCTGACTTTGACCAATCGGCATTCCAATAGAACAGTATTTCGGGGTATCACGTACACAAAATGAGTGTCTATAATTCAGTATATGTTAAATATCGCAATATCAGTATCGCAATATTCAAAACCCCATATCGCATCTCACGTTTTTCTCACATTGTGCAAACCTAATGTAAATATCTGAGTGGTCATTTGTCAAGCTGTAGAAGAAAGAAATACATGATATTACTGTAAAAGTCAATCCATCAATTTTCTCTCACGATTCTTAGCGCTGCAGTTGAGCTGGCATTATTCTATTCTATTCAGGCTGACTTTTGGCTCGAGGCGCGGTACACGCCAGCCAATTTGCCAGCCAATTGCAGGGCACAAAACACAGTCAGGCAACTATGCACAATCACATTCGCGAGCTGAGAATCCAACCCAGAACCTTAGAATTGTGTTGCCAATATGCGAACCACTGTACTACTCTGCTGCCTTTGCAATAAAATCCCACCTTTTATGATCATTCCTGATTGTGCTCTGTTGGGGAGGAACAGTCTAGAAGCTAAAAATGACAGAGGGGAAGAAGGAGGGATTGAGAAGTGGAAGTTAAAAAGAGAGAACAAAGGAGAGCGCCTGATTCGGGCATAGATGCAGCAGAAATATAAATATCAATTCTAGTTGCTCCCTTTGAGCAGAACGCCGCAGGGAATTGAGCAACAAGAAAGCAAATGAGCCACTCCCCATCCAGATGTTACTACTTATGTCAACAACGGCGTGTGTGCTTGGCGTGTGCGTGTACGTGCAGCTCCAGTCTACAATTAGCATTTCTGTCCCACTTGAAGGATACAATTGTAGATCCCTGATCGCGAGCAGATCTTCATCCACAGAAAACATAAATTATGGTTTGAACGACTCGATATCATTCATATCTGCTGCCTTTCGTCTGTTGTTCCTTGTCAGAGCTGCACAAAAACTGAATCTGACATCCAAGAAGCGGAAGTTGAAGGCTGCCGCGACAGTGCCGCTGCCCGTGACTACATCGGCGCCAACATGCGACAGTCAATTGTTCCCCACCAATTTCAGCTCCGCCCTTCTGTCAGCTCCACCCCCGGCTCCACCCTGCCTTCTCCGTGCAGCCAATAAGATCAAAGACACACCTGGTCTAGGAAAGGTAAGTTATTTCCTGATCGTTCTCATTCACTAAAAATAATCATAAGTACTCCTTTTTTTTAGATTTGAAAAATTATTTGAAAATGAGTTTTCATTTTTGTACTTTTTTTATGTCTAAAGGTTGATGTCTAGTCGTTCTATAAATTCGAATGAGTGCACGTCAGTTTTATTTATTTATCACAATCGTGAAGTTAATCTGGATACTTTTCTTCTGTATCACCTATGCTTTTTTCCCCCCAAAATATGCCTAATGGTTACCATGGTAACACATCTCAAGGTGGCAAAAATCATCTGTCACGCTAGCCAACACTTGATGAAACGTGTGTATGTGTTTGTGTGTACGTGCTGTGGCTGTGGTTGGAGGCGTTCATGCTCCTGAAGTGTGTGTAATATCGATTGTCCATGTAATGAGCTTTTGGTGCTCCTCCGCCCTCCACCGTTTTGGGCTCACTGAGTGTTCGTCCAAGTGTGTGTTTCGGAATGTTTGATCAAACCAAACAGACGTGGCACGGACGCCAACTACTGTGATACAGACGTAGAGAGGGCGGCCTAAACGTAGAACCCACACATTTACATCCTAAAACAAAAACGGAAACAAACACGTCTGACTTCCTAATCCTCCATTTCTGCAAAAAAGGAGGAGAGTGGAGAAATGGCAGTAAAACAGGCCAAAATCCAACTGTCATGTGATGCGGCAAGAAAGAGACCAGTTGCAGTGTGTACTGTGTCTTAGCATTAACAAGCAAAAAGTCATCATCAGTCAAAGACACTCCTGCAGATCACAGCGCCTGTGCGGGTTACTTTGAGATCGGTCACCCTGCTGCCTCAAAGCAAAATTAGGCTTTAAAATGACATTTTCACTGTCAAATGAAGAAATCCTTTTTTTTTTGTGGAATCAATTAAGGTTCGCTTTTGAGTTCCCATCTGATTTTATCTCCATATGGAAGTGACAGATGTCTCCTCAGCTATCAGGAAGACCCCCCCCCCCCACACACACACACACTCGGAGTCTCGTAACCTCTTAATTGATCCAAAACTGGCTCTTCTTGTTGCTTCTTTCTAGTCTTCACAATAATCCGTCCATGCATCCATCTATTTTCTATAGCACTTTTCCACATTAGAATTGCGTTTGCGTTTGAGCCTAACCCTGCTGACTTTGTTCGAGAGGCGAGGAATACTAGTTGCAAATGGTCAACAACTCATGAAAACGGATTGCACAACCGCATACACAGCACGACTGTTCAGTTGCATCTCAGTGTTGCTAGGCCGCATTTGTTTCCAAGGCTGTTGTGCTCAATCTACCCTGACTTTGATCAAAACATGCTCTAATTCACACCCTGATTTCGACTCACTTTCTGCTCGCTTGTGGTTATTCTCCAATTTCCTGTATCAGCAGACCTTACTGCCTTGATGTGGATTGGAAATTGTTGTGAAGTTCACCCAGCCCCATATCCTGCTATTTCCCAACATAACAAGCTTGGGTTATGCAAAATCAATCAGATCTTGCCGAGAGCTAATCAAATACACACATGCACTCGCACAAATGTGGGGATGAAAATGACCGGGGTGACATTTCTACAGGAAAAATGTCATGAGCAGTGGGGGGTCGGCTTCCCCTGCTGCAATGGCATTTGCACACATGCAACCCTGCACCATGCAGTGCCACTTTTCGTAGCATTACATTGTACAATAAAAGATATCCGATGAGCAGCAAATCTCCCAGTGGAAGGCCACGAGATACATTCTGCACTACACGCTTAGTTTGCAGGCCCGGTGTTAATATGGCAGAAAACAGATTGAGACGTCACCCTTAAAGCCGGGGGAAATCATCCTGCGCTGGTCATGGGTGTGGGTGTGCGCACACGCATGTGTGTTACAAGGCGCTGATGCCTGCTTCCGTCCAAAGATGTCAAATTAATCCAAATCCCTCTGGAGGACGTTCCCTGAGTGGCGCCGTGTATCTCGCCTTCCCGTGTGGTATTGTTACGTTCCATGCTGTCCTATCGGTCGTCAGTGCCTCCTCACTTCACCGTAATTAAATCAAACAGCTGGGAGCCTCTCATTGAGGAGCACAGGGGCGACCGTGTATCAGGTGAGGAAATTAAGTCATACAAAATGAACGCTTAGCAAAGTGACGGACTGGCATGATGATGATGGTCACAAAATTCGGGGAAAAATTAGATCCATTCTACTTGTTCTCTTTTTTTATACAGTGATAAATTTGATATGAGATAAAATACCCCAAAAGCAACTGTTAATCAACAGAGACAAAAAAACAAACAAACATGTAATTTTGGATACCATGTCCAAAAGAGTCTTACTATTGATGTTTGTTATTGTGGTTTTGGTTTGTGGTGGCAAACCTCACAGTTATCAGGGTTCAAATCTCCGTTCAGCCCCCCCCCCCCCCCCCTTTTGCAGATTTCACATGTTCTTTGCGTACTCGGGCTTCCTCCCACATTGCATCGACATTTAGCTTTGATTTATTTCTCTCCATCCAGGCATCCATCCTGCTATTCATAAGCCGTAGAGAAAATGGATGGACTGGTGGTATACGGCATCGCATCAGCTTTTCCTAACATGTTATCATTAGCCACGAGTGGGTGAATATATTAGTACGAGCTGAGCATTATCATCTTTGTGAAAGCATTTTAGGCCACCGAGTGTTCATTGGTCTATATTGGGACTAAACAAAAACAACACACATTCTTAATATGTAATACCAATTACGTTCCTTGGGCAGAATGTTACAGCGGCCTAATGAGTTAGGATAGTCATATCAGTTGGTTATTTGATACTCATAAACAACAAGAACAAGCAGGTGCAGGGCAATACAAATGTAAAAGTCAGTGATGGGGAATTAAAGCTGCAGGGAACACAAAGCTAAAGGGTTAAACTTTGCTTATCCTCAAGCTCTCTCCTGGTCATCCTTTCATCCATGCTCATCTCAATTTCTCAGTGATTTCAATAACTCGAGGACAGAAGCAAATGTATTTTTTGATCTCATCTCATCTATGCACTCCACATTTTGCATGCACACGCGGCTTGAGATTTGACCTTGGGGGGGAAAGATGATACGATGACAGCTAATCAATTTTTAATAGCAGTGGTGATCCCTCTCAGGCAGGCAATTGTGTGTGTGTGTGCGTGTGTACGTGTGAGTGACGGCGTTTGTGTGTTCATTTTCTGTGTATATGTGTGTGTGTGTGTGTGTGTGCGCTCATGCCTTTAAATGAATGAATGAGTCTGTTATGAGAGAGCTGTATTCCAGCTTGCAGATGAAATATTCATGTACTGAGCGCTGACAGAGGTGGAGCATCTTATTGACACACGCGCAACATTGCACACATACATTTACATACGCACAGACATCCTGATACTTGTGTTATTTGTTTGGGTTTTTTTTCTCATTAAAAAAAAACATATCCAGGTATGCTTTGATCATCATTTTTCCTGTTGTTAATACACGTGAAACCATAATGACTGAAAGATATATGTACACACATACACACATATATAAAATGTCCGAGGTATGACTGAAAAGTTCGTTCATTCAAGATATATTGCAAATCCCAATGACAAACTCAGAGGTTCCCCCTTAAATTTGAGCCAGGCGATCAAACACGTCTTCAGACGGGATTGACCCGTTCCATAAAGCACGTCTTTCAAATGTCCTTTAGAGTAAAGTTAATTTGTGTGCATGTGCAACAAGAGATGAAAGGTGAAACTATCAAGTAGATAACTGGCAGAGCCATTAGAAGAGTGCCGTGAAAGAGCGATGACACATGGGAAGGACGGAGGGGATGTCCATTTTGAACGAGGGGTGAAGGGATGTGTGAGGAGATATTTATGTTGTCTCCCCAGCTCTTCGTTTTTCACTAACCACAACAAAGAGTCCATTAGCTTTGTGCTCTCTCATCAACAAAGCGTGTCTGCATGAAATTGGCTGTGGCGCACGGACATGCTGTATTGATCCATAACCCTATGGAAGTAGGCCAAGGATCCTTTGAGGATACTGCATGTAGGTTAAAAAACCACACACACACACACACACACGCACACACACACACACACACACACACACACACACACACACACACACACACACACACACACACACACACACACACACACACACACACACACACACACACAAGCAAGCACAACTTTGCCTCACTCTGGTTTGAACATCTCTCAGGACCATTTAGTCCTTTTGTCACCACTTAGATTGATTGTTATGGGATACAAGGGGGATGCTATGGATTTCTAATTGTGTGAAAAGACTCAGAAGAAGACAAATCTGCTGGTTTACATACGCTTGCTGAATTTGTGTATCTATGACCAGTCACGGCTCACCTGTTTGCTGAAGCTGAGCCACGATTGGTCGTTATCTGAGCTATGAGCGTTTGTGATTTTCAGTCGAGAGCAACAAGCAAAATGGCCGCTCCGTGAGATGGACGAAAACAGGGTGGATTTTGCTGCTACACTCATTTTCCACACGTGCAATATGAATCAGAATGCCTTGTTTAGACTAGTGGGGCTGCATAGAACATATTATGCTAAAGAAAGTTGGGGATGGGAGGGGGTGACTTCCCCTTGACAAAAGTGCGTAAAGACATGTGGGAACTGTTTTAATTGATCGAAAATTGCACAATGTCTGATTTGACAAAAATGCCTGATGGGATACATTACTGTGAATGCATTTCTCGTTATCTGACTAAAGGCAGCGTTTCCGATGCAGCGCTTGTATTGGATTTCATTTGATTATGTAGGTGTCCTGAATTGTGTGGCTGGTGAGTGGAGCTTTATAATCTGCATCCATTTTTGCCCCCTCTCTTTTGATGATTTTCAACAAGGAAAGTAAAGGACGATTTATCCTACTATGTCAAAGAACTGACAGTCTGTGGGCTCATGGACTGTGTACACCGCTTATTTACTCACTCGCTCTCACACAAGGGAAGGGAAAAGGCTCTCAAGAGGAGGGAATATTTTATGAGTTACGCCTTGTAAAGTGTGCAACGGTAACATCCTTCCCCCAGGCTCTCACTGATGTGATGGTCTCTTTTATTGGGGTCACAAGAGGGCATGTGGAATCCAAGTGTGTGGTGGTGTGTATTATTGTGTGCATATGTGTGTGTGTGTGTGTGTGTGTGTGTGTGTGTGTGTGTGTGTGTGTGTGTGTGAGAGAAAGACATGCAAAGTGTTGACCTGGCGCTGCCTCTGCTCAGTTCACCTGAGTCACCAGAGTTGCATATTTATTGTTTCACACGTGAGTGTGAAGCATTGTATTTAAATTGATAATTATTTTCATGTGAGCGAGACCCAAACACACACCCGCGTACACACACACACACACACACACACACACACACACACACACACACACACACACACACACACACACACAGAGTTTATTGGACCAGCTCTCTTAAATGGCCCGTGGTCATTTAATGATGCAACCAAAGGAAAGCCTGTTAATGTGTTATTAGATGTGAGTGAAAAAGCGAGAGATGAATGCGCACATAAACAGCAACACACTGTGCGCTAGGACCTCTTTGGATTTTATATCACCCTTTCAACAATATGGGATGCATAATATACTTTTATATGAGATAGCAGTCACCAGAGAAGCTTTTATGCTTTTACACTTCATAACCAGGTTGTCATTTAAGATGGGGTTGCTCAGTGAAGCGTGACCTTGTTCGGCTCCCTTATTGTTTTTGTCCCTCGCTTGTGAAATTGTGCGTTCAAAATGAATAAAAAGTTTTGTATTCATAGAAGGTAGCCATGGGCATAATGGTTGATTAATTGATCATTAGCCATTCTGTGTGGAAATGATTGTTGATTCATCATGTTTTGAAGCGATGCTATTGATTCCATCCCATATTGTTTTTTCAAATTTACTTGGTATTTTATTCCACTTAAATTGAATGAAACCAATGATTCAAAATGATTGATTACACTGGCCAGCAAATATTTACAATTTTTTTTCGTCAGTCATGCAAGTAAACTTTTCTATTAAACTTTTTTTTGCGCTGATTTTGAATCTGCCCTAATTTTTTTTTCTCTAGCTTATTGGGGTTTCGCCAAAATAATAATAAATAACATTTGTTATGTTTGCAGGTGAGGTCAAATTGTCGATCTATCCACCCATCATCTCTCGATGAAGAATCTATAATCCTCAAGACCCCATTAAGTCAATTCACAATTTTTTTTATACATGTTTAAAGATACTTGATGAAAATATGCAAAGACTGACAGCGATGTCGTCCTTAACAGTTGAAATATAGCATTAAACAGTTTTTCAGGGGGTTTTTTTGTGGGCGTGGCTAAAACAGCACAATGTTACACACGTTGGTGTCTGGCATGAGTCCCCTGTTCCCCACTATGTAAGAACTTGAGTGCCTTCTTCGTATCACTGGTTATCCTTCATATTGCCTGTTATACTGTCTGATAAAGACAGCCTATTTTCTCACATTTTCTGACAGTATAATCATATATCGTGACTTAAAAAGAAAACTCACCATGCTCCGTTCCAAAGAAGCTCCGCATGTTCCGTCTTCTTACATTGGGATTCGGTTGTGTTCACGTCGCTCTTTAAGCAAAAGAAAACATTGATATTATTGTTTCCTTGGACAAATAATCATGAAAATGAAAAACTTATAATAAATCATAGGCCGTATAATCACACAGGCCCACTTGCCAAGATGTTTATAAATAATGAATATTTCCAATAAAACCAGAGGAGGATGGCAATGTGTCAATATTACACCCACCATATATTTTCTTTTCTTTCGCCATCTTTGAGTATATTTCAAGATGAAACGAATGCATTTCCACATTAAAAAAAAAAGAAAGACAGTGGATTTCATTTGTGTAATATTGCGAGTGATCCGAAGTGATGACGCAGCATGTTGCACGCTCAGCTGTCAAAGCAAACAATGGCGGCTGTCAACCGCTTAAATTGAGGCTGTGAAGGTTCTGATGGGAGTGGGAGGAATGGAAAAACTGCTTAAAAACCATTTTGACAGTTCGAGACCAGTCGGAAAGAGGTGAGGGGGCGTGACGAAAAATTATGGAATATATTGGATTTGTAGTTGTTCATGACAGCCAATTGTTTGCATACAGCTTCAGATTTTATCTTCATATTCTGCTTTGTCAATAAACTATTTCAATGGAACTCGAGCTATAATCTCATAGTGATTTCTTTCGAATAGATGAGAACGTCCAAGAGATGCTCATACAGTGTGGCTGATCTTGGTAAAGATGCGAGTGTGTCGTTCATTGAATTGTGCGAGTGAGTGTATCCACGGAATACTTTTCCAAGATTAATACCTCGTGACATTTCTTCTTGGGGGCCCTCAGGTGAAAGTGATGGTGCGTGTATGTCCGGCTTCTCAGTCCAACCTGGCGGAGTCCAGTTCTTTCCTTAAAGTCGACCCAAGGAAGAAACAGATCACCATCATGGACCCTTCAACCAATCAGACACCAAGCACCGCCTCTCAGAAGAGAGTGGGCTCCAGCCAGGTCCCTCCCAAGATGTTTACCTTTGACGCCGCCTTCCCTCCTGATGCGTCGCAGGTCAGTGGGCGGCCCGACTCATCGGTACCTCAACCTGCCACCCATCATACTCTTCTATCCATCTGTGCATCTGTCTTGTGATCCATCTATCATCTGTCCATCGACATGAATTTATATATTTATCATTCATCAGCCTTATCTATTCATCCATCCATCCCGTGTCTCCGTAGCAACATGAGAGTGTTGAATGCTAACCTCACAGTGGGTTTTGTCAGTCTGTTGACGTCAGCTCTAATTGGTTCTTCGTGACTGTCCTGCCTTACCTGTTGCTAGGCGGAAGTTTGCGCAGGAACGGTTGCCGAGGTGATTCAGTCGGTCGTGAATGGAGCAGACGGATGTGTCTTCTGTTTTGGGCACTCCAAGCTGGGTAAGACACACACATAGGCACGCACGCATGCGCATGAACGCATGCACGGATGTGCAAGAGAAAATACGGCGCGCCTCGACTGGCCCTCATCGATCAGCGCGAGAAAGCAGAGGATTAGTGTGTCTTTTTGGGCCTAGTCTGCCTCAGTTTTCCTAATCCTCCTGAACGCAATCTTAAAAGGGTCGGGACCTCTCACTACAGACTAAAACATGTCGCAACTAACATGCACGTTCACAATCAAACCCATAGCATAACCCCTTAGGGTAGTGCTTATAAAGTCCCACCAAAAAAAAAAAAAAAAAGAATCACCCCTCACCAAGTATCATCATCCATGACCAATATTAGAATACAGCAGCGTAGGAGACCTCAACCGTTCTGAAATACCTACCTAGGCAGTGATTCTTTCATGTCCCACTACAGAGATGACCACTAGTGCACTTTGAGAATCACTGTACGAGAATATAAATATGGACGATGGACAACCTTGGGTCAACCCCTGCCTTGTTAAGACATTATGTGCAAGGGACCCAGACACGGTCTTATGCTTGTCACTGCTCAATTGGTGAGCAAGAAGTTTTATTTCGTGGGTGAATCCATCAAACAGCAGTAGGCTTTGCTCTTTCAATCAATATTACCGTTCTACGAGGTGATATCGCGCCGTGCCGACCTCCCCAGTTGGAATGGCTGTAACAACAGATGTGCGCTGATGTAGTCCCCCTACGGCCATACATAGTAATGAGGCTGCATTACAAAGGCATTAACTTTTTCACTAATTAAAATAGGGAAAGTAACACACTGAGCATTTACAATGGGCTCTGTGGCTCTTGGCTGTGGACACACGCTGGCTCTCACAGTCTGCTTTCATAAAGTAAAGTTTTCGACGAACGAAGAGAAATGACTCCGAGTCCAAATGCGACTGAATTCATTGGAGGACCTTCAGGAATGCAACTAATTCCTTCTTGCAGAAATGATGGCAACGTCTGTAGTGGACTAATTGAGAGAAAACCCACATAGGCACGGGGAGAACATGTAAAACTCGACATGGGGAGGCCGGGGCCGAATTTGAACCCGTGGCCGCTGCAAACCTCTGCAGACGCGCTTAAGCGGCACGAATCTGTCAAACTATAGACAACATGCAGTTAATGAATATTGAAACTGAAACGCCACATGTGTGTAATGAACTGTCTCATTTTTTTTGAACAGGTGTAATAATTTCTCTTTTCAACAGTGAGAGACCGCGAGGGGAGAATCAATATCAACTATCAATATTAGTGACTTGACGCACACGTACAAGAACTTGATTCATATGTCTATATATTTAAAAACAAAAAAAAATATTCTTGTACCTTTTTACGATGAAGAGAATCTGCCCCGATTTGCCTTTTTATATTCTTCATGAACCTCGCCTCCTCACACAAAATCATCGGCATCACACTCGCCTCTACGTGACAGATAAAATTCTGCTGTGACAGTGAGCCTCAATGGTGGAGGAAACCTTGCGGTGGAGGAGGAAAGAGAGGATATTGTGAATTCAGAGCGTTGCTGACAAGCACTTGATCCTCCACCAGGTCGCAGAACAAATTACACATACGACGGGCTGCTCATGTCCTTATAAGTCTTCATTAGGGTGTCTCACATATTTTTGTGGATTCCGATCTCCTGACAGCCACAGCAGGTGTGTGTGTGTGTGTGTGTGTCTTGTGTGTGTGTTGCCAAGGGGAAAACACACACTTCATCCTCACTGAATTTCACACACTGTCTGCCTGTCTGTTTGACGCAGGCAAATCTTTCACCATGATTGGCCGCCACGACTCCCTGCAGACGTTAGGTATCATCCCCTGTGCCATCTCCTGGCTCTTTAAGCTCATCAATGAGAGGAGGGAGAAAACAGGGGCGCGCTTCTCTGTCCGTGTGTCCGCAGTTGAGGTAAGCGTTGGCCCGGTCCATGTCAGCATGTTTGGGCTCCTTTCCACTTGGGTACCAGCTGCGGGGGCACAGAACCAAAATGGCGGCGCTAGACACACTGCTGGGTGTTAATTTGGAAGGGAAGGCAAAGTGTGCCATTTTTCAAAGAAAGCTTGAGTCCTCCTTGTCAGAAAGAGACAAGTTGTTCCTTTGGGTTTTGCTAGATGATGTAAGGAACACTACAAACATGCACACTGACTACTTTTAGAATGTCATGTCTTGCATTCCCACTCGACAAAGTAGAGTGGGACAATTGTTTTCAGCGTTGAGACGGAAGTGATAAAAAGAGAAAAAAAAACCTTCAAAAAAATTACATGTCAAAAGACATTTTTGTTGGCATTTTTAGGAGCCAAACTATCCAAATTTGGCCAGTTTTCACTGAAAACAGTGGAAACTGCCTTTAGTGAATTACAGTGAAATATTGTCATGATACTGGACATAACTTTACTGTTTGTTGATATGGGCGCGCTTGTAAAAGGTTTGGGGCAAAGACGAGAACCTGAAGGACTTACTCTCAGAGGTGGCCACTGGCAGCTTGCAGGATGGACAGTCACCTGGGGTCTACCTGTGCGAGGACCCCATCTGTGGCATGCAGGTAAAAAACGCCTCTATGCAAATGAGCCTCAATCTGAACAATATCTAATTCACGAAAACGCAGCAGTCATAACCACATCCTGTTTTAGATGAGCAAACAACATCAATAGGAAGGTGGTGTAAAATCATTTGAGCGAGGGAAAAGCAATGTGAGGGAACGCTCTGACATGTACCAGACATGTTGTCTGAAATTAGGACGCCCACAATTTGACCCCCCCCCCCCCCCCCCCAACCTAATAATTTTGTGCTCTGAAAGATGGCAGTACAGCCCTGGCCAGTCCAATGACAGTGCCGAACAAATGAAAACTGTTTTCGTTTGATGTTATATGGTTATGGGATTAGGAGGTGTGATACAAGCACAGCTGTGAAATCCCCCACTAATCTGACATAATCTCATCAGTAATGATACCCCACAGTAAAGCAAGCGCACACACTCACACACACCCGCACACACACATTAAGAAAGTGTTGATTGAATATGGCAATCATACAAGCGCCTGCTGGGTGGCGTGCATCGCAACATTAATATTTTACCCGCTCCTTTTGTCTGACTGTCTGTCTTCTTAAATCCCCATTCCCTCCTTTCCCGTCCTCACCACAGCTCCAGAACCAGTCCGAACTGCGTGCTCCGACGCCAGAGAAGGCAGCCTGGTTCCTGGACGCAGCCATCGCGGCCCGCCACAGCAGCCAACGTAACGACACCACCGAAGAAGACCACAGGAATTCGCACATGCTGTTTACATTGCATATTTATCAGTACCGCATGGAGAAGACGGGCAAGGGAGGAAGTGAGTTCTCACCAATCAAATCTAAAATACGCTGCTAAACAGATCTGTTGTTTTCAGATGTTTGTTTAACATTCCCCTGCACGTCCCCTAAACACTTCATTGAATTATTGCCACCTTGCAAGTGTCGGGAGGTCGCAGTCGCCTCCATCTGTTGGACCTGGGCAGCTGCGATGTCGGTGTCCTCGAGGGCGGGGCGGTGGGGAAAGGCAGGGAAAATTCTTCGCCCAGCTCGGCACCTCTTTGCCTTTCCCTGTCAGCTCTCGGCAACGTGATCCTGGCCCTGGTCAACGGGAGCAAACACATCCCATACAAGTAAGCTTCAATGTGGAAGTCACCTGCAACCATAATGAGGATAAGTACAATAGAAAATGGATAAAAACAGATGTTAATCATCCACAAAGTCAATGAAGGAAATATAGTTAAATGTGCAATCGGAATTATGATCTTGAGTCTTTTAACATTTATGTTGGCCACGTTAAAAAAAATAAATAAAAGTCATCCAATTATTGTGTCGTCCCAAAGCATTTAGGCATTTCAGTGAGTACTTTGCACAAGGTTAACAGATTTTAGAAAGCCGCAGTGGAATTAAGAAAGTGGCAGTTTTTTTGTCTCCCAAGGTTTTAGGGAGTCAATGTCAGAAACAACACCTGCTGTTGCATATTCATCACTGTGGTTTAGTGATGAGAGCTGCAAGGCGCTAGAAAGATAAATAGTTGAAGAGAACAAAAGGCAGAGGACAAATGGCAAAAGAGAGAGAGAAAAAGCAAACATTTTTTGAGTATAAATTAGCGGTTGTACACTATGCAAATCTCTCTGTCTACCTTTCCTTTTATTTCGTGTCCTTGTTCTACCTTCCTTCCTGCCTTCTTCTTGAGGCTATGTGGCTGTGTGCGCCGTGGTGGGATAATTAAATCACCAGCACTTACATTTACATGGTCAAATAAGATCACTGAAGTTGGAGTCGTAATATGGTGGCTGGAGCTAATGTGGGATTGGGATTTAGACACCGCAAGACTCAAGTGAGAGCATGTCACTTCAAGGCTATAGTGTCGGATTACTTGATAGCAATTCTGTCACGTTAGGCGTGATGGTAGTGCAGAGGACTCCAAAAAGCAGGGGGGCAGGGAGGAGCAGGGTGGAGTGACCAAGATGTATTAAACACAATTGCGAACAGTAGTACACGGGAGAAACTAACTAAAAAAACTCACTCAAATAAAATCCAGAAATCTCAGGAAACAAAGTAGCAACAAAACCTGAGACAGAAGACAAAACATGACACGCAACAGCAACAATGCCCCGACACCGAGTGGTTGTACCGGGAGTCCATTGAAACAAACTAATGACACAATGACCAACAGGTGTGCAGCTGCAGGTGGAGCCCTACAGTGCCACCTGTTGGTCACAAACAGAACCATGACAAATTCATTATTAAATGCGTTTGATGAGGTTTTGGCCATGTTTGACAGGAAGCCACATGTAGTTTGTATATATACAGGTGACAATTGTAAAAAAAACAAACAAAAAAACCCCCACCACAAACAAAAAAAAAATTATAATAATAATATCCATCCATCCATTTTCCGAACCGCTTGATCCTCACTAGGGTCGCGGGGGGTGCTGGAGCCTATCCCAGCCATCTCCGGGCAGTAGGCGGGGGACACCCTGAATCAGTTGCCAGCCAATCGCAGGGCACACAGAGATGAACAACCATCCACGCCCACACTCACACCTAGGGACAATTTAGAGCATCCAATCAGCCTGCCATGCATGTTTTTGGAATGTGGGGGGAAACCGGAGCACCCGGAGAAAACCCACGCAGGCCCGGGGAGAACATGCAAACTCCACACAGGGAGGCCGGAGCTGGAATCGAACCCGGTACCTCTGCACTGTGAAGCCGACGTGCTAACCACTGGACTACCGGGCCGCCCTATAATAATAATATATATTTTAAAATCATAAATAAAATCAAGATTTATAATGGATATGTACACAACACAGAATGGCACAAAAATGTCTCTTAAGGGTTAATGGCCATTGTTTCTCAAGTTCATGACAAATCTACCTTGTCATTGCTAGTAGTGGCTCATTGCGCTCACTGCACAGCCTGATGATCACTCACAGCACATCACTCTCCAAGAAGGCATCGTGTGGTAAAATTACAGTACAAGTATTAAAACGAGACTGAATTGTTTTGTAAATCTTAAATAAATGCTTGCGAATTTAGTTTCGCCACTCTCTGTTGCTCTCTCTTGTCGCTGAGAGGGAGAGAGAAGCATTAGTTGAACCCTGAGGCAGTAAGAAGGAGTAAAGAGAAGAGGTCAAGACTAATGTGTTTGAATGCAAACCTGTTTTCGAGAGATATGACTGCAGGATGTGTGATTGTTTTGATTGATTTTTTTTTTAAGGGGGATAGCGGCAGGAGATCTACAGTATGGTCACGGCACATGTATTGTATACACAAAAAAAACGGCATGTATGGCCTCAGTAACACACTTTTTTTGATAAACACACTCTCAGTCTCCAGTCTGCAAATTTAATCTCTGAAAAAAAGACAAGGATAAACTTCCAATATTAGTCTGCCTAATATCTGCAACGCTTCTCTTAAAACCTTTGTGCTTGCTCGTACTAATCCAAAAATAGAACAGAATGATTAGCATGAAGTTTGCCTCTCTAATCTGTTCTGCCTCTCAACTCTTAATCTGTTCGCATAATCTACCATTTCAAAATGTTTGCAGGTTTTATCAGTCATGCTATGAATAACCCTTCGAATGACATCATCAACGTATACCGTGTACAATACTGTCGTCTGTGTCGGTCACAAGGGACAGCAAGCTGACCATGTTGCTGAGGGAGTCGCTAGGCAACATGAACTGCCGCACCACCATGATCGCTCACATCTCGGCCTCGCCGGCGGATTTTTCGGAAAGCCTCTCCACCATCCAGATCGCATCCCGCGTCCTACGCATGAAGAAGAAAAAAACGAAGGTCACCGTGGTAAGTCTAAATAAAATATTTGCCTCATTCATTACATTTCAAAGGGAACTGAACTGGAGCAGTGCACCAGCACACCTAGCTGCTGGCCCTGTGGTGCAAAAAGAACAGTGTTCGTTCTTTGCTGTACGGGGCAGGGAAGCCCTCTGCTCCAAGTGAATGATGACACAGCATAATTCAAAAAGGAAAAAGATTATTTTAAAATGGGCTTGGAGAGAGACGTGTTGCTAGGCAAAAGTCCCATGAAGACTGCGAAGCAACAAGTGGCCATGAAAATGTTGAAATAGGAAGTTTATGTAACTTTTAGTGTCGGTGCACTCAGATGAAAAAAAAAAAGTCTATTTTTAAATGACTTTGTCTTAACATAAAATAACACTGATCTCCTCCAAAACTTTTGAGTGACTCAATAAAAAGTCAATGTAAAAGTATTCTTGTGTCTAAAAATGAACACAAAATCCAATCGCTGTCATTAGAATAAACAATATTCTCTCTTCCCAAAACAGGCATGATCAAATGAGCTATAAGGCTGCAACACAGATGAGATATTTATATCCGTTTCTTGGATGAAGACAGTTAAAAATAGATTTGTTAATTCTTTCTTTGTCACTCTCCTATGAAGCGCAAATTGAATATAACACCTCGTCGAAAAATAGAATTCTCTGTCTTCCTGTCATCATCATCTGTCCTCAGCAGTACACCTCCAGCTCCTCTGGAGGAGAGAGCTCCTGCGAAGAAGGTCGCATGCGTCGGCCCACCCATTTGCGGTCTTTCCATCACCGCGGTGACCCCAACTCAGACCTCCCACTGCTGCGCCTGTCCAGCGACCCGGACGAACAATATTCAAGTAGCGAGCAGTCATGCGACACCGTCATCTACGTGGGTCCCAACGGGGCCGCTGTGTCAGATCGGGAGTTGACAGACAACGAGGGTCCGCCGGAGTTTGTGCCGATAATTCCCGCCCTGCTGCGAGCAAAATCAGAGACGCTACAAAGTCAGGCGGTCCAGAAGGTAAACGACGTCACAATCCGACATAAATGATTTGACGATTGATTCCTCAGGTTCTGCTTCAGCAGGTGCAGCCCGAGCCTGAGAGCCAAGACCAGCAAGGTGGACCATCTCAGGCTCAGTCGATACTAGGACAACCTTTGGCCCCTGTGCCTGAGGAGGGGGCCGAGTGCCTAAAATGCAACACCTTTGCTGAGCTGCAGGAGAGACTGGACTGCATTGATGGCAGCGAGGAGGTGAAGATCATAATACTGAGACATTAACCTGCTTATGAACAATCGAGTGACAAACATTTGGAGAGTCTGTATTGTAGGAAACCTTTTGAGTTGTGTGTCTTTTGAGGGTTAATACAGTGGTATCTCTACTTACAAAATTAATTGGCTCTAGAAGAAATTTCTTACCTAGAAAATTTTGTAAGTAGAGACGCGTTTTCCATGTAAATGCCCTAATCCGTTCCAAGACCCCCAAAATTCAGACATAAATGTTTTATAAAGCATAAAAATGCAAAATATGTAACAAATACATGTGACAATTCGATTTTAGCACAATAAATGAGAGTTGTGCATAATGTAAAAAACTTTTAACTTAGTCCTCACTGGGTTTTTTTGCCCCCTTTTAGTTCATGTCCTCTCTCAGAAGTGGTTTTTGCCTGGGGTTTTGTAAAGAACCAATCCATGCTTTTGTCGGCTTTTAACAATCCTTCGAAAATGTCTAAGGCAAACATCAGCATTGTGTGTGATCGGCCAACTGGTGAACACTTTTTCTGGGTGATTGACATTTACGTAAAACTATCGTAACACCTCATGGGCGAATGATGAGGACGCTGCATCGACACATATCTATCTATCCACACACAGACACGTAAAGTAGAGGTCCGTCTTAGCCAATGGGATGCCAGGATGATGCTGGGTAATAGCCAATGGCAGAGCAGCTATAAGTATTTTGCGTTCAGGACACTCGGAGCTGCAAGTAGCAGCCCAAACTGTATTTTTACCTTTTCTTTTGTAACAAGAGGCAATATTTTCCTGTTGAGGTGTTTCATAATTTGAAAATTTCAGATGAAGAGACGTTCGTAAGTAGAGGTACCACTGTATGATGTTTTCCCATAAGCTGTGCTGGGCAGCACTGAAGTCAACTATGCCAAATCCAAGCTGCACCATCTCCACTGTGTCTTGCAGAACCCTTTTTGATTATTTAAAGGCACAACGTCTAACAAACCATCAAAAGAAAGAAAATTCCACCCATGCCTACAGTCAGACTGCGCTTTATGCTAGCCTTGCACCCGGAATGAAAATAGAGCCCGAAATGTTCTTTGTCATTCATTGTGATCAGGTGGCAAAGTTTCCCTTTGAGGAGGTTCTGGTCTGTAAACAAGGATCCAAAGATCCACGTTTCCCTTCTGAGGATTCAGTCACTCCCGCTGAGAATTCCTCTGTTGCTACATTGGACACAGAGGCCAAAACAGGTGAATTACTTTACATTAAAATAATATAGAGTGCCATTGGCTTCTTTGTTTTCTCTGTGTGTAAACAATCTGTCACCAACAATATGAATTTCATTACCAAAGTAAGTTAAACATTACTCCCCCAGGAGGTCCAGTCCAGCTCACTTCCTCCTCGACAGAACATTCTAGAAGGAAGACCAATGAAGAGCAGCTGCAAGATATCAAGGAGGTGGTGGAGGAGGCGGAGCTGGCTCAGACCATTATCCACAGTCTGGCTCAGAGTTCCGGGTCCACCTTCGTGTCTGGCAGTAGGAATGTGACAGGAAGCAATGCATCAAACCCCCTTCACAGGTCCAAGGCCTCACTCCAGCATGACAAGTGAGACAAGATTGAGTTATCACATTGGTACTTCCCATAAAGAAAATTATGAAAAACATTTCACAGAATGCAGTTCAAACTACAACCACAATAGTCAAGCAAAATTAACCAAAATGTAGTTACAGTTGCAACCAAAATTGAACATTATCATCTTGATCAAAAGGATATACTTGATCTCATTTGAGGTGTGCACAATCAAATTTCTGAAGGTATTTTGATGTTAAAAAAATAAGAATATCTCATCTGGACAGCCGTGAAAATTTGACCATGGGAGTTAACACTGAGGGGAAGACACGGCCACTGGGATCCCCACGCCTTGGAATTGCCAGCCTGACGAAAACCTCAGAATACAGGTGAAGTTCAATATCAATAATAAAATGAAGTACAGTTTTAATCACGTAATAATCTTGTCTTCAGTTTTCTGTGATGCTCCTTGTACTTGCATGTGTACTTACAAATAAAAATGCAGTCAAACTTCTGGGTGTCACCAGGCCTCCGTCCTCGCCGTCTCAGCGGTGTAAAGTGTACACTCAGAAGGGAGTGATACCAGCAACATCCCCACTGGCTTCACACACTTTGGCTCAGGAGGGACAAGCAACAGAAGCCTTGACCTCTGACAGTATGTCTTTCTACACATCTCCTGATTGTATTTTTATTACAAACTGTTAGCTTGATTGAAAGAAGATTCACATAATAAAAAGTCCAGAGTCTTTCTTAAGTCATCACCTGGCTGGTGATGAGTCCAGGGTGAGCACTGCCTCTCGCCCCAAGTAGTAAAAAAAATACTTGCCGATCAATGGGCCATATTAACAAATGATATCAATATGTTTGCAGACAGCCTGGCTGCAGACAGCGGTCGTTCCTCCACCGAGTGTCCACTATCCAGAACATCTCCTGTTGGTATGAGTCCACAAGTCAAAGATCCAACTCCATCCCTGTCTACCAGCTTGGGCTCCGCAGAAACACTCTGTGATGATGACGTCCCTCCGATACCCTTGGATACACATCGGGATGGTGAGTGAAATACTTCTCTGCTTCAACAACTGAAGGGTCTTGAGGTCTGAAATGATACACACTTGACCACTGCAGGACTAGCTGGACATCACTTTCTGTGTGACGAGCTATCAGTATACACAGGGGCTGCAGGAGAAGAGGAGGCACTCGATGACACAGCTCTCATGATGACACAGCGTCTGACCTGTCGCCCACCGAGCATTATCAGCTTCAATAGTGACTGCTACTCTGTGGACGCCCAGCCTTGTGGAGTTCTCACGAGCCCCGTTGAGGATGGAGCTGCAGAGAGCTTTCGTGTGATTGCAACAAGCTCTGCGGTTACAGAGGTTGTCGCCATGGCAGAGGTTAGTGTGCTTGATACACGATGTTTGATATTTTAGTTTGACAGACACCAAGTGAAAAGTTGGTCAAATAAATATGGAGGCAGTCATCCCCATTGCTGCCAGAACTTCTCGTTTTTGGGCATGTGTCTGCTTTTTATACTGGGACACAAACTGTTCTGACCACGGAGTAAGGTTCTTTATTCTTGTCAATTAAATTGTTCCACAGGTGACAATGGCCAAGCTGCACACGGAGGGGGATGCGATAGCCTCGGTGATGACCCCTATTGCCTCCTGGATGAGTGATCTGAGTGGGTGCAGTGAGGATGAGCACTCACTTCACAGCTTCAGCCAGTCCCAAAGTCATCAAGGGGAAGCCTTGGCTGAACACAACCTAACTTCCTTGGGACTAGATGGGGCAGGAGATAATGGAAGCAGTGGATGTTTTAGAAGAGGGAGTTTAGATGGAGTAATGTCAGAGAACAGAGGGGCGAAGGGAACGCAAACCAAGGACAGTTTGAGAAAAATGCCTCCATCTATGGCTAAAACGACCATCCAGTCTTTGACAGCACTTGGGAGCCACTCTACCTTCAAGACCCCAATCAGTACTCACTCCTGTGTAGCTAACAAACAGATGGCTATGCAGGAACCTACTCTCTGCTCCTCACCAACAAAATTCAACACACAGCAGTTGGCTTCCATTTCCAGTGAGATGAACTTTGAGGACCCTTGGCTGGTGCGTGTACTGGAGGATGTGAGGCCCAATGAGGTAGTCAGGCCAGTGAAGACTGATGCGGAGCATTCAAAGAGCCAATCAGGGCAGAGGACTGAAACAGCCGGAAATGGGAACCTTGAAAATTTCTGCAGGGATGGTAAGAAAATAGCTATTTCTTTTGACTCAAAATGAGAGGTTTTGTTTTGTTTAAACTTTATTAGCAGGTTGATTAGTTAGCAAGGCTATACAAAATAAGGTGTGATTGGTCATGTCCATCCCAGAAATGGTACTCTGCGTTGAGTCACAATGTCTTGTGCCATCCTTCAAGCATAGCCTGTTAACGTTCAAACAAAAATCAAAAACACCATACAAATTTCAGTTCGACCTTGGTCGAGGTCTTTTCTGATTCTTCATGTTAACAATTCCAGATTGTCTGTGAAATGTTGATTACAATTGGCATAATTGCTTTCAATTCTTTTGTCTACAGTTGAAGAACATGGTGGGTCGAGTTCAAGCGGAGAGGTGGTTTCATCTCCAGACTCCTTCAAGAGAGTGGTGGATGGTTGTGAAATGGTCACTGGTGTTGCCCAAGGAGAATGTCTGGCTGATACCTACAACCCAGAAATCCACCGAACCGCCAGTCTCCCTCGTGCCTGGCATCGTCTGAACCGCCATGACGGCTTAGATAACACAACTGAGTACAAGAATTTTGGTACCACCTCTTCAACACCCTGCAGTCCGCGTGCCACACTTGACCGCCGGGGATCAACTGGAAAACAAGGCTTTTTCTCCCACAAGAAGAGTGGGATCCCGCCTTTGCCACCTGTACGCAAATCCAGCCTTGACCTTCGTAACAGGGCAGCCAGTCCACTACACCAGCCAATCCATGAGGTCTCTATGCCGGGCAGCTCTACAGATGAACCATGTGCCATCAGACAACATGTCTCCAGTATCGACAGTGGTAGACTCTTTAGCGCTAAGCTGGAGCAACTTGCAAGCAGAACTAACTCTCTTGGCCGAGCCCACAGTGGATCGCACCACTATGACTGCTTCTCCCTCGAAAGGGCTGAAAGCCTCCGAGGGGGAGGATGTAAGGGAGATGGCTCCATACCCCGTACAGGTCGCAGTCTGACTCGTGCCGGAAACAGCTTTGGAGGTAGTTCTGGTCCAAGCAGTGCCCCGCAGTCGCCTGCCAAATCAAGCGGTCAGTCAAAGATCTCAGCTGTCAGTAAGCTGCTGATGACCAGTAGTCCCAAATCCAGGAGTCTGTCTGCCTCCAGCACCAAGACTCTCAGCTTTTCTACGAAGTCTCTGAGCCAAGCCTCGAGTAGAAGCTCAAGCCTTCCCCCTAATGGAAAAGTATGATTTAATTTGTATGGAGATTGCACCAATACAGTGATACCATGACTTCCAATTGCCTCACCTCACAAGTTTTGATACCATCGGTTGGTCACTTGCTCTGCTTTGGGTTGCGAGCCAAAATGTACGTTACAACCGAGCTTCAGACATGCTGCTGCTTGAGTTACAGTACATGAAAAAAAATAAAATAAAAATGAAAACGGACACCAGCATCAGACGTTTACTGAACAGGACAAACAGTCAACAATACTAAGACAAATTGAAAACACTCACAAGAAACTACAGAAGGCAAAATCTCCAAATGCCCGCATGCAGACTAACTGTGGAGGTCCCGGACATCACTTTTTTCGTGCCGGTCATGAAATCATTATCGCATTTTATCCAAATGATTTTAAATGCAAGTAAATTGAGTTCTAAACTCGGTCACGAAATGAATTCAATTCAAGTAAGTCAAGGTAGCACTGTAGTTTATAAACTCAGATCGATGCCTGTCGCCTATGAAATACAATTTTTGTCCTCTGCTTTGTGTCTGCTTCCACAGCCACAAAGCACCATTCAGGGCCCTGTGCAGCAGCAGGGACCCTCTCCTGCATCCTGGTCTACGCAGTCTCTGAGCCGCAGTCGAGGGGGGAGTTTGGCTGCCAAGCTGCCCCTGCGGGCTGTTAATGGCCGTATCTCAGAGCTTCTCCAAGGAAGTGGAGGTTCACGTTCCAGGAATCATGCCCATGCAGGGGGTGCAGATTCAGCGGAGGAGAAAGTAGTTGGAGGGACAAGGTTGGCCAGTTTTAACCTATCAAAAGATTTTCTCTTGAGTAGCAATAGATGGACCTTTAACAATGTTTTGTTACATCGCAGTGGAGGGGCACTAGTAGCAGGAGGTGTTCCTGGAGGAGGGCCAGGGGAGGAACGGACAGCAGCGGTCCAAAGCCTTCCGTCTCCCTACAGCAAGATCACTGCTCCACGAAAACCGCATCGCTGCAGCAGTGGCCATGCCAGCGACAACAGGTATTTGGAGAGGTGTATGTGTAGACTGTCAGTCATCCAGGTCATGGTCATCGAAGGCAACCTTTAATCCAGCTTTTTCAGTAAAATGCGTTGATCCATTCGGTACTTCAGTTTTTGTTGTAACCCAAGATGTCTCGGTGGTAAGGTCAACTTTTTATCTTTACCTAAATACTATTTTCTAAACAATACCTTATTTTGGCATCTACCAGCAGTGTCCTGAGTGGTGAACTGCCTCCGGCCATGGGTAAGACGGCCTTGTTCTACCACAGCGGAGGCAGCAGCGGCTACGAGAGCATGCTAAGAGACAGCAGCGAGAACACAGGAAGTACTTCCTCGGCTCAAGACTCGCTCAGTGAGCACAGCTCCGCCACCACCTCCTCCAGACGCAGCTCCAAGAGCAACAAGAAGGGCAGGAGCAACACTGGACACTTAGGAGGTGAGGTGTTTAACTAGTTTTTTTCAGGATTGTGAAAATAAATAAAATGGAAATGAAATTTCACGGTGAGCAAATGTGCAGCCTTGGGTTTTAGTTTTCCTACATGCAATAATGTTATTATGACCAATTGCACTTTCTGAAGGTCGGCCATTTTTCATCAACCCTCCAGTTACTTCCCCTTATTACCTTTTCATTGATATTCATGATTAATTGAATGGGCAATTGGGGAGGGACTGACTTACCATTGCATGCAGGGCTTTGCTGTCATAAATTACAGCCAACAAAAGAAAAATCATGAAAAATTCGGTCACAATGTCAAAGCCATTTCCTTACATGCAAGTTTCTCTCACTGAGCATAAATCACCGAATGGTCTGAAAACAATCCATAAGACTTCCCTATTCAATTCTACTGTATTGTATACAAAAGGGCCAATTGTAAAGTTGACGGTTACACAAAGTATTAGAGCTACACTGAAACTAGAAATAAAAAGGTGTGTGTGTGTGCGTGCGTGAGTATGTGTGCGCAAGGAATGTGCTTGCACAAGGAGTCAGGTAGGAAAGGTGACCTCGACCAACCATGTGTGAAATGATAGAGGGGAACTGCTGCTGCTGGCTATAATGAATCTACATTCACTAGTACATTACGCAGGAGCCTTAATGTGGCTGCCAAATCACACACCATTGCTTGAGCATGACGATGGATATGTGCATCAACTCACTTTTGAACTCAGTGTGCGTCTGGCGTCTGATTATTAATTTAAATTGGAATAACCTTTTCAGCATGCTAGTGGGGTGCAGAATCGCCTCCTGCCAAGCGGTGCCAAGTCTGGATTTGCTTGCATTTTTGAAGGCTTTCTCAGTGTCATAAAAAGCGTGCTCCGACATCAAGCCAGTAGCAGAAGTGAGCTGTAGTAGAGATGCAATATGAGCACGATCCAGAAAATGTCATTCACTTTTCCCGCCAGGAGCTCACTTGCACTGAAATTAGATCCACTTATCATTCCAATTTTTATTCCATGTCCCCTCCACTGTCCTACCTTTTTACCGGCGAGAGCCTAATCCTATGTCGTTGCTTCCTACTACATAATAAAGTCAAGTGTTTCTTCTTGACCTTTCTTTGCCACACTTAGACAGCAGCTTTAAAAAAGAAAAAGAAAAATGCATATTAAAAGTCATACTAAAATAGGTACGTCGACCCAGAAAATTCTAGGCTATCTGTGTATGTTTTCTGGATAATAAAAGTGTCAGTAAGTGTCATGGAGTTTTGGTAATTAACCCAAATCCGTGAATGGTTGTTTGTGTATGTGTGCTCGGTGATTTGCTTGTGAGCAGTGCAGGGTAGCAACTCACCAAAAAAATGGGATCAATTCGAGCCAGGGTTAAAAGTTCAAGATTTTTCATTGTAATTCATTTTTATTTCATTTTCACTTTTATTTTTTTAATTCACTTTGTTTTAAAGCAATTTTATTTTGAAAAATGTGTTTTAGTTTCACTTTCATTATGTTAGTTTTAGTTTTTTAATATATCATCATGCAAATAACTGTCTTAACTTTTTTTTGCCATCGTCAGAATCTGAATCAGAATCTGATTGCCTCTTTCAGACAGGCATGTTTGCGACATCTGCATCAGACTTTGGAGAGTTATTTCAAGCGAAAACCTAACATTGGGGGGGGGGGGGGGGGAGTTAGGTAGTTATTCGTGTGAAGATCAAGAGCGAAAATGTTTTTTTTGGGGGGTTTAGTTATTGTGTTGGTTTTCGTTAACTATAATAACCTTATGAATAGTAATTTGTGATTTGATCTTACTGCAAGGCAGACTTGCTACATTACAAATACAATCTAAAAATCACACTTAATTTATGTGTACCAATACACAGAAACATAACCGTCATAGCCTCTAATTCTGTAATATAAAACCGTTTCTCAATTATAACATTTTTAGGTCTCCAGCGTCGTCGGCTGATTCCGGCACTGACCTTGGACTCCTCTACGTCTCCTCACCGCACCGTCAAACAGTCAGCCACGTCCTCTTCTTCCTCCTCCTCCAGCCCAGGTGCATACTGGGTGGATGGTCCACTGGGACCGCCCGCCTCTGCAAACCCACGAGGTCCGGGAGCCATGGCGGAGGCCTTTGAGATCAAGGTGTACGAGATTGATGACGTCGAGCGCCTGCAGAAGAGGAGGGACAAGGTGGGGACCAAAGTTCGATGCAGACAAATATTTTAGTATTACCCTGAGTGGCTGACGTCAATATTTTTGGGTGTTAACTGCTGTTTTAACTGCACATTGTAATAAAATTATTCAGCAACATTACGATGTGAAGGTCATGCCACATCATCTCAGTCAGGTTGAGGTCAGGACTCGTGACGAGACCATTCCAGGGAGCACGTGTTCTTCTGTTGAAGCCCTTCAGCTGTAGATTTACTTCGACCATCTGCTGGTGATTCAACCTCTTCAGTTAAGCTTCAGATAGTCTTGAAGTCTTCGGCATTCATTTTAGGAACTCTGTCCTGGTCCAGTCCCTGAAGTAACAAAGCACTCCCAATCCATGATGCTCCCTGCACCATAGTTGACAGTTGGGATGAGGGTTTCAATGGCGGTGTGTTGTGTATTTATTTTTTTCTCCTCCACACATTGTGCTCCTTCCAAACAACGCACCTCCACCAGGGAACATTTTTTTTTTTTGGCCATATTAGAAATAAAATTGCACCTCCATTACCGTAGGTGGCATTGGCTCTATCATTGTCAGAGTTCACAAGTAGTATTAGCTCCTCTGCAGAGGTGTGCTTACAACAATTTTGTCGATAAATGACACTATATATAGTTGCAAAGGAGTATTAGCGGTGGGGGTGGGGTGGGGGGATCAAAATATTTCCTTTTTCTGGGGGGTTAACAAAAATAATTGAGAATCACTGGACCAAACTCATTTATAGCCAGAATATACAACACACAGATACTTATTTAGTATAACAGACTTTCATTATTGATGAGGAATTAATTAAATCAAAGCACAGTGTTTGAAAATATTCACATTTTTAAGCAAATGTCACACATTGGATGCCAAATGCAACTTATGTTCCCATACGTTAATCTGATGCGAAATGATGTCACAGTGATGTTTGACGGACTATGAAAGCATGAAATTCTAGTCCTTTTCTCAGAGAAGCACTTAAACTTGAGCTCAGTGTCCCTCGGTAGCCAGCAGAGCTCATAGAGAATAGTCTGTGAAGTGCGATCGTATGCAAGCGTGTCAGTACTGGAGAAGCTGCTCCAGTCACCTCAATAGATTGTGCACTCACTTTGTAGCCATGTGTGTGTCAGGGGGCGGTGTACGTCAATGGCAAGCTTCGCCTGCTGGAGTACCGTCAGCAGCGCATCAGCGAGGTGCGAGCCAAATACCAGTGCTTGAAGAAAGAGCTGGAACAGACCAAGCAGCACCTGATGCTGGAGCCTCACACATGGACCGCCGAGTGTACGTAAATGACATCGTTTTAAACTGAAACCGGTAAAGTCTATGCCATTCATTTACACAATGGCACAGTGGCTCCAAGGACGTTATCTACCGTAAATTGTGATAATGAATTTGCATCAGCATCCTCAATAGCTAACGTCATAGTGACAACTCGGTGGAGAAGCTTGAGTCGATATCGTACACATGGAGACGTGATGAATGTGGCACTCTGTGTGACTTTGCTTGAGGGTTCATTGTTAGGGCTACAACGTCAGGGCTCACAAACTGGATGTGCTGCTTTTCCTCGGATGAATGAGGATGGGAATGCAGGAACGTGATCGGACTCGGCCAGAAGAGTCTCAGTGCAATCGCATCAAGAGGGACATTACAGTTGGGTTAAAGTGCATGAAAGCCTCATTACAAAGATGAAGTGGGGCAAAAAAAAACAAACAAGCAGTGGCCTCCAATGATGTCACTGAATGAATACAAAGTAGCACTTAATGCTATGATGAAACACTCAGTGAGGATCGCTGATTGGTTTGATGTAAATGAAAATCTTGCAGATGATTAAATACTCATCTGGTGTCAACTTAATTAACCACGAAGCAACATTTTGCACTTATTTGTTGAAGGAGTTCGAGTCAGTCGACATCTCGCCGAGCAGTCAGTGGAAGAATGACATTCATCCCAACAGGAACATTCATAGAATTTCAATTCAGTACAAAAAATATTATTATTACATGGCAGAAATCCCCAGATACCATGTATATCCACGAGCATATATGGTCTGAGAAAACATGTTGGAAATCTGGAAATGAATATGATGCAAGAGATCAATAGTCCAGCTTTGTGACCCGAATTGTGTGTTTTTCAAGATGAGATTTTTTTTTTTTTTTAATCTTGAGTTGCGTGCGAAAAGTTTTGATGTAGGTGCTAAGCTGTGGCAGCTAACTCAAATGAAGTTCAAACATAAAATAATGAGATATTTATCAATATGTCAAGCGTGTGACTCACTGACCACACGAAAAACTCTTTAGCGGGAAAATTGCAGACTCTATCTGGTTCAAATCTGGAGATAAATTAGGCCAGTCAAAAATCTTTCACCTCCAGTCACTAATGACCAAATCTGGACTTGTCTGTGGGCTAAATGTTTGGTAATTTACTCAGTCACTTTTTCGCAAATTACCTTTGAACCGGAAGCTTGACGATGTTTTCGCTTCTCTTCTCATTCAGTCGAGCTCCAGCAGGTGTACGAGGTGGACTCACTGGAGTATTTGGAAGCTCTGGAGACGGTGACGGACAAACTGGAGAATAGAGTGAACTTCTGCAAAGCTCACCTGATGATGATCACTTGCTTCGACGTGTCATCCAGACATCGGTAGCCGCGCAGCCAGTATAAAAACTGCTCCCAAATAAATGCTTCTTGTATGGAATATAAAAAAATAAATAAAAGGGGGTGGGGGTTCATCTTGTGATGAACTGATCCAATAACCCCCACTCCGTCTCCACTTGAAGGTAAGCAGGACTGGTGATGGATGAATCAATTCGAGATGTACTGAGATAGCTAAACGGCCATTGGAGTGAGCCTGTCTGTTCATCTGGAAGGACAGAAGAGCTGAACAAGCAGTTTACGAGGAAGCTTTCAAACAACCAACTGGTGGCAAAGGACCCATACTGCCATGTGTCTTTTTTTGTTGATTTTATAGCATCTTATATCCGGAGCTGAAACAAGTACGAAACAGGAATCCGGTGCCCACGGCATGCCCTGTTGTGCAGTCATTAAAAAAGACCAAGAGCAGGTCAGAGTAAAAAGGACAAATCACCTTGATGAGAAAAAGTGCCTTGATAACATTTCAATAATAACAACAGTACATACAGTTTGGTGCTAACATAGTAAAACATACAAAAAGATGAGTATCTTTGATGGATTCATTGCAGTCTGGAAATATGACACAAAAGTGTGTCACTATTTCCATATATGGTCAAAATCCTATTGGGCAGGGTTCAAGTTATGCGGGAGCCGAGGCCCAGAAAGTAAATTCATCCATCTGTGGGGGTCTATTATGATCGAGCCATCTATTTTTTATGGCACTCGTCTTCATTATGGTCACGGGTAAGCTGGAGCCTAACCCAGCTAACTCCAAACTCCAAAAGTAGAACAGTGTTGCCTTGAGATATGAATTGACCTCATTCATGAGTATGTTTGCAACTCAAAACACTGCTATCTCAAATTATCTTTCCTTATTGTCGTGAATGGAAATGCCATGAGAAAAACGTTTCTGAATGAAGAAAATATCATGCCTTTACTTTGTAAAAACATATAATTAAACCAGAAATGGGATGTGAAGAATTACGATGAATACATTGCGGATCCTTCTGGTGTGTGCGACAAAGAGTTTCACTCAGCTGCTGTAAGTGACTCACTTATCTGCAGTGAAAATAATCATTTTTAGCAGAGATTAAAGAATATATGCTTTGTGGGTATTACTATCTGTCCACATGTGTTGCTGTATCATTTGTGTTCAAATACCCGTTCTTTAAAGCATTATAATAATTATGACATTGCCCTTTATGTGTTAGCATTAAGCTAGTGGACTTAGAGGTAAAGTCATGTGGTGGTTTATGATTAATTTGACAGTAAACTCACCGGGAGTTCATTAAACAGTGTGAAGCCTCTTTTTCTGAGGATTTATTCACTTTGCCAGGCTATTGCATGTTGTGAACTGAGCCACTCCCACTATACAGTACTCACTTCTCAAAAGCTTTTGACAGCAAGCTAATGCAAAAAAACAATTCGTATCTCGAAAAATTCAGAAGTCGGGTAACCCTGATCCGAGGCAACACTGTACTATGTATATTAAAAATGACTGGGCTCTACAAACCTAACAGAGTGATTTTGTTTGTTGTGTGCCACCCTGTCAAGCTAACGCTTAACTCGAACCCTGCTTATACAGGACGTTTACATTGGCCAAGAGACCTCAATTAAATAACCTTAAAAAAAAGTAAACAAATTAAACGGAATCAGGTTATTTATACTATAAATACATTTAAAAGGGACCAAATATGTGATGGAACTTAAGTCAGCACACAATCTTTTAAAAAAAAAAAAATCTTGTTCACTTTGGTGTTGGTTTAAGCTTGACTTTTTACACAAACGTTCCTACGCTGCTAACTGATGTAAGGATGTGAAGGCTTTTCCGTGTCCGCAAAGCAGCGCAGGAATGTTTCTTTCCCCTCGGCGCATCCATCGATCGACACGTGTCTGTTATTTGTATCCGTGTTGTTCTGCTCTATTTGTAAAGACACTCAATGACTTGTCAATGTATGTGTATGTGTGTTTTCTAATAACCAAAGGCAATGGGACCATGTAGAGATTCTAGCCGCATTCAGTATGTCTTTAGGGGGATATGATGCGTCTTCGCGGGTACCGCTCACGTCGGCGAAGTTTTCTCGACATTATGTCATGGATCTGCAACACTTCAGCTAATGAAGCGTTCGCACAGACGTCATGTTCGCAATTAGTGAAAGCCTCAGAGGCAGTAAATTGGGGTAAGCCATGAAAGAGCTATTAGCCATGGAAAATAGAGCTTACGTTTAATTGAATAACGCCATTAGATAAGTACTGCATTCCTACGGTGCCATTATCAATGGTAGAAAGTGGCATGGTTTTCGTCTAGGAAGGAATTATGGCCAAAAAGGTGATAGGTTGCGGCAGTGTAGTTCTGCCTGTCACCACAAACAAAAATATTGACACGTATTAATATATAATGAAATGAATGCGATCTAAAGGGAGGGGGAAAAAGGCGAAATTCAGAGGCAGTGATCTCTGCTGGTTTCTGTGTCTTCTACATGATTTGATATCCTTCTCGATGGTGCTTGAGATGTTTATGCTCTAAATGTTTGTACAAATATAAATCTATGGAAGAGTGATTTGTGTCAAAAATAACCTTTTAAAAAAATCTTTTACGTCACTATAGCAGCTTGGATACTTCACTACCCTTGTCCTTCTCCTGAGCGATTTATTTCTCAGTGTTCAATGGATGCCAAATGAGAGGAGAGAAGGTAACATCGGGTAGCAGGAAATAAACTGTGTGAGGTTATGGACCTTTCCATGGCTGGCTGACTAAGTGAAAGTCATTTATCTACTCATTTATCTACACATGCGGAGGCAGACAGGAGGTAATCTCCTGGGAACGGCCGAAACGCTGAAGCATGTTTGATAAACTGGCCTTGTGATGTGTTTATACACAAGAGTGCGCAACATCGGAATGTTTCCTATTTTCTTTCTCATAGTGGATCAAAGTCTATTTATTTCAGCTATTGTGTATTTATTTAAGCCTTACCACGTTTCAAGGTTACTATGCATTTAAGATAAAAAAAAAAGATAACTGTATATACTTTGCCATACACATTAGATATACTAAATATGCTTTTCAGCCCAAAAATGATTCCTACATTGGTCATACTTACTGTTAGGATGAATCTTTTTAGCTGAAAATTATACAATAAAGACAACCAACTGTAAAAGGTAATTAAAAAAAATGCTATTCTCTCTCACTTTTTAATACATTTTGGCAAATAAATAAATAAATGGAAATTATTCCAAATTTGCGAGAAGTCAAAATAGTTCATATGGTGCGCTAAGGGTAAAACAAGCTGTTGGGGGGAAGACAAAAAACGATGGAAACATGGACTATCACATTCTGGTTTCATTTTCAGTTCAAATGTGTCCACGGTATGAATAATTGGAGGTTCAACTGTATATACTATGCACATATCAATTATATGCCCACCTTGTACTGTATTTCTTTTGGCCATATTGAGAGTTGAAAACAAAACAAAAAAAAAACACACACACACAAAAAAAAGAGGAAAATGCTTTGAAGAATTTGAGTATATGAAACAGTATTTACTCCAGTTAAGGAAACCCCGTCCTCGAAGTCGGTTCATGGCCAAATATCTTTTTGATGTTTGTGGATGTCGGAATTAACAACTAGAAGTGATCATTTTGTCGAAAAATCAAGTTAACGCATTGTTCAACAGCTGTGTGCTAAATATTTTAACCAGAGATGCATGCAAACTTTTTTAGATACAATCATTTGTGGGTTGTGCAGATTCTGAATCTGCCCTTGTTTATTTGTGGGGTTTTTTTTCCCTCGAGCACATCAAGTTTGCATTCCAATAGTTATCAATTAAGAGTTAGGTTCAGCAAGTTTTTTGTTTTTTCTGAAAGGTCATTGCTATAAATTACAATGCATAGGTCAAATTTGAAAATATCTCAAAAACCTCATGTGCAAGGGGAAAAAAAGCACCTTTTTGAAATCTGCGTCAAAAATACAATTAGGGACAAATAAAGCCATCTCTGGTTAAAATGTGTTTTTTTTCAGTCGTAAGTGCCAATCTATAGAAGGGACAATTCAACAATGTCATAACAAGTGGAGGTCAGTGTGAAAAATTCTGAAGCACGTCAAGTGTGATATTCTCTGTGCATGATTGGGGTCTTTTTGACACAGCGTGTCGGTGGACAAACAAGATGGCCGAATGTAAATAAAGGAATGTATTCAACCAATTTGGTGCACAATGTGGACCGATTCTTTTTGGGGGGGGGGGGGGGATGATGGTTTTTAATGTGAAGACCAACTGAATTAGTTTCCATTTGTTTCGTTTTGTTTATTGAACATAAAACAAATACAGTAATAATTTGACAGAAAGTAAGGTAAGTAAAAAGGAAAAAGAAATCAGTCATCATTCAACACAATTATTATGTTCAAGGGAGTAGGAAGAAGTAAAAAAAAACATATCTAGTCCTACCCCGTGGTTGGTGGTGTCTGGTGCTTCAAGAATGTGTGTGCACGTGAACTTGTTTTACCAGTTTCATCGAGACCTTATTAATTTTGGGGACATCCCTTTTGTGGGGCAACAATGCGGACTTTAATACCCAGACTAAAGGCTGTCAACGACAGAGGGGTTAAATTGCTTTCTATGAGCTCTTTCTGCAGAGCAGTGTTTTGACGAAGGGAAGTTATGAATGTAATTTGAAGTGTTGTTGGCGAGTGTCAGAGGGATGGTGACAGGCAGTGAGCACAATGACAGTAAATCTGATTTAATGGTCTGTGACAGTTGATGGGAGAAAGAGTAACTTAAGGAAACAACAAACATTGAAAAGAGACATGGAGGTCGATGTTGTAGTGAGATGTTTGTTTTGCATGGCTGTTTTTAGGATCAGGGTTTTGCATTTCATACGAACTACCCCAAGTATTATACTATTAAAGTACGGTGAGAGATTTCATTCAATAGATTAAAAAAAAAGACAACTGCAGGTGTCCACAGATCCTTAACAAGCCTTGAGGGCTTTAATTATTCTTGAAAATGACACTTAATCCTTCAAGCAGGTGTTCAGGGTTTTAAGATGCCGCATTGCTGTACAATGCAATCCTGTCATGCCAGCTGATGAAAATACACTGTCAACATTTTTTTGGGGGGGGTGGGGGCGTATAGGTATAATGTACCCTTACGTGATCCCCATTCGAAAATGGTGTTTCCTGCAAGCACCAATAACTGTAAAAATATTTCTACTGTATTATTTGATATATTACAATGACCACAAAATGTCTTCAAATATTGAGCTCATATTCGCCACTCCTAGTAGTACCATTTGTTGAATTCTTCATCTGAACCGAGTACAACGACATTCAACATTTCTAAATGGGAATTTATTGAGACAACTCTGTGCTTTGTATTTGAGGATACTCTTGGTGCAAAAATAAATAAATAACAAGATGAGCAACTATGGTAAAGTGCCAGTTATTCATAGTTGACCAAATGACTGGTCTTTTCCAAGTAGATAGTGAAAAATGTCCGAAAAGCAAAACCTTTATGTGTAAAAGCAAACAATGCCTCCGTAATCCTCCCATAACCCATAAACACACTTTACCCTCCCAGAGGAAATGTTGTCATCCTTTTTACAAAGAGGCAACCGTGTGTGTGCGCGTGTGTGTGTGTGAGAGAGAGAGAGAGAGGGAGAGAAGCATTACCACATTCCATCGCAGTCACTCTTCATCTTTAACACACAGTGACAGAATAACCCACAATAACAGGGATTACCACAGGAAGTGTGTGTGATGGATATGTGGTGAAGGGAGGATGGATGTTTTGAGAGGCTGCCTTTGCTATAAACACACACGCAGACACAGACACACGCGCCGGACGGACTCACCACAATGGAATCTAGAGATTACAAACGAGACGAGAATCTCACACGCAAACTGTATATTTGTGGTCAGGTCTTTCAGAAACATGACAGCTCATGACATCACCTGCTGTGAACTCTTTCATGAGCAAATAATGATACCCTAGATCAAGATTTTTGTTCTTAAATGTTTTTATTAGTCTTTAGGCATAGAGGAAAAAAAATAAGTGCAGTGGATGGCAATGTCCATCAGGGTCCATTGTAGTGGTTGATGCACAACTGTGACGTTAAGAGTAATAAATATGAGAGACACAAAATGTGAATAGCTGTCCACGTAAGTAACCACTGTCCCTGAAAGGGTTAATTAAAAAAAAGGGGGTGGGGGGACAAAACGTATTACAGCCGACTTGAGTGCTACATTATATAATCAAGTTTAATTATTGATCCATCTCAAAGCGACACTCTTGCATCTTGACCAACAAATCAGCCACCAAGGGGTGATCAATACCATGGGTGATCTTGAGGATTTCAAAAGCCTGGTGGACAGATCAGTCAACACTCTGTTAGTCGTATTCAAAATAAACTCAGTGAATGCACTACTCACAAAAAGATCGGGATAGTCAGCTTTTGGGCGAAATGTTGCGATGGCCCGAAAACGCGCTACACACCTTCAGAGGTGATTTTTTTTTTTACCCGATTTTTTTTGAATGCAACGTCAAACTGTGACGAAAGAATGAGAGTAAATCGTTCAAAATCTACCGTTCTCATATACAGACCTGTTTGAAGCTGTTCAGAGCATCTTGAATGCGCTCCAAATAATGCTGCAGCTTGGCAACTCTCATCAGCTGGACTCCATGGACAGGATGGGGATCGGGGTAGTACCGTCTTCAGAACAAGAAGAAACAATTGGCTTCATGTACATTAAAACAAGAGGAGGTCTTTATTTTGTTCAAGTAGACTATGCAGGTGGCATTCATCCATTTAATGCTTCTCCTCATTTCCCCTCAATCTTGAGGCAACATCATGCCGCGGGGCTTCAGGGGCCCCCAGGAGACTCAAGAATATCATAAATGTTGACGCGTCAGTAAATGTTGAAGAGAGGAAAGAGGCTATTTAACTCCAGATTGGTTCATAATTTTGAGGAAAGAAAAAAAATACCGCATGGGACTGACCATTTATTTGTCTTGATTTCAGAAAAAAAATATTACATTGGTTGTATTTTGGCACCCAAACAAATACAAAAAACAAAACTAAAATAAATATCCACTGTACGCAGTCATAGTCCAAATCAACTTGTGTACACATCACTCTTGGATTTATTTCCAAACACTGTGCAGCGACACACAAGAATTTGGACCCACATGCTATTCGCATTCATTTTCGACACATGAACGATAGCAGGCGAGAATTTGGTTGCTTGCTTGGAAAGGAAAATTCATTTGTTTCATGGTGTCAAACTCGGATCTGATCGGTTTTGTTGACACCAGCTCAAAGGCAACAATAAATGAATGATGAAGATGGGGGAACTTGTATTCCATCACAATAAACACACATTAATGCAGGAAGATATTTTTTGGGGAGCTCCGCCTCAATTTCACGACTCTTTGTCCCACCACTCTCTCTCCTGGCATCCTTCTCCTTTTTATTTGCGTAGCTCGTTACGGGGATAAAAGTGGGTAACACTCTCCGCTCTCCCCTCTCCTACAATCTTCCCTCGTAAGCCTTCCCCCTTTCCGTTTCCTCCACTGTGCCCCCGACCCGCCACTGTCTTGATTATCTATGCCACTGCATCGTTCCAGATGAAGTCGAGTGAGACTACAAACCCTCTCTCGGGTCGTTTCAATGGCCGGTATTGCGGCGTGGATTCAGCGCGGCGGCTGGAATTGGGAGTTGTTTCGTTCTGAAGAATATCAGTAGGAACAATAACACTGCGCACGCAAGCGAAGTGGATATAGGAAGAGTTCTTTTTATAGGCCAAGAGAAGCCCCTTGAAAATACTGTGTCAGGTCATGGGCACCGAGAGAAGGTTTTCTGTTACACAATATTGAGTTTGTAGGTGTTATTGAATTATGTGGATGGAGGTGCCACTCTTGTATTTGTAAAAACACAGGAGTTGACGATTATGGAACTATGCGGATATATCGCCTCCACAAAACTTCCAATCATCTTTTATACTGCACGCGGACTCCGCACAGAATTCATCCGAGGAGCTGTGCTTATAACTCAGCGGGTGCTGCTGTTTTGGTTAGCAACAGGGTTCACATTAACTCGGGTGTTAACGCTGTGTGTGAAACGCACCCTACATATTTATTTGTTTTTTTACACCTAATGAAACTATGAATGAAAACGAGAGGAATCTTTTTGAGGAAATGGTATATTTGTTTTCAATGAATGGCGTCCCAATGACCGTATTTTCCGCACTGTAAGGCACACCTAAGAGCATTCGATTTAGTGCACCCTATAATCCAACGCACTTTATAGATGGATCTGATTTCTTGGACGGAGTATTTTATGTTCTGTAAAATGCGTTGTTACAGCTGCAGCGCTTGTGAACGCTCTATGTAAATAAAGATGTATTGTATTCCATTTAGTGTAGCTCCATCTAGTGGATGCATAGCGCAACCACGAATGTAGCTTCTATTCTACGCGCCTCGTAATGCGATGCGCCCTATATATGAAAACAGTTTAAAAATTGGCCATTCATTGAAGCGCCTCATACTTCGAATTGCCCTTTAATGCGGAAAATACGGTAATCATCCATAAACACCATCACTATGCTCCAAAACATTTATTTCAGATTACTAAGAACTTTCATCTGAATCATTTGCTTGTGGACTAAAGCCGCACTCTCTAGTGACTTGTTTTTATGGTCTAATTGAATAATGTCGGAGTAACTGCACTATATTAAATGCTCTATATAATTGAAAGTTGCAACAGTGTTTTGTGTTATTTTCGCTAAATGTTTTTTCCCTTCAAGGCTAACTAGCTGCTAATTGTAGCGCCAAGCAAATTGCAAACTGCTCTCTTTCCCTGTGAGGAAATTCAAAGACTGAATCAGTGTTAGTGCTGAATGAACAATAAGTTACAATACCGATTTAATTAGCGAGGCGGCAAGTCAAGCGGCCATGTCAAGCAAATAAACACACATGCGCAAGCAACTCCAATTATGTTTCATCTTTGTAGGCACACACTGGCAGTGATTACAATTATTTCATTAAGGTGCCCCCCCCCGCCCCCTCCCCCTCGATTCTGCCTTCATTTTCCTCCTCAAAGAGAAAATAAGTTCCTCCGCAAGGCAGCTCGTTAGAAGGCCACAGCTCTGGGCTACGAGAACGAGAAAAGGGCACAGAGGAGACGTTAACACTTGTGGAAAGAGGCGCGCCTTTCCAGGGAAATCCAGCGGAAAATATAATTCACAGCAAGCTGTTTGTGAGAGGAAAGCAAGGATTATTTTACTGAATGCAAATGCGGAGGGGAGAGATTAGTTATAGTCCGCCTAATTGTGTTTTGTATTCTGGCCAAAGCTATAATGAATGCATCTTTAATTTAAATGAGCAACGCCAATATATTAACGGTTGCAAAAGTCCAAAAGGAATACATTTGCATGATATTCGCTTCTGCCATTGCTACACTCGCAATGTTTTCACAATAATGGCTTCCAAGTTTAAAATAATAGAAAATGTGGGCAAAATATTTCATACTATGTAGAATATGGACACGGGGCTCCTTGTCAATAGCAGGAATTCATTTGCATTGTGGAGATATTCTGTTGCAGACACGCACATCAATGCCTACGAATCCTAAAATGAGAATGGAGGAAAGGAATACGGAATGAGGCAAGGGCGGAAAATGGAGAGACTCCTGCAGCAACTGCAGCAAGTCAATTATAAAGACTCCCTTTTTCAGTGATTTGCCATTGTTGTTATTCAGAAATCACTTTCTTCTGACTTCTTTTCCACGGCTTCATGGCTAGGGGTACTAAAGTTTTTGGTTTGTTTGGTTTTTTTGGAAAACCATTGGTGTGGAGGAACATTTTTTTTGTCATTTGGGACAGAGGTGCCAAAAAAGTAAAATCTCATAACACATCTGTAAACATTGGGCACACACACACACACAGACACACACACAGACACACACACACACAGACACACACACACACACACACGCACACACACACACACACACACACACCTGTAAATTGGAAGAGTCCTCTCCCCATGTGTTGTGGCTTCCTCCCAATGACTGAGGTGAACGGCAGCATCCAGAGCCATATTGGTCAGTCGGAGCTTGTACAGGTTTTCATCGGGCACATCAGCACCCTCAGCTGACAACAGACGAGCGCAACTCTCTCGAAGCGTTTGCCACCCTGCAGAGTTATTTGAGAAAATACCTGTATGTATTCACTTGATTGCGTGTGACATGCTTGGTTTGAAGAGAAGCCTTGTCGAAAAGGAACTGTCAATGAAGGCGATGAAGGATACCTGAGGCTGCCTGCAATTCTTCTAATTTCGGTAAAGCTTCCATCAACTTCTGCCATGCTGCCTGCTCACCAGACTGCATTAGTGTGTCCTGGAAAAGGGAGGAGACAAAATTCTTGCAGGACGGGTTTTCATAGAGTGGGCCAAACATGGAAAAAACTGAGTAAAAACATGAACTGTAAGCAGAGATACTTAATTATTCTAGATTTAGTTTTATCTAATTAAATAATAAGTGAGCTGTGGAACTTGTCAAAAGAATATGTAAATGGGGACATACTAATCTTGATATAACTAGCCACGAACGACCACAGACTCTTAATTATTCAAGGAAGCACACATATCTGCAACCAATGTCCCAAACGCCACCCCGATATTTCCCTTTCAACACAAACAATGGTGGAGCCGCAAGGACGTCAAAGGTCGCTTTCACTCGTCTGCAACCTTGAAAAGCCCGCACTAATATCATAAAACTGCAAAAAGCTATTTTACAAGCACCACGGCTTACTGTATTTGATGCGGCAGACACAGACACGCACAAAAGCACCGAGAGCATAAAAACACAAGATTTGATGTCAACTCTGGGTCACAACCCAGCAGCCTGCCGTCATCATCACACGATTAAAGAGAGCGGCGGAACGACAAAAAAAAAGCCGTTACGGACAGTTGCGGGCAGAACAAAGGCGGCTTAAATAAAGTCAAGATTGAGGGTGCACACGGGCAAATGAAAGATACTTCAAAGTGCATGCATGTTGCATGACAGTACAATAGTAAAAAAAGAAAATAAAAATCAAAGTCAGGGTAAGAGTGAAAGACATTACTTGTGTAAAAGGAGATGGCGAGATGCGGTAATAAAAGCATGGACCGCATCAAGACAGATGAAAAAGAAAATTGCAGGTGAAGGATTTTTCTTTTCTTTTTTTTTTTTCCAGGATGCAGTCAGTCAGAAGAAGGGGGCAGATGGCGAGCGAGTGTGGCCAGTAAAGAGTGACAGAGAGGAAGCAAGCAGGAGACACCATAAAACGACAGGGCGTTCTGCTCTGATACACTTGGGTAAGAGTAACATAGCAAGTGTGTTTTGGGGTTTTTTTCGACAACAAACATATCCAAGATGGTTGAACTTTTTGGCCTGAATTCAAAGAAGGCTATCGAGCGCAACCACAACGCCGCTCATTGGCAATATCATGCGTTGGGGCTTTCGAGCCAGTTCAAAATAACAAGCAGTGATGGCACACCGGGGCTTCTACTGAAAATGAAAAGAAATGTCAAGAAAAGGCTACTAGAACATCTAAATTTTACTTTGGGTTGTCAGAAGTATATCAAATGGAAAAGGATGCCTGAATGTGTAAAAAAAAAACATCTGCAAAACAATGATGCGTGTATAAATGGGCAGTTCCTGGCATGGTGAACTGTCATCAAAGAATTCTTAGACAAGACAATGGACTCTTTTACACTGGAAAAAAAAATGACGGTTACTACAGTGGACAGATTATCATGTTATCAATATTGGTGCATGAAAGGGCTCAAGTCTTACCGTGTCTTGGGAGTCGCATTGCTGGCAGCGGCATGTGAAATGGTACTGGTCCTCCAGCTGTTTCTGACGTTCTTCCGTCAATGACAGTGTCTCTATGTAGCTAATTGTTAGCTAAGCGCAGAAAAACAAAAACGTTTGATTGAAGGTCATAGGGATTTTTCATTGCAGAGCTCAGAGTGCGTATCTGTTTTTGTGTTCTCGCACATACAGTAGTCCTACCTCCTCTGTAGGTTTGATATCCCGAACAGCTCTCAGGTGGAGCTTTGCTCCTTCAAACACCATCACACAATTTGGCCTGCAGTCATGGTTTAGCAGCGATAAACTGGAATGACATGGTGACGGGCGAGGAGGAAGTGCCACGGGGTGGGATGGGGGGGGGGGGCAAAGAGTGAGGAGAGATGGTTTGAGAGGGGACGTGAGTGATTATAAATCATGTGGGCGTGGATAATAACCAGCAGAACGCTGACGGCGGAGCCAAAACCTTCTATTGGGCTAAAACTATACGATTGGTCAGTCCACACGTGTGGGTGCTATTTTTTTTTTTTTTACAAATTATTGACCAATCTCAAGTGCTTGCTCTCTTTGGCGATGCGATGTTAAAAGTCAAACAAAGATGGCGCGTCTGAAAAGTGATGATTATGGAGGGACGAGGATTGAACTTGATGCCAGCGAAAAGCATCTTTTTCCAATCTCTGCTACCACTCACTTCCCTTTCGCGCATGGAGACGAAACCCAGGTTTGATCATATTTGGATACAAATCAGATATGAACCAAATATGCACCTTAAGGATAAAAACAGAATGATTGGATCGATGCTTTTGTTTGTTTTCCAATGTACGTTTTGAGCAGGAATCACTCAGTATATCGCATGAAAGGGAGCAGATGGTGGCAGTGGGTAACTGAATGTACCGGTGACAGTCAGAGTGTGTCAAGTGTAACATTAAGTCCATTTATTGGGTGTATAAATGTCCAGTATAAAGGAAAGTCTCAATAAAAGTGGAGGGACCTTTAACGTCGGCTATTTATTTCCACTTCTGTGACAAGCTGCTCTTGTTTTATTTGCCATTTTACCCTGCGTGCGGTCATGATGTCACTAAATTTACTACGCTGAAGAAGACTGCGAGCAACAGCTCATTTAGACAATGTTAACTAAGGTAAAGATGGACTTGTTTTAATTGTTTCTACTATAAACAAATGGAATTGTTTATCTATTTATTTTTTTAGGCATTCATGTGTTGGGTGTGTTCAGTTCTTGGTCCGTGATTCTGATTGATGGCACAAGGCTGAAGGCTCAAATGAGCCATGAAGTCAATAAACAAGTCGATGGAATGCACACAAACACACATTTGGGATCAGATGAGCACTGCGCTTCTAACATGGCGAATGTCACTCTTTATTTTTCAGTCTGTCGATTAGAACTCACGACGCGCACCACACAACCAAGCCGAGAGACGCGTACTCCATTTCTGTCAAAACAAAAGCTTATTTCCCACATGCATATTCACATTTCAAAACAGTGTCAACATAAAACCACACTTGATTGACTGCCTGAGGAGTTTATACACTTTATGCTGTCAGTGAATGTTGATTATTTGTTTCAATTATTAAAGGGATGAGTGGAACAAATATTCCGCACATATTTTACAGGCAAAAATTCCCCATATTTAATGAAATGATATCGAGGTAAAATCCTGCCCCATGAGACGGAGCCTCGATTAAATGATGATCTTCACGTCATCTGAACATACACCCAACAGTCACTTTATTAGGTACGGCGGCACCAATTAATGAGACCAATAGGGGGCCTGGATCAAAAATTCTGCCTTTACAAAGAGAAAAATGTTCAATTGTGACTGGGACTGAGAGGTCGTCACGGTACCTCTACGATGCACATCCAGGTATGATCCAAATAACCAATGAAAACGAAGAATTCATTGCTGGGGCGTGGCATTCCAACCGACCCTTCTCTTTGAGTGTAAAACGTAGGGGAAAAAAAACCCTACCCACATACACAGATTAAAAACACTCCTTGAAAGAGCATTTGATCTGGTAACATGCATGAAAATAGAAAAAAAGAAAAAGGATAAAAAAAGAAAGACCTTTGTGATCCCTCGATTACTGTCCTCATTATTATATTCCTTGCGTGCGTGTGTGAGAGCGTGCGCGTTTGAGCGTGTCTTTGTCAAGCCATCTGCGAGCCGCTGGCTTTGTTCGACAACGTACAATACCGACGGTCCAGGTTGAATATCAACTAGGAGTGAAGAATTCCCCACAATGCTTTTATCTGATTAAGAGGCTAACCATTAGCATATTAATTAGACGAATCAACTCATATTAGCAAGGTCTGAAACAAATTGTTGGACGGATAGCTAAAAATTCCAAAGGCTTCCTGAGGTATATTCTTTTTGAAGAGTTAGTTGAGTAGTATGTAGTATACAGCAGCATGTGAAATGCGCTAAATCCTGTTGATCGGAGCTTTTGCGTTTAACCAAACGTTAAAGTTAAACATTCTTTTTATGATATTCAACCATATCTGGAAAAGAAACAGTTCCAGACCTTCACAGAGCACCGAATTTGAGTTTGTCTGCCCATTAAATGGCAGGTCCTAGCCTCTTGGATAAAGTAAGATGGAACTGTACTGTGTATTTTTTTATCGTGGAGGGGGGGGGGGGGGGGGAATGAGAGCGCTTCCTGGAGTGAAGAATTGGATGGAAGGTTAATTAGTTAGCGCGCTGTTTTTTTGGTTAAGAGAACAATGGAATAAGTTATAGTCTAATATAGATAACTCTAGCTTTACATTCTCGGCCACGGCAGGACAATCTCTTAAGACCCATTTAAAGGGTAGCATTTAACCACCTTGATCAGTATTCTTGTTTAAAAGTGAACACTCGATGTGCGGGTGGCTAAAGTGGCTAAAGTTATGCCCCAGAGATCCCACAAAGTTGACACAACAGTGTCAAACGGTTTCCCCTAGTCGAGACCTCCTCACACAGTGAGCGGACGGGGAACGGGGAGCGGTGCTATGTCATGTTCTGTTACGACTCCGTCATGGGTTTTTGCGGGATTGTTGTGTATTATGAATCAAATGACAAACATCCAATTGGATTGTCATTCACATTCCCACCAAAATGCGAAGCTGATATCGCCACCGGTGTAGCAACCCCGATTGGGCTGCAGTTCATCCAAAGTTTTCGAAAATTGGTTTGTTGAAATATGAAATAATATTCATCCAGACTTTTGTATGCATTTCAAGGTTTTGGTTCAAATAAAACATCGCTGAAGAGACGTACACATTACAGACTGAACTACTGTAGAGACACCGCAATAGCCTTACTTTCAAACACTCAAGGCTTGCTTGGACAAAGCAATTGCTGCTTATTAGTATCAACTGTTCAAACTGATTTTAGACAAGAAAACCCCCAAAACAAAACAGAACAGTTGGAAAAAAGAGTTGGAAAAAAAAAGCTAATAGCATTGGAAGATCTGAAGAAGAGTTTTGGGGGAAGGGGAGGAAAGGAAAAATGAACAGAGACGCACTCGTGTAATCTTTCTTTCCTTGGTGAAACCACGGTTGCTAGGCAACGCAAAATATGAATAGGCAGGGGACCATCCCGAGAACGGGTCCATCTTTAATGGACAACACATACACACACCGACACACACGGTTTGGCTGAGCTGTGGTAAAGCTACTGTGACCATCTGACATCTCAACACTGGCCAGATAAACTGGCTGGGATACCTGCAGTGTGTGCGGGCACGCGCGCGCCTGTGTGTAGCGGCACTAACAACGTGCGACAGAGGGCCAATTCCCGGTTTATTCATCCTCGTCTTGATACTGGGATTACAGTATGCCGCGCCTATCTGCGTGTCGAGTCACAGCAGTTGGAGACAAACCTTCAGCGGCTCACCATGCGTCCTCCCCTCTGCCAAACACTCCACACAATCTGTCAAATCTGAGTTTTCAACTTTTCTCCACAAAACAAAAGAGGAAGGGAAATAACACCCCATCAAATCCTCACTTCTGTGCACTTCAAAGGACTGTCAAAGACAACTGCGAGATTGGGTCGAGCGGGTGCCTCCGCCAGCGAGTGGGTAAAAGAAATGCGGGGTTGGTTTGGTTGCGGGTGATTTGGCTGCCAACTTTAGAGTTGCATCTGAAGTTGACGCTAATGTATTTTCTGCGGGATGTGAAAGTGAGCGCGAGAAGACAACTAGGAGTTATATTGGAGCTGAAGCTATTTAGTTATGCATATAAACACAAGGCCATTTGTGCGTTGTGTGTGCGTGTTACCTGGGATACAGCCCAACTCCAATCTCTTGCAGCTCCCCGTCACTTATAGTGAAACAATTACATGTCACCTGGAGCACAAAAACAGGTTGAAAAGGGAAGATAAACAGAGGAAATTAGTTGAATTGCTTTAGGGGACCAAAAAAAATGCTTTTGATCATATGTTTTGATCATTTTTACTTTGGCACCTCCAAACCTTTTATTGGATTTGACTTGGCAACTGGATTAAAGCTCTGATACGTCTGGCAAAATGTTGTACGGAGATCAAGAACTCAGAAGACTTAGGTTGGCATTTATCCAATTTCAAGGAAATCACTTGAGGAAAACACGAAATATACCATCATCAGTGTAACAATTTACGATGAAAATGATCATTCGGTCAGACTATAGATCATGAACAGAAAAATTGGGAAATAATGGGGGTTTTCCAGAATCATAATTAAAAAAAACTAACATGAGTTAAGATTGAAAACTCTGGATGCCCCTCTTGACACAACCCTCTCACATGTAATTCGGCCTTGGCATAAGGACACTTGATCAAAATAATAAAATAGAAATTGTTGAAATATTAAGCAGCATTGGATACTAAATGCTCCAAGCCCAAGAGGTGGAATGATTCAAGTGGGCACGAAGTCTATTCCAGAGGAGGGCCGCTATTTCAGGTTGTTTTATCAAGACATGAAGTGTACTTGCATATTCTGCTTCCAATCACAATCATAAAAGTATTCTTCATTTCATAGTTCTGACAATAAATCAAAACTAAACTGACTATGATGATCTTGACATAGCTAAGACACTTCAAAAACTATCCAGTTTAGTTCTTCACATTTTTTTTTGTTATATTGAGATATTGGAAACCATTTGTCGCAGATGATCCATGAAAAAAACCCCCTCAATATTAATAAAATCACTTGCAAGCCTCCAGTGGGGGGTTGTACGAATTGACATCAGTAGAGATGATCGTCTATGAGGCATCTGGCGAGTGGGGGGCTCTTCTCGATCCATATTAACTCAATACATTAAAATTTCTCACAATGAAATAAAAGGATCCCAAGAAAACAATAAAGTGGGCATTCATCGACACAGGTTTTCATTGCGCATTTGTGCACTTGATTGAATTTGAGTTGCTGTTGAGAAAAGACACCGTTACAGAGTCCCTTCGCCATCAAGCCCGGAGGGGGTTTTTTTTTCTTCCAAAGGGTGCACTTTAAATCTCAGTGCTGCGCATCAGCTCATTGCATCACCTCTCCATTGTTGTGTCCGCCACACCTAATGTACCGGAAGGCGCTCTTTATATTAGGTGAAGCGATGATGGATTTGAGATCGAGGAACAAGGACAGATGAGTAACGGAGTGAAGGGTGTGGTGAGCAGCCTGTGGAGTGGAAAATGGGGGAATAAAAAAAAACAAAACATCCTGCCTCGAAAATGTCACGCACCGAGGGGGAAGAAAACACTAAATGTCATATTTCCTTATGCGTTTGATACATTTTTGACCTCACTCAGCAGGTTGTGAAAACTGTCACAGTCGACAATTTTCAAAGCAGTAATGGCAGACCTTTGAAGTTACTGAGAGTTTCAATCGTACTACGGTGGAACATCATGGCAGTCAAGTACCTCCTGAGGGCTCATAATTCAGAAATTAAACTATCGCCAAACCGCCGTTCAGTGAGCTACTTTGGAATTTTGTAGTTTCCTGGGGGTGTTTAGAGAGAGAACGTAAGAAGGAAATAACAATATACACTGGAAGTTGTATGAATTAAATTAAACCTAAATGGAAACTTAAAAAGGGTTTGTCCTTCAATATTTTGTGTACCGTATTTTTTGTACTATAAGGCACACATTAAAGCATTCAATTTTCTCAAAAATCGACAGTGCGCCCTATAATCCGATGCGCCTTATATATATATATATATATATATATATATACAGTATACACAGTCTCTTTATATTCCACATTGGGTTGTTTCCCCATTAGTGTTCTGATGCCATCTAGTGGTGATTATTACCAGGAACCAATTGTAACGTAAAAGGGTTCTGCCCGACACTAATTGCATGCACAATCGCCAACACACACTCTAACAGAAAACTACTTTGCGAGCCCTCGCAGCCATTATGAAACGAAGATAATACCAAAAGCATCGTTAACTACTGACCAAACCAAGGAAGAAGACAAGCAAGACTTCTAAGGATACTTAGCCCCTTGTGAATGTGAGCCCACGAGGTTTGTGGGCCTTTTTGTTGACTCAATTGTCTTCAGCATTTTTGTCTTACATTTAATGTTTTGTAATGCCATTTGTATTTAGGTTTCATGTACGTGTTTGTGACCAGTTCTCATGGTTTTGTTGGTTGTGACGGCACTATTTAAATAAAGCTGTATTGTATTGTATTCCCTTTAGCATAGCACCATCAAGTGGATGCATAACGCAACTGCAGCCACTATTGCAGCTTCTATTCTATGTGCCTTATGATGCGGTGCGCCCGATAAGATGAAAACAGTTTTAAAATAGGTCATTCATTGAAGGTGCACCCTCTAATCCGAAGCACCTTATAAGTGCAGAAAATACGGTACTTTTAGCTCCTGTGAGTAAAGCATCCATCACTGCAATCCATAGGGTGGTTTAGCTTGCTTTCTCCAATCAGATGTATTCTGAAAACATATTCACTCAGTGGTGACAGAGAGGATCAAAATCATGCTGTTGATGCTTTGGAGACGTATACGCGTGTCGCACTTCTAAGCAGCTGGACGTGGGTTTGGGGGTGATGAAAAGTAATATGAGAGTCGTCTCATATCAGAGCCGCTTTACTTGCTTCTATCATGTCGGTTCAAAGAACTCGCAAGTGGATGAATTAGGACTTTAATGGGACTGGAACTGGGAAGCAGACCTACTTCCTGTCAATCTGACAAACACTATAAAGGCCATTAGATACAATCAGCAGTTGTGTGTGGGTGTGTGAGTGCTGGAATAATGCTCCGATAAAGTATTTATGATTTAATCGTTGCTTTCTCTTTTCTCCAAAGAAAACCAAACATACTCTGTCAACAACAAAACAGATCATCATTAAGTCATCCTCCTTGTATGCCGTTATAAGCAACAACAAAGTGTTTTTTTAAAATTGTAATTGTCTTTAATGGCTTGTTCTGTCTCAGCTGTCAGTTATGTTGATTTCCTGTCACTCTAATTGGGCCACAGTTCCAAAATAAGCACATTCAAAGTATTATTATTTTTTCCTGTCTCTATAAATAACTCGATTCTGCTTTTCTTTCTTGAAATAGCTTTAGTTCTCACTGTAACATATTAAGGACAACAACTCTTATCACTTTGGCTGCATATTTAAACGAGTGAGACTTAATAGTATTTTACTTGAACTTGGGCCGAGCACACATATAAAGACAATCGGCTATTTTTGTATTAGAAAAGTGTCCTAAAGGACTATAAGAGTGCAATTGTCCTGATCATGGGATCTGAAACGGGACGGGTCGACAATGTTAAATTATTAAAGGTCTTCGATATGTACGATTGAAAATCTTCAGATCTCACTCGAGCCGTTAGTTTCTGTGAACTGCGATGTAAACGCTCTGACTGATGAACAAGGAACAGGAACCAAAATATGTTCTAATCAATGTCGTTTCTTTCTTTTTTTGTCGTAGTATAAGAAAAAATGTCTGCTCGTTTTCCTGAGCTTTTGCCAGTGCGATCGCGTGAGGGTTCTGTGTCGAAACACTGCTTCGAGATCGATGCTGGAACCGAGTCTAAAGGTGTGTGTGGTGCTCTGTGTTGAAATTATCACAGCACCCCTACAACAATACAACCAAAAATGTTCGGCGCTTGATTTTCTTTATCTTGGCGTGTGGGGGTCTGTCTTTAAAAACAGAATCATAATAATACAATCTTTGAATCATAATGCTTATGTGTGTACCAATCTTTGGTTCAGCAAGCAACAAAGGAGTTTTTTCGCACTGCAATTGGATTGTATAGGTTTTTTGGGGGCCAAAATGGATTCCAAAAGAAGGCCCGGCTTCAACAAGAGATTCACATTCAAAGCAAGTGTCACATACATGCTGACACTTGTTACTAAATGACAAGTAGAGTGTTTCGCTTGTTTTAGCAGTTACTATATACTTCCAGATGTGTCAAGCGTGAGATGAAAATGTCCTTCGCATTGAAGCTTACTACTTAAATGCAGGAATGGGAGAGGACACAAACATACAGTACATTAAACATTGCCGACGATTCGTGAGCCAATGCACAAAGACATACGCAAACTGCATGCATGAAGAAAGATATTACTCAACGAGTCTCGGCCTGGGGCACATAAGAAGGAACACGAGATTGCCCCCATCTTGCTGTCTAATCATTTCAAAAGGATAAATAGGAAAAGAAAACTGTCAAGTTTTGTCAACGTGGCACATTACCAATGGCTCAACGCACACTCGCACGGCCATATAGACCAACAAGCATTGCATCACTCCTTTCCCTTTGCAGTAACGTCTCTGCTGTAGGTTCATGCCCGACACGCTATCGACGCGTTAAAACCCTTTCAGCCAACTGTGTTGTTAATTGTGTTAACATGAGCCCACATAATCCCACTATCCTCCTAAAGGTCACATTATGAATGTCATTATCAAGGCTGCGGCATTCTACAAATGCGCCTTCCCGGTACTGTCAGATAACAAAAACGGTGGCACCAAAATACTGTATAGCACCGCTGAGCTTTATTTCAAAGGGCGATTCAGAATGTTTAAAATGCAACGCAAAGATCATAACTAGACGAATGATTGAAGAAAGGTGCACACAGTAGAAGCAGTTATTTTAAAAACTCATTCGATGCAGCTTGGCCTTTTGTCACTTTTTTATGCAGTTACAGTCTCACTTATATAACAGGAAATTGACTGTTGTGGGCCTTTTAGTCTGACCCCCCCCCCCCCCCCCCACGACGAATTGTTTGTTTGAAAAAACAAACAAACAAATGGTGATACATATCATACATTGAATTGGCCGGAAGCAAAAATGTAGTTTTTTTTTTTAAACACTATTGATATGGGGATACTTTTCGACTGGAGTTGAGAAATATACCTTTCTGGGAAAAAAAACAAGCATGCGTGCAAAGCCTTCGCCATTCTGGGTAAGGATACAGGTCAGAGGTATGAGCTATGACTGAAGAGAATGTAAAGACGTTATTGTTTTGAGAGCAAGGTTGTATTTGAGGTTAATCTTATTGTTCTGCATGACTACTGCAGTGCCGTATGAATGAAAAGATCTTTCATTAAATCCGAAGGCGGCGCTCAGTCCCTCGCATCTCCAACATGCATCCATCGCCTGGGGTGAGCCACCAATACAAACGCATCACTACTAAACAGACAGAACAGATCCATCTTCGGTGTGATTGAATTGCGGCTGATATATGAAGTACAAACACTATTCCCTTTTCCCACTTTCAATAAGGACGATTTAGAAAGGAAGTTGAAACTGAGAAGAGGGTTTCTCAGGATGAATATTCAAAGATAGGAACACTGTCTTTCTTTTTTTTTTTTTTAATTGCCATTGTTACTTAGTGTTCTTGTGTCAGACTTGCTATTGAAAACTATGAAAGAACAAAATAGAGCGATGACAGACGGGCATAATAATGGATGAAGTGATCGCAAAGAATACTGCGGATTGTTGATGAATAACGCCTCAAAGCAACTAAGGCAAAATAAAGCGCACTATTCGGCTGCAACCAGGAGCGAGAGAAGCTGCAGTCAATCCCAGCCGACTTTGAGCAATAGGCAGACTATGACCTGTATTGCACGCCAGGGCACATATCAAGCCAGACAAGCATTTACACTCAATCACACCGTCACCGAGTGGGAACCGAACCTAGGCTACCCAGGTCAGGTCAGGTGAGTAAACAAATAAATGCAGACTCATTTAGGTATCCATAAGATAAAGACACTTCACACACGCATGCACACACACACGCCCTAACCCTGGCTTTGTCAAACTACAATTATCTCCCACTTCCTGAAGACAGATTTACTGTTTTATGTCTTCAAGCGCTGAATGTTTTTTTTTCTTTTGACCGTCTTGTTGCACTTTATATGGCACCTTCTTCTTCCAACAACTGACCCGCTAACTTGTTTGCTCAGCCTTATTTAGAAACAACACCGGATGCATAAACTGTTGTCTTGCCGCTGTGGTCTGATGGTGTCCTTGAGGTTTTAAATGGATGTGCTCAATGTGGCGGCAGCCTATCATTAGCCAAGCTCTAATTTGATAGACACAATTTGCCATGGTAGCTTCCTGTCAATCAAGAGGTTGGCACACCTCTACGTATCTATAATCTGCTTTATTTGAAACGAGCCAATGGTCATTAAAAGGAACACGCTGCTGCATCAGAAAGACATGAAAACTAGCGACTGAGACCAAAAACTCATTAGAAACCTGTCAAATGGGGTAATGCATTAAGTAAGAAGGGCAAACTCCTCTGGCCTTTTTTTATTTTGCAAGCTGTGGATTTTTCCCAGAATTAGAAACAGCTTTAATTTCTTGGACCTTTGTTTGTGACAGAATTTATGAACCGCATGCACACTGCACTGGAATCAAAATAGAGAAAGACATTCATTCAAATCATCAGAGCAATGGCATGTTGAAGATGTTTCTACTGATTAGAGGAAATCCTGAAATGGTTTGATTTTGATTTTTTGTGGTGGAGCATAAAAGCGCATCACACCCCAAAAAACAAAAACAAACAAACAACCCCCCCCCCCCCCCCCCCCACATGGCTTATGTTTTCAATCTCTACTGGTGTTGTGTTAATTTTCTTTTTTTTTTAACACAGAGTGCAACCTTCTTTTGCACTCGGTCCCTTGTGAACTCCCAAGCAGACACTCGACAATCAGAGAATTAGCTTAGGAATGACTCGTGCGTGTGTATACAAATAACTCCAATGGGAATCTTGCAAGACAAAAATGATACCCGAGCACACTGTAGTCCTGACAACGGCCGCATTGTAGTTGAGAAACAAACGTTGCAAAAATAGTATCTTCGCTCATATAACTTCCTTCATGCAGTGTGTTTCAAAGTGGGAGTTTAATTGTTGGGTTTAATGGAATCTTGTGCTATTATTATCGTGGCGACTGAGGAAATATGAAGAACCATCATTTCAAAACACGTCAATACCCTTTAAATCGCATAACCACAGTGGTTTAAAATAATACTTATCTTGTACAGTAGTAATAAGGATGCTTGGGGGGAGTGTGCAGTACAAACGTGTGTGGCAAAATGGAGTCTAAGGATAGAAATTGCTCTCATCCATCTCTTTGGGTGCACAACACTGGTATAAAACCTCTCACAATGTGGGAGAAAATGCTAGGGTGACACGAAAGCAATGGCAAGTATAAAATTCGGTTTCTCCTGGCAAAGAGTGTTTTCCTATTTTACTTTACAAGCAGTGGCTATTGTGCAACTAGGTAAATAAGCAATTGTGCATTATTTATCAGTCCGCAATGCGAGTTTGGTTGCACGGCAATGCTAGCCCATTCAAAATTCATGTTCCTCAATAATTCATGTATCTATTCAAACTTGGCTTATTAAACTCCGCAAAACAAATGCAACAAATATAACTAAGCTCTCACTGATTGTTACCCTGGGAGGGACGCACATACTCAGCCACACACACACACAACTGTTAATTAGTGGAAAGTCACAGATGATATTTTTGTCACAGGAACAAACGGTGAGCCCTGTGGGCAGAGAAAAGATTGGCCCGAGTGAGAAAGCAGATGCGGGCTGGGATGAGCAGAAAAGACGAAAGAGTGAGGGAGGCATGGAGGAAAAGTAAGTGATGGATGAAGTGTATTTAAAGGTGTCAATAATGGGCATGAGTAGAGACAAGATGAGATCTGAATGAAATCGGCATTGAACTCTTGGCCGGGGTGCCTCACAATATTTGTTTTGCTTTACGGTTTCCCAACAGTAATACTAGCAAGGAGGTGCAAGTAAGTGCTGACTCTCAACTGACCAGCTAAAAATCAAACTGGGTCTGTGGATAGGCTGGTTACCAATATGCTTGGAAGTTTTATAAAACAAGCAAAATTAGGTGTGCTTATGAAATATTGGCAACATTATGGCTGTATTGTCCAAGACTCATACATTTAACCTGGAGCAACCAGAGAGGTTGGAAAAAATAGTCAAGTTTTGAGTAATTGGTAACTTCTGATACACACACACACATTATATATATATACAGTATATATATGTTATATACAGATATACTGTATATATAGCGAGCGAGCGAGAGAGAGAGAGAGAGTTGGTAATGCCCCGTGATAATGTTCACCCATTGGATGACGATGTGCATTTAAGGTTGCATCGGATTGGTCAACGTCAGAGGAGCATATAAAATCCCATATGAAACTTATTGCATGTCTTTGAGATAATAGATTTAGATTTAATAATAGATTTTATTTATAAGCGCCTTTCAAGACACCCAAGGACAGATATGCATATTCCACGGGCTATTATCGCTCTGATCATAATTTTTTCAATATACTGTGCAGCCCTACTTCTCGCCCAAAGTTGGATAAAAAATTGGCTCCAGCCTACCCGTGCCACTGATAAAGTGCACACACACGCACACACACAAATTAGACTAAGGCAAAGATATTCTAGTTGACTGCACCACTGCTCCTACATCAACACTGAAAAGATTTTAGTGATCGAGCTGCAGTAGATATTTATTCTTCTGGTGACAAACTTAAGCAAGGGTAGAAGAAACAAAGAAGATGAATAGAAGGACTTGCTCCAGGCTGGTGTAAACCAGCAGCTGGAAACATTGCTCACACACACACACACGCGCACACGCGCGCGCACACGCGCACGCACACGCACACACACACACACACACACACACACACACCTGCAGGGAGGGCTAAGACCTTTCGCTAGCAGTGGTTAGAAAAATAATCCTTCAGTCTCAGTACCAGAGTCACAGCCTCAATCCTCTTCTGGAAAATAAAGCCTGTACATCTTATTCACCATCTCTTGCTTTTGTCAACATAATGACACCGCCTGTCAAGTGGTAGAACTCCCAATGCAGAGCTCCGAGGAATAAAACAAGAGGAAAACAGCCCACACAGGAGCAACTGGTGTGTGTGTGTGTGTTGTCAGTTGGACCTCATCCTAGAAGATCCTTTTCTTTCCTGCTCACTGGAGCTCACACACACCAGCTGTACAATTGCCACGGCAGGTTAATCCCGACATCAGCAGGAATGCTGGGTAAGTATGCATGAATGTGTCTCCTACAGTATCCAGGCGTGCTCCGGTTTGCCCGGATAGATGGTAATTCGGGTGGATGGTTTATTTTTAAGTTGCATTAGGAACTGTGGGTCTTACTAAATGCAAAAAAGAATCAGGAACAAGACCAAAAAAAAAAAAAAAACCCCAACAAGAGGATAAATGATGAGTAAAAAGTAAAAGTTCTTTTGAAGTGCGCTTTGGCATTGAACTGAAATTGTGTTCTTGCGTGTGTGTGTGTGTGTGTCTCCTTACTGGGTTATTGATTCATAGTTCCCCTGAAGGAATAGGATATTAATGCTGACCTCTACGGAATCAGGGTGGAATAACAACAAGAAGAGAGGTAGATGCATGCTCGAGATGGCTGCTGACTGACTATTGTGGAAAATTTGTGGTCAGTTCGTGAAATGTGAATGGAATATCTTCCCAAAGTGCTCACGAACAAGATTTGTGAACAACATTTGGAAAAGGCCTTTTGCATCCAGTACATAGTAAAGTCTTCTTTAAGTTAATCTCTCTAAATAAAAAAAAAATGGGAGAAAGAAAAGTGATGTGTGTGATGTTTGTTCGGTGCATATGGTAATGACAAAGAGGTTTGTCCAATGATCAACCAGGAACGATTTCATTCAATTATATCGTATCAGCTCGACATGCTTGGACCTTGTTGGAAAAAAAAAAGGCATCAATAGCGAATTGAGCCAAACTGCACTCCTCTTTCGCCTTCTCTCCCGTTCCCCTCGAGCTGTCCTCTTCAACAGCTCATTGCGAATTCCTTCAGAGAGGTGGAGGCCTTCAATAAGCACTCTGTGCAGCATGATGAAAGGACGAGGGGGAGGAGGAAGGGGAACCGAGGACCTTGGGGGATGGGCGTGGCGAGCACAAATTGCGATGCGGAGTAATGATCTCAAACTAATCTGTAAAATGTCAGATAACTAGTTGAGTGCGGGGAACCACCCGCGCGGGCTGGAAAGAGGGCTTTTAATTTTACATCCCTGGTTCAAAAAAATGATTGAATGAGGTTCAGTTGGGTCCGTTTTTTTTTTCTTTTTAAATATTCCTTTTGATTGTGGGTTATCATCTTTCATCATCACAAATGACCTTGATCGATGAGAGACAAATGTTACATTTTAACATCGACGTTCATGGTCACTTCATCAGTTCGAGCTACACAATTAATGATGACAGGTTGTTGATTAGGAGAGCTAGGTCAGAAATATGGCTTTTGTAGGATTTCCTATTTTTATCTGTATTCTCTTCTTATTATCATCATTATGGTCATCATCATCATTATTCGTTTACAGTTACGAACATCCATTTGTAGAAGCATACCTCGTAGGCTATCTGGTATTCTACTCATAGAGCGATACTAAATGATTTAATAATTTCACAATGTTACTGCATGGACCCCTCCCTGCTCTTCTTCTTCCTCCTTTTTTTCCATGGTCACCTTTCACAAAATAGCACGTCCCTTCACCAGTGAAGCAAGGAGATGCCGTTGAACCAAAAGGACGACAACGTATAACACCACAAGGTACGTACGTGCGTTAATTCAAAGGCTACGAAAAACTAGCCTGGAACACACATGGTAGCACCTGCCTCCCCATCTGTCATGCTACTCACATGCGGTCATTCCATCTCAGTCTGATCATCGTTATGCGGTGCAAAATTGGTTGGCCCATGGCCTACGGCTGATGACATTTACACCACAGATCATGCACTTGAATACACACCGGCAGCTGATACACACCAACACACTGAAAAGGGGCAGTGAGACTTTCCTACCCCTTCTTTAATCAAAATGAGCAATGGCACATTAGTACACGCTGGAATGTTGCCATTACTGAATAAAAAAAATGAAGCTTTTGACGTGAATTGCTGTCATGTACGGTACATCCATAGACAGTCCCCTCCAAAAGTATTGGAACGGCAAAATACCAGCTAGACTCTAATCTACTGGCCTTTTTGTTTAATCTCTTAGTACCACTGGAAATGGTAAAAACAATATTCACGAGTCAAACAAGACAAGCAAATCATTTATCCAACACTGAGGGTGGCGAACAAATGGAGTGCTGCAGCAAAGTGGAGACGGAAGTATGATCAGGAGGATTTCTTAAGATAAGGAACATCAACGGGGGTCAGTGAGATTAAAAATAGGGGGTGAAAAAAATTGGAGCCATATTTGTATTTGCCTTCGTGCCAAGACAAACGGACTCTGCTTCTTCCTTGCTGACTAAGACGATGAAAAGAGAACACACACACATTTTAAGATGCGATTCCATCAAAGTCTGACATCTCACAACACTTAGTTTGCACATCACCGGAGATGAATTTCTTGTACAGTGGTACCTCTACTTATGAACGTCTCTTCATACGAAATTTTCAAGTTACGAAGCGCCTCAACAGGAATATATTGCCTCTTGTTCCGAAAGAAATTTAAAGATACGAAAGGTAAAAATACAGTATGGGCTGCTCCTCGCAGCTCTGAGTTTCCTGAATGCAACATGCTTATAGCTGCTCTGCTATTGGCTGTTACCGAGCATTATCCTGGCATTCCGTTGGCTAAGAGGGACCTCTACCGTATGCGTCTATACGTATCGATAGATCGAGATATGTCTATGCAGCGTCCTGTCATTCACCCCTCGGTCCATCACTATCCTGATGTTTGCCTTGGACATTTTTGAAGGATTGTTAAAAGCCGACAAAAGCAAGCGTCCTTGGATCAGTTCTTTACAGTGCCAGGCAAAACACACTGAGAGAGAACATGAACTCAAGAGGGCAAAAAAACAGATGAGGACCCAGTTAAAAGTTAAATAAATGACCATCATTTTTATTCTTCACTCTATTCTTTGTTTTTTTTAACTATAACGTGCATTTGTTACGTATTTTGATGCATTTTTATGCTGTAGAAAACATTTATGTCTGAATTTCGGGGGGCTTGGAACGGATTAGAGCATTTACATGGAAAATGCGTCTCTATTTTCCAGTTAAGAAATTTCTTCCGGAACCAATTAATTTAATTTCGTAAGTAGAGGTACCACTGTATCTTTTTACGTCCTTGGCCACTAAAGCTGATTCTGCTCGTACCGGAGTCCCAATTGATCTTAATGCAATAGCTCCTTTTTCTGCAGTGCAGTAAAGTCACTGATTGTTGTGCTGAGCAGGACTAATTTGTTTTGGGCGTTGAAGTGAAGAACGGTTGGCTACAATCCAAAATTAATGCATTGAGTATTGATTGAATTTTGCTGGGAAAAGCTAAAAAAAAAAAAATCTGTTTGGGATCGAATCAAATTATGTGGAAAAACTAGCTTCTGACCCAAGATGTGATGACTAATCAGGTCTGGGTTCATGAAGGCATTCACGAAGAAACATTAATATTCTTTAAAAAATATATGAATAAAAAAAACAACTTTAACAGGGATACGTTAGCGTCGCTTCCCAAAACAGATTTTCAGGGAAGCAGCAGTTGTTTATTAAAGCATCTATTCTCAAGGGGGATTATCTCGCTGCCTCTCACACAAACCCACTGCAGACTCAGGGGCTTCGCGGCAAGAGTCAATTAGAAGAGCTCCCGACTGTAATTACACCGTGTTAGATATCCCGGCCCACAGAGACACTGGCGTTAGTATGTTTGTCCTTCCTCTTGTCATCTACCTCAACTATGGTTAGTTCACTTTCAACAAACAGATTTTTTTTTTTATTCATCATAGAAATGGAGAAAGAGGAAGACAATGTATTTTCAATGGCACACACACGCGCGCGCACACACGCACGCACGCACGCACACACGCACACACGCACACACACACACACACACACACACACTCCCATTTCCACCCATGTGTGCAACACTCCTTTCATCTCTTTGTCCTGCTGGCTTTGGGTCAGAAAACATGCTGACGACACCAAACGTGTGCTGCAACTTTGGATCAATGCAAAAGGGCAAGATAAGACGTCTCACAAACATGCACACACGCACACAGCGTTAGAGCAGTATCAAGACGACACTTTTGGACAAAATATAGGTATAATCTCGGATATTTTCTGCATGTCCCACTGTAAAACATAGCTTTGATCTCGACATCACAAGTTGATCAGGCAAGAAGGAGCGCTCAACTGCTTCCGCTGACACTGGACAATCAAGAGACTTGGTTTTACTCTCATCTGCTAAATTCAGCTGTGCATGAGCTCAGATCTTTGTGGGGTTTCCCCCCCCCCCCCCCCCCCATATCCGAGCTTGAAAATGAAAGATGTTCACATTCCCAATGGTAAACTTTGTATCACTGGTGTAGTCATGGGAATGTGTACTTAGAGGAGGAAGCGAGTTGTAAGGATGGAAAATTATTTGCCATTCCAGAAAATAATTTTCAGCTTCTAAGCTACATTTTGACATTGGAATATAACATCATGAATGGGCTCCATTAAATTTGATACAAGGACAAATGCTCCATTATAGACCCAGCCATTAGTCAGTAGCTCAGACCTTCGAAATACTGTACGTAGAGAACATTCAGACAGCTGGCCTGGCTTTAACTCAACAATAGAATAAACCCAATTAGCAGCAAATCAAAAAGTGTACAAGTGAAAGTGTAATAAATTGGCTGCAAAATGTCTTTGTCATCACACCGAGGCTGCCAGGGTAAAAATTGGCATACGTGTCTCAAATCAAACCAAAACTTGTGTTTACGCGCTTTGATTTTTTTTTGTGCTAATCAAACAAATGAGATGAAATCAGGCTAATTAGGCAGATTGATTGCTGTTGGTCTGAGGATGGCATCCCATTTGGACAGAGCCGGGAGCTTGTTGGTTGTAGTCTGGCTAAGTGGTGGCTTGCATTGCCAAATTAGGCGCCAGTTACAGCAGGAACATGCAAATGGCGTTCAAACAAATGGTGAAGCACATGCATACACTTTGGATGTTACTTTAAAATAAAGAACAGTAATATCTGGTGCTGCATATATATAATCGAAAGTACAGTATCAAATGGAACAGAAATACTCATGTGGAACAGGTTTTGTTATGTGATGCTGGTTGACTTTCAAGGTGTTCAAATAACAAAACGTTTCGTCTCATAGGATGTAATACAAATTCAATGAATATGGTCCAGGCCCCGACCGTAGCCGGTGTAAAACATAAAAAAAGAAGCAAAAGCAAAACCACGTCTGAGAAACACGCAGAGGAGACCGAACAGGGAAGTGTTTGCATACGGATAATGTCACAGAGGGTTCATTTGTCAGTAATAAGTGTTGTTTAGTGTAAATGAGCCTCTGCTTGGCAAAAAGAAAAAAAACATGCTTTTAATTCATATTTAATGAATTGTAACACTTACATTATTACCAGACTCGGAACAATACGTTTCATTTCCAAACCCCTCTTGTTTGAGACGCTGGTTGAGATACGATTTCTCAAGATTTGCTGATTCAAATTCAAACAAAAGTTTCACTTTAGAGGCATATTTTTCCATGAATTTGGACGAAGAGTAGCCTATCACCTTCGGAAAGTTCCGCCGCCATGCTTCAAAAACTTATTTTGGAGGGCCAGCTCCGATGTTGCATACGTGCTTCAGTGTACTGGAAGGATGGAAAGTAACATCTGCATCCTCTCTGATGAGCTGCCGGTTTGTAACAGGAGGAAGCTCAGTGTGAACCATCGTTAAAATGGCGAGATGAGAATATACCACGACAAACTGCAATTGAGATTACCGGCAGAAGAACCACCGGAGGAGGGCAAATCGTTGGACAAATACAGAGACACACACCAGAAAAGTTGCTTTTTCAGTACAGCATAGATGATTTGTGCAGGGCAGTATTCCGTTTTTAAAGAAGCATAGCATTAAAGGTAAAACAGTGTCCCCTGCAGTGTGAATTCATGCTTGGCTGTGCTTGTGCAAGCCAGGAGGGAGATGAGAGACAGATGAGAGGCAACAAACGCTGAGCAACCACATTTATATTTCAGACGGGAGCACCAATATAAGTGTTCTTTCCAGGCTTTAGGGGTCTTTGTTCGACAAGGCAGCAGTCACTGATGCTTTTCCATAACTCGCTTAACGACCAGAAGGGCCGTTGTAAGAGAGGTCGAGGGACAGACACCTTTGGATACTGCTCAACTCAGCGTGTCTGTGATGTGCCAATACAGAAATGTAGACAGACGCGGCTGCAAAATGTCACGACGAAACAAGACACACGCATTGTTGTCTGGACTTTTTTTTTGCCAACAAGGCCGACAGACAGCACAGAAAGCATGATGAAGCGCCATTCATTATAAATGTGATGTTAATTCATTTCAAAGCTCAACCTTCTCCCGACAGTTTATGTTCTGCCGGTGGACTTGCTTTACGCACGCCGTAGCATGTGCAGCATGAAAGGATTAGCAAGAATAGGGGTGAAAAAATTAAAACGTTTACTGCAAATTTTCATTATTCTGGGTAGAACATTCAAGGCAAGGTGTGAATGTATCACATTTAAAATGAACCCAGAAGCATTGCAAAGTCATTTTGCAAATATCACCGTCCACTATTTGTTATCTCTTCAATCACTCTGAGAAATAGGGATGAATTAATTCATGTAAAAAAAATCTTCCAGTTTCGTCCTCATTGCCAGACTTGACTCTGAGCAGCGAATTAGACGCTGTTTTATTTAAATCTTCGCATCGGCACGATGTTACGGACTTGACCGCATTTATGAGAGGTTAATTGCTTGAAACGTAGGGCGGAAGAAAATTCACACCCCCACGATAATGTTTACATGAAAAGTGTGAAAAAGACAAGTGATTGCTTGGCAACCTCAGTGATAAGCAACTTGGGTCAAAGACGCTGCTGTGAAAACCAGAGAATGGCGCTCGGCCCGAGTGGAGACCTGGCTCAAACCCAGATTAGATTCCATTTTTCTAGTTTAGTGAAGTAGGCGGCTCACGGCGTGCTAGTCAGCACTCCCAGTGAACTGCAACAATACAGAAGAAGAAGGGTAGCTTTGAATAAAATATTGTTTAAATATCTGTTTAAAGCCACTGTAACAGTGAAAACTTCTAAAAAACTGAAAAGTGATTTGCTCTAAACGTAAGAAAATATATATAAACCCCAAGACAGCGGCGCTAAAATTAGTTCACCTTTGTTTTCATGACCCTGCTTCCGATTCTTGATAAGAAGCAGATTCACAACTGCTTGGGTTTGTTTCCCTGAATTGTATCGGTAATATACAGAGAATCAAACACACTCTGGCTTCGAAATCGCTTTCTGGCACAGCCCGGTGCTGAACAGTCAGGAAATGAGACATAAACATGTGCACTTTGGTATTATATCAGCCTTTATCCAGACAAGCACCAAACAGTAATCATCACTGTAAACGCTGCAGCAACAGCAGAGCACGCGGGGAAAGTCTGTGGGAGGACAAAAGAGACGAGAGACATAGTGGACGTCGCAGCTGGAATCGAAAGCCGCCCATTAACTCATTCAGTACCAGCCAATTCTAGACCAAGTCTGAAAAGACGTTTAAAAACGTCTTTGGGAGTGAATGAATTAAGTGACACGTTGCCCCCAAACACAATAACGATGCAGGAGAACCAAGCTCAGCATATAGCTGACAAAAAGGACTTTGTGGAATTAAAAATGACATCCGGATTTGCTTTTCATTTCACATTTTTCGCTTTTGTTTTCTTTTTCAGCTTCAGTTTCTCCTCGTAAGCTCACACACAGTCAGCCACTCGATATCAAACATGATTTTTATTCTCCTGTCCAATGACGCTATCTGATTTAATCAGTGATGTACTTGCACCGGAGCTGCGCGGGTGGCTATGAGTGTGCGTCATTACGTAAAGCTAATTAAGCCTGTGAGGAACAACGGCAAAGCCGAGGAAATGTTCGCGAGATAAGGATGAGCACACTCATACATTCACACCGGGTTGATTGGAATGACTTCACACACTGACATACAAGTGTTGACACGGGGACCGAACAGTTCAGTTCCATGCGAGCAGGTGATTTGACAGTTAAGTTGTGAAAGGTAACAAAAGAACTTTTTTTTTTGTCAAATTTGGGTTTGCAAAATGCTGTGCTGCCATAAAAGGGCGGCGCAAGATGAGCACACCTTTTTTTTTTGTCTACGGAATTGTAACATCTGTGCACCGAGGCCCGGTACTTGGTTATTGACCATTAGTAGACTAATAGAAGTAGACTAACCTATTGCGGATTTTGGGTTTGCAGTCCCGGTATTTCATGGGGTGGGGTGGGTACTATAATATATACTATGCTCATGGAGACAGAATATTTGTAAATTTCATTCTGAAGAGGTGGTCTGAAACGTAATCCCCAAGGATTGAGATGCTGAATCGCAAAAAACGATGCTGCAGAAACATTTGGAGGACGACAAGACGCTGCAGTATTTAATTTGACACGCAACTGATAAGGAGACAAATGCTGTATTTTTCCAGAGAAGCCCCTAGCTGTTGAATGTGGAGATGATGAACTATAACACCGGAAAGCAGCAAAAGAGTAAAAGCAGAGTGTAAGCAAGTGTGTTCGTTTGTTTGTCATTTCAAGATGGGCATCTTTAAAATTTAGAATGCCGCGGAGATGACGAATCATGTCGCTTAGCGAGCAATCTGGAATAGTCTCGGTCACCCGTATGGTATATCGACTTGGCACAAAGCCCAGCTCAGCAGTTAAGAGACGGGGGGGGGGGGGGGTGTCAATAACGACAGGCGGGACTATGCAGTGGGAAAGGGCCATGAGTATTTTATTCCTCCGTGTTTCTAATTGGCCTCCAATGAATGAGAGCCTCACATTTGCCCCATTAGAATTTAAGTTTTTTAAGTGATTACCATTTAGCCACCATTTTTAATAAGGGGGGGGGGGGGGGGGTTTCACCACATCGTAATGATGGTGATGCGCCTAAAGTCAGTTGCAGTTCAGCAGATGATTCCTTCCGTGTACCATGTTGGGAGAGTGATGATAACCTCAGTCGAGTTCGAGTGTCTGCATTCTCAACAGCGGGGAAATAATTATGAAGGGAATAAATTACTCCCCCACACGAACATGAAGTCACACTTGCAGATCGACTCCACATCTGTCCGCAGAGTGAATCATGCCTACACAAAACTGTACGCAAGCTATATGACTAGTGCAACGCCAACATGGAGAATTAGCTGCGAAAATGCTGCGAAAGAGTATATGGGCAGATGTAAATGTGAACCGTGACCTGCCAGTGCTGTGCGTGCAGTTTCGCGATCGTTGGTTATAATAGAGAGAACGGGGATTGGATTAAATTTTTTTTTTTGCCATATTAGAATGCCCTTGTTGATAGGATCATAAATAAACATCACGACTGTAAGAACAAAAGTGCGCACAATGTGTGACGCACCCACAGAACATGACGTAAACTGATTTGATGTCTTCTACTTTTAATTTCCGGTTGACTCGGCACAGGAAGTCTATCTTGGAAAAAAAAAAATGCAAGTGGTCCTATAAAGTATAAAATGACATCCATGCTTTTGAAGGATATTGTTGAACCGTTTGGAGAATGTGAATTTAATTAGTAATAAAATGATCTCGTTCAGATTTCTTGATTCCGTAAAAGAGAGATGAACATTATCTGCTTACTTTAGGGGAGATTTATTGCTGGGTTTATCATTCCATAAACACAATTTATCTTTAATGACCTCTTCATTTCTGACTTTTCACCAAATTGTTCCCTCATGTGAATCTAATTATCCGCAAACTCAATCATCTGCCTGCGGACAGCGAAAAGATAGATGCTTTGCCGGTAGTTTGAACTTCTGGGAAAAAAGTATTATTTGGACTTGAAAGCCAACGTTTTAAATGTCAACTGTGTGAATTAGCCACTTTTCTCCATTTCTTGTTTATAGTTGCTGGAAAAAAAAATCCACTGAAGGTGAGCTGGATCGTACACTTCTAGATCTTACACTTTTCAAAGGTGAGACAAAATTGAAGTCGTCAATAGCCCATTTGGCACACATTAAGAGCTCCAGATATGAACCCTCAAAACTAGGCCTCAACTGCACAACCATAAGTGGTCTTCTTTCAATAACAGCTTTATCTCATTCTTCCATCAGTCTTTGTCGGAGATGCGATCGCAGCATCCCGGCTGCAGTTTTAAGACTGCTGGCCCCACAAGGCGAGGGGGAAATGATGGAATGTCAGTGACGTGGATAAATGATGGTCGGGTGGTAAGGAGCCAAGCAGACAAAGAGAACGACGCAGAGGAGCTGCTTTGGAGCACATGGAGCCATTTATATGTGAGCTGTGTGCTTTTTTTTTTTTATGTGGCAACATGTCAGCCCTGCGAGCTGCATGAGCAATGGCTCTCAGCACGGTGGAGGCTGATGCGGCATAACAATAAGTTTGCGCACACACTCCCGCAGGCTGCACAACAAACATAAACCTTGACCAATATAGTCGTGTAAATAAACATATTGTCCAAAAACGGTTCCAGGATTTTTGTTCCAAAAACATATGTTTCAAATTTAAACCACAAATTTTCCACTTCAAAGTGATCCCGCTGGTGTCAAACGCACTTTTCCTAGCCTACTCTGCCGCGCTTTCCTGCACTCCTGGAAGGGTTCCTCCAAAGAGACTCCATAGCGCCGTCATCATGGCTATCTTGTCGTCCATGTCTTCAAAACAAGGCTCACTGATGATGAGCCCTTTAAATTTGGGACAGTAAAATTACACGGAGCGAGTTCGGGTGAGTCAAGAAGGTTGCGCCAGTATGGTGATGGTCTTGGCCAGGAACTGTCGGCTGCTCGGGACCCTGTGAACAGCCGCATGGTTGTGGTGAAGCAAACTGTCCTGCCACAACCCTTGTATTTGCTCACTAAGTGAACGAAGCAAATGCTGGTTAACTGTCAGATTGTCGTTCAGGGAGAAAGCCCAGATTGTGTAGTTTGGGTTAGAAATATATGTTTTGTGACACCAGTCCTCATCCACAAAAATCTGTAATTGAAACACACACGCACGCATACACGAGGGCAAGTTGCTTTGGGCAAAAAACAAATGATTCTTCAGCCAGATCTATCACACCTTATTACACCATTGTAGTTTTCCCAACAAACTCAACGGTATTTATAGAGCACTTTAAAACAACCACCGCTGTATACAAAGTGCTGTACGTGGTGCAAGATCATATATACAGGTACAACAACAAACAATCAAACAATAAATGAATAACAAAGACAGTAGAAAGCACAAATACAGTCAAACTGAAAATGAGTCACTGAGTCAAAAGGCATAGAATGGAAATGAGTTTTGAGACGAGTTTTAAGGATGGGCAGCAAGGGGGCTTGTCGAACGTTCATTGGGACGTCATTCCAAGCACACATGCACACACGCGCGCGCACACACACACACACACTGTATCACACATGGATATGTACACTGCCAGCATCCAACACACAAACAAGAATCTCTCTCTCTCTCTCCCTCATTACTTCCCTTGGAGTACAAAGTGCAATAATGATGCAGCTGTATTACTCCATTTCTCGTGTCAAGAGTGTGTTTGCAGCGCACTGTAAAACCATCGTTGAGGCGGCCACCATTAGCATAAAGAATGATTTTACGGCGCAAGCCCTGCCAGTCAAACTCATTACTCACTGTAACGACCTGCGTGGTTAAGCACAGTGAATAGTTCAAGTATACAATATTAAACTCCTCATTTGTGAACGGGGAGGCAAGAGGTGTGTGTGCCGTGAGGACGAACGAGAAGGGAATGGCAATGGATATTGTAGGGATGCACTGGGAAGCTGAGATTTAAAAAAAAAAAAAAACCAATAATCAACAGACTTCCACACTTCTTTTTACAAATAGAACAGATCAATGCATGCGATCACAGTGCCCCCTAATGGTGGCCAAATGCCATTTACACATCCCTCTTAGCTCATTATTGTTCACAGCTAGACTATAAACATGGCATTTTAAATAGCTCATGTAAACGTCCCCGAGATACTTATTTTTTTCAGCAGTTACTATGGAAACGACACACAGAAAGTCAATTCATCCCATTGTTGGCACCCACGGCCTTTTCACCAAACTACCTGTGGAGACGCATGTAACTGTCGGCATGTGTTGCATGCCATCCACTGCACCTACCTATTGGAAAGCATCATAGCACTGGTAAAAAAAAAAAAAAACAGGCTCCATCAATATTTGATGGGAGACACATTCACTGACGGTGCACAGAAGAGGGAGTCAGACAGAGCAATACATTTAGTCCAGTCACTTTTCAAATCCTGCTCTATACAAATGCGCAGCCGTTCAGAACTATCACTGCGTCAACCTGTCACAGTGCGCAAGATGAAAGTAATGAGTCATATCATATGAGTCATAGTGTGTACGGAAACTTGCAAGGGCACTACAACCTCAGCCAAGACTTCAACATTTGTCACCTCTGCAATCAAAGCACCAATGGCTTTCATCAATGTTTGAAGCTAAAAGTAAGATGGGGCTTATGTAAGTTGGATCAGGGATGGGCAACTTCAATGCTGGTGGTGGCCATATTTTATCGGTGTATTTCCTAATGTATGACAAAAGTGCTAATTCAAATATGGACAAAATACATGCATGTGTATAAAATAATTACTCTTATTTTTTTGTTATTGACAATACATTCTTCATTGCATGTATAAAAGATCCTTTATAGTAACCGAACAACAAAGGGTTTTATACCAAAAAAAAAGGGGTTTTTTTTCCAGTGCAAGGGGCGCTCCTCCATAAAAAAAATGACCATTCAAAGACGGCAACAAGAAATGAATATTAAGTGCATATGTTTTGTTTCAGAAAAATCAACCCACTCAAAACCTGTTATATTATTGAGGTACTATGATTGTCCTGCATGTCATTCCAACTGCTCACAAAGAAACAAAACGGGATCCGCACTGGTAGTCGCGGCTTGGAGTTTGAAGCGGATTACGTGGGACAGGAGAAGTGAACTACCGTATTTTCACGACTATAAGGCGCCATTAAAAGTCTAAAATTTTCTCCAAAATGGACAGGACGCCTTATGATGCGGAGCGTCTTGTCTATGCGCTGAGTTCCAAAACCTGACTGACAGCCGACACGCTGTTTATATAGAGAAAAGGCGGAAGTGACTGTGGACAGGCATGCGGCAAAGAAGTCGGCCAATCAGTGAAGGGTGGGCGTGTATATATACATATATGGAGAGAAAGAGAGAGAAAAGGCAGACGTGAGTGACAGGCATGCGGGGAAGAAGTCCGCCAATGAGTGAAGGGTGGGCGTGTAAGTGGACGCTAAAGGGACGCTACAAGCAGGTACCAACACCTGTATAGAGTGTGGCTATGTGCATTGTTGCAAAACAACTTCGGTTTTGGTTTCTAAGAACCCCCGAAAATAAATTCTACAAAGAGACACGCCTACGAAGCTCAGTTCAAACTTCAAGCCATCGGTTATGCTTTTGGCATGCGTGCCCATCTCACAGCAGCGGTGAAAAACCAAGTCAAGCAAATGAACTCTGAGCTTGCCGTTATTCCCGGAGGCTTGACTAAAGAACTCCAACCGCTGGACATCGGCATCAACCGGGCGTTTAAAGTAAAGTTGCGAACGGCATGGGAACAATGAATGATCGATGGCAAACACAACTTTACAAAGAGTGAGAGGCAGCGCCGGGCGAGTTACGCCACAATTTGCGAATGGATTGTGGCTGCTTGGACGAACGTGTCTGCTTGCACTGTTGTTCGAGTTTTTGGCAAAGCCGGCATCATTTCTGTGGAGCCACATGGCAATGAGAGTGACTGACAACGAGAGGGAACACGGCGTTTTTGATGGATTACCGGTACTTGCACAATTGTTCAATTCTGATACAGAGGATGAGGACTTTGATGGATTTCTGGGTGATGATTGATCGAAAAACGTGAGTACATTGTACGATGGCTGAATAAAATACAACGGAACTCAGTTTTCCGTTGCCTTTTTAAAAACGTGTTTTTAGCTTGTATCTGTATGTCTTGGCATGCTACCGTATGCTACAAGCTAACGTGTTTTTAGCGTGCGCGCATGCATGCCGTATGTTTAAGCTGGCGTATGTTTTACCACTTTAAAATTGCGCCCAATAATACAGTGTGTTTTGTCTATGTGTAAAATACAGAAATAGCACCCATTAATGAGACTGCGCCCAACCATACGGTGCGTCGAATGGTCGTGAAAATACGGTAATCTCTTTTCGCCAATGGACGCGACAGCTTCGTGTTTGCTTTCAAAACTTAGCTTGGAGCAGACGTGTGCACATTTTCAGCATGACGTCTCTGATCCACTGGTGAAAGGACACTTTGATCCTCTCCTCTTTCATCTATAACTGCTTCAGGCAACAAAGTGTATGCAGAAAAGTGGTGAAGATTGCACGACTGTCTGTGTCCTATGTGTTGTGTTGTGTTGTTTTTGTTATTTTGACTTCAAAATGGCGCCGCGAGAGTGGCTGCCTTTCCAGCAGCTCCTATATTTTGTTGTTCTACTTCTTCCTTTCATAACTTTGCTGCTGTGAATTGGGAATTTCTCCATTGTGAGACTAATAAATGTTTTCTTATCTTATCTTATCTTAAATTTAGTTAAATGTGGTGGAGAACTAATAGCATTTTGAAGCACATGCACGACGGTGTCTCAGAGAGACCACACTTTGCAAGCCTACCACCAATTTCCTCAGCGGAGGTGCAAGCAAAATGTCATCACAAACGACTTCTAGTATTCCCTCAAGTGACGGGGTAAGTGCCTGGCATATGTTACACATGCTGTTGTCATCATGTTGAGGAATTAGATTCGCTAAGTTTGTCTCCTTTGGGTATCTGTAGCAGGGAGAGGGCGGGGAAACATGGCAGCCTCCTGTAGGAGATGGGTGCCCTATAAAAATAATTAGCAATTAGCTTGTTTCTCTCGGCCAGCAGTATTTTTTAGTTCATTAAAAAAAAATAGACAAAGTCAGATGAGAGACATTGCATTCCAATTTTAAGGGGCTGTGTTAAAATGTCTTCTCTGTCGAACCATCAGAAATTGCTAGGCTATCAGAAGATTTAGCAGTATTTGCTGCAAGTAACATTCAGTGTAATAAAGACAATATTATCTGTGGGGTGCAATAAAAACACAGCAGCATTCACAGCTCCCGAAAAGAGGATTTAGACTTCTCTCCATGTCGCGAAACAAGAGGCAGGGCGACATATTAATAGCACTAAACGGCCTATTAATACACTTAAAACACTTAACACTACAATGCCTGTGACTTTGCGTGCACACTTTACACACTGCGAGTGTAACACGAGTGCCTAACTGAACTTACAGCAGCGGCAGAAACTTCACAGCTTTCCTAATAGGATTATATGGTGTGGAGGCTCGGAGAGATAAACGCATGAATGGGGCTAAGTGAGTTTGGTGGGATTTGTACGACTGACCAGCAAACGTCAGCGTGTGGTGGTTCTCCACACGGGGATACTTGTGTTTAAGGCTACACATGGAACCGTGCAAACAGATCCAAAAAAGGAAAGATGCTGGGAAATGAACAAAGTGGAGTTCCATAAGGCTTTTCGCCTCTGAGCACGACACAATCTGACGAGTCGAGGAAAACAAATACATTAAGAAACTGATATAAAAAGTCTGCGATGAGATGGCGACCAGTCCAGGGTGTGCACCGCCGCTCGCATGAAGGGTTGGGCTGGGGTCTGGCACACTCGAGACCGTAAAAACAGGAAAAGTCGAATAAAAATGGATGAAAGGGCATTTCAAAATTAGTTGGACAACTCCTAAAATGTCGCAATGAACTGAAGAACTACACAATGTTGAAGCTTGGATCGTCCTCTGTGATGCTTCATGTCTTGCATCTGTTGTTTCTCTTCTTTGTTTATATAATTTTATCTGTGGTTTTATTATTTGCTCTTGGTTGTAAAGTGTCCTTGAGTGTTGTGAAAGGCGCTTACAAATGAAATGTATTATTATTATTATTGTTATTTGTGTTTCTTTGGACATTCAGACTCCAGTTTGGTCCCAGCGTAGTTACAAAGCGTGTTTACTTGTTTGGCGACCGGCTGACTGACAGTCGATTAAACTGATGAACCAGCAGCGATTCATTTTGGGATATAACGTGTCTGGATGTTTTGTGCGCCAAAGCGTCACCACGAAGGCAACAAGCCGGGCCGTCGTCCTCTGCACCTCCAACGCCCTAATAAATTGGCTGCATGGATACTAATCGCTCATCCCAGGAGAACCTACTGCTTATCTTGAACTCACCAAGAAAGGAGGGAGGAGAAAAAAAATGGGAATGTTGTGCTGATCTAGTTTGCTGGGAAGATTTCAACCATTAACTCATGTCCGCATCGCCACTGTTTAGCTTGACAGCCCCTTTTCACATTCTTTTTCAAAGAGCGCCTGAATACGCAAGTTAGTGGCCGCTGTTTGGGATCTTAAGTAAATCAGGCGTTTGGCAAAAATGAAACCCCATAATTCAAATTTTAATTCGTGAAGAAATAACATGCTTTCATTTTCTATGAGAAACCTTTTTAAAAAATGGCCTCCCTCAGCAGGATATTAGCCCCTTTTTACATTTCCAGTTGTGACACATGGTTTCCTGCTCTTTAAAGCGCTCGCTGACTTCTTGTGATCTCCTCGCACATTTTTCACCCCCCCCCCCCCGCCCCTCTCTCTTTAATCTAAACAGCGTTGCTCACTCCTCACCTCCCTCTCCGCCAAACACGGCATCGTTCCCATCGGAATCTTGAAACGCAATAATCAGCGAATTTTCCCGCCGTCACAATCCACGAGCGCACCTCCCAAAACACACACACACACACACACACACACACAACTCCATATCACACACACACAACTCCATATCTCACCAAAGATATGCGAACGCACATGTTCACCGTCAAGCTCCATGATATTCAATCATTACGGAAGGACGTAAGAACAAATCTAGGCAGTGTGCGTGGTTGAGACTACACGCTGAGAAAAGGCTGTCCAACAACAGCTCCGTGAGCTTTAGTTCACACATTAAGGTTTTGTTAATGGCATATGCCGGTATTAAAACGTACATTTTTACTAGATATTGTTCCGGGCGGCAGCCTGTTCCTCATTTCGCGACTTTTATATAAACGGCAAACACTTTAAATCACTTGGCTGCCTTCGGTTATTGCGCAGGCATACGAGCATTGTGTTGGGGCAAGTAAAAACAAAGCCTTGTGTTGATTACAATGGCCTGCAGTCGTAAAATCTTGGAAGTCGCGCATGTTCGCCCATGACAGAGTCGAGATGCAAGCCAGACAAACAAGTCCTTGTACTCGCACACGTAATGTGGTTTGAATTCCAGTGAGGAAAGACCCCACCCAGGTTGTGATGGGAATACACAGACACAAACACACACACGCAGAGGGATCTAATCGCAGATGTGAGGAGGCTTTTTCGACATATGTTGGGGTGCAAGCCAAGCACAGCAGGGGACACTAAACACAACAAAACAGTTGCTTGTTGCGGTCTGCTGTTCTTTGTGTGCCGAGGCGCTTGTCGAGTGCTTTTACAAGGGAGCTGCTTTGTTTGCAAGCTGCACAGAAAGAAGCAAACGACTCACTGCGTTGGTGTGCCATTAGCCCACCTTTGCAATCAGGTCAAGGGGCCGTCCGCAGGACTGTGGCAGGGCCGATGTCATTTCCAGAGCCAGTTCAGGCACTTCCTGTTGTAGGTAGATTTCGAGCATGGATGCCAGCTGAGATAGGCCTTGTTTCTTCTGCTCAGGCATAGAGCTCAGGTCTGTGGACACACACAACAGTTTTTTTGTGGCGTCTGCAACGGAGACACACGCACAAAATGCACATCTGTTCGATTAAACATACGTGATTCATGTTCGTTCAAAGAGTAGAGCTCCTCACTCCCGCTCTTTGATGGATTCATCTAAAAAGATACGGGTTCGACGGAGAACAGCTTTATTTAGCGGCATTCACTTAACCCCGGGAGGATGTTTTTGTTACACCAACAGATGGGCCGTTTGGGTCTTCCGCTGGAGTGCAAACATGACTGCAATAAAGCTTCCAACACAGGAGAAATGAACAGTCAACTAAATGGAAGTATTAGTTCTGACTGAGAGTTATCCATCTGTTCGGGAAGTCCGTTAAAACTAAATATTACCAGGATGCAGAGCATTCCGAAAAATAAACACGGCCATGATCAGCATTTTTAAGGATTGTTTGCCTCAATCTACTCTAACCTGGTCCTCAATAAATTTACCTGACACTAGAGATGAATGATTTTATTGTCTGGATGAAAATGGCCTTTTACAATTGCACAGAAATGACCACATCATGTTTCGTAATGATAAACTTGCCGTGTGTGTGAGCATTCTGACCAAAGGTAATTGAAAGCGTAAGAAAACCCTGATATGTTTCCATTGGGGGAACCAGGATCTACATTTTGTTACAGGCTACAGTATCTCCTCCACAAACCTTAGTGATAAACGGTTTCCTAAGTCCAATTATAAGGGCAAAATAAAAGAAAGATTCCCGAAGCGTGCTTACCAAGGCAAAAATGATTCTTGCAGCCAGTCGGACGGAGTCGGTCGGAATTCTGGGAAGGATGCTCTGCAGACATTTGCACTCCCTCTTATGGTCGGACCATGCTTGTTTCTAGATGGTAGAACATTTTCAAATAACCAAACATACAACACTCAAAAGAGGGCACGGTACGCTGCTGCGCACTTAAGTGTTATACCTGGCAGGTGATGTTGCAGTAACGAGCCATCTTGCACTGGGAACATCGCAACAGGGTCTCATGCCTTGGCACAAGAAACAGACAGAAGACAGTAATGATAGTCAACTGAGATTCCACTAAGCAGAGTACAGCTCCAGAGACAAACACAACAGTGATTAGAAAAAAAAAATAATCAGCTCTGATATCAGTCTAAAATCAGTGATTATGCACCTCCCTTGGTTATGTGCACATTCTGTACAGCATGAATCTCAATCCCATTTTCGTCACGAGCCACAATGCGTTTATGGTTTCCCTCGGGTGGTTGGCAAATTGGTGAAAATCATAATTGTGTAATCAGCCATCATAATATGACTTTGTACGTCTCCATAATTGCTCCGGCATTTCATTGTTAGTGTGCATATTTTTGACAAAAAAAAAAAGAGTTTGAAATCATTAGTCGTGGAAAACAGGGAAAGCCAAATATAAATACGGGTGTTTAATTTACATTGTGGGGTGATTTCATTGTAAACAAACAAAAAAGTGAATATCTACAAAGTCAAGAAAAACTGCAACTTTTGAAGACATTTTCTCCCAAAATCAAGACAACAAATCAATTGAGCCCTTACGTTCAACACTGTTGTCATTCTCTTCAACTTCGTAGTTCGGTTGTGTATCTGCTTTGACAAAAGATGTGCTATTTTGGACAAAAAGGCCATATGCAAACAAAAAGATTTGTGGCACAACTCGTGAACACAGATTTTTTTTTTGACCATTTTCATGACCCTGTTATCGACCAAATGATCTTCCAGCTCTGAGTCTTAAAAGCAACCCAAGAGGTAAACGCTCCTCCATCATTGCTTTTGTTAAACTGATGCTTATTTTTATATGCGCGCTGCCTGCCTCCAAGGTGCATTGCCGGCCTTTCCAGGATGCTTGTTAGTCTGATAACAATCCAGAGCACCGCAGTATTTGTCCACTCCCTTGGGCTAAGTGAAGACATTGGGGAAAGAATCATTCCAAAACACACACACACACACACACACACACACACACACACACACACACACACGCACACACACGTGCACGCGCACACATGCAGTCTGAGTCAGACAAACTCTCGGGAATAGTATTGACTCGTATAGGTGTGTGAAGGCTGCAGTAAGCTGTAGCTACAGTACATACCAACACAGATATCATGCTGACAATCAGCGGAACCTCTAATCAAATGTCCCTCGAACCTGATAATATTCAGTAAAAAATACGCTTTCAAAGTTGCCCAAAAAGTTCCAACTGCTGCCGCGCACAATCTTTTGCCGTGCACACGCGGGCAAACCTCCGCAGCCTTTCGCTGACGTGTTTCCTTGGGCTTCAGGAACTCTGCTGAAAGGATCGTGGAATAGCCATTTCTGCATAGCAACAAAAATGTAAAAAGTAGGCAGGCTACACTAAGGCATACATTCAAATCTTGTTAGCGTTTTTAAAACTGTAAACTCCCCTTTTAAATTTAAATTATGTCCAAAAAAAAACCCGGAGCATCAGAGTACTGGAACGGATTGTTGTTAACTGTAGTGCATCTACTGTATAAAATCACAGTGTTCTTTTACAGTACAGTATATGGCAACTTACATTTTTTTAAACTAAGAATATTGATTTTTTTTTTAACAAATAGACTAAAATACATCATAAAGCATATGGGCTAATAATACAGTATGAAAACAATCCTCATTCTTGTACACCGGTAAGAGCCACAAAACTTTAGTATTTCCTACAAGGGCCTATCAGCGTGGGACTCGAATTGAGTGGTGCAGTTGGCCCCCACAGAGTCTACGAAAAGGAACCAAAACAGGACCCTTTTCTGCCCCCTCAGCGTGTCATTTGTCATCATCCTCCATCCATCTCCTCCTGTCCTCCCATAACCAATCTCAAATTTTATAGGCCTTTGCTGGGCCGAAGGTACGGCTATTCTTGTCATGTTGAGAAAGAGCAGAAACTTGAGAAGCCACCCACAGTTTAAGAAACCCACGGCGGCAGCGTGAGACACGAGGCAACAATAACAACAGATAGAGAGCCGAGCCAGACCCAAACTCGGCCGCGCTCTGCTCAACTTCAGCAGAGCACCTCGCTTAAGTTACACACTTACCGTCCGGTTACATCACTGGCCGGCGGCGACGGCAGGAAGTCCCACCATCTTTAACTCAAACAGGAAGACCCATGTTGACCACAACCTTATTTGGGGAAATGGTTTTACTAACGCCGTAGACAATACAGGAAACTAACCACATATGAAGTATTACATCAACAAATATGGAACACAAAAGCCAGCTCTTCCCCCAGAGAATGGTTTGACCATATTGACGGTCATGTTGCACTGAGGCAAATGCGCTGCGTCTGCAGGAATTGACACCGCGGAGAGAACAAAAGCTAAGGTGGTGTCACTCGAAAGACATTTAATGAGGAGGAAAATCAATTACTCTCCCATGTTAAACATGATTAACCAGGGATGTTACATAGCAACAAACGCCATCATTTCGTGTTTACAATAAGTCTGTAGGCGGCCCGGTAGTCCAGTGGTTAGCACGCCGACTTCACAGTGCAGAGGTACCGGGTTCGATTCCAGCTCCTGTCTCCCTGTGTGCAGTTTGCATGTTCTCCCCGGGCCTGCGTGGGTTTTCTCCGGGTGCTCCGGTTTCCTCCCACATTCCAAAAACATGCATGGCAGACTGATTGAACGCTCTAAATTGTCCCTAGGTGTGAATGTGAGCGTGGATGGTTGTTCGTCTCTGTGTGCCCTGCGATTGGCTGGCAACCGATTCAGGGTGTCCCCCGCCTACTGCCCGAAGACAGCTGGGATAGGCTCCAGCACCCCCGCGACCCTAGTGAGGATCGAGCGGTTCGGGAAATGGATGGATGGAATAAGTCTGTACCGGTAAGTCTATTACCTCCACCAGCAAAGATGAGCAGTTTATAGGTCATCATTTATTATTAAAATATCTAAACACTAAAAGATTGGAAGGCTAACAAAAAAAAAGTATTAAACTGATTTCTTCTCATTATTATTTTTTGCTGCAAATAAAAACCCACGATAAAAGATAGCTTGATAACTGAAGAGACACCAGTACTCGTCAACATTTTATGATTATTGAAGACAAAGCGGCGGCCCGGTAGTCCAGTGGTTAGCACGTCGACTTCACAGTGCAGAGGTACCGGGTTCGATTCCAGCTCCGGCCTCCCTGTGTGGAGTTTGCATGTTCTCCCCGGGCCTGCGTGGGTTTTCTCCGGGTTCTCCGGTTTCCTCCCACATTCCAAAAACATGCATGGCAGGCTGATTGAACGCTCTAAATTGCCCCTAGGTGTGAATGTGAGCGTGGATGGTTGTTCGTCTCTGTGTGCCCTGCGATTGGCTGGCAACCGATTCAGGGTGTCCCCCGCCTACTGCCCGAAGACAGCTGGGATAGGCTCCAGCACCCCCGCGACCCTAGTGAGGATCAAGCGGTTCGGAAAATGGATGGATGGATGAAGACAAAGCCTCTAACGGCTTCCAATTACGAAAGAACATTGTGCGCAATGAAGAAATAAATATACATACATGAACTAGATTGACCTAGGATTGTTTATAGTAACATCCATAAAAGAGTCATGGGGCATTTTGTTAGGCACACCCACAACATAAGTCTGCGGTGGTGAAGGACAATGTAGGTATATACTGAGAGAATATTTTGGCTAACCTTATTTAGCTAACTGAGGGAGGCTGAATTAAGAAAGGAATCTCATTACTTTGTCCAAGTGTACCAAATGTGATGGTGCAGAGTGGAGAGTGTTTATATGCACAGTAACTCACGATTGCACCACGGCGGCTGTTGTTATGGAGACGGCTTCAAGGCTGACATGCACCAAAATCACCCACTCACACAAAAATGCTTGTACAGTGGCACCTTGACTAACAAGTTCAATTCATTCCGGGCCGTGACTCAAAAGAATTTTGTATTGAAATGAGTAGAAATGCCATTAATCCGTTCCAAATCCAAACTCACATAAAACACCAACAATGGAACGGATTTAATAAGAAAGCATAGCGCTCTACGGTATTGTACTTTGGAAAATTATACAGTAATGCGTGTATGATGTCAATCATTAGCAAGGCTATAGCATTTTGCGTTGTGTTTTAGCATTAAGCTAGCGGACTTTTGTCAAACAAAGTAAGGTGTTCAGTTTAAATACTCAACATGTGATTCCCTTTGTTTTATGTTTAGCTCACAGTAAACTTCAACTAGGAATAGCGCGAAATATTCTTTTTCAAAGAACTGTTCACTATCCGCCAGGCCGCTGCTTTTCGTGACATCTCCTAGCATCATTTAAAGCTTGGAAATCAAACTTTTGCTCGTGACTCAAGACAAAAAGGAAGTATCGAGAGGAAAATCTGGAGAAATCAGAGGTCGACCGGCTTTTAGGAACAGACCTTGTTTGTATGTATAAAAAAAGGACAACAAAAGCAAAAAAACAGGAAGACAAATATAAAAGACTACTAACTCTCAGACTTCAACTCCCTGATGAGCATCTAACTTTCACTTCATATTTCCACAGAGTCCGTTATCATTTCCAACGCCTTGCATCGCTCTCATCTTCAGCCATTTCCCTTCATTATGCTTCCTCTCAACATTCTCTCTTTTTATCTTTTTTCCCCCCCTCACTGCAACACCTTCCTTGCCCCCCTCATGCTGTGTTCTTCGGATGCCCTGTGAAGTTGACGTCTCGCGCATGGCAGGTCTAAAGGTTGGAACGCTGGCACGGCATGAAAACTCATGAATAACATTAGATGGCTTTCATGAGCAACATTGAATTATAAAGGACGCCATCATCCCCCCTGCCTCGTGGTTTTCCTTCCATCGTCCAATCTGGAAAGCGAAACAATTAATGGAGTTCTGATTGCAAAATTTAATACAAAATTAGAAGGGCTCTGAGAAAATGAAACAAATTGCAGAGGGGTGCTGAAAGACAGCAAAAGAAGAACAAATGGGATGGACTTTGGCTTTCGATATTAATGTGCCAGTGCCTAAACGTGTGCTCTTTACGAGAGTTCTTTTTTTTTTAAGTTCATCCTATCAGATGCCTAATTAGGCCTACCTCAGCATGTCTGTGTGTACGTGTATGTGTGTGTGTGTGTGTGTGTTTGTTTATGTGCGAGTGCTGCGTCTTAATTAATTTCCCAAGAGTACCAACCGCAGTGCTGTTAGAGCTGTGAGAATAACTTCTTCTCGTGCGCGTGTTTAAGATGATTAATTTGTGGAGTCTTCTTTTCTGAGCTGTCCGGTTGTGCTTGGTTGGATTTTCTCATTTGCAGGCTGAGTAGCGAGTGCGCCACACTACAACTTTGACTCAGTCGACAGCCGTATATTACATGTTCATTTGAAACAAACAAACAAACAAACAAACAAACTAATGATTCCTACATGCTTGTGGGCCAACACACACAACACTGTGACTTGCTACTTGTTTGAAAATCGACAATTTTTTTACATTTCAGACTGGAAAACTTACAACAAAGGTGAACACTTGAGTGAAGTGAAGTCATTACAATGTGTTCAAATTTGGAGCCTTCGCTGTTCTGTGAATGGATTCTGGTCTTCCGCCGCCAGGAACACAAATCAACTGACAGGTTGGCATGATGGAGCTAATTTGTGCCAAAGCACTTTACGCCATTGCGCCATAAATAATTGCTATTTCATTGTAGCCCCCCGTACCATGCAATAAAGGCTTTCTATTCTTTACGCTCCTATAGAACACCATTATGACTCACGGACGTGAGATGCCAAACATCTCAGCGAGACAATTACCCGGCATCTACAGTATAATATAGTGTTGTAAGTGAGTGAGGCGGTGTGTGTGTGTGTGTTTTCAGTGAAGAAAAAGACACCAGCTGTGTGGCATTGAGAGCAATCTTGCTGAGTTCTTAATGGCTGTTTGGAGGATGATTCACTCACACCTGAGGGGATTCATGTGGGGTTGTGTTTCATCATAATGACGTGAAGAAAACCGAATGCAAACATGCACGCACACACCTAACCTTCAGAAAACGAGACCACATCCCGATTGTCACAATTGTCTTCCTCTTCTTCTTTTTTTTTTTGAATAACTGTATCGCAACATGATAAACTTTTCACATGTCTTTGAGTGTAGTGCAGCGTTAGTCAACAAATTTCACAATGCATCATTTTCTTTCCCACTGCATTGGGATTTTAACTTTTGACCTGGATCTCTAAACCTATGTCTATGCTGACTTTTTTTCATGCTAAATGTTGTTGATTTTGATGATTAATTAATCAGTGATCAGAATTTTACTCTCACAAATGTTGGAATCTGCATCATCCTCAAAAAAAAAATCCAGAACAGTCGAGGTAGGTTTAACGTTCTTTGCCAGGAAAGATGATTCAGATTCAGAGATTCGTTCGGTAGTAATGCGAAAACACATTGTCAGAAGTTGCAATCAAACAGACGTGTAGAGAGCAGCCTCTGACCTTAATGGAGTGCCTTGGTTCGCTTGGCCATGTGCAGGCACTTGAGTCAGTTGCCATTATATTTCTTGTTACTACATCACATTAGATTTCCTGTTGCACTACAAGCTGCCAAACAGCAGGAATGGATTGTGTTTAACCTCAGGGGCACTTTATCGAATAAGCCTTTAATGCAAAAATATGTGCGTGGCGTAACTACTTCCTCATGAATATAATACACAACATTAAGGTCATTGTTTGAATCATCTTAACTCTCACTTGTGAATAATTCCCCATTGTGGGGCTGATAAAGAAGATGTGCTTATAATTGCCTATGCAACAGTCTAAATTGTAACCATACCACAAATTGTGATCCAAAACTTTTTCATACCATTTCAAACTCTGAAACATTGGCCATAATAATAAAATGGCTTACAGATGATTTTATTTGAAAAAAAAAAAAATACACAGGTACACGCATACATGTACAGGTAGCAATCCATAAATTTAGCTCCTCCACAACCTTCAAAGATGGTAGTCTCTCGCTAGAGATGTATCACTTCAAGACTCTTCCTTGACACTATTTGCTATTTTCCTTTTAGCCGGTGTGTGTGTGTGTGTGTGTGTGTGTGTGTGTGTGTGTGTGTGTGTGTGTGTGTGTGTGTGTGTGTGTATGTGTGTATGTGTGTCTGCGTTCGATAAAGTGCAAAAGGCAAGAAAAGTCGTGAAAAGTGGACAACGAACAATCAACATGAAGAATAGGCCTTTATGTCAGAGAGTAGGAAAAGGGAATAAGACGTGAATGATGGACAGATGAGTGGGAGGAATATGAGGAGAGAAGGCAGCTAAAGAGCGAGGAAAGCCAGAAGAAACAGATGGGAGAATAAATCGAGACGAGGCGACGAGGGACGGGGGAGGCGGAGAAGAGGAAGTGCTAACGTGCATGATTTCCCTCCTCTCATCTTTTCCTGTAAGCTGGTCGACAGCGTGCATCTAAAGCAGCAAACTGGATGCTTCGTGTAGCGCTGCATCCACACACTTATCAGGGGTGGGAGGGTGTAAGCAAAGGAGATGGCGGTGGTGGTGGTCGGGGGGAGGGGACAGATGGGATGCACAAAACATGCTTAAGAAAATGAATAACATGCTCTAAATTATATGCACAAATTGTATGCATAAAATGTGGGCTAAATAATGAATGGTGATTTTGTTTTTTTGTTTTTTTTATGGAGACACATGCTGTAAGTGGGAATGTTAATATAATTCACCGTAGCTGGCAGACTGCCGGTCGAAGTGCTGCATTATAGTTCTTGCGCCTAGCTTGGCAACATGTGACTCAAGAGATCTGCCTTAATGTTGCCCGCAATGAAAGAAAAAAAAAGGGGGGAATTCAATCCCTGTTGACAAAGAAAAGGCGCTACGCTAGCCTCATTTCATCAAAGTATCGTAGGCAGTCTCAAAGTCTTGAGACAGTTACGAGGTCACTCAAGGTCATTTAATGTGGAATCGAGGTCCTCAAACTGGCAGTGAGTCAAGATACCTACAGAAGTGAGTTTGAATACCAGTTAGGACTTGGAATGGACTCTGTGTACTGTAGCGGTGAACATAGCCCTGCGGGGCTTCTTTTGACAAGCTCAACTCAACGTCGTTTGTCGAGAACAAAAACAACCACAACAGAGAATTTAAAAAGTCTTAATTTTCATGTTCCATGATGCAGGCGCCTTAAAATTGAGGTTAGGAAAATATAAAAGACAAGCAATTAAAAAAATACTGATTATAATGACAAGCATAAGTGCGGGATGAGGATAAATGTTCCCACGGGGCACTGTAATAGTCTCGCTGCCTCGCAGGCTTAGAAAGAGAGGGAGTGCAAAAGCGCCGTGGAGCCAAGCAAGAAGAAACAGAGAGAAAGATGGACAGAATACCTTGGTCGATTCAATGTTGCAAAAGTGAAATTGACTCGCTCAGTGGATAACCTTTCGATCTCCTTTGTGGTAGCAGCTCGGTAAACGTGTTCAAATAAAAGGCTGAACATAATGGCCGGCACACCACAGGATTGGTTGGCTTGAAGAGCAAGCTATTACTTTTTCTTGAAAAAGTCACATTTTGGTATGATATACCACCTCTGAGATTGTTAACTCATTCAGTACCACCCAATTCTAGACCCAGTCTGAAAAGACGGTTAAAAACGTCTTTGGGAGTGGATGAGTAAATATACCAATTACAAAACACTATTTTACTTCTAGACGGTGTTCCGACAGCTTGAAATGAACAAAAACTGGAAGCTCGTATGCCCTGGAATTTCCCGCTAAGAATACGTCATGAGCTGACGTTCATTGTCACAAATTAACACAACAAGCCCCCCCCCCCCCCCCCACCCACCCAATTTTCTCTCTTTTTGCAGTTTTTTATCTTCCGGTTCAAATCTTGAGTTTGCCGTTTTTTTCCTCCACGTACTTCAGGCCGCTTCCTCTCAAATTAAAAACAAAACCAAACAAACAGTAAAGGACATGCTCGGCTAATTATAGACTCTAATGGCTCCGCTGTAATGAAGATTTTACTGTTGATCATGAATGGTACTTTATACTGACCTTTGGAACTGGCCCAATCAAACTCAGAACCACTTCCTCTCTGTTTTTCTCTCAAGATGATCCCTTCGTATCACTCTAATCAAAGCTTGGATAGTCGACTTTGGGCTTTTACCAGCCTTCCCGTGTGTGTGTGTGTCATTTTCTTAGTATTCATCATTCATTACTTTACATTCAAGCCTTCAAGGCCTGTAATTAACCACAGCTTTGATGCCCCAGATTTCCACCTGCACAATTCATGTGTGCATGCACACGCACACACAGATAAGAAGTATCTTTGTTGCCGCAGTGAGACAGTCACACAAATAATTGTGCACACACATCACGCTGTCATGCTGAGAGTTTAATGAAAACAAGACTTAAAGACGTTTTTTTTCTTCTTTGAGGCCAATCTTTGCCTTCAGCTATGTGCGCGCCTGTGTGTGTGCTTTGCTTCTACGGCTGTTTGGTGAGAGCAGCTCAAGTTTGCATGTCTCTCCCTAATATTAAATCAATGAATGACTCGGCCTCAATAGGTGAGCCCCCCCCAGGCAGATGTAGTCGTGCCACTTATTCACTATCTCAATAACGTGAACGCACCGTGGACATTTATCTTGAGTAACGCGCGCGCGCACACACACACAGGTTCAAGAAGCATCTTCAGTTTCCCATCAATAACGCATGCAGAATGGTCGTCATCTTGAACCCGGGAGTGTCGGAATAGCTCCACCTCTCCACTTCATTTATTTCTATTTAAGGTTTGGGGATGAGCAAAGTGATTTTCGCGGAGTTTGTTTGTGAAATTGTCTGACATGTGGCTACAATACAAAAATCTGTGTGAGGTGAAAGTGTTTCGCCACAGGAAATAGTAAATTGAAAAATAAACGCCAGTTCGATCCAGACACCCACATGTAACTAAGATTAATATATATCATAAATGAATACATCCATCCATCCATCCATTTTCCGAACCGCTTGATCCTCACTAGGGTCGCGGGGGGTGCTGGAGCCTATCCCAGCCGTCTTCGGGCAGTAGGCGGGGACACCCTGAATCAGTTGCCAGCCAATCGCAGGGCATAAATGAATACATATGTTCTATTTTTATAATGTCAAATACTGTACGAGTCTTATTTTTTTTAAAAGTAGCATTAATACTAATACACAGGCACAATATGGCACGGTACAGCATTTAATTGAAAAATACGTTTGCGTGATTGATTTCCAATTTCAAATAACACTGTTACATTAACTAAATAGTACAACCTTTTTACTGCACTGCTTTGAAATGTGGGCAAAACTAATTGCAACATATGACGTTTGTCAGAATCATACTGTGTCTCTCCCTGCAAAAACACGGTGACTAAAGTATTACAACATGGACAATTCAACAACCAGTCATTCAAACTATGGCCGTGTGCGACGGACCTTAGAGGAGCTTGACTGTAAACAGTCGAGTAATATTCATTCATTCATTTTCCGAACCGTTATTATCCTCACTAGGGTCGCGGGGGGTGCTGGAGCCTATCCCAGCCGTCTTCGGGCAGTAGGCGGGGGACACCCTGAACCAGTTGCCAGCCAATTGCAGGGCACACAGAAACGAACAACCATTCGCCCTCACACCCACACCTAGGGACAATTTGGAGTGTTCAATCAGCCTGCCATGCATGTTTTTGGAATGTGGGAGGAAACCGGAGGACCCGGAGAAAACCCACGCAAGCACGGGGAGAACATGCAAACTCCACACAGGGAGGCCGGAGCTGGAATCGAACCCGGTACCTCTGCACTAATATGTTATTAAAGCCTCTCATGTCTGGTTTCATAATAGATGTTTGTACTAAACCACTCCGGGTCCAACTTGATAAAGAACTCGACGAGTTATGATTAAAAAAATAAATTAATGGTGCCAAAAAAAAGATGGCGAATGACTCCCGGTTATAGATGGCGGTTATATCCGCACAATCTCCACCACACAAGGCTACATAGAGTGGTTATATGTATATTATCTCTATGGTTCCAAAAACCTAAACTACAGATTGCCCTTTGAATGATGAGTGAGGTTATGTCGCCATCTTGAGGCCATATACTGGCAAATATAGGAAGTGACTGCAAGTAGACTTCGATAAACACTGACCGCTCAAAGACTCAGTCACCCAAAGGCTCGCGAAGAAATAAATCACAGCAGTACAGTTGTTGTTGTTGTTGTTGTTTCTTTTTACGTCAAGAACACGTGGGCTGCGAGCAACGGTGCAATGGACGTCTCTTACCTCGCGAAGCAGCGATGGCACACATCTTTGGCCACTTTTGTCGACACACAGCTCGCCAGTGGATTAGAAGAGAAAAGCAACTTTCCGCTTTTGATTGCAGTCGTCGCCCGCAAGCCATTACCTTTGCCTGGGCTCGCAAACCGCTCCAACATGGGCGCCATAACGTTTGGAAGTCCGCGGGAGCAGACGTATGCCTACGTACGCACGCTCGGTGCGTCATTGCGTCATCGCCTATACTAGCGTCATACTAAACTGCTTTTCGTGACCGATAAACCCGCCATACAAGATCAGAGTACAATAAATATTATACTATCGTAAGAGGCAAAAGTAAGATGCTTCACTTTCATGTCTTTTACGCCCATATTTTTCAAACCTTTATTTAAATATCGAGAGAGTGCAAGTCGTCATTTTCGAGAGGATAGGACAGAAACGAAACAACAACCGTGCAAAACAAAAAAAACGTTATATCAAAAAGCAACTTAGTTGTTGATCGCATTACCAAAATGATACATACTGTTGGGGGAAAGTGGCTTCAATACCAGCAATTGTATTCCCCGATGCTCCAGTGAGGAAACAGCAGAAAAACTGAAAGCGATTTTTCCGGAGAACTTTGAGCAACAGTCACGCGAACGTGAAGTGGGTATTATTAGACCGGTTTAAGCAAGTCAAATAATAATAACAATAATATCGTAATAATAACAATATTATTATTATTATGCACACAATGAACATCACACCACAACCACAAAACTAAACACTGTTTCATTAAGTAAAAACAAAAAAGTGTCTCAAAAATCATGCTGATGTTTCAAGCCCCATCCCAAGTTCAGTGTAGTTCAATTCAGAGGAAATGGGAGTGACACTTCACTGGAATCAACGAACGCCATTCCAGTCAGACGTTCCCAAATGAGGAAGTCTGCAGCTCCCAACAAACTGACCATTGCGACGGCATTTGTCGAGCTGGATCAAATTGTAATTTTAGTCAAAAATTGAGGTGTTCTGCTCACCGAGGTCAACTAGACTGCTTGGATTAAAAGTGAAGAAGCTCGGTCATTTTTTTTCAAGAATGATTTTCATTGTTGCTGTTGTTGTTGTAGGAAACATCGCCACTTCAGCGTCTCTCTCTGGTACGTCCTTTAATATGCTGACATAACATTACTTGCGTATAGATTGTAACATGTTGACGACGTACAGTATGCACATACTTGTTACTGCTTCGTGTTGACAACGGAACATGTAGTTAGACTGAAATCTGTGTATCATAGTATGTGCACAGCCAGTCACACATTAAATGACTAACGTGGACGGCATAACACGACTGCAACATGTATTGTCACACGTGGACGAGTGACATTTATGTGGTTTGTAACATGGAATAGTACATATATTATCTCATTATGACAACATGTCGATGGATTGTAAAATTTACTGTCACGTATCGATCAGGGGTCGGCCAAATTTTCTGAAACTCGGAGACACCGATGCTGATTAACGGGAAGGATACACACTCCTGAAAATAAATGTGATCAACTTCCCATTAATGTTATTAGTTAAGTAATAATTATTCATTTATGGAAGGACATTGATCACGGTCATTGTTTCTCACAGTAATTAGGAAACAGGTAATACCTTTATGCAACAATTTCTTTCTACAATGCTCAGCCTGCGTCTGCGTTTTCAAATGGTTACTTCGACAACATTCTGAGAAAATCACAATGTCCCATAACTAGTGAGCAATTTTTTAGGACAGGCCTGCGGGCTACTCATGTGGTCTTTGGGGGTTATGTGGCACCCACAGGCACAACGTTGTTGACCCCTGATGTAGACGGACGAGAACATCTATTTTAACATTTTGACATTTTTTATGCAGATTGTAACATGCAATGTCGCATGAATACATGATCGACATGATGTATCTACTTTGTATATTGGAACGTTTTGTCAAATGTGATATTTTAAACCAGTGCACATATTTAATTTTTGTCCGGAGCCCACAGAATCAAATAAAAATGAATCGCCTTGTCATCAGCCTTCAGTGACCCATAAAAATTGCAGCACACACATGAAATTCGTTGACCTGTTTTCCAGGTTTTGTCCCATAATGTTCCACAAAAAATGGAATTGTGAATATCACAGTGCAGTATATGAACTATACAATAACCCTTTCATTGTCAATCTCTACTGAAACAGGAGTGAATCTTGATTGCACCAACGACTATGAGAATTGGACGTCTTGTCACTTTGACGCTCCAAACTGCACTGACTATAATGTGACTCTGCGGAGCCTTGACGGGTATGGGTAAGTCCTGTTGGCTCTACCACCAAAAAATAAATACTACTACAAATCCTTCAGTGATAATTCATTTCCTTTTGCCTTCCACAGTGAGACCCACTGTCTCCCCGTTCAGTGCGCAAGCGAAAAATGCTGCTGCTCCATCCATATGCTTCTCATACTTGACGAGAATCACACGGCATTTGTCCGGAGACGTGGCGAATATGTGGAGTCCAAAAACATAAGTGTGAAATACAGCTGTGAGTTCAGCACATAACAGAACCGTCTCCCATTCAAAGTGGACTACAACGTTGAACATATCATAAAACTTGGATTAAGTTTACAAGGCAGTGTTACGGGTAACATTCCTCACTGTCAAATAATTATAATGAGAAAACACATATTACCAATGGAAAAAAAAAAGCTTGTCCATATAGCCAAAATTTTTCTTTTGGCTATATGCTATTTACATTAGCATCTCCTTAGTCAAAAGCATATGTATATGTCCTTCATATTGAGGGAGTCGCATAGTGCATATTGTGTATGCGAATAGCCAGACATTTCCCTACACTGCAATCTGCTCTCGCTAAAGTCTTGCAAGATATGGAAACAATTTGCTGATTTAACACTGAGTTTTCAATTGACTTAAGAGTTACATTTTCTCTTTTTCGTACCTGAATTCCCTCTCTCTCTATTTATTTCCTCCTCTCTGTTCCTCCGCAGTCAAACCCCAAACCCCAAGCATCGTCTCAGTGAATGAGACCAATGGGAATTTTCAAGTCATTTGGAGGGCAAACATCAACAAACGCCATATAAGAGAAATAATAAGCACACTTCTGACTTACCGCAAAAAAGGAGAAACAGAAGAGGTAAGGAAAAGTGTTGCTTTGCTCACTTCATATTGGTTAAAAAAGACAACGATTTTGACGTTGTTCTCACTTCTGTCAGATGACTGAAGTAGTCAAAGCACCACAAGTGGAGACGCAACTGTGCTTCTTGTGTTTTACCTCTGAAATACTTGGCGCACACTTGGAGCCAAGCACAACCTACGTTGTCACAGCGCAGAACGTACTGCCTTGGAAAAGCCAACCGAGTGACCGTAGCGAGGAGTACGAATTTACAACCCGTAAGTCCCGACATATCATCTCACACATATCCAGAACAGTGCCCATCACGCACATAATCAAGAAGGAACAAGTCTAAGTGAAACGCAACATTTTGGTGATCTTAATTTATAAGATAATGCCATTTTCCTTGCCGTTGCTTTGCTTTTGTGTACTATCTCATAATCTACTTCGATCTGATTCACTAGCTAACAGTCCATCAGAGATCAGTTGTCACCAACGCCTGGCCCTCTTTTGCTTAGTGCTGATAAATGGCCCATTCATTCAAATCATATCTAAAAACTACAATGATACAAAAATTTCATAATTCTTCACACTTCTAAGCACTTTTTTTTAAACTTAGGGTTGTTTCTGCTTGTATTATGAGTGAATTGGGTAAGATGGGTGCATGTGTGCCTTTTATTTCCTAAAACCACGACTGTGGATGGTATGATCGACGATGACTTCTCAGCTGTGTTCTTTCCTTGCTACGATGTGGAAAAAATAATTTTGATTGACAATGGCTGTAAAAAACATTATATAATGAAGCTTGAGCTTTCTGAAGGTGTTAAAACGGGGGATGGAAGAGGATTGAGACAGTCAATCATTTCATTCTAATCAGCAACAAGGAGGCTGATTTTGAAAAACTTCTCACTTCATCCAAATTTAGTGTTGAGCGATCGTGTGCTGCCCCCTCTTGGCGGGGAATTGAATTACACCCAAAAGCACTCATAATACGGCATTCTTACTGGAGCCAAAGAAATCCACCAAATAGCAGGATTTTGGACCCGGAACTTGCGATGGCGGGGTGTTGACTGTATTTCCTTGTTTCAGTGTGACAAGGAAACACAAATGATACAGTACTTTTTTGACATTAACAGCATCGTCCCGTGAGAGTCTACTGCTGACCCTCATCATTACTCTCAGTCTACTCGCCATCACCATCAGCAGTGGGGCATACGTCTGCTATGTCAAGTAAGTCACAAAGCCTTTCACTTTGTCTCCGCCTTATGATACACTGCCGAGCTCCTGTGTGTGTGTGTGTTCACGCGTGCCCTCCTTTGATTGTAGGTGTAGAGCCAAATATTGGGACTCAGTCAGCAGTCAAAATTCCAAACTTCTCAATATCTATCCGAGTAAGGAAGAGGTGAGATACTTGTTGTCTTTATTAAGTTTCATTTTGAAGAGTCAAAAAGTTGACATGGGATTTGTGTAATTTCTTTCCTTTCTGCAGGTTTTGAAGCCTATGCCCCCCATCATCTCATCAATCTATGTTGAGACCCTCACACCAGGGGACCTCAAACCATGGTTAGTGACAAAAGCTTCAAAAACTGTACTGATTTGGGTTATAAAAATTAATTATTGGCTTAACATGGCAAAAACACCTCAGAAAGTTTTCGGAAGAGTTTAGCATTGTTACCTGAAGGGCAATGACAAGAAACCTCTACGTACTGTGAACTGTGAATGCTGCCAAATGGGTGTGGTAACGGAGTAAGGTTCAGGAGTAAAAATAACATTGTTTGTTGCTTGCATAAAGACGCACTGTATAAACCTATGGCAAAGACTTGTAGAAGATGAATGCAGTGAAGTTGGTGAGGCAAGGTAGTGTGCCATTTGTTTTGTTTTTGTGCGTGGTGCGTTGCCAACCTGGCAATCCACCGGTTTGCTATGCTATGCTATGCTTTGCTATGGCGTGGAGTGCAGAGGCCAACTTATGAAGGCAAATGATAGCAGAAGCTCCAAAGACTGAGAAAGATTGTATAACTTGACCTATGACTTGCTTCACCGAAGTAATCAACTTGCTTGAAATCTTGTCGGGACTCGATTTTTTTTTTTGGCCACAGTAACTTGGCACTCACTTTAAAACCTTAAGATCAACACTTGTGACTTATGATTTGTACCAATAAGACTTACTCTTACCTTTGATTTCTTGTCGAGGCTGTTTCAGGTAACCACAGAGTCATTCTGTTGCAGGTCAAAGGGCTCCCTAATTGATAGCAGCACCGAGAGTCTCCTTCAAAGCAGCGGAATCGGTAGCGGTCCGCCTTCTCTCAGTTACGCTTGTACGGAGGCTGCAGACATCATCGCAGGGGTGCAAGGGGCGGTCAGCAAAGCCTTAATGAACATCGTCCCGGCATCAGCTTCAACTAACCATCTTCTGAAAGAGTCCAGCAAACCCAACGGTGTCTTTTCCACTCGACCCAGTCCCTGCAATAGCGAGCAACATTCAGGATGTGAAAACGCAGTAACATACTCCTTTATCAGGCCAGTTCATGTCATACCTGAAACTTTGAAAAGTCACGCCCAGCCTCAACTGCCCTTCGAATGTGAATACCAAGGCACGGGAAGCGGCTCGACGTGTGACGACAAGCGAGGGTCAGCTTGTGAAGAAAACTCATTCCCAACCTTGGTGTCTTCCTACACGCTGACTCCCGCATCTCGCCAGCAGGCTAACAGAGACTCTGGGAGGTTTTCGATTGGTGAAAACTCAGACGCATCCCTCAGCTGCAGCAACACAAGCCTGTCTGGAGATGTTGAATGCAGAATGGAAACGGGACATGAGGGCTGCCAAGAGATGTTCATCAGTGGGGCTTGTGGCAAGTGGGAGGATGCCACCAAGGAGGGTAAAGCTCTCCTCTGCATCCCTGCGAGTTTACAAGGCCATTTTCCGGTAGATGATAACTACCAAGTCCATCGGTGCTTAAAGGAGCTTCGGGATAGACCATTTGAAGACGAGACACATCTTAAAAATCAAGACTTGAGCAAAGCGTTGGAAAATTACTCAAAAGATGCCCCAAAAAGTGATACCGGCTTCCGTGCACACTCAAGCCACAGTTTTCTGGTTGATGACAACTACCAAGCAGTTCAGGACTTAAGGGAGCTCGCTGGTAGTCAAATTGGAGAGCCAAAAAGTAGCAAAAAAACCCTGGACAACGTTGTAGGAAATCTTTTAGATGCTGTCAGAAAAAGTGATACCTGCGTCCCTACAATCTCAAACTTTGGTTGTCTTGTTGATGACAACTACCAAGTGTTTCAGGGCGGGAGGGAGCTTTCTAATAGTCAGTTTGGACAGCAGAACAGCGGCAACACAAATTATTTGAAGAAGACTTTCGACAATTCCTTTGAAGGCGTTTGTATTGGTGATACCTGCGGCCCTGCAAATTCGAACCCCAACTTTCCCGTTGATAACTGCCAAGCTTTTCATGGTTTAGGAGAACACTCTGATCATCGGCTTGAGGTTGGAGAAAGAAAAAGTGTTGAGAATGAGTGTCTGTTGAAGGATGTAGGAAAGCCATTCAAAGATTTAAGTCAAGGGGATCAAGGCTACACTTGCGTCCCTCTAAACCTGCAAGGCAGTCTTCCAGTGGATGACAATTACAAAGTGTGTCGTGGTATAAGGGAGCTCTCCGATCGTCATTTTGGAGCGCAGAACGGTGAAAAAGGTTTGGAGAAGCCTTTAGAAAACTCCTTGCAAGATGCCCCGAAAGGCAATAGTCGCGTCCCTGCAAGCTCAAATTCCAAATTTTGCAAAGAAGAAAACTACCTGGCTTTTCATGGATTAAGGCAGCACTCTGATCAAACAGTTGGAGAGCCAAGCAGTGGTGAAAAAGATGACCTGGGAAAAGTTTTCGAAACTCCATTAACTCATTCACTACCAGCCAATTCTGGACCAAGTCTGAAAAGACGTTTAAAAACGTCTTTGGGAGTGAATGAGTTAAAAGATGTCCGTACAGGGGTTCAATGCTCCACTTGCGTCCCTGCAATCTTACAAGACAGTCTTCCGGTGGATGACAACTACCAAGTGTTTCGGGGCTTAAGGAACCAGATCGATTTAAACGTTCCAGGCCAAAGAAGTGGCACAAAAGATGACTGGGTGAAGGTTTTGAAAACTACTTACGACGATGCCGCTGAAGGTGACAACCTCTCACCCGAAAGCTTACAAGACAGTCTTCCAACGGGTGACCACTGCAAAGTCATTCAGGCCTTATCTAAGCAGTGTGATAGCAAGTTTGCAGAACATAAAGATATTAAGAAAAAAGACTTGAGAGAGGCTTTTGAAATTTTACTACCCGTAATGCCTGGAGGCCCAGTAACAGCTGTTTCGACTGACCACGTTCACAGTCGCAAACATCTCCCTGAGTCCCAAATGCCTTTTTTGCCATCGGTCTCTACTGCCCTCAGAAATCGCATGATCATTGAGAGTTGCTACAAAATTGTGTAGCATGGAACAAATGTATTCATTACCTCCTCCAATGCGGTCCTGTGCATTTCTAGCTTTGTACAGCATGTTTGAGTTCACAACTACCTGAACCCATGTTGATGAAAGTTTGTCGACTGCTGGATTATCACACTTAAAAACCTTTTATAAAAAATCTGGAATGTGATGTTTTGTCAACAGATTTACTTTACAGCCCTCCTCATTCAGTCATGAGCATTTTTTTTTTGTGATGGTCACTTTTTGTGCTTTTGCTCTGTCGTTTAGTGAGATTTATCATAATCGTGGTGTCATAAAAATATTTATTTGGATCTGTTATTTTTGTACAGTACACATCTGCAAATAAAGTTGGACAAATTTCGACATAAACGGTGTCTCCACCTTTTGTAGGGGTCAGTACGTTAAATGGTTCTTTGTAAACATGTGCGCTGTGATTCACTGTCCAGAATCTACCCTACCTCTCACTTTATATCAGCTGGGATTGGCTCCGGCTAACCCATAACCCTAATAAAGAACAAGCGCAATAGAAATAGGATGGACAGATGATAATGTAATCCACGACTCACTAAACACACATTATACTCAAATGTTTCTCTTGGTTTAGTGTATTCTTCAAGACGTATCACATCCAAACTTAGTGAACAGTGAGCAACGAGCCACTCCTCTTATCCACAGCTACCGTTGTGCAATCGTTTCCTCATTTCTGGAACAGAAGTGTCATCTTTGTAAAAATAAATTCATAATGCAAACGCCATGTCAGTAATCATCATGAATCATTGTAGCTCCCGCATGAAATTCAACTGAGCTTCATTTTACTGCAGTTCCTACATCTGCTTAATCTAAGATCCAATACTAGAACTGTATCAACAATTATTTACAAATATAACAATGCAGTGGTTTTATTAAAGGAACTCATTCAACCATGTTTATTACTAATTATTAATATGATATTTAATGTTAAGATGTGTGACCATGAACATGCTTTAAATTTCCCATAATGTCACCGAAAGAAAGTTAACAATATGTTCATTATTATTGTTCATTATTAGTGATACTACTCTGACTTTTGATGTGATCATTTAAATCTTGGCCCTGCTGTGAAAGTCTCGAAAGACGGTGTGACGCCCAAGGGATGACGTCACTTCCTGTAATTTAAGGCAAGCCGATTCATCGAATTTTGTGATGAATTTGAATTTACTTGTTGGACGAGTTAATATTTTAAAATCTTTTAAAAAAGTGTTTATAGCTCCCATAGGTTCAAAGTGTGTTGCCACTAAAATGCACTGCTTAATGTAACATGCAAAAAAAAAAAAGCTTGCGTGGAATAATGTCAGCGTCATTTGTCTAATTGTTGATAAAAACTTTTTTAAAAAATTGGAGATATTATTTTAAGGCAATGAAGCCCTGCCCTACTTGTAACAAGAGAATACAGATCAGTGGCAAGGATGCCTCCTCGAAGCAGAGAAGGCCTCCAATTGGTTGATTCGAGAAGAACTGAAGCAGAGCCTTTATTTTTGCAAGCCTGTCAAAAATGACTTTGGCTTTGTGACACCTATAGTTCAGATTCTACACGCATCTCCCCACATGCACACTTTCTTCTCAACGCACCTGAAGCTTGGACTGAACATGCAACCAGCTGGCCGCCTGAGACTGAGGATGTGGCTGGAGGAGCAGATCGAGTCTGGGAAGTACCCGGGAGTCTGCTGGATCGACAAGGTAGATCGTCATCATAAATTACGTGCACATAATGGACACTCACTGGATTAAACACGGGACACAACTGCGCAATCATCAAAATGCTGCCTTTATAAAAAGACTAATGATTTGTATTAATTGAACAGTAACTGCACTGCATCACATTAAGAGCTGTGTTTAATATTTTGACCTGGCCACATTGCATGTCGGATGGAGTTTTGACACAACAAATCCCATTTGAGGATGCAAAAGTCTTCTAATAAAGTGACCTGTAAATATTCAATATTGTGTAGAATTCTAGCCTCTTTTTATGACCTTTTTCAGCGCAGTCATTTTGAAAATTAAAATATTACGCAATATTGACAATGTTTTATGGGGGGGTCACAATTTTACAAAGGTAAAATGCAATATATTACATGAAAAAGAGCCTTAATATTATGACAATATAGTTTATGAAAAAAGCAATTAAATTACTACATTTATATTTTTAAATTACATACTAGTACTACAACAAAAGAGTCTGAGTATAACAGGAATAAAGTCATGTTTAAAAAATAAAGTAAGATTCTAATAAGTACAAAAAAGAGTCCTAAATTTACAAAGGTTGCAGTATCATATGAATAAAGTTAAACGAAATAATATTATAGGATATAAGTTCGACTTTCTCAGGAATAAAGTAATAATATCGCATGAAAAAAGTATAATTCTACAGGAAAAATGACAACAAAAGTAATACTGTGTTTTGTTTGCCTAATAGAATACTTGCCAATGTCATTTTTAACTTATTGTTGACAAATGAATAAAACCACTACTACTTGCTAAAAAGTGGGTTTTTATCAATTTCAATGAAAGATGACTTAGCCAACTACAAAAATGACTGCAATGCATAAGTTTCATTCATAATATAATGACCCCCCTATAAAAATCATTTAAAATAAAGGCATAATAGTATGATTTAAAAGTACATCTTTTCATAAGAATAAGATAATACAAGAATAAAATTTATATTATGAGAATAAAGTCACACACTATATATTAAGAAGAAAATTCCAAAAATACTAGAATAAAATCTTAACTTTGGCAAAATGTCACAAATTAATGAGAAAAAAAGTCCTTATGTTACAAGATTTATATGAACAAAATGAAAATTCCATATTATTCCGCATAAATTTATATTACTAGACTAAAGTCGTATTATGGATAAAAAAACAACTAATGAGTAGAAAGTCAAACAAGAAATGTAATTTAAAAAAAAAGTCTTATTCTGAAATTTCTCAACTTGAGGCCAAAATAAATACGTATAAGTATCAAAGTACAGTATAAGATGTTTTTTCCATTGTATTTTGTGATTGTAGTCTAATAAAGACAGAAATTATACATGCTAATATTTAAAAACAACAAATGTGAAATAAATATATTTCCACCAAAAGTGTCAGGTAACATTTATACGTGTGTGTAGCAGTGTTATACTGCTTGCCAACGGTGCACATGATGAACGCGCCTTCTCCATGTGTGCCTCCAGTCGGAGCAGGTTTTCCAAATCCCGTGGAAACACGCAGCTCGTCACGGCTGGAATATCGACCGAGACGCCACTCTCTTCAGGAGCTGGGCTGAGCACACTGGTACGCCAGAAAAAAAACTTCCAAGTTCTAATCAAAAAGCTCAAGAATAAAGTGCGTTGTTCTCAAAGCATTCAGCAATTAAACGATCTTTTTTTTTTTTGTCTCTGTGAAACTTAATTCTTCATAATGGACATAAGGCGTTTTGGATAATTAAATACTTCCAACATTTTTAGCAATATGAGCTATCGTTTGTCTGCATTAAATCTGCTAGCTTAATGCTAACATGTAATGAAAACACAGTCGACGGGCTAACAAAACAAGCATTGATATCACGGTCGGTATAAACTTTTAAAGAACTTATACTTGAACATAAATGGTAGCAACACATGCAGACAGACGGAGTGTACTCACAGGCATAAATTCTTTATCCTTTACAGAAGACTACTGTTTACTGCGGTTTGTCTTCTTCTGTCTGTAATCTTCAAATATATGTACCGGTATATGTCTGCATTTATTGTAGAAGTCTTATGCTTCCATTAACTTGTGCATTTTGCATTTACAATTTTACAAGATTACTTGCAAAAATCATTTACAGGAGTAAAGTTGTAAAATTTAAAGGGTACGGAAGAGGATTAGGGCCAATGAAGAAAAAAAAGAATCCTCTTCTGTATAAAGGGAAGCCAGGTCAAAAATGTCGTTTCCAATAATATGTTCAATGCAGGACCATTAGCCGGAATGTGGTATTATCATTATTATTGCATTTGTGGACTATGAACTAGGCAGCAAAATCAACCCAATTTTATCCATCTCGAGGGGCAGCCATTTTGTCACTTGCTGTCGACGTTGTTTAGGCCTTAGTTAACAAGAACATATCGTTAAAAACTTTTTCGACATCCGCTTTAAGACCAAAAATTGATACTTATTGTCGGAAAATTGACATTCACTTCAAATTAAGATTTTATTCTCAAACAATCACAACTTTGTGATATTTTCAGGGGGAAGGGGTACTTTACGAGACATGCATTTGCAAGCATACATCTAATGTTGTCAGCAGCATGCGGAGGAAGTGGATCCTCTGTCACGCTTTGCTCATGTGCAATTGGCTGCATCACTAATGGCCTTGGTTCCTCTCAAAGTGAACGCGATCATGTTGCACTGTCAACTTGACTGTCCTTACTGGACAAAACATTAGGAAGACCTGCGCAATCTAATGAAAGCCAAATATCTGAAATGTCCGCTGTGTAGTTAACAAACTTTAGATGAGCCTGAACCAAACAGGACGTGTTTAACTGCAGGCCGATACCGTCCAGACCAACACAAAGCCGACCCAAAGACTTGGAAGGCCAACTTCCGCTGCGCCCTCAACTCTCTCCCTGACGTACGTGAGCTACGTGAGCACAGCAACAAGAGAGGCAGCGACGCCTACAGAGTTTACAAGATGCTCCCCGGCCCCAGTGTTCGCAATAGAGGTGACTGCAACACACCATACGTTACACATACTGGACGGAGCGACTCTGGCTCTCAATGAGCAAACGCTATAGCAGTTCAGATCATGATACAGTACAGTCAGCAAAACGATCATGATCAGGAATATTACCACGACATCACTACCTGTGTGACTGCCAAAGAAACGAATGCTCAAAATATCACAAATATAAGAACAAAAAAATTAGGCAAGGAAAAAGGTACGATGCAAAAAATGAAAATATACAACTACTGTACATTTAATTAGACAAAACTATAAGAATTAACGGGTGGCACGGTGGTCTACCACTGCACTGTGAGTCGACCACCGTGCCACCAGAATGCAAAAATATATTTAAAAAAATATGATAACAAACCCCCGGCCCCCAAAACGTTTTAGATGAAAAAAATGTATATGAGGTGGAAAAATGGGAAAATATTTTACACTATTTCTCCAATGGTAAAAATTGTGTCATATGCAAAAACATATTAGATAAGGTAGAAAAATGAGAAAATATTTCACACAATTTCTCCAGTGGTAAAAATTGTGTCATATGCAAAAACATATTAGATGAGGTGGAAAAATGAGAAAATATTTTACACTACTTCTCCAGTGGTAATAATGGTGTGATAAATGACAACTTTTAATGAGATCCATGTCATAACGTTACACGAAAACATATTTGAAGTAGGATGTGAATGAAAATTATACTGATGTGACAAACCTTGAGTCACAAACAGCCCCTTCTCTCCGGTCAGGACTCCGGATGCGGAGTCAGCATTTAAAAGAGCAGCAGCGCATCAGACCGCTTGCGCCTGTTGATGCGTCGCCGCAGCCGTGGCATCCTCCCAGCGGCGTTTCAAGCACTCAAGAGGCATCGTGCAGCATTGCTGTGGCGGGTGAGTCGTTCATTTGTTTTGCACGTTTTGCACTGTGACCGTGAAATGTGCGACTTGCCTTATTGTTGTCATTTTGCAGACATGTTATTGGAGGCCATGGAACAGGAGGACGGAGCCAAGGTATCACAGGAGAATCCTCCGGACCTTCAAAAGGTTATTTATCGACATGAGAGGGTTGCGATATTTGAAATGGTTCAGTATGGTACAGTGAAATTCTGCACCACATCAAACAACAGCGTTGTGTTAAATCAACACTTGCAACATGAGCATCAGCGAGAATCAGCAATTTCATCGTTAGATTATCTGAATATGTGTCTTTCCGACTCCAGGGGAATAGTGTTTCCCCAGTCGTGAACCTCACCGCACGTGACTGCAGAATGGGTGATACGGGTCGGAGCGTACCTAATGTTTTGGATGCTGAGTGTCCTTATTGTGTATTGGCCAACTAGACGTTGCTCTTTCTGTGTTTTTCTGCAGCTGGTTGGTCACTTCAGCAGCACGACTGAGTCGTGCAACCACACTTGTGCTCAAAGAGGATGGAGGGCTTACCCACTCTGGGACCACTGGCACTGTAGGGACACACTACACATGTTATGTATGCATGCTTGTGGAGTCAGTGAGAACTTTGAATTTTTCAAAAATACTCAGTGGTCATATTTTGATGAAAATAAAATCGATGGGAATTACGATGATGGAGTTGATATATTATGTGAAGAGTCATTAAAAATCCCTACATATCTGAACTTTTTCATAACATTACGTTGTAATATGTAAGACGAAGTCATGAGTTTGAGGTTTAAGTAATATTCGATGAAAAAGTGTCATACTTTGGTCAGAAAAAGGTTAGGTTGGAAGTGTGCCATGGTTTTATATGAAACAGCCATAATTTTGGGAAAAAATGTGATATGTGAGAAAAAAGCCAAACGTGAATAAGGTTGTAAAATGACATGAATGAAAAGAAGTCGGAATATTATGAAAAATAAGTTGTGGCACATGTCGAACGCCTGAATGGACTCCAGCCATGCATCCGTACGCCTCTCCTGTGCTGCATTTAAAAGCAATGAGAAGAGCCGCTTCCATTGACTGGGAAGCAAGTTCGCTGTGATCACGCCCACAACGGCGGAAATGCCCGTTTCTAAATGTGTTTGTCCACAAAAATGCCAAAAGAGAGAAAACTCCATGCAGGCACAGTCAGACCTCACTAGACTTGTTCTGGGCACGAAAATATGACCCAAAGTCTTCAGAATAAAGTCAGAATATATGTAAAATTTAGAGAATAAAGTTGTCAAATGACATGAATAAAGTTGCTTGGAAATCAACGTCAAAAATACATTTAGGGACATATGAAGCCATCTCTGATGAAAATTGGCTATTGACGAGTGTAATTGGAGTTCAGGGGAACAACATGGCTCAGATTTAGACCCACTGTCTTTCATGACCATATTGTTAAATGAACGCCACTTGTGACCAGTCATTCCAAAACTCAGCATTATTATCTTTGTAAAGGCAGAATTTTAGATCATATTCTCATTCTGCCTGTACCAAACTGTCCAGTTACTGTTGTGTTGTGTTCCCTTAGGTCCAGTGGACGACAGCCTCTTCTCCCTGCAAATAGACAACGGCAATGAACTTGCGTCAGACTGGTCCTTACATCAGCAGACCCTTACACTGTAGCAACATCAGGAACAATGTGTCTGCGTGTGCGCGTCGCGTACGTGATTAAATGTTTTCTTTTCCCGCAAACCCGCTGAAATAAAAGACAAGACAAAAGATCTTGTTCCAAGCCACGCATTAGCTCATGTTTTAAGTGCTTCCTACTCACGTCGATGACTCCCTATAGCAACAAAGAGGAATGATCTCATTTTGCATTGTTTGGACTGTCAAAAATTGTGGCATCAAGAAATTATATGTCCAGTGAAAAGGATATATCGCCAGTGTTTTTTTTGTCTTCTGTTTATTTGGATGAATAGAATAAAAACATATGAAGATATTTGCTTTTCATTGGACATTTTTGTGCCTCATTTAATTAAGTTACAATTTTCTGCCATTGTTGTTTGGGAGTGAACAACCAAATTACTTTGCGATAAGAAAACAACATGCTTTTCATAGCATACAAAAACATATTTGTATTTTCCTTATCCCCAAAAATAAGTATGAAAAAAAAATTTAAAGGAAAAATATTGTTTGGATGATAAACTAAATTATTCTTAGAATGACAATGTTTACATTTTATTTTATTTTAAACTCTTTCATGTACCCTGTAATGTGATAACATTAGGGTTAATATGCAGTTGTACTTTTTCTTATCACCTAATGAAGCTAAGAAAAATGTTGAGGATGAACAAAAAAAGAAATTGGATACATTTCAATTTGATTGCACAATATATATCAGTTTTCCCGATAGTGAAACACATTTTTCATTGTACAGCTACAAACCAAAGTCGCCCAGCCTCTACATTGGTATTTTTTTATGTTTAAATTGTATTAACATTTTCAATTTTATGCCCCTAAACCCTGTAACTCAAAGTTTGTTTTTTAATTAAAACAAATCCCAAAGTTATGGGACATATTTTAAATGCATTCACTCCACTTATCTGCTCTTTTAAAAATGTTTTTGATGCATTTAAAAATGGACAACGCTGTTGGTAAAACATCAACATGAGACATTTATTTCCCATTGCACAAATGAAAGACAGCATGGACTTTTTTTTCTTAATGAAAGGAACATGTCATACAGTGCCGATGTGGGAAAACACTGGTCTAACGCTGGATTTTATACAATAATGTAACTAAAACAAAGTACATATCCTATTGTTGATTTATAGCATGAAAAAAAAGGGGGGGGGGGGACATTCAACTTGTCCTCTAGCACGCCCTGCTGTTGAAAAGTTGCATTTTACAGTGGACAGAAAAAATTACAACCCTTTTCCAATTTGTAATGTTAAAAAAAAAAGACCGAAATAATCATTTCAAATCTTTCCCCAACATTAATTTAACTTATGACCTGTCGAATTCAATTAAAACATATCGTAACAGGGGAAGTAAAAAATAAATAAATACACAACTGAAAACGTAGAGGCACGTGTGTATGCTCTCTTACAACGGGCGATGTGGCTGTGCTTGGACAAGTCATATTCATATCCAACGTTAAATTGGAGTCAGCACACACCTGCTGGTGTTTAAAGTACCTTTGTTTCACCATAAATAAAATTTATATGTTCAAGTAGACTTTTCTTAACATTTTTGTAGTCATATTCGACTGCATGAGCAACTAAATGGTGGCGGGTGAGTGCTGACTGCCATTTAACTTGAGGTGAAACGAGATTCGCAAACACCGTCACATCCCCGGTTATAAGGATGTGCACTCCGTTGTTTAGTTTCATGCCACAATTCAAAAAGCGTTGATTTGTTTCCGATTTGTGTTGTACAGGTTGTAGGTTGCATTCATTCATTTATTTTTTTTAATGGCATTTCAACAGGAGGGTGTAGACTTTTTCCGTCCATTGTAATTTAGCATAGGAGTTGGAAAATCAAATATGCATCACTTTCCACATGCAAAAAAATATTGAACAGAAATAATTGGTAGTTTAAACGCTTAAAAAAAGTCTTGCAAAACATCATTGGAAATACTTGCCATCACGGTAAATACGTTTTTACCTGGGGTGACTAACTAGGGGACAATCGTATCTCTTTAAGAATGGATATAAAGACTCTGGCTGGTATATTTTCTTATATTGCATGGTACAGACACTGACACGTTTTGCTGGCTTTATGGTACAATTACATTCTCATGGACACGTGTTCAACCACAGGAGATACCAATACACAAAAGCGCATGCATTCAAAAGATCCCGGTTAGCAATGGCGTACAGAATGTGGACGGTGGTTAACATTCATACCGTTGGTGCATCCATGAAGGCTGGGCCAATGAAACCGAACCCGCAGCCACGCTACAACAATCAATGCAAAGCAAATGTGCTGGAATCGGATGACGACATAAATAAGAGTACGGATTTGAATATAGGTCCGTGATGAGGCTGCATTGCTTTTAGTAGCTTGAGCCTAACTGAGAAAAACTAGCATATTTCCTCAAACAGTGGCCTCCACTCTAATTAATGAAATGGCTGGGCGTGACTTCCACTTAAACTATGAATGGGGAACCTTTTCCTATCATGGAGAACATTTGGGCGTGGCGCAATTATTTTTGTTCACTTTATCCAGGGCTGTTCATCCTGATGAAATTTGCAAATGGTTGTGGTTGCAAAGGGGACTTCAATAACTGGGTCGTGAGCGCCTCCCTGATTTTATTTTATTTATTTGTTTGTTTGTTTCAGGCCACAAACAGCAGAAGCCAAAATGTTTTGTGTTCACAATTTCCTCCACTTTGACAATGGCCCCATTTTCAACCAAGGAAAAACGGAAGCCAGTTTTAGTGAGCAACATGGTGTTTGGCCGGCATGTCGTTCAAGACTAATAAACAGGTTTGTGGATATTCTCAGAGCATTGAATCATTTGCAATTGGCTTCCTCGGTTTGTCTTGGGGGACATTTTGCCTCTCATCTGTTTAGGCTTCATCCGTTCATGCAACACAGCTGCACCAGCCTGAGTCCGTGCTGAAAACACAGCTATTCATGCTCCGGGTTGGAGTTAGGGTAATTGTGATCATTTCCAGGATTCCCATTGCTACCGAGTTTGAACCTTGTGTACGAGATAAACGTACAACGTTAAATTGCCCAAACGTTGAGAATTCCTTTATTGCTTGTTTAGCAGAGTGAAAAAATACACCGCCAAATAACGGCCTTTTAGTCTTTCCAAGACATAGCCTGCTATCTTTTCGTGTCCAATGGCCACCAAACATGAACCTTGTGCACACGACGCATGAATGACACTAAAGAGTCAAAACAATGAGTTATGGATTGGTGTACTGTACGGAATTTTACAGACTCGCATTAAAAGATGATATTTGAATGTGTTTGAAGGTAGGAGACAGGCACTGAGAAACCTCAACATAAATGCAAAAGCAGCACTGCAAATAGCCACAACTAATTAAGACCCATTTAGTGAGAACATACAGGCTCGGGAATTGCGCATAAATTCTGGCTATGCTACAGTCTTAGCCACGGAACTTTGTCAGAAACCGAGGATGAATTCCAGCTTTGACTTTTTGATAACTGATGCCCGTTTTCTTTCTGTTGAATAGTTCAACAACAAAGAAACGCAAGGGTTTCTTTGAAAAACATTCGCCTGTTGTCACACACTCAATATTAGGGTCATGGTCTGAAAAAGCAACAAACACTTAAAAAATAAATCAAATCAATGTCTTACTTCACATGAAACACTAAATCAGGCCATGGGACACTATTTGAGGAAATATGGTATCATGGCACGCCGTAGAGAGCAGATAAATGCCAGACAATCTTAATCAGCACTTAAAAGTGTATAAATTCATTGATACCCTTTCCCCCCTTTATGTGCTTTAATGTTGTCATTAAGAGAAAAAAATATATCTATAAGAGATCACACCTGAAATAAATATACTGGAGCCATACACATGTTCTACCTTTGGCCCATGCTCCACCCCTACACGTTCTTTTTATAATATCCGACTGACAAAAAAAAAAGGACGGGAATTAAAAAAAAAAAAAACACTCTGGTGGAGGCAAAAAAACCCCCCCAAATAAGCCCTAAAGGTTAACTAAGTCTAAAAGGAGGAGGAGAACACTGTCACCTGAATGGCACCTGACCAACTCACTTGTGTGCGGTGGGGGCACTTTCAAGTTCATTTCAGCTTTCACTATTTCCTGGATCTCAAAAACATATTTAAAAGAAAAATCTATTCAAACAACATTAGCCTAAGCCGTAAAAAAAAAAACAACAACAACCCCCCCGAAATAATAAGAACATGACGACAGATAAGGAAGTTCATAGTTTATTAAAATTCTACATGATTTTAATCTATGAGTAGATAAAAAAAAGCATAATTCCTAAGCAGGCGTGAGTGTACATGGTGTATGGTCCAGTGTACGCGACTCAATTCAAGTTTAGTAGAAAACAGCAATCATTAACCCTGCAGACGATTCAGAGGATCATGCGACGTCTCTCAATACGAAAAGAAACAAACAAAAACCAACAACTTGCTTTGCTACCTCCACCTGTCCTTTGTCAAACCTCTGAGAGAGAGAGAAAGTAAAAAAAGAAACAGACAGTTCCACGTCTCTGGCGTGGCCCAGCCACCGTGAGGTCCGTTTGCAAATGCGATAATAAATACAGGCATCCATGTGGGCGACGAGAGTGACAGAGTTTTCCTCATTTATACACACACACACACGCGCGCTCACAGACACGCACAAGCATACGTCTGACGACGACAATGAGCATCCTCAATAAAGCCTCCTCTACCTCCTCTCTATTTTTTAACTGGTACTCTTTACAGTGCAACAGCATGGCAGCAAATGGATAGCAGTGCTTTCATTAAAAAAAAATTAAGCAATGGAAAATAAAAAATATATACAACATTATGGAAAAGCAGTACTTTTCTCTTTTGGTCCGGCGTCTGTGAAAGACTGTGAACTGCTTCCTCCTATAAACAACAGTAGTAGTTTCTGCCACACTTGAAGGGCTGTGATGGGGAAGAAAAGAACACGTTAGGATGCTCCCATATGACAACAAAACAAACAAAATGATTTTTGAGGAAACCTTTTTATAAAAACAGACAGAGAAAAAAATGGTTGGAACTCTTAACGGTCAATCTCAAAGATGTATTTTATGACTTACGAGTCCAGAGATTCAATTCCTGGTCATTATTTAATTGTTATTGTATTTTGCAAATGTTATGGTAAAGGAGGGTCCGAAAATGGCGGGCACTGAATGAGTTAACTCAAACTCAATACAATAGGGTTTAATAATTAATGTTAGCATTTAGTTGGAGCCAAAACAAATACGCAATTAATAATATCACTTTTTGCTGAGCAACCAACACTCTTAAAAAAAGTTCTGTTTTCTATTTGATGGTTATCATCACATACCCCCATCACCACGTGTCCTACCGTGGCACCATGTCCCCCCCCCCCCCCCCCGAATCCTAAAAAAAGGCCAAACAACAAGACAAACACTTAATCCTTATTAAATTAACTGCTGAAATCTGCTGCCATTCAAAAGAACAATGTTTTGAAATGCCCCTCTATATTTATTTTTACTTTTGAGGCCCCCCCCCCCCGGCAAATTATTGGTGAAGTCCATAAAAGGCCCTACTTTTGGGGTGTTTGACTTTAGTTGGGGCCTATTTTTGGGGTGTTTGAAATCAAACTCAAGAGAGACTCATTTAAATATTTTGCACCTCTTAACTCATTCAGTACCAGCCAATTCTGAAAAGACGTTTAAAAACGTCTTTGGGAGTGAATGAGTTAAGTAGATTCAAAAGGGAAGAAATATACGAGGCACACAATAACGAAAACTTGTCATCGCGACAATGGCCAGTGCATTGTGTGTGTACCGCAAAGACGTGATAAATTCATATGAAATGGTATGCGTTTATCTGATTTTCACCAATCAGGAGAAGCCTCTCATGCGCATCACCATTCAATAGGAGAACAGTATCTTGGGGTATTACCAACATGAAATAACTTTAAAAATGTTCACATGAAAATGTCTGAGTTATTCAATTAATTAGCTCAGAATACCTTGAGCCTGTTGATTTTTACAGATTGAAACTAATTCTATTTCTTTCATTGTTCTTTCTTTAGGTCGATATAATATGGATGATTCACCACCTATATTGCAGAGCACATGCTTTTCCCACTACTTTGCAGCCCTACAAACAAGCTCACTTGGTTTATTTTCTCACACAGACACAATCAATGACAATAAGATTAGTGGCTGAGTAACAGTCACAAGGCCAATGAGAGACACATGAGCAAAACAGATGCAAAGCGGCAGGGTTTGCTTCAATTGAAAGGACATTTGTCAAGACGCTCCTTCATCAACAGGAAATGCATTTGGTTTTGTGATCAAGTGTGGGCGGAATCACAACGTGCATATTTTGCCACGGATGAACACCGAGTAGATAAATCGTGATGACGCTCCTGCCCAAGGGTCTTAATGTGACAAATTAAGGTGTGGATCTGAATGAGCACTGTGGACACAACAAAGACCGACATTTGCTAATGTTGGACAAAAAAAAAGGAGGCTGAGAGGGATCGAGCCTTTTCCGTTGCCGGTCCCTCCCTTTGGAATGACCTTCCATTAAATATTAGAAATGCAGCCGCTGTCCATTTTAAAAATTCATCTTAAAAGATAGTTTTCATATTTTCGGTGGCTTTTGACTCAGAATGAGGCTGAGCATTTTTTTTGTGTTTTATGCTTTCTGCTGCATTTGTGTTATGAATAAATTGTTTTCACTGTCTTTGCCATCATCTGACGCATTTCTAACGGCTGTCTTGGTTGTTTTAAAATGCGATACAAATGAAGTTGTGTTGAATTTGACGCACCATCTTATTTCTACATGGAGCGGTGTGTGTGAGTCTGCAAAAACATTCTCTGTGCTACAATGAAGCAAAGACTTTGCGTCGACGTTTTCTGTAATGAAATTATTCAAGTAATCGTTTCAGCCCTGGTATGCCAGTTCAGAATGTTCCTGAAAACAATGGCTGTAAAGTTAAATGACTTGATGACAGTAACAGCCAATCACATAGCACAGCCATTCTCACCAATGAACAATTTCGAGTCTTTGATGCATGTCTTTGAAATTTAGGAGGAAAGCCATGGAAAACCCAAGCAAGCACATGTACACACAACATGCAAACTCCACAAAGAAAGGTCACAGTTAAGATTCAAACCCCAAAGCTCAGAACTGTGATGACAGGGTGCAACCCCAACTCTGGAAACTATTATTTCGATCATTTCCTGTGAGCATAACTTGCTTCTAAACAAACTGGAGGTTGTGTTTAACCTTAGAGGCTCCAGTGGAACATTTAAATCACCATGTTGGGCTGCTATGGCAAACACTTACACCTCAAGTCAAAGAAACAGACACACGTGTCTCACCTCATAATTGTGAGCCTTCAGAGCCGCCGTGTACGTAGCCGCCTTTGGACTTCATCTGGGCCTGAACCAGATCCACCTGCAAGTGTTCAGTAAGCGGCTTTGAGCAAGCGAAACCAAAGCATACTAACACGACTTGGGTGGGTTTATGTGAGGAGAAGAGAAAGAGTTTTTCCAAACCTACCGACGGCAATCCCAGGCCCATGTCACCCGAGCCGACGTGCGTGGTATGAACGAAGTTCGTTGGCTCGCCGATCATGGAGCGGTCAATCCGCCGCCGACGTTTCTGGCAAACAATACGTTGGTTTTTGAAGTAGATGAACTAACATTTTATTTTTTGCATTTCACATTACAAACTATAAGAGGAGGAATTCAAATCACCTAACAGAATCAGTCGCCTTGAGATATATATATATATATTTTTTTTTAATAGCAATATACAAGATTTCTCTGGGTCGCCCCTGCAGTTATGGAGTCAAACTGCACTTGTATGGAGACAATTAGCATTTGTTAGATAACAAAAATATCATGTATTATATAAAATAAACTATGATCATTTTGGTGTGTGACAACTATGAAAAAACATTGCACAAACTGAACGGTAAGATTGGTATTGAACATGAGGGGTGCCAAGAGGTCCACCAATATAATTTCTAAATCAAGTTGATATAAGAACAACAAGGTTTTAAACTCTCCTTAACAGAAGCCAATGTAGATTCAAAACCATTTTGAAGCTAAACCTGTTATTACTTAGTGTCGCTTTAAACACACCACTTCTCTTTATCCATAAATAAATATCAGACTTGTATGTTTTGTAAGTTTGTACAAGAAATTATAATAATGTTAGCGGCAATGAGATGTGTGCTGGCTGCTCCGCCAAAATTACAGAACATTAGAGCAGGTGATCCAGAGTTGTCATTGCATTCACAGAGATTACATTCTTTTTATGTTAAACCAGTGCAGTATTTGAATTAATATCTTTAAATACAGTATACACATATGCTTAAAATTTGAGAAAACCCCACATTTCGTACAAAGGAACATGCAGGAATTCTACATTGGTCCATACAGAAATTGAAATGTAGTATACTTACAGGCTGTGGCTGCTCCGCAATACAGCAGCTGAAACAAACCCAGAATTCAGTCATTCCCAGGCCAGTGACAACGCCGCTGTAGCAGTTTCCTGTTTCGGTTGAGCCGCCACTCGCCGCGTGCCTTCCTGTCTGTCTGATGTCAGCACAGCCGCAGACGCACGGTGGAAACTGATGGCGGTCACTCCGGGACAAACGTTTTCTCTGAGAAGCTTCTGCCCAGTGCAAGGAACTCCCTCCTGACCACAGGTTGTTCAAAATAAGTATCAGAAGGAGCTCTAATTTCAAATGACAAAAGGTGTACTCTGGCTAATTAAAATGCTATTGACAATTCTGATAGGGCTAGCAACGAGGTCACAGCTGAACCTCTTTCAGTATGAGGACTTTTAATGCACATTTATGCGCTTGGAATATTGGTTTCCAAATACAGCTAGTAGTTACACCTAGCATGACTGAAAAATGTGAAAAGAATACACCAACGTTTGGAATAAGTGACACGGAGAAAGAAACTAGGTCAGTACAGTAAGTAGCAGATGAGCATGCGCAGCGACCTACTATTGACAGTCAATAACACTCACATTTTAGGGAGGGAGGGGTTGATGTCATAAAGAGAGTGTCTGATTACATATAGCATTTGACAGAGAGAGCGCCATTTGGCCTAGCGCTCTATAGCTCTTTACATTTATTTGAGGAAAAAATGACCCAAAATGGAAACGCCATGTGATGCGAGTTGAATCCATGTTTTTCTATAGCAATGTGACAGGGAGGAAAGAAAAGTGGAGGAATGTGAAGGGAAGGCTATGTTTGGAGGGAATAATTGAATTTGAGAAATGCCCCAAGGGACGGCCATGTCTGGAGAGAATAGCCAACTGGTGGATTGACACCATTTTAGGGTAGGTGGCAGACATCGAGTACAAAAATAGATTAAAAATATATATACATGTATTCACATTCAGAGGCATGCTCAGTTACCACAAGGAACACATTCAGTCAGGGACTGCGAATACAACTCTCACATTTTAGCCACTAGTTTATACCATAAAACAAACAGTGCAGCACAGCTTCTGGCTAACGAAAATCATGGCTTGTGATATGATATCGTTATAACGCCAAACTCATTGTAACAGCATCTTGCCAAAGCAGTATCAAATGTCACTATTCGTGTGATTATAGCATAGTCCTTCAAACTGTGCCAACTCTTGTTGCTGTCGCACTAGCCTAGCATAGGCAAGTTTATTCATTCATTCATTCATTTTCTGAATCGGTTGATCCTCACTAGGGTCGCGGGGGGTGCTGGAGCCAATCCCAGCTGTCTTCGGGCAGTAGGCGGGGGACACCCTGAATCGGTTGCCAGCCAATCGCAGGGAACACAGAAACAAACAACCATTCGCGCCCACACTCACACCTAGGGGCAATTTTGAGTGTTCTACCAGCCTGCCATGCATGTTTTTGAAATGTGGGAGGAAACGGGAGGACCCGGGGAAAACGCACGCAAGCACGGGGAGAACATGCAAACTCCACACAGGAAGGCTTGGAGCTGGAATTGAACCCGGCATCTCTGCACTGTGAAGTCAACGTGCTAACCACTCGACTACCGGGCCGCCCTAGGCAAGTTTATTTCCTCAAATATTGGTGTTGCAGTTTCCTGGAAAAAAAAAATGCTATTAAACTTTTCTTTATTCGTTTTAAAATACGCAGTTATCATGTGCACACTGTGTTTCTTAAATGTGCTCTGAAGTCTCCTGTTAAACAATTGTATAAAAATAGTGTGCTTTTGTGTTTTCATATGCTATTTTTAAATAATAAGTTTCCTTGATTTCTACAACTTCCTTTGTAACAATAGGGAAATGCGGGTCCCAGAAACAATGAGAACCAATGGTCGAATTGTTTCGACTCTGATGATTGGCATCAATTTTACACTTTCTGTGGACTGGGGGAAAAAAAAGATCCCTCATATGCGAAATGGTCGCTGGTACTAGATATTTCCCTATTTGGACCTACGCCTATTCACTGTCTCCCCTTCCCACGCAGCTCAATTTTTTGTGAGGCATTTCATTTGCTTTAATGGTTTTGGACTACATCATATAAGTCAGTATACATATTTGACAAACGTTCACGGGTCACTAATGCTGATAAACGACTTACAAATGCACAAGCCGATTTATAATCTAACAATGAGCAATTCGTTTAATTGAAGTTAATGCAGCTCTGGGTGGATTATTTGATACGTTTCTAAACTCACATTACCACACAAACCCGTAATTTGTATTTAGGAACACGGTGTTATGTAACTGTGTACCACAGTGACTAATAAAAGCCCGCTTCAAGCGTTGAGCGTAAATAACAAATGTCACTACGTTAAATATTTTAGATAAAGCAAAGGAATGTTTAATTTGAGGCGTGTTATATTCATTCACGTTTAAAAGGTCAAAACGCGCGGTAGCGTCTGAAGGGGCTAAAAGGGTTAGCTCGTTCGCCGTTTCCTCCACTGACAGCTAGCCTGTCGTGCTAACTTAGCCCCATTTCCGATAGGACACAAATAAATTGACGATTTCAAACAGCAAGTACTTTAAACAGATACGAGCGTGCATCGCCGTGAATTAATCGCTTTACATATATACCTTTACCGAATGGTAAATGGTCTTACCTCACAGTGACTAGTTTGCCCGTGTCATACGTTACTGTCGACTGCAAAGATAGAGAAAGCGCACAAAAACACCAGGAAGTAAAATGTTGAGAAATTGCGTCGACTTCCGTTTTAAAGTTTGACCACTTCCGTGTTGACCCACGCTTTGCACGTTACTCGTGGGGGTTCCGGTTCTTCCAAGATTCGCGTTCAAAATATATTTATATTGATCTGAAAAGATGAGGCCGCTTACGGAGGAAGAGACGAAAACATTTTTTGAGAAGCTGTCGAAATAGTAAGTAAAGCGAGAGGGCATTTTGATGCGGTTGATCACTCTGTGGATTAGCATGCTAGGCTATACATGTGATTAAAATTTTATATTTTTCTCTCTTAACAGTATAGGAGAAAACATAAAGCTCCTCGTGGACAGACCGGACGGCACGTACTGCTTCAGGCTTCACAACAATCGCGTATATTACATGAGGTAATCTTATCACTAACACGATTTAGAGCAGGGTATGAAAAATAATGTGTGTATTCACTTCTAGAAAATGATACACAATTGAGTGCAAATTATTGTAAGAATCACCAAATGAGACCGTAGTTTGAGAAGCATTTGTTAAGATGTACATGGAAACTCCTCAAGGAATTATCAGTGATCAATCATTGTTTTGTTTCCACAGCCAGAATATTCTCAAACTATCCACAAACATTTCCCGGGACAAATTGGTGTCAGTCGGCACTTGTTTTGGCAAATTTACAAAGACCGACAAGTTTCGGCTCCACATCACAGCTCTGGATTTTCTGGCGCCCTATGCAAAGGTATGTTTCATTCGGACTTTTTAATATTGCAGTTTCAGCCTTTGGAAATGGTGTGTCACGAACCAATTAGAGCAGTGTGAACAACGCAGCTTTAAATGACACGAACATTTCCAGCTGACAAAGAGAAGAAATATGCGAGAAAGCAAAACTAGTTACTTTGACAGTGCCTTAAACTATGTAAAATATGTTATCATGCACAAGAAGGCACGCTCTATCACTGTTGCACTTATGACCTTCGAGTGTTTTTCCATTGATTTACCGCTCAGTTGCTGATAAACTACCCTAATAAAATGGATTGTGTTTGAGAATTAAATGCATGGGAAAACACTCAAACACTTCCACTGACTCTCATTAGATTGTGTGTAGCTATACCTAATGTTGCACTTGTGTGATTTACTCGATCTTCATGAAGTTTAAGGTGTGGGTGAAACCTGGTGCCGAGCAATCTTTCCTGTACGGGAATCACATCCTAAAGTCCGGTCTGGGGAGGATCACGGAGAACACCATGCAGTACCAGGGTGTGGTGGTCTACTCCATGGCTGACGTGCCCTTGGTAGATAGTCTCCTCAGGGTTCATGTTCCAACATGCTAAGAACATATTGAGCTAATCATTACATATTGTTTTTTCAGGGGTTTGGAGTGGCTGCCAAGACGACGCAGGAGTGTCGGCGAGTGGACCCAATGTCCATAGTTGTGTTCCATCAGGCTGACGTGGGCGAATTCATCAGGAATGAAGATGCATTAACATAAATCAAGATTTTATCAATTGGTCTACAGCTGCTATTGATTTGACAAATGACACCCCCTAACCCCACGCACAACCTTTCATCCACATTTATTATATTTACAAAAAATCCCATTTGAAATGATTGCAGTCATGTGGTGAAATGCAACAAAGCAAACTTTGTTTTTAAATATAAAAGAATGGACTTGGCAGCATGGCGAAGACTACGGTAGTTAGCATGTCTGCCTCACGGTGCAGGATTCGATTCTGACTCCAGCCTTCCTGTGTGGGGTTTTCATGTTCTCCCCGTGCCTGCGTGGATTTTCCCCGGGTACTCCGGTTTCCTCCCACATTCTACAAATATGCATGGCAGGTTAACACAACACTTTAAATTGTCCCCCGGTATTATTGCGAGAATGAATGATTGTGTATGTGTGCCCTGCGATTGGCTGGCAACCTGTTCAGGGTGTACCCTGCCTACTGCCGAAGATACTTGGCATAGGCTCTGGTATGCCTGCGACCCGAAGATGATTAGAATATGGATGAATGGAAGGTTCTATCAGTTGGACTGCAGCTGCTGTTGATTTGACAAATGACACCTCACCCCACACACAACCTTCATCCACATTTGTTACATGACATTTACTATAAATCCTATTTGTAATGATTGGAGTCATGTGGTGAAATGCAACAGAGCAATAATGTTTTTAAATATAAAAGAATGGACTTGCCGGCGGCACAGTGGGCGACCTGTTAACAGCACGTCCACCTCATTGCAGAGGTGCAGGGTTCAATTCCGGCTCTGGCCTTCCTGTGTGGAGTCTGCACGTTCTTCCTGTGCCTGTGTGGGTTTTCTCCGGGTACTACGGTTTCCTCCCACATTCCAAAAACAGGAATGGCAGGTTAGTTGAACACTCAAAACTGTCACTAATGCGCTGCAATTGACTGACAACCAGTTAAGAGTGTACCCCGCCGACTGCCCGAAAACAGCTGGGATTGGCTCCGGAATCCTGGGACTCTCGTGAGGAAAAAGCGAATTAGAAAATGGATGTACTTATAAAATGGACCCACACATACTTATGGCTCTGTGTGTGTGTGCGCTTGTGTATATACGTATGCACACACACTGACATTCTGAGCACAAACCACTGTAGCAGGAAATATAATTGGAATTCATGCAGGAAATACGATTGTTGCAAGCACGAGTGCCACATTTTAATAATTGCCACAATATCTATTGGTAGGCAACACTGAATACAAGTTGCTGCTCTTGTTTGCTTGCACTGCTGACACGTGCACATATAAAATAAAACCAGCATATATTTAAAAATTAATTTAGACTTTATAAAGGCTGTGGGGCCTGCTCAGACTCTGGAATGTGGCTCGCGAACTGTACTTTATTCAAATGTGATCAAGGGTCAACTGCATGTGCCTGACCTATGAATGCCATGGTGGATACAGATTCATGGTATCATATATCATCTATTAGAAGAGCATTAGTTACCACTGCCACCACAAGTCGCTCAATAATTCTCAGCACTGATTGACTCTTGTTCATCCAAAACAGCCACTTCAGACTAACGTGACAAGGTTACAAGAATACTTCACATTTATTCAACAAGCTATAAACAAATCCACATTTGTGGTTGGTGTTAAGTAAAAAACAAAACAAACTTGCAAACAAAATTTAAATGGAAGTAAAAGTCAATTAAACCAAGTTTTGTTTTTTCATTGTCCTCCATCTGTCTTTAAGATGGACATTTGTCCTGTCACCAAAGGAGTAATAAGACTTAATTTTGTGCCAGTTGCCCTCTCCAAATTTTTTGACTCCCTCCTTGAGCTTGCGGCTTTCCTCTTCTGTCCACATCTGTAACACAACAGTCAAATTACATAATACAAATAGTTAAATACCCCCCCCCGCCCCACACACACACATTTTATATATATGCATGTATGTACCGGTACATACACACGCACACATTTATCGTTGTGTTTATTATTTTACTTTATGTTAACTGTTTTGTTAAGCGCTTTGTTACAGCTGCCGCTGTTGTGAAAGCGCTATATAAATCAGCATGTATTGTATTGTATATGCAAACAGTGTTAACTTTATAAAAAAAAAAAGGAAATAAAACAACAAAAAACAAGATCAATAAATTGCTTACCCTTTTCTTGATTCCTGATAATGAACTCCTGTCGGATGAATCTAAAGAAAAACAATGAAAAAAAAATCAAGACCCAATAACACGGTCATATCAAATGGATTTTTTGCACTTGTACAACCATTGAAAAGCGCCTCTTCTTCAGCCCAAGTGACTTTGCTCTCCTTGGCATTGCTGTACAGCGCCTTCCTGTCAACCAAAGAGGCTATGCTAAAGAAGCAGCAGGTTGCATGTTCGTCTGACAGTGATTCCCAACCACAGTTAAGAGACCATACGGTGCACAGTGAGAAATTGTCCAATTGGGTTTGAAAATCATTTTTCGTTGACAGCAAAATCTATCTATCTATACCAGCAATGTATAGAGACAGGCAGAACTAAATACCACTTAAAGGCAAAGGATAAGTCATTTAAGATTTTGAGTAAAATATGAAATCATAATTTCTCCAGTATGATGAACCCCCACGAATGACATTTGCCTTTTCAGACTGTTGGGGGAGAATCTATGCTTTCTTTCTTGCTAAAAACTCACCTATTTGCTGTCTTTGGGCTCCGTCAAAGCCGTGCCTGTGCCTTTTCTGTTCTATGAATGGCAACAGGTGGTGACAAGTTTATTGGACCTTCTGTCATCTAATGAAGAGCATTGAATTGTTCTGCCTATCACTGTGTATAGCTGACAAAAACACGGACAAAGATATATTAGTGATTAAAAATTTAAAAAGTAATTTGAAAAAACAAATGAAGGGAAAATGGGTAATCTCTGACGGCACTCTTGTTGATCTCTCACAGCACACTTGTTGGGAATCCCTGCTCTATCAACTTAAAAGGACATATCATCAAGAAGAAAAAAAAATGCCACACCATTAATGGTTTCAAGTCAGAACATTTTGCAGGTAGATCCTCAACATGCCACTCTTAAGGTCCCATAAGCACACCGAATATATTTTTCACCCGAAAAAGAATGGTTCTCTGCTGAAAACAACTAACCATTTTGCACGGGAGGGGTCCTTGTTGGGAGTAGAATTTTTTTGAGCGGTGGGGCATTGATGATTCAAAGGCGAATTGTCCAGTGATGAGTCTGTGATTACGACGTCACCTTTATTTCTGAAATACCTGCAAGAATGTTAGGATTGTTATATATCCCCGCCAGCAGGAACAATCTGTTAGTCGGCACAATTTGTACTTACTTGCTCGTCAGGGCGCTGCTGCGTTTTCTCGCTGGAGAGTTATCGCTAGCAGGAGAGTCCGGCACAATGTCGACATTGTCTGATGGTGACCCTTCCGATTCCGTGCACTTTCTACATGTGCATACACGTCAATAAAGAGAAGACTGATTAAGGAACTGTTGTGAGGAAAACCACAAAAAAAAAAACTTTCAATGCTTTTAAGAATATTGGCACTTACCCATCAGGCAAAGTTGGGATATGACATGCTCCTTCTGAGACTTGCTTGCTAGATGCTGAGCTAGATGTTTGTTCCTCATATTGTGGAGATGCCTCAACATCACTAGCGCAAGATCAAGAAAGCAAACGTTTCAAATCCTACATTGGTGATAAACTAACTTTATTGCAAGTTAGGGTGTCGTTCTCTCCTACAAGTGTTAGTAATACCCAAATTATTCATGGATGACAATAACTGGTTCAATGAACCCCATCATGTATTTTTTTTTTTGCAATGTCGGAGGAAAATGAAATATTCACATGCAAATATCAAGTCCCCGACCCTTAAACAGATCTCAAGTCACGTTCCACAAACAATTTTACCTGCTCTTTGACAATGCATCTGTGGTGGCCGATCGAGGTCTTTTCAGCGGGACGCTCTCCATATCCGTTTGACAGGCTACAGTTTGCAACCGCGCCGGCTCATCTGTTCTGACTGCAGCCTCTTGCTCCTGAGAGTTAGCAAGCAACAAGCTTGCTTGACTGTCCGGTTCTATAATCATCTTTGCCATGTCGTGAAAGTGCCGTTTCCTTGTCGAGACCCATATTCTGTTCCTGGCTGTGTTTTGCGTTGAATTGCTCTTGGACTGGGGCGGGGCATCCGTTTGTGTGGGAGGGGCGGCTGGGGCAGCTTCAAGGGGGCTGCCAGAGTCTCTCTGGAAAAGCTCTTGGCTCTCCAAGTTTTGACTTGTGTCCCCTTTGTCAGGAGCTGCGAGACTGGCTTCATTTTCAACTTCTTCTTCCAGCTGAGAAAATGGTATCGTGACCTCACCCGCAGCCAAAGCCTGGTAGGCAATCTCAAGTCTCTCCTTCGAAATAACAGAATGGTCACTAGAAGTTCGAGGAGAACAATGCGGAGCTAAGTGAACACATTGGAAAATAATGGCCGATTAAGATATTCCTGATCATGAAGTAAATACCGTACATTCCAGTGAATAAAATGCATCCGTGCATATTATGTTCCCCAAAATCACCCTTGAAATTTTTTTTTTCTCTGTACTAGTGTATAATATGGTCCTTAGATTTGCTGGTATCCTTTATCAGAGTGAGTGATACGATTGAAGAACGATTCAACACAAACTCAAAATGCTTTTGGATTTTCTTTTCCCATATCCATGATTAAGGTCTTTCAAAGTATTTTTTAAAATCATGTTTTCAAATATCCTGTTCTTCCACCGTTCGTACTTGTGGGAAGCTATTCAACATTGTTTATTTTGTTTTTAAATCTTTAACTGACTGCTTTTTAATGTTGCACTTTTCATGACAGTATATGAGTCATATTGAGATACGTTGTATGATTATTTTGTTGTTTTTTTTTGCCGTCGAGTCAGTAAGAGCACATAACAATAAAATGACTGGCTAAACCTATTTATTTGCCACTGCTGTTATGTATACAAAAGCACAATATTGTGCTCTCTTTTTTTTTTTAACAATAACCCGTGTTTAAATATAGTGAAATATTTGCGACTGCCAACCTCCCCACAATATCGTGTTAATTATCATATCACAAGGTTGATTTCCTTTGTTTTGATTTAACAACATCATGTGATGCCAATGTGACCAATATTCGATATGTTGTTTAAAAAATAGATTCAACCATTTTTGAAAATAATTCACGGTAAGTGCAAGTGATCTACGAACCTACCATATCATTAGCTGGGCGTTAACTTCCGCACTGGTGGAGGGGGCACATTTATCTGGCTCATTGGTTGTCGTGCCCTTGTCGCTTTGCTTGTCAAGTTCATTGATGAGCTGTTTTGCAATCTGGTACAAATATGAAACATAAAAATCCAAATTCAGTATCACTGTTACTTGCAAATATGACTGATCAAAAGATGACACGATGGATTGTTGCTAATAACTGGCTGTCGGCTAGTTATTAGCAACTAAACTGCTAATGTTTATGTGGGCAGGCTGTGCAAACTGCTTGCATTTTTATGCTGTCCACTTAATCACTTGGGTGCTACTTGACACAGAGTTCCCATGTCCGGTTGTTTAACACATACCTTGTCAAGAAAAGGAACAGAGAATGGGCAGAATTCGCGGCAAAAGGCAAGAATCTGGTCCTTTAACTGTTTGAATTCCATTTCCTCGATGACTTGATGCTTGTTGCTTCTCTGACGGATGAGATCCATGAAAATCTTTTTCTAAAGGGCAAATTATTTATTTATTACATTCCAGGGTCAATGAGGGTGTCATTGCCAAACTTCATTTGACTTTTATCATACTGTACCCTAATTAGCGAGTTTATCTTCTCTCCAATTAGGTAAAAAAAAAAAAAAGAAAAAAGACAATAAAGCAGTTTTATTGCCAACATGGCAGTTTCGAAAGAGAACTCACCTTGGCAGATTTAGGAAAATGGCGCAGCACCTCTTTTGCTTTATCAAACTCTTTGTTCTTAATGAAAAGCTTCACAAGCTGAAGACAGAGACAAAACACAACTTAGCTTACCTTATATCTAAATGTAAAATGGAATCAGACTTTGTCATTCAAGTTGGGGCTGCCTGTTTAGTTTTTACATGGTAAAATTCATCGGTTACATTTGTAAGTTTAGGATATTGTAACATTACTTGAAACTAAGGCTGAATGATTTTGTAAAATAATGGAATAATGACCCCCTCCCCATCCAATATTGTGATTGTGATTTAATATTTGATCATTTGTTTCAAAGTCCTCTTCCAGGGAAGGGCTAGAAGTTGAAATTTCATCGCAAATTGGATTTTTGCTTCTCTCGATCTTAAAAACATAATCAACAGTCTGGACTTATTTTCATTTATTGTTTTATATTGCACTTATTTAGTATATTCTTGTTCCAAATTTATTTTCTGGCATATTATCTTTCAAATTGAGTTTTCAAGGATTGAAGGAATTTTGATTGTTGTACCAAAATATATTTCCACATGATATGGCACAAAACAAAACAGCCGAGGTTTAGCCCAGTAAGTCCCAAGAACTTGTGAAAATAAAATCAGAAAAACAAAATAACCTGAACTAAAGTCATGAATCAGATTATATCACTCAAGTTTCAATATTTGAACGAGTAGATTGCACTTCATCTAGACACTATGTAAATATGTAAATAAATAAAGAAATATACCGACGACTAAAACAAAGCAGAGGTTGTGTTCCCCCCCCCCCCCCTCAAAGTTGCAGCCTTGGCACTTTGAACATTGCATTGTACGACATTGTGATGTCGATTTAAATTCCATCAATTGCTGAGCCATACTTTTTATGGTGACATTTCAACACTAGAAGCAATTTCTTTTCTCGTTCCATTATTTCCTGGGGGAAAATCTGTTAGTGACCAACAAATTGGATCAGTGACCAATGTGTTGAACTGTACAGGTACCATTATATTAAGTACATGTTATGCACGTATATTTAGAGATCATTGTGTTCACATACCATCTCCTTCACTAAGAAGCAAATATTTTTCAAGTCCTTTTGTGAAACATCACTTGTCCCGTGCAGACTTTCCAAAAGCGTTAGGGCTGATTCCAAAGGGCATAGTGAACCATTGTTCTCAAAAGTCATATCTGAAATGACAATATAATAACTGTAGTTTGGCCACAATGCAAGTAGGGTCGACACATACATATTTCTAAACCCATAGCCAATTTTTTCAGATGAAGAAGTATTGCCATGTTCTTACTGTTTTTCTATCGGTGTGTGGTGCATTGATATGACAACCACGGAACGCCCCACACCCACACGCAGGCACACACGCACACAAATCTATTTTGCAGTATCAAGATTAGCCTGTGAGAGGCAGTAGAGTGCTAAGGGCCATCTGGATGGCCCGAATATACAAAGAAGAAAAAGTAGTACTGGTAGTCAAAATAAAAGCTAGTCCTACTCTTATCTTATATTGAAATTATAATGTGGTTACTAACTTCTTTTGCATGTAACCTGCTTTACCGGTGCAAATTCATGGCAGTGCCTAAGAATGAATAAATTGCAGTCTCACCAAGTTTTTCACCCTCATTTATCCGGGAGAGTAACTGCATTACAAAAACCTTTTTTGGCATCACATCACTTGCTGCCACAGGACGGGCCATGATACCTGCAAAACACAGATATAAAATGTATTTGTATAGCACCTATCAAAATTTACTGTATTCATTTTATATGAATTTTATGGATGGAATCTTTTTATTTTTTTTTAAATAATGACTTTACTTGTCACTAGACATAGGTTGGTGTCAAATGACCTTGTTTGTCTTTCTTCTGAATAAATACAGAAATAAATACATTTAGAATAAACCCCTGAGAGCTCATGTATGAAAAAGGTGAAAAGAACAGACATTTATTTCATAAACAAGGTTTTTTCCCCCATTTTAGTTCTTCTGTTTCCCTTAACTATCACAACCTTGGGTATCAACTATCCCATAGTTGATAGTTACTATTGTATTTCAATTTCAGCTGTAATGTATTTTGAGATATTTGGATACATAACTTGTTTTCCTTTTAAGGCAATCTAGTTATTTTTAAACACATATTGTAGCACTTTCGATTTAAAAGAAGGAAAAATAAAGGAAACACAAATTAGGAGATCTCATTGTGCTGAAAAGATTTCATTATTCAACTACAGCTTCGTTATGACTTACTGGTTCTTGAGGATATCAAAGGCATTTACAAATTGCAACCTTAATGCAATACATTTGCACAGCAGCTTCTCCCCACGTACTACATGTCGTTTCAAAAAAAAATTGCGATTAAAGTCACAATGTTATTCAACAGACGTCACATCTTAAACAGGAAACGTCATTAACGAAGTTCGACACTCAATAAACCCAATTTAACTAATCAAAGTTGTGTTTGGCGGTCAAGCAGCAAAACAAAGCGAGTTAGTTGACACTTACTTTGGATCACTTGTCTCACTTCACAAAAGCTTTGGTATTGATCATCATCAAACAACTGTAACGCCAGTGATATATAATGATCCACAAGCCAGCGGTTGACGAGAGATTCTTCTCTTTCCGTATGTTGTTCTTCCTCCGCCATGTTCGAACTGCAGCAACCTAACGGAGGTCGGTCGCGAAGAAACGTCTGCGTGTGTGTGCGTGTGCATGCGCTTGTTTACCCAGCCAAGGCGGGAAAAGTACAGTGTCGATTATAGTTTGTATTCTCCGAGTGTAATTTGCCAGGTATCAAGAGTAACATGCGAACCGCAAAGCTATAAAAAGATAAAAGAAAACTCATCAAACATAAATGCAATCGCCTGGTAAAGCTTTGGGTTTGTGCTGTTACCGGCAAAAAAAGGCAAATGAAGAGAATAAAATTACCCTGACAGATTACGATTAGGGACGTGTGTTTTGCTGGATTACTTCCGGGAGAACCTTGGTCAATGATTTCGAGAGCACACGATTCATTGGAACGCCCCCACTGGCTTGGAGGAAGAAGTCAGTCAACGAGCCTGTTTTCGACGAATTAATTTTAATTTGACATGTCGACTTGATTATTTGGTTTGATTAAATTTGGCAAGTAGAGAGACTCGGTATTTTGCCCGGCATTGTCAAAAGTACAACCTGTAACTCTGTAATTTATTCATCGTTCAAGGGTGAAAACTCAGAAATTTAAGACGGAACTTTGTCATCATTTAAATGTTTATTTAAAATGACATTTAACATGACATAAGATTGACACATATATTTCATTAAAAAATCAAAAACATTCCATTTATAACATGATGATGGAAAACTGTATACGACCATAAACAGGACTTTTTCTTGAGGAAAGATTCTCTCAATTGAACGGGGAATAAACTTTGTTCGGCATCGTGTCTGAGTGACACAATCCAATTACGCTACTGTAATGTAATACAGGTACAAGGATTATAAATACAATCACCAATAATAATAATCACCCCTTGTGGATTCTGCTAACCTAGTAAAGGAATCCATGTTGTCATCTTCCTATAATAATGGCCAGTTTTTTCCCCCCAGAAAACACAAAAACATATATCTTTCTAAATATCCATCCATTTGTGCCATATCATGTGGAAATGTTATATATACATATATATATATCCATATCCGCACACGTCAAAATATTACTTCGGCCATTATTTTAAGGTGAAGATATGTTTTCATCATCAGCGTCGTCATCACACAGCAGCGTCCTACTGTATACAGCCATAACCATCTACTATTTGACAAGCTCAGTATAACATAAACATGCTGATGTTCTGACATTCACTTCTGTTTAAATTGTTTCATTGGAAATTGTGAGATTTTATTTATTTATTTTAAATAAAGCTGTTCAAATTGGGCAGAAACCTTTTCCTGAGCGGGATTATGAGTATTAATGAGCTGAATGTTTTGGGGAGTTTTATAACAGTTCCTCTGAGGTTGTATTTGTTGTCAGAATTGCATTGTAGGTCGAACCATATGCTCTTGTGGGCCCTTCCACTGTTTAATGTCATTCATCTTGCAGCCAAAAAGTGATAGTGGATACATAGACTTGACTTATGCTTAGCTGGCGTTCATTTCCATTTAAGTTACACCACATTGTGCCTGATACTTTTGATAGATGTCCTGAATAATTGCAAAACATTGACAGAAAAACTATATGACTGCATCATATGAGAACAAAATGGTTGCTCACACAATAAGAGAAATGAGGTCTGCACGAATAAAACTCCCCTGATAGTAGTTTGTTCTGTGTGCCAGTGTTTTACATTCGTCGCACATATATAGCAAACCATTTATAGTGTAAACAACGAAGAAGTAAGACTCCTTCCCCTGCCAACCACAGTGGAGAACAAGTCCAGCACATGGAGAGAAAGTAACTTCTGGTTATGACAATACTTTAATGAGTGCCTTTAAAATCTTAACTCAAGCCATACTTATCCAGTACAAAAAAAAGTCCTATTAGTTCATGGGGGGACAAATAAAATGAGGGGAAAGCATCATTCATGAGTAGGAATTCACTTGACAGGATGATGTTGAAAGGCATTAAGTGTTCTAAAAATCAGTGGAAAATGTTTGCTTGTTTCCAGGCTTGATACTTCGGGACAAATGGGAGATTTGAGTATGTTGAACGTGCTAAACATACGCAGTGTTGCAGTTCAACAGTGTGGCTCTTGCCAACGACTCTGTGAGGGTCCTTCTCCACGACATGACAGCACATGATAGACGAGCACGATGCAAAGCCACCACATTCCAAAAGTTTGCTGTCGCAGGGAGCTTGCAAAGCTTTCTCAAATCCTGTCAGCTCTTCTGCAAACACACGACCTTTCTGGTTTCCAGAAGAGGGAGCCACTTGGACAGCAGCTGGGGGATGCTGGTCCTCTTGAGCCTTTGTCAGGCAATAGAGCAGCATAAATAAAGTTAAACTCGGTTCAGGGAAGATGAAACTTGACTCTCCCCCCAAAAATTGTCTCCGGTGAGTCAGGTATACAATGATAGATATTCATTAAAAAACACATTGTTTATGGTCTGGCCCAAGTAACAACCCAGAGATAAATAATGAGGCTGAACATTAAACATGGCAAAAAGCCATTCATCCCTGTGGAAGAAGAAAGAGGCTTGTTACTGACAATCTGGTCCTCCTTTTGTCTGGAGAGGCTGAGGCTGATTGCACACATGCAAATCAAAGCAGTACACTTGTACTTGTTGTGCGTCTGGTGTGCTGGACTCACTCAAGTGTCTTATTAGTGCGTATCCTTTGTGTGGCTCCTCCATTAAAATCTGCAATAACGCTGCTCGCCCCCAATGTCCAATATTTACTTGGAATCTCATCAGCATCGCCCCAAAAACAAACAACAAAAAAAAGGGAAGTTGTGTGCGACAAGAGCAGGAGTTGATGGCCTCAAAAAGGAATAAAAGACTCACTATGAGTTATTGACTGCATGCGTTACCACACAAACCAAAAATCTTCCAGCAGTAAATTGGTGAGTATGGCCAGGCAGTGGAGGTGGCTCAAGTCCTGCAGTCCCACTGGAGCACCTTGTGACCCACACAGGAAAGCCATCCCCAGGTGAGCTCATGACCATCCCATCGCCTTCTTTAGAGTCTCATTACAGTAGCACACTTCCCTCAGACGGAAAACTCGGACCCAGGGCGGCGGGCTTGTGTCAAGCGCTTCAAGCGACGCAGATGCAGCCCAGTGAACGGGTTGCACCACAGCAGGGAAGGCGGACCGCCAAACACGGCTTTCATGCCGTCCCATCTGGTGCGACGCTCCCAGGTGGGCTTCTCGTTTTTAAGACGTTCAATCTCCTGCAAGACGCCCACACATGCTTTTTGAATGAAATGCTCATCAAACGATACGTGGATCATGGTGAAACAAAGGATGGGCATAACAACTGTTAAACATTTAGTTGATTGCATGGAATTGATCGTTGAAGAAATGGAGTTCACTTTGACAAAAACCATCCTCGCCACAAATATACTGTTATTGTCCACTACGGGAAGTTGAGTACAATCCATTCCATGACAAATTGGAATTCAATTTAAACCAGCAATTTAACAAACCACGTGAACAAGGAATGGCGCTGTTGGATTACAACGGAATAAATACCCCTCTCTGTTGTGAATGCTTTTAGTTTCTTTTCACTGCATTCTAACAAGGGCATTTTCTGTTGACTAATCACTAAACAGCAGCCTACATAAGCAAACCCTACTGCAGTAGCGAGAGTAGTACAGGGTACAGCTCCAAAATGAACGATCCAGCTTGGCTGGAAACAACGGGTTCACATTATAAAGGCATGCGCCCAAGTGCTCGCGTGGTACGTGGTGGATACTGACCGTCTCGTCGTTGCAGATGGAGTGGATCTGCGTACCGAACATGACAGCAGTGAAAGTGAGGAAGAGGATGGCTTCGAGACAGAGGAAAATCAGTAGTAGCACAGAAACCCCAGGAGAGAATTCGCTGCACTCTGCGATAGATCAGACAAAAAATGGTTTTAATGCTCCCTACAACAACAGTCAGATCCTCAAGGCTTTTTTTCACCGTTTTCCTCTAAAGACAGTGGCACCATTTTGTGATCACAGTTGTGCAATGGCAACAGAACACAAGATAACATGTTTGCCTTCAGGTTAGGATCCCCCCCAGTTAAATGACAGAGAAATGGGGGGCACTTACCATTCCACTGCACTTTAATACACGTGAAAAAGTGCATACCACTGAGGCCAAGTGCATGGGCGGAAATCAACGCAATGTACATCTGAGGAGAAAGCAACCAGTTCATTAATTTATCAATTTGAAGTTTTTAAATACAGATTTGCGTTTACTAAGGAATCCATTGTCAGTGAATGGACTCCCTTTAGTTTATTAGTGCACTTACAGTGAAAAGGACAAAGAATCTCTGATTCTTTTCTCCTACACAGTTATTGACCCAGGGACAGTGATGATCCATCTTCCGGATGCATCTTTTACAAATACTGCAAGCCGGTGACAGAAAATAGTGATGAGCGATGCAGTGGATGATTTACAAGTTAAGTGTTCTAGTGGACAGACCTGCAGTGGTGCGCTCTCTCAGGCTTGATGCTGCAGCACTTCGGGCACTTGTAGATGACCTCACCAGGTTTTAACTGTAAGCTCTCCATGTACTCCTTGGTCGCATTGCCTTTTGGAACTGCACCCTATAGAATCAACAGGCGGATCAATCACCAACCTGAACGGTACTCAGTGGAGCCCAGACTTTCCCAAGGCCCAAGTATTACCCAAAGAGTAAGAAAATTATTGTGGAGGACCATATTTTGTGGTTTCTGTTTCTGATTTACAAATTGTGTGGAACTTCCATATACTGTACTCACACACCGTCTACTTACCGGATCCGACAACATGGTGCGCAGGTGTGAAGCCAGAGCGAGCACGGCGAGGGCATTGAAGGTGGCGCCGTTTAGCAAAGAATACCAGAAGTTCTTGGCAGGTAGCAGCATGACAAAGTTGACAACAAATTCAGCATAGAGCACCAGGAACCAGGTCATGCTGGCGCACACCATGCCGCAGCTGTCCTGGATGAACCACAGCGTGCGGTTCCCGGCTGTGTGGTCGGCGTGGGTGCCGCCAACAATCACTCCGGCTGCCAGGCTGCCTGACTCGACGTCGCTACCCGCTGACAGCAATGGGTGGTGCTGCTCCATATCTCGCAGCCGGTGGTTTGAAGAGTGCATCCTGGACTCTGGAGGACAACAAATTGCCTTGCATTAATATCATTTGTTAGAAATGCATGATTGTAGACTGCTCTAATGCATCCCCTCTAAATGCCTGTCGTAGGGAATTTTCTGTCAAACTAACCAAAAGTGATAGTGGTAAGCAAAGGTTCTTCGACATTAACGGTGGCCTGATTTCCGGGGCAACCCAAAATTCACTGACACTGGCCTGACTGGGCCAGTGCACATTACTTCATAAATAGTATTACATCAACACGTTCTTGCCTTTATAATCTTTATTTGTCAATATTTTGACTTTTATGTGATGAATGCAGAATTTATTCGGCTGCTATCATCAGGAGTCACATTCTCAATAAAGACTAGTGAGCCTGCTCCAGAAGCAGAAATGCAAGCGCAAGCCACGAGATTACCGCCAACAATGGTTCACAGACGGGCTTGTGTGTTTTGGACCAGATTGGATTTTGCAAAGGACAGAGATGAGCCACAAAAGTTTTACGGACTAATGAGACCAAAGTGATGCAAAAGCCAGCGTATGGAGAAAGAAAGGATCATCTTATGATCTAAAACACACATGCTGAACTGTGAAACATGGTGGAGGTAATGTCACATCTTGGGATTGCACGGCTGAGTCCAGAACAGGCTTACTAGCCTTTATTGATGATTTACCATGAAATAAAAACTGGACTTCTGAACTTTTGTCTGATCCTTTTTTTTTTTTAATCTTAAACCAAAATGTCTTCAGTGTAATCCACAGATTTCAGCCTGTCAGCAGAAATTATTCTCTGATTTCTATAGTCATTCATGAAAGGAGACGAGTTATCTTTTGTTATTTACAAACATCTGCCTTTACTTTGAAAAACGATGACGGAATCAGCACCGGAATCAATAAACCGCTAAAAATTAGTAAAACAAAACATGATATGACAAATCCTTGAATTAATGGACAATAAATGAGTGTCTCGCTCTACTTGTATTAAGCAATTTTTTGACAATTTACTGGGGTCAAAACTTTATCCGTTAAGAAGTAAATTATCCTCTAAGATCTCAATTTCTCTGATCTCATACTTTCGTCAACAGCTTTTAAACACTCCCATTATCTTAAAAACACACGCTATGCTTCACAGGTTCTGGCCACCTTCACTCAATGTACTGACCCTATGATGAATTTAAAATTCTTCCAAAATGGCCAGAGAGTCTTTGGGAAGGTTGTCATCCTCAGGTGCAATGATTGATGAAGAACACACTTCAACACGCGTTATGGGGATTCATCACTCAAGAATGGCCTCGGTTAGTCATCTTGCTAAAATGTGGATCACAATTTTATAGCCGATCTCCAAAGTACCCCCGCGTGCTTGTGGCTGTACAGGGGGACAGAAAACAACAAAGGTTTCCTCTTGTACGTATAAAGAATGTCCAAGTTGCAACAAAACATTCAGGTTCGACTCCACAAACCATGCTGGTAGTTTCAAGATCAATCAATGGATCTCTTTGTAAGTGATCCTGCAGCAGAAGTGCATGAGGCGCTAATGATCCTTGTTCCTTTCTGCTGTCTTACAGAATTCACTGAGATTCACTGAGACAAAGCCAACACAACACTGGCAGAGCGAATAACCCGAAGCCTTCTCTGACCAATTTAGCAGAATAAAATCAGCGGTCTATTCCCATTGTCTCAAAGGGTTTATTAGGTTACAGCTACAGACTGCTTTTAAGCCCTTCTTTGCTTTCACCTTATATCAATATCAACAGAGCTTATTTCCATAAAACACCCACTTTAATCTGAGACCCCTCCAATCACTGGCCATGAACGCTGGGGGGGAAAAAAAAGATTCAATGCACCACAGTAGAAGCTCCAAATACAAACACCTTTACGTTACACTGCATTACGTCGGGTGCATAAATATTGGGACATTGACACAATTCTCATCGTTTTGCTTTCCACACACCACAGCAGCGGATTTGAAATGAAGTAGACAAGGTTTTCCTAGAATGGCAGTCTTTCAACTTTAATTTGAGGGCATTTACATTATAATCAGGTGAATGGTGTAGGAAGGGACGTAAAGTAATAGGACAAATGGCTACTCAGCTGTTCTACAGCGAGGTGTGTGTTATTCCGTCATCCCATTTACAAGGAGTAGATAAAAGGTCTTGAGGTCTTCTCAAGGGTGCTATTTGCATTGGGAATCTGTTGTTGTAAAGTCTCAATACAAGTTCCACTCTGAATATCAGTGAAGCAACCCATCATTACAATTTGAATAAATTAAAAATCAAAACAAACCTATCTGAGTGAGAGCAAAAACATTCGGTTTGGCAAAATCCATTCTTCGAAAAAAAAAAAAAAAAAATAACGCAACGGTGAGCTCAGCACCAACAAAAGACCCAGAAGACAACGGAAAACAACTGTGGTGAATGACCACGGTGAAGAAAACCCTCTTTACAACAGCTGGCCGGATGAAGAAATATCTCTAGGAGGTTTTAAATACAACAATCAAGGACTGCAAATGTTTTTCCTTGTATTTTTATTTCTGAAGTATTTTGGGCGGCGGCCCGGTAGTCCAGTGGTTAGCACGTCGGCTTCACAGTGCAGAGGTACCGGGTTCGATTCCAGCTCCGGCCTCCCTGTGTGGAGTTTGCATGTTCTCCCCGGGCCTGCGTGGGTTTTCTCCGGGTGCTCCGGTTTCCTCCCACATTCCAAAAACATGCATGGCAGGCTGATTGGACGCTCTAAATTGTCCCTAAGTGTGAGTGTGGGCGTGGATGGTTGTTCGTCTCTGTGTGCCCTGCGATTGGCTGGCAACTGATTCAGGGTGTCCCCCGCCTACTGCCCGAAGACGGCTGGGATAGGCTCCAGCACCCCCCCGCGACCCTAGTGAGGATCAAGCGGTTCGGAAAATGGATGGATGGATATCTGCTCATATTCAACCAAATGCTTCAGAACACGGCGTTTCACAGTGCAGATGGACCCAAAAACATACTGTAAAAGAAATGCAACAATTTTTTTTTGTTTGTGTGTGTGTGTGTTTTTTTAAGGCAAAGAAGTGGAATATTGTACAATGGCCAAGTTAATCATCTGACGTGAATCAAATTGAGTATGCAGACTCTGTTAAGACATGTTTAGCACTGGTAACCAAACCGTTTTTCTGGTTGATAGGACTGTCAGCTGATGCAGCTATTTAACAGCTTTTGTGAAGGAAGGATGGTAGATATGATGCGTCAAGTACATTGGCTTGTACTTTTTGATAAGCACTGAAGTGAGGACCCAACGACACTTAACAATAGCTCACGGGGATAATGCAAATCTATGTACTGTTGCAAAAAAAAGCCTCTACAAACTCTTGGAATCACCCGCACCCACAGACAAATTGGCCACAAAATGTGACAAGATTCTCATTCAAGCCACAACATGATAAAAAACAAGGTGTCCAAGACCAACATCAAACAAACAACTACATGATGCCACTTGACACACCATGCGCAATTCCTTATGAACTGCTCGTAGTCAGCAAACATAGATTTCAATTAGTGAGATGACATCGGTGGTGTTGATTCAAATAGGCCTGCCCCGTTGAAAAAATATATATAATAAATAAATGTTTATTTCTCACTTTTCTAGTTAGCCTCAGACCGACTAGCTGCCATACTATTGTTCAACATTAGTGATTGATTTAATATTATTGTTGTGTGAGAGTTACTGTTTAAGAAAGTGTGAAGTGCATCAGCAAAACAACATTCATTACATGTCATCTTCCCAGTTAAAAGAGTGTTTAAAGGTTATGAAGTACTGATATTAGAATGGTATCTTAGAAATGACAACTAATCTATCCATCCATGTGTATGTGCTTAGCGGAAGTCTCGAAATGGCTGTTAGCAGTGAATTTGAGTGTTCAGGAAACCTGTCATCATCATTTCCACATTCAGGTTCCTCCTGCTTGGCACTGACTGCCGAACGCAAGGAATGTCACTCTTCAAGCTTTGACAGAGCAGATACGCTAACATGGTGGCTAGCAATGACAAAAATTAAGTGTTACCTACCTAGTATGTTGCCTCCTTACAATAACATGCCTTTATGTATGACTTCAGTATGTGATTCGGAATAGGTGTCCAGATTATCAGGAAGATGGAAAACGAGACCCCTGAAAGATATAAACACAGAAAGGGTTCAATCTGTCTTTAGTAAATATCTTGTTGGGGTTACGGTGAGCTGGAGCCTATCCTCGCGGACTTTTGTGAGAGGCAGGATACACTTCTGTACTTGTCGCTAGTCAATCGCAGGGCACTTTCAGATAAATTTTCACACCAAATGAAAAAGAAAATCTGGGCCAACATGCATGTTTTTGCAATGTGGGAGGAAGATAGAGGACCAGCAAAAAAAAATAATATTACTCCATAAATCTTTACCACGCTGCCATGGTTAAAAGATACCATTTAACACACGAAAGTTAACGTTGGCTGTACAACATGTTCGCATTGTTCAACGCTCACTTCTTGTCAGACGTTTATTTCCTTGCAGTCAAATGGCTCAAATTCGACAAGGAAATTGGCTGACTCGTTTTCCACGCCAATGATGACAATTTGTAACTATTGTGGCACAGACCGTAACCCGTCTTTAATGATTTGAACGCCCACTGAACAGAACATCACATCACACCGTACCTTCCATACCACTCAAGCGAAGCAACACAGATTGGAGCCCCTCCCCTCATCGAGAGCGACGAAATCATCATCTTCTCATTTCCCATATTTTCTGAGCAAGTGCCCATCTACTAAAACAAGTGTTGCGCTCCCCACGGTGCGACAGAGTTAGCCGAGTTTACCAACTTGTCTAAATGACATGTGTTAAGGTCCAGAGTGTAAACAAACCTCCGCCGCGAAATGATAGTTGCTTGACATTCCATATGCTACCGGACAGGTGGCTACATTTCGCTAGCTAACTCGCGAGCTGCCTTGCTAGCCTCACTACTACCGCATCATGCGCGCGACGACTGCTAAGAGGTGACATTTTCCCATCGACGTACCTTAATATTCCTGACATCGTCGTTCGGGGACGTCTTCTAAATTCATTCTGAGCGATTCACAATGGGTGGACTGCACCTCGGGGATGACTACCGGAGCCGCGGAGGGGGGCAGCAACACATCCCATCAACCATTGTCGGAGTTTCCGGGATTCGGTTCCTCCTCGCCAATAACTGAAAGGAGGACAATGTTTGACCCAACAGCGCTACCCGATGGGTTGTGATACAATTGCAAGTGATATACTGTATCTCCGACAGAGAGCGCTATTGGTTTGTGAAAGAGTTCGACACGTCCTATAATAAAGGAAATTATCAGTGGTTGAAGTAATGATTGCAAATTATTTTCCATTTTTTAATCTGCTTAACCTCACGAGGGTCGCAGGTGTGCTGGAGCCTATCCCAGCTGTCTTCGGGCAGTAAGCGGGGTACACCTTGAACTGGTTGACAGCCAATCACAGGGCACATATTGACAAACATTCACAGTCAGTCACACCTCGGGACAATTTAGAATGTTCAATATATCTACCATGCATATTTTTGGAATGTGGGAGGAAAGTGGAGTACCCAGAGAAAACCCACGCAAGCACGAGGAGAAAATGCAAACACCACACAGGAAGGCCGGGGCCTGGAATCAAATCCTTCACCTCTGCATTGTGATGCCAACACACTAAACAGTATCACCGGGCCGCTTGTAGCAATGCAAAACTATTGAAAATATGTTTTGTCAAAAATTATGTTTCGTAGGTGGGGAAATGCTTTTATTTTATTCCACTAAAAACGACAACCTTTACTCCTAAAAATGTATCCTCGCTACATGACAGCTTCTCTTCTTTAACATATATTAATAATTACTTTCTGAATGTTTTATCTAGATTGAGTAGAATTATCTTTCTCTACTTTGTTCGAATTAGTTTGAATACAAAAAATGTTAGAAGAAAAAATGTTTCTGTTTTCATGGATAATAACGATCAGTTTCAATTAGTACTGTCAGAGAGGTATTCGTTTGAGAATATGTTTGTATTATTGTGACCTATGTAGTGTATAACTGCACTCCATCAGACAGACAGTTCCCAAAATGACCAGATTGATGTTTAAAAGGAAGATATGCTTGGTCAGGTCAAGTACATAATGGATCATTTGAGCAATTTTTGCTGATCGTTTTCTGGCATTACTACTAAATGTCAACACTTGTAGCTCATATGAAACTTAGACTCTGAAATGTCACAAAATGAAGCGAGAGTGCATTAAAGTGTCACTGTGCCAACCCTTCAGAACACACCCTTCACCCTATTCTGACTACTGATCCAGTCAGTGATGCAACCACCTGAAGCAGACCTTTTGCAAATTCCACGCATGGTCTTGGGGACAGATGCCCTGCAGCAGCACCGCCCGCCAAGAAGCGGCAGGACCTTCCTAGCAGGAGCCTCCACTGTCACGTGTTTCCCGGGAGTGGATTACTATGAGGCCCAACGAGACAAAGCGGATTGCCCCACCCCACCCGCGACCCCTCCCAGGCCCTTCTGCCACTGCGCAGTGGCGACCTGCAACTTCACTCCGGCCCTGCTCCAGAGCCAATATCAGCTGTCTAGTTTTAGAGAGAGGCACAGAGAAATACCACAGCAATCCTCTCAAGCAGATTAAAGGCTGAATCAAGGGACTGAAGCCCTTTCCATTTCCCGGACTGACACACACAAACACACACACACACACACACACACACACACACACACACACACACACACACACACACACACACACAGTCTCGCTGCTAAATGAACATCTGACTGGCAAGTCAAAGCAGAAGCGACAGGCTACTATAGATGAACTTTCCGGCTTCCCTGAGCCATCTCATACCCGCACTTGATTTACCCTTCAAACACCCATTTAAAAGAAGACACAACATTCAAATCAAATTTTGTATTGATTGAGATTGTTCACTTAAATGTATAACACACACTAAAAAAGAAAAGTATGAAAAAAAATGGACATTTCAAAAATCTGAACATACTTCCATCCATCCATCCATCCATCCATCTTCTACCGCTTATCCGGGGCCGGGTCGCGGGGGCAACAGCTTTAGCAGGGAAGCCCAGACTTCCCTCTCCCTAGCTACTTCTTCCAGCTCTCCCCGGGGGATCCCGAGGCGTTCCCAGGCCAGCTGGGTGACATAGTCACTCCAGCGTGTCCTGGGTCTTCCTCGGGGTCTCCTCCCGGTGGGACATGCCCGGAACACCTCACCAGGGAGGCGTTCAGGAGGCATCCGAATCAGATGCCCAAGCCACCTCATCTGGCTCCTCTCGATGTGGAGGAGAAGCGGCTCGACTCTGAGCCCCTCCCGGATGACCGAGCTTCTCACCTTATCTCTAAGGGAGAGCCCGGACACCCTGCGGAGAAAACTCATTTCGGCCGCTTGTATCCGGGATCTCGTTCTTTCGGTCACGACCCATAGCTCGTGACCATAGATGAGGGTTGGAACGTAGATCGACCGGTAAATTGAGAGCTTCGCCCTTTGGCTCAGCTCCTTCTTCACCACGACAGACCGATACAACGTCCGCATCACAGCAGACGCTGCACCGATCCGCCTGTCGATCTCTCGCTCCCTCCTGCCCTCACTCGTGAACAAGACCCCAAGATACTTAAACTCCTCCACTTGGGGCAAGATCTCTCCCCCGACCCGGAGGGGGCACTCCACCCTTTTCCGACTGAGGACCATGGTTTCAGATTTGGAGGTGCTGATTTTCATCCCAACCGCTTCACACTCAGCTGCGAAACGCTCCAGTGAGCGTTGGAGAGCCCCGTTTGAAGGAGCCAACAGCACCACATCATCTGCAAAAAGCAGGGATGCAATACTGAGGCCACCAAAACGGGACGCCCTCAACGCTTCGGCTGCGCCTAGAAATTCTGTCCATAAAGATTATGAACAGAATCGGCGACAAAGGGCAGCCTTGGCGGAGTCCTACCCTCACTGGAAACGATTCCGACTTACTGCCGGCAATGCGAACCAAACTCTGACATCGGTGGTATAGTGACCGAATAGCCCGTATCAGGGGGTTCGGTACCCCATACCCACGAAGCACCCCCCACAGAACTCCCCGAGGGACACGGTCAAACGCCTTCTCCAAGTCCACAAAACACATGTAGACTGGTTGGGCGAATTCCCACATACCCTCGAGGACCCTGCTAAGGGTGTAGAGCTGGTCCACTGTTCCACGGCCGGGACGAAAACCACACTGCTCCTCCTCAATCTGAGGCTCGACTTCCTGACGGACCCTCCTCTCCAGCACCCCTGAATAGACCTTACCAGGGAGGCTGAGGAGTGTGATCCCTCTGTAGTTGGAACACACCCTCCGGTCCCCCCTTTTAAAAAGAGGGACTACCACCCCGGTCTGCCAATCCAGAGGCACTCTCCCCGTTGACCACGCGATGTTGCAGAGGCGTGTCAACCAGGACAGCCCCACAACATCCAGAGCCTTGAGGAACTCCGGGCGGATCTCATCCACCCCTGGGGCCCTGCCACCGAGGAGCTTTTTAACCACATCGGTGACTTCAACCACAGAGATAGGAGAGCCCACCTCAGGGTCCTCAGACTCTGCTTCCTCCAAGGAAGACGTGTTGGTGGGGTTGAGGAGGTCTTCGAAGTACTCTGCCCACCGGTTCACAACGTCCCGAGTCGAAGTCAGCAGTGCCCCATCCCCACTGTACACAGTGTTAGTGGTGCACTGCTTCCCCCTCCTGAGACGTCGGATGGTGGACCAGAATTTCCTCGAAGCCGTCCGGAAGTCGGCTTCCATGGCCTCACCGAACTCTTCCCACGCTCGGGTTTTTGCCTCGGCGACCACCGAAGCTGCGTTCCGCTTGGCCAGTCGATACCCGTCAGCTGCCTCTGGGGTCCCACAGGCCATAAAGGCTCGATAGGACTCCTTCTTCAGCTTGACGGCATCCCTTACTGCTGGTGTCCACCAGCGAGTACGAGGGTTGCCGCCACGACAGGCACCAACCACCTTACGGCCACAACTCAGATTGGCCGCCTCAACAATAGAGGCACGGAACATGGTCCACTCGGACTCAATGTCCCCCGTCTCCCCCGGAACATGGGAAAAGCTCTGTCGGAGGTGGGAGTTGAAACTCCTTCTGACAGGGGATTCCGCCAGACGCTCCCAACAAACCCTCACAATACGTTTGGGTCTGCCAGGACGGACCGGCATCTTCCCCCACCATCGGAGCCTACTCACCACCAGGTGGTGATCAGTTGACAGCTCCGCCCCTCTCTTCACCCGAGTGTCCAAAACATGCGGCCGCAAATCCGATGATACAACCACAAGGTCGAACATACTTGCACAGTCAAATATGTAAGAAAAAGTATGACGGTCCAAATAAAATCATACATTACAGTGCAATGATTACATCCACATAGTCTTAATGTTCCAAAACTAAAGTTGTAATCTCATTTAGTTTTATATAATGAGAAAAAGAACTGTTGATGTCACAACTTTATTCTTGTCTATCAGCATTACATTATAAACAGTGTATTCTCCTCGTGTAGTGTTTTAATAGCTTTATTTACATCTGTCATGTATTCTTGTAATTCAACATGTTGTTTCCACAGAAACTTTTGTTTGAAAATTGTATATACACAGTTAGGTTTGGTTCCTGTCAACCACTAACTGGCCGACCCTGTTCGTGAATCATCAAGTTCTGTGAGTAATTGACAGTCCCAAATCGTGATTAGAATTGGCTATACCGTATTAAGAGTGTAAACCATAAATATAGCACATCCAAAAATAAAATGGCATTCCAAGGTCTTACAGATACCTTCAAAGATTGTGTTACCCGTAAAAATACAGAACAGCCAAGAGCGTTTTGACAAAAATAATACAATTCAGTTCTGCCCGACACTGTCAGAGGTATTAATGTGATATTGCGATGTTTGTGATGGTTACGGTTGTACTTTGCAGTGGTGTACGACTGCACCACATTACACTGAGAGCTGTTCGAATATAAACATTGTTAACTTTGCTAAAGCAGATGCAGCGCTTGTATTGGATCTTATGGGATTGTGCCAATGGTCAGAATTACTCTGTGGCTTGTGTAGCTATAAACTTGCATTAGAGTCAGCAGAAAACAGCACATTTTGATTCCACATTTCGATGCAATCAGAGGCCTTGCATGTGATTAAATAATGAATGCTAAGTGCGCTTGTAACAAATGAAATCGCTCTCGCGGGGCTCTGTGCTAGCTAGGGCATTACTATTTCGGCGCACCCTTTTGTTGACATTCTGGCTTTTGGAGTGCAATGAAGTGAATGCAAAAGTGGGAGCAGGGAGCGGAGTGGCGGGACGTGTTCCCATGGTCGGCATGTAATGTTGCTGCAAAAATGAAAAAGGAAAAAAAAAGACTAGCGTTACATCATCAGAGAGGGTGACCAGCAAAAACACATTTAGAGAAGGAGAGAATGTAGGCATTGAAGATCAAAGCAAAAAAAAAAATGTTAGCGGTGTGTATTAAAACCAATCACATAGTCTTGCTTTAGATAAGTCTACTAGATAAGTTGAGCTTAATGTTGACAAACAGCAGAAAATGCCATAGACGCGGGGCAACAGATGAAGACAGATAATATAACAATGCGCAGGCAAGTATTCTTTGTCCTCTGTGAAGAACGACCCTATGTCTGTATTACACTGCCCCCAGGTGGTCGAGGTGTATGCACACACACACACACACACACACACACACACACACATACAATGAGAGCAGCGGCAATGTCCATTGAATTGAAGCCAAAAACGTGCTAAATTTTGATTGCGTAATTACGGTGTGTGTTCATAAAGTGCTTTTGTTCTTATTGAAAAATGGATGACAATTTGTTTTCTTTTTTGGAGGGGGCTGGAACAGATGTATGGCATGCCCACCCTAGCAACAGAAATCCTGAGTAAACCAAGGACTCACCCATATTGATTCAAATACAATTCCTCTATTGGTGCAATTACTATTGCTAAACTATTGTGACAGTTTCCTCTTCTGTTCTGCGTGGCAAAACCATTTACACAACTGAGCTGCGTGTGCAGTGTAGTGTTTAGGGAAAAATGTACAATTCCTGGTTATCAATTGACTGACATGTTTATACAGCAGAGTGCACCATGCCGGGCCTCACTGCAATTATGATAGGCGTGCAACTTGAGGGGGATGTCTGTTGAAAAATAAACGAGAGAAAGCAGGGTTGTCTTCATTCATTTTTAAACAGTCAGTGTGCCCAGAACAGCAGCAGCCTTCAGATTTTGGACCAGGCATCATGTCAGCTGCGGTAAAACAGAAGCACATGTTGGGATGAGAGGAGGAATGGAGGGTCTTTGGAGTTAAAACTGTCTGTCTGTCCATATGTCCATCCGTCTCTACATCCATCCATCCATTAAAAAGCTGTGGCACGCCTAACAATTTGGTGACAGAAAGTACACTCAAACTAGGACCAGTTAAAAGCATGTCTAAGTTGTGGTGTGGGTGGTGTAACTCGCTTTTGGTGAATTTGATTGAGGTGTTGTCAGAGAAATTCTGCGCTCAGCTGATATGTGTCGCGATCTTCTGTATGGACTCCAGCAAGTCCATTTCTGCTTCTGCAATGTCAAAGTGTGCTGTGTGCACCTCAAATGCAATAATTTTAAAGGAAATATGGGGGGCCTCTTCCAACGGCTAGAAAACAAGCTACCTGTGTTTCCTCCTAAAATGATGCATTCACCCCGCTGTACGTGCGCCCATCTACGAAAATACCAAAGGAAAGAAAACTTGATCCATGCACACAGTTAGACTGCACTTTGCGCTAGAATTAAGATGGTCACAAATATAGGGCCCTAAAAGTGCACTTGCTGTAAATAACCAAGATATTCCATATCATGCATTTATTAATATTTCCTTCCTGGAGCACAGGAAGTGTTGTCCACAGTAGCAGGAAGGATGACATAGCCCGACATCACAATGCAGCGACCTCTGACTTATCACCAGCTTATCTTTGCTGCGTCCACCTTTGCCAAGCCACCACAAATCCAAGCTAGAAGCCTTTTAGAGTGGGATTTTCTGCCACACTCAATCTCCTTGCTCTGCTAAAAGTACGAGAGGCAAACAGCGCAACGGCCAAAGACCTTTTCGCCCTCAACACCATGATCTCTCACTGCATGTTTGGATGCAAAAAAAACCCTCAAGCACATTAAGATTGAAAGAATACAGCCTGAAAGTCCAGTACAGTTGCGCTCTTATTAAGTGTAGTGCAGCCACATGATTGAAGCTGCTGTGCTTTGACAGCGTACTGGACTTAATACACTTTTTGTTTCATTGTTTTGTTCTATGTTTTAGTAGTCGTGACTACATCAGGTGTGAGGGGCCCCATTTAAAAAAAAGAAACAAACCCTCACAATATAATTATAATAATAAAGAGTTTGATTACAGTACAGCAATAGATGGCCCGATGAGCAAATGTCAAGCATAATTGATTTATGACAATGCATTGCTTTATGACACCCATATGCTACCCAATACAACAATAAAACTCAAGATCAAAAAGTAAATAAAACTCAAGATCAAAAAGTAGAATGATTTAGGAAATTTCAAATACAATTATTGAGGAAATTACATCAGGATGTTAAGAGCTTCCAGGTGTGCCATTTTACTGTATTATTGGGGCTTTTTATCGTTCCACCATTTGATCTTTGGACAACATTGGTCTTAAAATGCAGGCACTATCCATTCCCTTTATGGTTTCATGGGGATAGTCATAAACCATTCCAACACTTCATCTCAGACTGTATTGCACGGAAGTCGGGAGCCATCAGAGGTGAGAACTATCTTGTTTCATCTTGTTGTAGAAAGATCCAAGAGTGGGTCATAAATCAGTCACTTCTTGACAAGCTACCCTGTCAATGTAGTACATGTTTGTGTGCTTTGGGGGGTTCACGGAAAGGACTATTTTACGGCTTTGCAGATCGGCCAGACAATGATTCGGAGCACATTGTACTCCCCCATCACTTTCCACAGTCTGCAAAACTACTTTGGCTTTTCTCAAGTTTACCTTGTGAAAGGATTAATGCTAAGCCTTGACCCAGCAGATGCCACAGATCCTTCTGGCTCGATTTGCTGTAGCATAGAAAGGATGCCAGCATACCCTTTTGCACTCTGAAGAGTATTTCCATTCTTTGAAAGAGATAGAAACCAGTATTGGGCAGATTTAATTCGGAAGGAACATATTTTAATCGACTATTTAATCGATCGGGTTTGGTTTATATCAGCGGGTAGGAAACCTTTTTCTTTGCCACGCCAGTCCTCTCATGGTTATACTAAATTCATAAATCAATGTGGTGCAGTGGCTAAACAAATGTTTCATGTAACATACATTACATTGCCAAAAGTATGGACTTAATGGATATCGCGGTTTTAATCCCGATTATTTGATATGATGTCAGTTGGCCCGTTACTGACGTAACCACTTTAATTATTCTGGGAAGTCTTTCCACAAGTTAAGGTAATTTGTTTATGGGAATTTTTGATCATTCTTCCAGGAACACATTTCAGACATCCTAACTCTCAGGGCTCTAATATTGGTAGGCTGTAAAGTTGCCTGTCCTTTGACATGTCAGTTTGGTGGTTGAAAGCAGACTAAAGGCGGTCTCAAGTGCCCACGTCACATCCATTTTTAGCATTAGTCTGCAAAGGACGGATGGGTGGACAGATACTGTAGACTCAAACTCTTTTGATCTAAACTCGACATTTTCTTCCAATTTCCCTTCCGGTTGTAACACTAAAAAGTGTAGTTGGACGCATGTATACAGCTCATGCAGACTGCCTCAATCAATAAAAAGTTATGATGGCATGTGAGGGCTTTTAAGGTCAGCATTGCTTGGGCTTCGGTGGTGAGAGATGAGACATGAATCCATTTGCATTCACATGCATGTGTGGATGTGTTGTGAGCGTGCATGTGTGTGAGAAAGAGTGTGTCATCAAACAAGGCGAAATCCTTCCACAGGGTTGAGGCGCCACTCACAGTTCAAGCCGCTCTTTCGTGCTGCGCCATGTAAGAGACCACACAGAGGAAGAGCTCCCTCCATCAATAATTCAACAAAGACAGACTTGCTCTTTCTCCATAACCGCTGCACCACCCGGCCTGAATCTTCCTCATATTACCACAAATAGCCTTCATCTGAGCTCGTCAGAGAAACTTCGCTATTTAACCAAAGAGTTGCAAAACCACATAAACCACCTGAAACCTAATCGGATAAATCCCACTTTAGTTTGCCTGTTTTGGCTACAGGAGAATAATCCCATTTTAAATACTGGGATTTAGTTGGGAAGGCTTGTTGTTTCGCCTAGAAGCTATTATGTAATTTAAACATTAGGCTCCTGATCTTTTGTTTTATCCCAAAGATCACAACAATCTATGCATGTTTTTGCAGCCCAAATATCCAATCATCTATTCATTTTCTCGAGCATTTATTTGTATTGTTGAATACAAACTGTCGTTGTTACTCAGAATTACCAAGACTGGGATGCTCTGAGGTGGCACAGTGGTCGACTGATTAGCACGCCGGCCTCTTCACCTGGGATTCTTCATGGATGCAAACTTGTGTCATGTCCTGGCCTGTCCTATCCTCTTTTGACAAACACATCTCATGTAAAGTTGACCAAGCTACCACCATTTTCAGCTTAAACACATTATTCCATATGATAAGGAAGCACGCCAGGACTGACAGCCTCCATCAAAAGATGCATTTGTGCGCATTATAGTGCTCATCCCAACATCTTTACTCGCTCATTAATCTGGATTACAGCGAGTGTATCATTTTACAGCATCAGTGTCAGTATGTGAAGGTTCATTTTACACCTTTGCACTTTGGTAGTTTTGGTCAAGTTTTCTTTAATTTCCAAATTAATTTCAGTCATACATATCAAATAAACTTAGGCACCAAAAGGCCATTATCATGAAACAAAAATATTTAAAACTTCAGACAGCGGGCAGTAAAATGAAATTGCGGTCATGTTCAGTGAGCAGGGAGCTCAGTATGCCAACACTTCCTAATCGGCTTTAAAATGCGGCGATCTATGGAGTTTTTTTTTAACGTACTTAAAAAAGTGTGGTGCCATTTTGAAAGGTCACACAAGATGAGAAGCATTACAAGTGTGTAGTAGACAGATGTCACACAGCAAATACAAATGTTGATGTCATCGCCACTAAAGTGCAGCTCAAATACGGTAAAAGCACGATGCCTGTTTACAAGATAAGGACATGCAGAGCATTTGGTTCAAGGGGGGAGGAAAGGAACTTTCTCGTGTGTGTATGTGTGTGTGTGTGTGTGTGTGTGTGTGTGTGTGTGTGTGTGTGTGTGTGTGTCTGTCTGTCTCATGAGGAGCTGCTGTGGGGGAGACAATGCGGGAGCTCTTATTGAGTGATGTGATGAGGTTGTATCCGCCCTGTGACATATGCAGATGACCTTACAATCATGGTGCTCCTGATGGGAAACATGTCTCTCGTGACACTGCAGAGGGACAAAGCCAATTTTATTTGGGTCTCAGTGGCAGTGTTTCAATAGTGTATGAGCGAATAATTCTACAGTAGTGTGTGTGAGAATGTTTCAGGGAGAGTGTGTGCGCAAGGGCTTTATTAATGTGAATGTGAGGGTGTTTCAGTAGGGTCCATAAGCAAATAATTTTTCAGTAGTGCGTGTGACTGAGGGAGAATACTTTTTCAGGGGTGTGTGAGAGCATTTCAATAGTGTGTGAGTTTCAGCAGTGTGTTTAATAATTTGTATGGACAAATGTTTTTCAGCAGTGCGTCAGCGCGTTTCAATGATGTGTGTGAGAGTCTTTAGTGTGTGACAGCATTTCAGTAGCTTGTGCATAAGTACATGAGTAGCACATAACAGATTTTTTTTGTTGTAGTTTTTGAACATGTTTCAAAAGTGCCTGTGAGAGCGTTTCAGTAAAATGAATGAGTGAATCATTTCTCATGTATGCATGTTAGAGCATTTCGGCAATAAGTGTGAGAATGTTTGACCTCTTGCATTACAGTCGAAAGTCTCGCCACGGAGCACTTCCTGTCTGTGTAAGAGCAAACCATAATGGGCCTCCGTGCAGGAAATCACACTGATGCGATCAGCATGGAGCAATCGACCAGGCCGCATCTGACTCTTCCCCCGCACTCTTCAAACTGAAAAATCGTCTCATTTTATTAACACTGACAATTGCCTTTGCATGGCAGGGCCAGGTGAGGCTGAGAATTACGATCGGAACATACAAATGTGAGAATAATATTTAAATAATAATCAAAAGGTGTCCCGCTACCCCATGAACATGCCTTTCAATACATCATCTACTGTGCACTGTGCTGACGTGTTGATTACCTTGGGAAAAATAACCAAAGCCACCCCAGCAAGAGGTTACAGGTTGTCATGGAGACACATTCAAAGGACTGCAGTTGCCACGATCCCAAGCGAAACAACAACAAAAAAAATCGAATGCAAGTATTTGTAATGAGTCAGAAGCAAAAACATCTCAGAGGCACTCAGAATTACACTCATTAGCCACTCATTAAACAGTGAGCCGCATCAACAGATAATGATGCTTCAATTGGACTGACAGGCACAGAGGCATAATTACCTTTATAAATGTCCTTCATCATAGTCAATTAATATCTTATATGAGCTTTCAGGGTTCATTTTTAAAGTATTTATTTCAGTATTGATGTACATCCATACAGAAGAAGTAATTTATTTTATTGTCCAATACTTGGTAACCTTTTTTTTTCACTCAACAAATATTACATATATTTAAAAAAACTAAAGTTCCTACTAAAACTAATTGAACTAAAACAAAGGATTTAAAAAAAATCGAACTAATTTGCTCTAAAAACTAGTTAAAACAAACTGAATTTTAAAAAGTCAAAACAAAACAAGTGACAATAATGACAATTACAAAGCTATTATAACCCTGGCAAAGTGGGATCCAAGGATTGACCAAGATGACATCTTGGTGGGACTTGAGAGCCAACAGAAGGACATTCCTGCCTCTTAAAAGGAGAGTTGGAAATGTGATAAACGCACAAGGATGAGAAGAATGTTTCTATTACGTCACACATCCATTTTTTCGTCACGATTATGTCACTTCACTGCTACCACAACTGCGAGGAAAACAAGTTTGACTCCCCTGCTCTATTACGGTATTACACTGCAATAAATCTGAGCCTACTTTACTTCCAAATGTGCCTGATTGCCATTCTCTCTCTCTCTCTCTCTCTCTCTCTCTCTCTCTCTCTCTCTCTCTCTCTCTGTGTGCTTAAGTCCATCAGCGTTACAGTGCTGTCACTGGATCATTAGGCGCCATCCGCTTCAATAATTCAAAAAGAGCAAAGCGGGCAAAGGAGGTAAGCACTGCCTCTGCCACCTCTCAACACAGTGGGGCACCATGCAGGTATACAAAACATTATTCAAGCAGTTTACTGTAAACGGCAATTATATACGGTAATTTTATGGACAAGAAGCAAAAAAAGAGAAGACAATGCAATTGCCACAAATGACTGTTGTAGATGACATTGACATTGTCAAACAATTCTCTTCATCTGACTTTCCTTTTTCTATTAGTTCATATTTTCAAAAAAGGAAATAGCGATAAGCAACAACAAAAAAACAACCTACAATTAACTTGCCTTTATACGAAATATTATTTTGGTTTTTTTTCTTGCTATAACATTGTTGAGCAGCGTGGAATTTCATTTTAATATTATCAAAAGCTTTAAAACAAAACATATATTTCAAAAAGGTTACATTTGAAACAGGCTAATCCTCTATTCTGGTCGGTCATGAACCTCAAGGTACGTCACTGTAATTCCCACCACAGCTTTAACTCGAGTCGGTTTTTTTTTTCTCACAAAAATGCAGAACCTAAGTACAGCGTGTGGGTACGTTTGCCATCTCGGTTGTTGCCGTCAATAAAAGGGAGTCTGTGAGTAGCAGTCTGCTCCTGCCGACCATTCAAACCGCGGAAGGTGACAGTCACTCTCAGTGAAGGGATCTCCGCTACTGTACTGGCCTGACCCAATGATGCCGACGTGCATTCCCACGTGACGAGCACCCTCGCGAGCCAATCAACGAGCTCGGACTATCCTCCAGTCTGTGGGCCGCCCCTCTTTTACAGCTTGTCACCGTGGGCATCGCTTTTTGCGAGCACGTGACCACAGAAGGCGCTTAGTGGCATTTAAACATCACCCATTGCGCTTTCCGCCACCAAAATAGACTCACGAAGCCAAACGGAATCAAACGGCAAACGTCTCTATGTCGAGTGGACGCTATTTCCCTTCCTAACGCCGAATGACGCTCTCCTTCGTAATTTTTGAATTTACGGACTTGGTTTTTTTTCCCCTCATTATTTTTGCCACCTGTAGCTAAAAGTGTGTATTTTTAAGAAACGCGTTATGGGATTATTGCGCATCCGTGCGTAAAGGAGTGGAAACGGGGCTAAACCCCATTTGAGGGCGCGTAAACCTCCTGGAGTGGAAGCGGCATGCAGGATAGAAAGGAATGCGCACTCACATAGGAGAGAGGTGATCCACAAAGATCGCCATTTCTCTCGTTTGTCATATTTCTGGGAGGACGAGGAGGGAAGGGAGGAAGAGGCTGAGGGGGAGAGAGAGCGCGTCGCTGAGCAGCCATGGGCAAAGAGGAGTGTAAAACTATGCTGGACGCCCTGAATAAAGTGACGGCGTGCTACAGGCACCTGGTCGTGGCTCTGGGCAGTACGTCGGACTCGCAGAACTTGCGCGAGGAGCTGAAGCGGACCCGCAAAAAGGCGCAGGAGCTCGCCGTGGCCAACCGGACTAAACTGACATCTCTGCTCAAAGACAAGAGCATCAGCAAGGAGGACCGCGCCGAGTACGAGCGGCTATGGGTGCTCTTCTCCAGCAGCATGGATCTACTGGAGGTGGACATGAAGCGCTCGCTGGAGATAGGCCAGGACTTCCCCCTCAAGGTGCCCACCAGGCACCTGATCCAGACTGGCATGACGGGGAGCACCAGCACGGTGGCAGCGCGCGCCATGAGCGTGCAGAACATGAAGTACGAGGCGGACAGCAACATCGACACGGCCGACCTGCGGGACCTGCAGGCTGAGATTGGCCAGGTGAGTCAGATGATGGAGGAGATGGAAATGAAGGTGCAGGTGGCGCCGTGGGCCGTGGAAGCCAAGCAGGAGGCGGGCGCAGAGCTCAAGTCCAACATGAGCGTGGGAAATTCCTCCGTGGGCATCATCTCCATCTGTGAGGAGGAACCCAAGGACGAGGAAGGCGGGGGAGGCGGGGACGCGGGCTTCGCATCCATCTGCGCCGTGGTGGTCTTCTTTGTCATTGTGACTGTGGCGGTGGTGCTTGGATATCTGGTCATCAACATGTCCTGAACAACTGCCCGTCCCTGGAGGGGTTGGGTTGGGGTGGGGGAGGGGGGGTGCCTAATTAAAAAAAGGTTCAGCCCTAAAGAGCAGTGGTGTAACTGGCACCAAAAAAATGCCACTTAACTACAGTACCGTAACTCTTACTGTCGCGGTGTGCTGTTTAAAAAGTTCAATTCTCAATGTTATGAATTATTTGTGATTCATGTTTAGCGACTTCCACAATAAGCAATGTAGGAGATAAGAGAGAGAGAGAGAGAGAGAGAGAGAGAGAGAGAATGGCGATCAGGCACATTTGGAAGTAGCTTTTAGGGTCCAGAGGTTATTTATTTTTGGAGAAGGGAATGGGAAAGAAAACAAAAAAATGTGTAGTGTAGAGTAGAATATATATTTATCGTCCCTGTGGGGCAGTTGGCTTAGCCGTACAATTGCAAGGAACTCCATGGCAGGTCATTAGACATACCACACAAACTGAAGTCCATTCATTCGACACTAACAAAACATATCTCACACAATACGGGACACTATGCACCCTTGGAGATCTTTTTTTTTTTTCTCTCCAATTGACTGAATGCTTTTATGGCTTGTGGCACAGGAGAGAATTTGGGTCTGCCCTAGGCCAGAGGGGGGTGATGGCAACAGTATTCAAAAAACGATGTCAGAGGGTGTGTATAACACATTCAATGTTATTTGCCTTTCTCGTCAGTCTGTCTTCATAAATGCGTTCAATGCTGAAATGGAAGGCAGTATCTGGCCATCAGCGACACGTAATCCAAGTGGATTAGCGAGAGAGCTCATGTAGCCTGACTACTATTCCTCTTTGACGCTAGATGATGCTTCACATTTAGACTTGTTTCAAGCAAATGCGGCCATCTGATAGAGGGAAAAGCACGACAGGCAAAGGTTCGCTCTTCACGGGCTGAATGTGATTTAATGGGCACCATTCCATAGTGTAGCTAGTTGGCATGAAGCCAGATTGTTGTGCATCAAATCACAATGCTATGCTAATGCTATCAGATGGTGGGTAGGGGGGTGGGGTGGGGGGGTCTTAACAAGATGGCCAGAATTTTTAAGTAACACACCAGTTCACTGTTAAGCTTGTGCTTCTTTTCAGGGTTGAATGTATATACAGTATTGCAACATGTGTATGTATATACGGTACATGAATATATATGAATAGAGGTTTTGTACAGTCATCTGTCAGATAATGTACATACAAGCAGGTATATTTATTATAATAAAAACAATTCAAAAAGCACACTTAGTAGAAGTCCTTGCATGTATTCTGTCTTGTGCAATGCAATCATTTGAGATAATCATCTTGTTTTTTAAAAGTGCCAAATGTCAAGTCTCGACGTTGTAAGTGCTGCAAAGCTGAAGGGATTTTAAGCAGACGATTATTACTTGGGACATAACCACCTTAAGGTTAAATGCTGTTCAATTTTCCAATGGAGATGCTTGATCTGCCTGGCTAATGGTTTTACTTCTAAGAGTATTTGTGTATTCCTAGAATAGCCCAGGAGATGTTAAGGCCCTGAGGCTCCAAGGAGGGGTTTGGTGGAAGTAGTGCACTGCGACGCCAATGAATTAAAATACAACCGCTCAAGGCTAGTAGGAAGCTGAAAGTGGATATGTGGAAAAACGGACAAAAAGACTCCATTTACTGACGCTTTTTGTTTACGCTGGGCTATGGTTGAAAAGTCATTTCTTTCAGTGACACCATAGAAACAACAAAATCAGCTTTTTTTCTGTGGAGTCCATATCTACTGTATATGGAAAAAACAGAAAAAAAGATGTAGGTGTTGCACTTCTTTTTTTTTTTTAAAGAAAGAGAGCAGCACAAATCCAATCTTTGAAAAGTGAATTGAATTTAAACCGCGACACTGAAAAAACACTGAAGCTTTGAAATTGAATTTCATCAGAACATATTATGGCATACAGCATTGTTTTTAATTGTTTGCATCATTAGCCTTTGTTAAAAAAAAACGGAGTTGTCGGCTTTCTCTCAACATGTAACGTAAAAATTTAAACATTTTCCATTCCTCCCCATTATTCTCTTAAGCTGTTGTGCATCCTTTAAAAGTCACTGGTCCTTTCTTTATATAAAAAGCCCAAAAGCACTTAGGACGCAGTGCTGCATGAAAACCATTTTGCATCTTGTTTCTCTTTCCTGTCATTTCAAGAAAGTTCCAAAAGATGCAAAAATACATCTGTGATGAATTAAACATGTCCAAGAAGGAGGGGACTAAAATGTTGGACTTGGAAGTTTCTGAGGCGTGAGGGGTTGCTGACTCTGGAGACTATTTCGGACAGCTCAGGAGATATCTAAATATATTTTGGCAAGCTTGAAAATTCGACAATTTCCTCCCAAAAAGTTGAATTCCACTTTAATCATACGTGGAGGGTCATTGAAAGGTCAATGAGTCTTCTCCCAAACAGAGTTCTCGGCAGCGATGCGAGCCACGCACGGCAATGCATCATCGTCTCATCACCGACAAAGATGGTGGGTTTCCAAGGCTGTGGAGTTGCCATGGTAACCCACAACTGACTCTTGGAGGCAAACAGCACAAAGGTTGAGCTGTATTATTTCAACTTAGCTTGTCAGACATACACAGGTGTGTGTTACACTATTTCCATTATAATCCACATACAGTGAATGCATTTAGCCTGGATGTTTTTGATTTCCCTTGGTAAAGCAATGCAAAATCGAGTACAATAAATTGTACTTTATTATAATTTCATAATGATAATAACAATACAAGAAGCTAACTTTATATGAATAGCCACGACACAGGAGGCATTCAACGGCTGGATTGATGTCAACAGTCACACAATTCAATTTCTCACATTGCTACACAAAAAAGTTGTTCTTTGACTGAAATAAATGTTGGCTGCATAAAAGGCTGAGGTTTTTAAGCTATTTTTTAATTTCAGTAGTTCAATTAAAAGTATACTGTATAGATGATACTCAAGATTCATTAAACACAGTAGTTTTCAGAAGGCAAATCCCGACCTAATTTCCTTTAGAAAATGGAGGTTTCGTTTGTGACATTCTAATTTCTTGAAATCGTGTTTTACTGGTTTTCGGGAGCAGCAATAAATAATCATGAAACCAATAAAAATAATGAATGTAATATTTCACACGACATGTGATGAATCTCTATAAAGGAGTTTCAGTTTGTGAAGGTTCCATGATATTATAATTTCATAAAAGAACGTGTAGCTTTTAAAGTTGCTCTTTTTCTTGTCAGTGACATACTGCATTTGTTTGTAAATTTCTATTTTACTGGTATGTTGATGAGTAAGGAATCAGATTTTATAAATTACATCTCTGATTCTGTGTTAGCGTCTGATCTTGTTTTTGTGATTTCACTTTGAAAAACCTTATTTCATCCAAAAATGACATCAGTATTTGGCACAACACCATCATATGTACCCACTACCCCCACCTCCTGCAAATGCATGAATCAACCAATACTGTATATCAGGGGTGATCACCTAATTTTTGTTGTAGGCCACATTTCTGTTACCGTGTCCCTTGGAGCGCCATTATGACTGGGCCAGATCTGCCCCCCGGGCCTTGAGTTTGACACCTGTGCTGTATATGGCACGTGTACATGGGCCAAAGCCCGAAGACAGTGAAGGGAGAGGGAAATGTCCCGAAGTCCTGCACAACTCAAATGGCTTCAACACATCAACATCTGATTGTGCGTCTTCCAGGGATGGCAATGGCTAGTGATGAAAAAAACAGAAAGGGGCGTGGCCTGGACGGGGCGACCAATCACAACAAGTAAGACATCATACACGTCCAATCGCAGGGCTGTTTACAATCGGAAGATGGAAAGACTGATCGGGAGAGCTCGTGAAAACTCGACGATAAGGTACCTGACCCCCCCCTAAAATGTTCTCAACAGATTTAGACGATTCACAAAAATGATCAATTTAAGAAATAAAACGGCGGGTTTCCGCGTATCCGCGGAAAATTGCCATCCCTGGTCTTCTCTCTGGAGTGTTCTTGTTCGTGAGTTGCTGCTACTGTGTTCCCACAAGGGTTGTGGAGTTCACTGGTTCAATGAGAGGCAGCGTGTGGTTGTACTTGGGTGTAATGTTGACCTGCAGTTCTGGACTGTAGGGGTCTGAGATCAAGAAGCGATGTAGCGCAGATTTAGAACCTCCTTGAATCTCCATGTTCGTTTCCACGTTAGTCACTTCTGAAACGGTAGACGGGTACAGCTGGTCTCCTACGAGTGAACAGCAACAAAATTTCAAAACTGGAGCAATCGGCCAAGTGATGGAAAACCCCCCAGATGAATCACGCACCTGGCAGCACTGATATGTAGCCGTTGTCCTGGAAGAGGATGACAGGCAGCCACTGCTCGCAGCCGTCGGTGCCGCGTCGACTGGCAAACGCGTGGAGGTCGCTCAGCGAGGGGAAATGACACATACGCCTCAGCTCATAGAACTGCGGGGGGGCAATCCACAAATTGCGAGCCCCGAAGCTCTGCAGGACATCCGAGGGCGTCGACCACTGGGATGCATCGACACACGAGGTGAGCTACAGTGGATGTAAAAAGTCTACACACCCTATTCAAATGCCTGGTTATCGTCATATCAAAACATGAGACCATGAAAAATCATTTAAAAACTTTTTTCTCGGCTGTTCAATACCGCTTTTTTTTTTCAGATCGATATCAGTACAAGTATTCACTCATTTGTACTCACCGATACCAATACCAAGTATTGTTACCACTCGTACTTACAATACATAATAATTGTAAATAAACACCTTTCTGTCTTTGGATGGAAAATGATTCACCAATGTGTCAAACGGCCACAAAAAAAAAAAAACAGTGTAGCACCAACTACTTGCAAGGAAGACTAATTTGTTTTCTGATTTTTTTTTTTTTTTGCCTCAAGTATTGATGGCTGGTATCAGCATCCTTTAGGAGTTTGTGGTACCTTGAAATAAGAGAAAGGCATTTGATGGCTCATTTATAACAGATTTCTAACACATTTGCACATGACGCTTGAATAGGAATACCCATACATCCATTTTATACAGCACTTGTCCTAAAGGTTGCTGGTGAGCTGAAGCTTACCCCTTTTGCCTTTGGGCAAGAGGCAGTGTGCACTCCGGACGGGTCGCCAACCAATCACAGGGCACATATAGACATACAAGATAGATGGCACAAATGTATATTAAGTGTCACCTGTAAGTGTTGAATTTCCTTTTGGTCTTGGAGGGCGCATGGTCTCTCTTCCAGGCAGCACATGAAGAAGGCCGTGTCAAACCTCTTCGCGCCGTATTGTCCCTCGGGGGTCAGCCAGTTGGCCCACTCGTGGAGGGCCCAGATGTTGGGCAGCACCTCCAGCTCCCTGCACATCCTGACGAAGTTTGACGGGTTCTGGTTTACCAAAGTCCGCCATTTGCTCAGCTCATCGCTGCAAAGCTCGTTTACTTTGTAATGTTTGACTTCATCGTTGGCGCGCCTGTCTTTCAGACTCTTTAACAGACTCAGTTCTTCCTTTTTGGACACGAAAAGCAGCACGCCAGATTCCTCGAATGTCTCTCTCAAGGCGCAAATCCGGAATGCGACCTCTCCCGGGATAGGTGAGCCCAGTTTGTGCCGGTCGGTAGCAAATATCGGCGGTCTAGTCTCTGGTGGTTGCCGGACGCACCTTAAGCCAAAGTTGGGAGAGTTGGTAAAAGCTTTGAAAACGTCCAACCACTCACTCGAAAAGTCGGAAGGGTCCACCATTCCTCCGGGGAACACATAGGCGTTAGGCATGAATCCGCTTTTACTGCTTCGTTTCAGGAGCAAAACATTGTAGTCAAAGATGTGAGGAACCCGAGGTCGTCCTTCGGTTTTAACGGTCGACTGAGAACACGCAAAACCCGGCGTAGATACATTTTCCACGCCGAGCCTGTGACCCGCCAATAGAATGAGAGTGGCGGCCTCCTTCCAGTGTTTCAGTCCAGTGTTCATTTTAAAACGTCAAATGTTAAATTCTTGTCAAATTCATTGTAAAGTCACTGCATCTATGGGCACAGTTGTTGTGTTGGTAACACCCGGAAGTAATCGCAATTCCAATCTGAACTATTTCCACCAAATTAAAGGTTGGAAGTTTCACTGCTGCCACCTACAGGCCGGTGATTCCAAAGCAGCTGCTGCCATCTACAGGCTGGATGACTCACGTTCTCGCATGATCGTCAGTCGCCTGCTCGAGCTGTACGATAGAAATCTGTGGCATTTGTGTTTGAATTACGTTGTTTTATGTTTCAATTTTAATTTCGAAACGGATTCTTTTCAACCACAAAACTATCACGCGTAAAAATAAAATATATAAAACAATACAATGTAAAGGTGCTGATTCATATAAAGAGTAGTAGAAATATTTCATGATTTACTTTTTTATTTACAATGTTGATGGTTATATTCTATTTAAAAAATCACATAAAATACTATCAAAACGATTTTGATATAAAAATTAAGGTGTTTCACGTTTTAATTGAATTATTAATTCAAAATCATTATCACTATTAATTTATGTAATTTATTGTATTTCACTCATGTGCTGTTGTTTATGTAGGCGTTTGCTATATGTAATTTAACATATTTGATCAAACACTAATTGACAGGAGAGTGGCACGGTGAGTTGGCTTAGCTAACTCAACTAACTCAACTAAGCTGACCTATCTATCTATCCATCTATCTATCTATCATATTAAACGTTTATGATGCACTGAGTCACTTTCTATTTTATCCTAGGAAAAATATGTTTTGTGTTCTATACCTCAAATGTTTTTGCTGCAAACTCAACCCTAATGAACCCAAACCATGCAGCTCCTGCAGTGCCTTTATCAGCCAAGCAAGTGTTTGCTTGCATTGCATGTTTATGGTTTTCTTTGCTGACTTAGTACCAAAAACATAAGGCCCTTTAATTTAAAACCACCTCACCTTCTGTGCATTATGGCACTAAAAGTTCACATTGTCACATGAACACATTCCTGACAGGCAACTAAATGATTTACGGTACAAAGAAACAAGAAATCTAGCTGTTGCTATTGGTTGAGCCAGTGCTTCTGTGTTTAATATTCATCATGTGGCAAGTTATTTATGAAAAGTCTCAGCACTTTAAAGGCGATGAGGGTACCTGTACCTCCAATATTTTGCCCTCTTGGGTAGATAAACATGAGAAACTGCTCTCAGTATGCAGTTCTACATACTAGGAGCTACCCCATTAATGATAATCATATATAGTACCTAACTGACAGTGTTATAAAAAGATGAGCATTAATAACATTTGGAAAGTCAAAATTACAGTTCTTGTAGCCTATTAGGTCTTTTTTGATTGTACAAGTGTAACGAATCCCACCTCACAAATCCACCATACATTCACCCACTCAAACAAGGTTTTTGTCATTGTTTTTTTTTAATTTAAATAACAAATACAAACATCACAAGCATGAATATTCTAAACATTCACGAATATACATACATATCAAGAGCCACGTAGTAAATTACAGTACATAACAACCCCCAACCCCAAAATAAAAACATCCATGTACTGTACATTCTAAATTGTCCATACGTGTTAAAGTGACCCTGCCTCTCATCCAAAGGTCAGATTGAACAGGTTAATGGTGTTGTTTTCTTGAACCTGCTATCAGAAAAAAAGAGCCTCCCACTAATTTGTCTTATCTTTTGGGTTGTTCTTCACAGGAGCACTATGCCACGCCAGGCTGGTCACCCTGATCCCAAAATCTGGAAGGGAGTATTCCTATCTGATGGAAGCTTCCTGCTCCTCGGTGGCCTACCTTTACTCGTGGACCACCGTGATGGTGTCCAAGCCCTCATCCTTTTCCATTATCACTCTGAGCTTTGACGAGTATGCCAAAGCTCCTTTCTATCCTGAATGCAAGCCTGCTGTCATTGTCACCAAGGTTTTGGCAGCTGCAGCCAAGGGTAACCTTGATTTTTATTCCTGTACATGACTACTGCATACTACACACACAATGCGGTTTGTGGTAGCTCCTTTGCCACCTTAATTACACACAAGATATAAATTGTTTATCCATTTTCCGATTCGCATTATCCTCACAAGGGTTGCGGTGGGAGCTGGAGCCTATCCCAGTTGACTTCGGGCAGTAGGTGGGGGACACCCTGAACCGACTGCCAGCCAATCGCAGGGCACACAGAGACGAACAACAAACCGCGCTCACGCTCACACCGAGGGACAATTTAGAGTGTTCTATTAGCCTGCCATGCATGTTTTTTGAATGTGGGATGAAACCGGAGTACCCGGAAAAAACCCATGCAGGCACGGGGAGAGCATGCAAACTCCACATAGGAAGGCCGGAGGCGGGATCGAACCCACGACCTCTGCACTGTGAGGTCGACGCGCTAACCACTCGATCACTGGGCCGCCCGCAGAAGTTAAGTATGCTCTTTGTACATGCCGTGAACAGGAATCGAACCAGGATTGTTGCGAGCACAACACAGGGTACTAACCACGACACGATCATGGCCCTATACATTGTTTAATATTACAAAAACTCCAACAAATAAAGGCCTCCCCTCATTGGTATTTACAGACACTATTTACGGTTGCTTGATTTTTGATTTGTTTTGTTTTATTTCAAGCCAAAATGTTAAACATGAGTGAGTTAAGAGGTCACTCGCGGTGAAATTAAACTTGAAAGTCAAGGTAGCACAGTGTATAAACCAATTTGCTTCTAAGACATTCAAGCAGCCAAGTGGGCGTGGTGAGCAAATCTATTAATGGCCTACAGGGGAATTATGATGAAGCCGAGGAATTCAGTCAAATATTGTCCTCCAGCAATGCTGGCCACACATTGATTGTGGGAGCCACTTTAAACATAGCAAATCACGAGAATGCTGATTAAGGTTGCCACCCTTATATATATAATATAACCATCTGTTTTTCAAAAAGGGTGGATGAACTGGAATACATGTACACAAAAATGCATCTTGCTTGCTCTTTGGAAGTGAAACTTTTCGTCCGATGCTTCTGAAAGTCATAAAAATCTGAATTTCACTAACGTTTTGGGGAATTCTTAATTTTCCTGCATAAATTGGTCATAAAATGTGATCTGATCTTCATCCCAAAAACCAAAATTAAAAAAACAACAACAACACAGTCTTCTTAAAGTAATACAACACAAATAATTATGTTTTTTTTTTTTAAATAGCAGAACATGAAGCATGGTTATTTTTCTATATGTGGCCTTCAATTGACTGTTGTACAGTCTCATGATGTACTCTGCCTCTTGCCCAAAAGTCATGGATAGTTTCCAGCTCACCCGCGACCCGAATGAGTTGTTTTCTTGAACCTGCTATCAGAAAAAAAAGCCTCCCACTAATTTGTCTTATCTGTTGGGTCGTGCTTCACAGGAGCGCTGTGCTACACCGAGCTGGGCACCCTGATCCCAAAATCTGGAGGGGAGTATTCCTCTCTGATGGAGGCTTTCGACTCCCTGCTGGCCTACCTGTACTCGTGGGCCACCGTGATGGTGTCCAAGCCCTCATCCTTTTCCATCATCACCCTGTGCTTTGCCAAGTTTACTCCTCGTTTCTATCCCGAATGCAACCCTCATGTTATTATCACCAAAGTGTCTGGCGGCTGCAGCTAAAAGTAACATTGATTTCTGCGCATAACTACTGGCAACACAAACAATAGTGCTTATGGAGTTATAAATACTGGAGACACCGCTCACTTTGCATGTTGGATTGGTCTTTAATTGTATGTTTAGTTTAAACAGACAAGTAGGATATTAAATGTTGTTTAATATTGGTGGACCATCTGCAGTGTCAAACTAGCAAGTTATGTGCAAAACAACTTCACCGCGGCCAAACCTTTAATCATTATCATCATTTTGGGAGCTGGCATTGTTCTCTTGGTGCAAGGTGAGATTTCATCAATGTTTAAATTTCATGTACAAGGGTTGTTTTGATCCTCTGGCTAGCCTATGTAAGTGGCCGAGAATAAAATGGTGCTATTAAGATGATAAATGGTTTTGTTTTCTTTTGTGCTTTTAGTCTAGCGTTATTATGGCAAGAATGTGTGCCCTTTAACCTTTGTGATTACGTACACTAGTTTGACAGAAGATCTCGATGATCACAATGAAAATGAAGAAAAAACATTACCACTAGATGTCAGTGGAGCATTGTTGAACGCAGGAACAAAACTTCCTTCACTCCCCCTGCACAGCTTGTTTGATGTGTATTTTATGCTTCAAAAGATAAGCTTGGCCGCATGTAAGACAATATCGTGCTATTATTCAGGCGTATGGAAAATGTGATGATTTTCCATAGGGTCTGAGTAGCCGTTTATGAAGTGTGGCAAAACATAATTCGACAAAGCTCAGTGTGTATTTGTTGCTCATGATATTTATTACAGCCTTTATTTAAACGTGTATAAAGTGTCTATTATAACATCTTGTCTTGAAATAAAACTGGCCCAGGTTATTTTAGTTGGCAACAAAAACTCCACACAAGTCCCAACGGGGATGTTAGCTCCGCCGCTAACATTACTGGTGTTCTGGCTGCTCCACGAGTATGAAAGAAAGACCACCAAAATAAGAGCTCCTGGCATGCCACGCCAATGAAAGAGATCCAATCCTCTTTATTTCAAGCCTGCATACCATGAAAATGTTATTTCAAGGTACTGTACAATTACTGCATTTAGTTTGGAGAATACTTAGCGGGATTCAGAATGCAGTAGTCATGAAGAGTGCCATAAAAGTCATAGTTACCGAAGGCTGCAGTTGCCAGACACTTGGCGACAATGACAGAAGGGTTTCATTCAGGTAAGAAAGGAGCCAAGGCATACGCGACAAAGCTCAGCGTGATGATGGCAAAAGCTGAGGGCTTGGACACCATCACAGTGGTCCACGAGTGAAGGTGGGCCAAGGGTGGGAGATAAAAACCTCCATCAAATAGGAAAACTCCCCTGCAGATTTTGAGATCACTGCAGCTTGACAGAGCACAGTGCTCTCTGCAGCACAGCACAACAGATAAGAAAAATTAGTGGGAGGATTTTCTTTCTTTCTATCTATCTATCTATCTATCTATCTATCTATCTATCTATCTATCTTTAACTCTATTTGGGGTTCATCTAATACTGGTTTCACCTGTTGAATTACTGACAAAATAAGTTTTATGCAACATCCTACTTTATTTTGATGCAACTGCATATCAAAAACGAAGGAATGCAACAATTCTTACTCAATGGCACATCGAATGGAAGACATCTACTTGATTGTTAACTGCAACTGATACTAAAACAAAAGAGTGTTCAAATTGGAAGACAACGGATTCAAAATTGTATGCATTTCAACGTAACAGTGCATGACACCCAACATATACTGTAGTATGTTGAAAATCGACGACTACAGTATACTAAAAAGTAAGACCCGCTGTGCTCGCTGTGATGTAATCAAGTGCCGTTTCACCAATTCAGTTATTGCTCGAGAGCATCCTAATCAATCCAGGCTGATTGAGAGGGAATATGCTAAATATGCTGATGAAATCACTGAGCACTCCAATACACAGACAAAAAAAAACTTAAAGATAGACTCATTAAAGGGATACAGTGGAAAACTCTGATTAGACCTTATCCGCATACCCTTATCATCATATTACTGGGATTTTCTTTCTCAATCAGATGCTGGATTATGATTTGCATTATAATACTGCAATCAATTCAGCGACCTTTCATTTAAAAAAAACTTTAAAAAACAGAATAAAGAAAATGCTGCAGATGAAACGAACATTTGAAAAAAATGTTTAAAATTGAAATGGCTATGCCCTCTCACAAATGTTTCATAAGAGACTTTGACAGATTTTGTGTGCTTACTTGTTTTCACAAGCAGGCTGCAGCTTGTTTACTGGGTCCTTCAGCAATGTGTCACAAAATCTTATCTCAAAATATGGCTTATATAATTTAACATCCACATAGGCTACATTCAGATACTGTATTCTTGTGGGTTCATCAGGGAGATTTTATGACAAATATGTGGCAAGAAGTTTGACATGTCTTGCCAATTACTGGTTACTTTTAGTTAGAGTAGTTGTTAGTTGTATAAGGGTGAACACCCAAGTCAAGGTAGAAACATTTTGTTGAATATCTGGACAAAGATGTGCTTGGAATTTTTTTGTCTTCATGTTTGCTGTTACAGTCTGCTTGCATTGGGACCAGGCGGGGGTGATTGCAACAGTGTGGTAGAACAGTACCACCTGATAAGTCCGCTTCTTTTTGAAACCAAATAAGTCCAACGAACATTTTTTAGAATTGTTTGACCGCGGCAGAGATCTCGTTCATCAAATGAATGTGACTACATTAAAATATCATATTTCAAGTCAAGTCAACTGTATTTATAGAGCACTTTCAAACAGCCATCGCTGCATACATCACTGGTCTTTCTTCAAACAGGCACCATGCCCAAAATAAAAATGATCCTTTTATCAAGGTTGAAAAAATATTAGGTAGTAATTGTGACTATCTAATATCTTTGACTGGACTTTAATTGCTGATCCCTCTTTGCTAACCAAAACAGCAGCACCGCGGAACATAAAAGTCTGTTAGATGAATTGCATGGCATGTTATAAGGAGGTCCCTATGCAGTATTGAAGAAAATTTAAGATGACACCTTTAAGCACAATTACTGTTTCAGTCTTGCCCAAGGACATTTGGCCAGCGGAATGTTGCAGCTGGGATTCGGTCACTGGACGGCCTGCTCTACCAACAGAGCTACAACTGCCTGTGAAAATATGAAATACCGGTACTGCTTACATTTTTTTGAATGAATTTTTTTTCTCAAAATAACATTGAGAATACAATGGTTATGCTCACAGATGTTCAGAGAAGTTTTTTTTAAACAGTCTGACAAGGTTTCTGTTTTCTTTACTGCTCTCTCTCTCTCTCTCTCTCTAATCTTAAAAATGCAGCATGGTTTGCTGCAGGTATGGATAAACTAGATAAGAAAGTGTAAGCTGGCAGGTGTTCTCACTGTTGAAGTTGTACAATAAACTAACAACATCTGATACTGTACATTATAATTCATAATTCACTGATCATACTACTTTTGTCACTTTTTCGGTCTGTACTATTTTTATATCATTTATTTAAGGTTGTTAAGACTAGGGCCTGACCAATATGGACTGATTGAGGCTGATGGCAAGCCTAATATTTGGCAGAGTAAAATTCAGCTCACCGATAATCGTCCAATTAATAAAAAAATATAATGAATAAAATAAATGATGTTTTTCCTTTTGTAATACAACAGTAAACAATAAAGACTGTTTTAGTATACATTCTCCAAATTTATTTGTTTAACTTGACAACAGAGAGAAGAATATGCCACAATTGGCTGATGTTTTTTTTTTTAAGGGGGTGGAGGTCACAAGCACATTCGAATTTTATCTTGTTCTGATGTTGTAATGTTTTAATGTGAAAAACAACAACAAAGTCAACCATTTTAAAACAGCTACTATCTGATTAATCAGTCAGGCCCTCATGAAGTCGCATTTTTCCCCGGCAACATTTTTGTGCATTTGTTTCCACTCGGCACATCTGTTTGCCCCTGAGTGTCTGTGCTGCATGTTTGTATGTTGCAGTCCGGGGGAATTCAGAGGCACGTCTGTAAATTTTGCCTGCTCATTGTGCCACAGCGGCTGCTCAGCTCGTGGCCCGCTCTTGCACTTGACGCGTGTTTAGCTGCTCTTTGATCAATAGATAGCGAGATGGCGGGCAGGTTGGAGATGCTGTTTAATGCACAGGTGCTTTTCTCCACACATCCTGCACACACAAGATGTGTGTGTATAAGGGTATGAAAGAGCGAAGAGTGTTATAAAGTGTACAGTAGTGGAAAATACATCACCAGTTTAAGTAGGATTTTTTAAAAAATACATGGAAGGGAAATAAGAAAGAGCAAAAAAAAGAAAAGAAATGATGTTGTTCGGGGGCATTTTGTCTCGATTGGAGGAGTGTAAACAGCTTTTAGTGAATGTCTGGCAGCATCCTCTCTGATGTTTATCCCATCTGTGCGCACTTCTAAACACCGCCTGGAGCCCCCAGCGCTTCACAGACTGGTTATGATCTCGGAGCTCATTGTTAGACATTCCTCTTCATCTGTCAAGCGAGATTTGTATGGGGGTAAACCTCCATATTGGAATCTTTATCACATCATTTCACCATGTTCAATCAGCGCACACGAAAAGCAAGGTTCATGACTGGTATGTGAGTCACTGACTCCTCTGGAATCTGATATAAAAACATGAACCTAAAACAGATGATTTTTTTTTTTTTAAATTGTGACCTGAACTGAAACATTTGTTTTCAAATATTTTAGTTGTGCTTCAATCAGTTCTATGTTTTCTTGGCTCCGCCATGCACTTCCAGGTGCTTTTCTGGCCGATCAGAAAGACCAAAGACGTTCATTGGATATATTAGACAGACTCTTGAATGTCAGCATGTGCAGTACATGTGTGATAAAACACATATATCGGTGATGTAAAGGCAAATAGCAATGTCTCTTGTGTGAGTGTGGCTGGAGGCGCTGAAAGTGCAATGCCTCAGTTCCCTTCTCATCATTTGATTTGAACAAGAAATATTCAAATTTAGCTCTTTTAGTTTCAATGATCAAATCATTGACTTTATTGAATTGAAAAACAAAATCAATGTAGAGCACGGACCCGAGAACTAAAATGAAAAAAAAAAAGCAGTTATTTTTATTTAATTTTTTAAAAGTTTTTATATGCAGGGTAGGGGACAGAGAGGCTCTGCCTCGCTGACCACACATTCCTGGGGTAGACTGGCAAGTCCCGCCGTCTTCATTATTCTACAAGGGGCAATTATGAGCCCAGTAGCAAGTGGCCTCACAAAAGAGGCCAGTGGAATAACAATCTAAAAGATTGCGTTGATCTGGCTTGATGCAACTTCTCCAAAGTTACAATCTACTTCTTGAACTTTACTGCTGCCCGCCTCCTAACTGGAGCTCATAGGAGGGAGCACATAACTCCAATTCTGGCCGCCCTTCACTGGCTGCCTGTACATTTTAGAGTTCATTTTAAGATTCTTGTATTTGTTTTTAGATCTGTAAATGCTATCACCCCAATTTACCACTCTGAGATCCTCCATCTCTACGTACTTGCCTTGTGCCTCAGGTCAGTGAACCAGACACTACTGGAGGTACAGAGGATGAAGCAGAGCCTCAGAGGGCATCAAGCTTTGTCGGTTGACGGGCCCTCCCTTTGGAATGACCTTCTGTTAAATGTTAGGTAAGCCCTCTCTCTGTGAAGTTTTAAAACACATTTTCATCTTTGGCATTGGGCTCAGCATTGTATTTTATTGTGTTTACAGTTTTTATGTTATTAATTTATTGTTTAACCGTCCTTGTTTTTATATGGCTGGTTTTTACTTTATGTACAGCACTTTGTATGCAGCTGTGGTTGTATTTTATAGTGTTCTATAAATAAAGTTGTGTTTTATAACAAGTCAGGAACCTTTTTATTTTTATTTTTTTAATATTCACATTTTGTTAAGTCATCTGAAGAATCTCGATTGCCCATAAGCGTGAATGTACCCTGCACAGACTCAAGACACCCTGTGGCAGATGTAGCAAAGTAGCCCTACAACATAGCAGTCTCCTTTGTGTTTCACAGGAGGGACAATGTTCTTTTCTTGGTATGCTTCAAAAAGTTCCTGTTTGGTCTTGACAACACAAATCTAAAATCTTTCGTTTTTTAAAAAAAAATACAGTAATTCAATTAATCCACAATTCAAAAGCAACGTCTGATTTTCAGTGGTTAATTTTCATGACATTGTTATTTTATTTTTTGGTTAGATCCAAGATATTTCAATGGCCACTGTGGGGTTTTCTTTCCTTAACAGAGGGGTCAACAATTTTGTCCGTGTGTGTAGTCCTATGTTACGCTGTAAAACATGCGTGTTCAACCCCGAAGTGACCAAATGGGAATCCTTGCTTGGTAAAGGCCTGCAAATCCCTGAAGGCTTTACATCCATAATAAACATCTGCCATCCACCGAGTGTGCTTGTTTAAACCTATGCTGGCATTTTCACATTTATCAGACATCAAGGTAATCCCGTTTTTCTGATAAACACCCTCAGTGTGAATCCTTGAGCGGCGATGTGGCTTGTCCTCCAGTCAATAACAAGCAGGGCTGCCTATCTTCAGATGGCATTAAAAGATAGGAAAGACTCATTTATGGACATACGTGCTGGCATAGATTTCCAATAGAATCCATTTAGAGCTTGTTTCCAAGTGGCTCTCCCTCACATTAGCGGCACAGAATTGACACTATCTATTGACACGTGGACTCATACATGTGTGGCCGGCTCATCAGTATTTACTACATGGGCCGAGATGCGCTACTGTACAAAATACATTTAGCGCCATCACTTATTTTCTGAGCAAACACCTTAAATATCTTCAAGATAGAGACCCCACCTCATGGTCAACATGGAACATGAATAACATTTTGACATGCCTCTCTTGGGATAGTCGGGACTTTGATAGGAGCCAAGGGAAATAAACGTAGAGGCTACTGATGCTGCCCTTGTGGGAAAGAATGGGACTTGCTCTGTAAAAAAAAAACCCTCAGAGTGATCGCAAGAGCACAAAATATCTATTTAACCCTGTGTAATGATTCTCCCAGACATAGGACGGGACATCAGTCATGATGGTCTGTGGTGTGATGACATCCCAGAAGTACTCCATTGGGTCCAGGTTTGGGGAATTGTAGCACAGTTAAGAATCAAGTACAGGTAAGTTATCAATACCTTTGTATTACCGTTTCTGTTCTAATTCACCCCAAACATGTTAGGGGTCTCACGTTCGTTCATACCAAACTACTTCTAGCATGTCCTAATGGACCTTGCTTTATGAACCGGGGAAACTAAGTGGGGCTCGCCACAGCTTTGATTAATTGAATAACTGACACGACGATATTTTCACATACTAACTTTTGAAGGAAACAAGATGTCTAACCGTGTTTCATCCCGTTTGATTAATTCAAGTTCAAGGGTTTATTGCTGTGATGGAAGAGAGAGGGGAGCATACAGTATGTAAGGGGAGGAGATCTGTCTTTGAAGTCATGTTCAGAATGTCTCTAGAGTACCACCGAGCCCCAGGCTGGACTCAGGCTATGAGGACGAAAAAGCAGTAAAAGCACTTTTCCACAGAGAGACCCAAAATGAAGATTGTAATAATTAACTACGTGCCCCTGTGTACTGCACTGACTGACTGTTACCATTTGTTTATTTTAAACAGCAACTAAAAATAGCTAAGCAGCAGAGTGTTCGGGGGATCTTAAAAGTTTGGAATCTGAGAAACAAACAAGACTTTGGGACCTGTACTATATTATGGCTCGTAGCAACACTGAAAATATTATTGTCCAATCCTCTCGTGTATCTCCATGTACCAAACGAGGATGCAACTATCACTCTTCACGTTGATCTGCAGCCCACAATGTTCTTCCCAGTAGACTGAAAGAACATTGTGGGCCATCCTGTTGGTTGAAACCACCTAGGCTCCAAGAGATTGTGTTGACATTTGAGGTTGAACAAAAACTAAAAACATGACATTTGTGGATCAAGTGGCGGACTGAGGGCAGATTTTGCGTTTTTAAACGATCCCGACTGAGGGAGGATTTCACTTTTTGTTGGGATCATTTTCATTTTTTTTTTTACAAATGAAACAAAAATTATAAGACAACTAAACTCATTCTAATACATTATGAACCATTGTAAATAAATATCAACGTAACTGCTATTTGCAGTCTGTATCTCCCTTTTTCATACGATAGGTTTATGAAGGGACAGCCAGAGGGAAAACAAAGCAGTATAATGTAACAAAAGGAAAAAGATCTATAGAACTATCTAGAATCAGAACTATAACATTACATAGCATAAATGTTCCGATCTGTGAAGGAAATGTCCACCATGTGAGGAAGAGATACAACCTGTTGGGACTCTAGAATGCAAAAGAGCTGTGTCACTGCAAGTGGACCACATCAAGCAACTTAATCCTATTGACATATATTTTGTTAATTTACTCTAAGAAGTGTGCAATTTGGGGAAAGTCCGAGTTTTTGGAATGTGGACAATAGTTACCAGGGTGTCATGAATAAATTGAACAGTTTGAATTTGGAATGGCAAAGATGGGGAACATTTTTCTTGAAGGTCTCTTTAACTTCAATGTTTTTTCTGGGGGAGGGGATCTGAGAAAAGTGGCAATATAGAGAATGTGGAAAATAGACCAACCGAATGTCCTAAATTAAGTGAATACTTTTAGATTGGATCGGGTTGAGTTGATGGCGAAATGTGAAAGGAGTAGAAATTGGCAGAATAATAATATTAACCCATTTTTATTGTATTGTAGACTAACAAGGGCAATTAAACAACCGAAGTAGAATTTTGCTCATTAGTGCCCGCTTGAGCTCGAAAATACTCTTAAACTGTGAGCTTCCTATTTATGACTTTTTCATGGAACCTACCATGTCGACTGAAACGCAGGCTCTCCTTCTTAGAGAGTTGTGTATCCTTCGGCTCTTATATATGTATCTATAATGTTCACGTTATTTAGTTGGGTAAACTTTCAGTGTCGTTGTCCAGAATAATGCCACTGGTAGAGCATTTGGCAGCCCCGTTTGTACCAACCCCCCTACCTTTCCGTCATTGGTTTGTTCCTCTCTCCAGCTGATCGGCCCAGGAATCCCCGGTGGTTCCGTCCGTCATCGGCTTTGACGGCTCCCATGTTTTACTCTCTCTTCAGGCTGTTTTAATCCACCAGACTTTGTGGCCGCTCGTGTCGGCAAATTGCTCCACGTCCGTCGAAATTCGAAAAAAAAAAGGATTATCTCGTCGGGCCACCGCGTTTTCTGTGAAACCAGACGGGGGGATCTATAGGCGAATTGAAAGGCCCTCGCTCCATCCCCGGATTCACCTGCTACACGGAGAGCCTCAACACGGAAGACCGACATGGGGGACACCGGGAGCGAGGGCAGCAAGCCCCCGAGTAACGTCAATGTCGTACCGCCGCGTTGTCCCTGCGGCTTCTGGGGGTAAGACCGGTAACCTTTCTATACGTCTTGTTTGTGGCTCTTTAGCTTCACTGTCGACGGTTAGCTTAGCCGCTTAGCCATTAGCGCTAACAGCTCAAGCGGGGATGAGCTTGTTATGAGCCCCCTCCTCCTCCTCCTCCTCTTCCCCTCCCTTCCCCATTGTTTTGTAGCTTTAGCTGCAGCTGGTCTCGCTCACTCCCCGAGATACCAGGACTGATAATCCAGCTAATGTCACAGGTGTGACAGGGCTAATAATGCGGCGTGGTAAAAGTGCAAATACATGGACAAACAAACTTTAGAGAGCGTATGTTTCCCTAGGAACGTTATTGTAATAAGCTCTCTTTTCATCGATTGTTTTGTCTTCCTGTACAGTGGACCTGCAAAATCCTGACATTTGGAAGCATTTGAATGCATCATGCACACAATTTTTTTTTATACAGTACACCCTTGTTTTAGACACACACTCTCGCGTACGTGTCTTTTTCTTTGCCCAATAATAGACTGAGATGTATATTTTTGTGAAGCTATAGACAGTGGCGAGTTCTATGGTAACATAAGATCTGTTGTAAGTACGTAATTCGATTAATGATGAAGAGACAAGCACAGTTAGTCCCAAAATACCTTTATAAAAAAAAAAAAACAAAAGCAGACAAAAAACACCCCGCAACAATTTGTTTTTTTTAAGTTTTATGGGTATTAAGTCAAGTGCATATCATATTAACATCCACCTGCAGTGATGGTGGTGGTGTGTACTTATTTAAATGTATGCAAATATCTGAGTAACAAATATATTAAGATGTTCATAGTGGCTTAAAGCATTTATTTAAAAAAAAGGGCTATGAAGGAGTCACATGCAACAAGTCAATAAGCGGACTATTGATCAAAACCATAATATCACCTTATGTTAGCACTTGTTGTCAAAGTTAAACCTTTGTCATTTTTTTACTCCATAAAATACAATTAAATGCATCACTATGTTGTAGTTTCACAACAACTGCAGAGTGTGAAATTAAAACTTTGATGAAGTTGGATGTGACTCATTAATCCAGACAATGTTTTCATCATCATCAAAGTTAAGACTAACTAGAGTGATTTAGTTATTCATTCATATATTGACTTATTTTAAAGCAAAGGCAAACTTCAATTTACCCTTGACTTCAATAACTCTTATGCAAGGTATACAAAGAGTGATAATCATGACATTATCAACCTCTCAACAAAAGCCAGAGAATGGAATGCCTAAAAAAAGATTACCCTGTGCTATTTATCCTCAGTGTGAGTTTATTTTTAAGTAATATCTTTTCCGTGGTCTGCTCAGAAAACTGCTGAGGCTGACAATTACAAGTGTAAACTTTTACGTATTTGCAATGGCATATGCTTATGTGATCAACATAGAGTTTGGATGATCCATTATGTTTTGTGATTGTATGATGCAAACTATCTATTCACAGTGGATATCAAAAGTCACATAGACCAATTTTATGTAAATACCCTCAAAGCTGAAATCTAATTCAATCACACCTTATTTGTTTCATTTCAAATTCATTGTGTTGACGTGTAGCGCCAAAAAGATTTAAATTGTCTTGATGTCCCAATATTCATGGACCTGACTGTACTACCGCCTCAATGAGGCATGGCGGAAGTAGTGCCATGGCGTGGGCATCTCTGGCTGCCAGTGGAACTTCCTTTATTATTATATTACCAGCTCATATTCAGCAAAATGCTTCAGAACTCATTGGACGGTGCTTCACAGTGCAGATGGACAATGACCTGAAGCATACTGCGAAAGAACTTTTTTTTTTTCCTTCAAGGGACAAAAGTGAAATATTTTCTATTTGCCAAGTTACTCCTGAATTGAATTGAGCATCCATTTTACATACTAAAGACGAATCTGAAGGGACAATAGCCAAAACATAAGGAGGAACTAAAGACAGCTGTAGTAGAGGCCTGGCAGAACATCACTAAGGATGAAATCCTGCATCTAGTAGTGGCTGTTTTCCAGACTTCAGGCTGTAATTTACTGCAAAGGATTTACAAGCAAATATTAAAAAGGGAATGTTTGTTTTATGATTGTTAATTTGTCCCACTACTTTTGGTCCCTGAAAAAGTGGGAGGCACATATACAAACTGTCGTAATTCCTACAAAGTTGTCCTGATTTGGATGTTAAATTAAAGCTTGAAGTCTGAAGTTAAGGCTCATATCGTTCCCTTCATTTGAAACCCTTTGTGGTGGTGTTTAGAACAGAAAAGATGAGAATTGTGTTGATCTTCCAGTTTTTATGGACCACCACCTAACTGCATGGCAGTGAATTTAACAGCTCACTTTGGTAGCGTCTGTTAAATGCAGCTCCAGTGTAACAAGCTCCAACCATCCATATTTTTGTATTTATTTATTTTTGCCCATGAGGGCTGTCATTCAGACAGAATCGATGAGAAGGCATTGCTTACCGTCTTGTCTATTCCAATTATTTTCATTAGTAGCAGCGGTGGACCACCTTAGACTGATTGGTTGTGCTGTGCTCCAACTTCCTTAACCATAACAAGCATGTTGTCATTCCCTTCCCGCTTACGTTTCTTCTTTTGCAACTTGTTAAGAATCTTATTTGATTACATCGGCTCATAAAGGAATTTTTGTTTTTCGCCAGACAATGGACACATTTATTTGCTACTAGTGTAGCACAATAACCTGTGTACAAATTTGAATAGGATTTGGTATGTCGCCTTTGTATCACCTAAGGACTGAATCTGGAGGGTTTTTTGTAACAAGGACATAACTTGGAAGTAACAAAACTTTTTTTTTTTTGCCTACATGTTCTCTGCCAAGGAACTATGGTGAAGAGAAAGGAGCAGCTTTATTTAGTCAGGCCATAGCCTTGTTTAATAGAAAAATAGTGCTTCACCGTCTTTTGATATATGCAGCACAATAGCAGGGTTTCATTCTACACAAAAAGTTCAGACCAAATGCCAGATCATCCATGACAACGGTTTTCAAGCTCTGACTTTTTGCATGACTTAATTTGTGGAATTCTAAAATATTCAGCCCCAAGTATGTGCGACTTTAGCAGTTCACCTGTGGTTTTGATCTAAAGATCCTAATCCTTGCTATCCTTTCTTACTTAGTATCGTCGTCAGCAGTATATCAACTGGTCATTTGCTGAGAACAGATTAGGAACGCATTTGCCATTTTGCAAATAATATTGCATTTGTGTCCTCCATTTTATGGTCCCAATGATAAGGTTGCTTTTTCATCTACACTTCTTTTTTGTGTCATACCAATCACAAGAGTGACAGACAGACGTTGGGTTTTCCGCAGCCGATCCCTTTTTCTGAAATGGACCGAAAGCTGTGCTCCGAATAAATAAAATGTGACCGACCGTCATGCTTGGTGCACAGATGGTAAGGAGGGAGGTTGGAGAGGAAATGAGTTATCTCTCAGCAGAGAGCCAGGATCAGCTGTTGTGTCTGAGTTGTCACTTGTCGCTGAAATCAGCAAAGCTTCAGTGAGCCATTCAGACTTTTGATCAAAGAGTCGTGAGGGCGGTGGTGTTCAGTTAATAGAAAGAAATTCTCTACCGAAGTACAAACAGGGGAAAATCAGCTTCTGGAGTCAAGCTATTGATGTTTTTGTTTGTACATGAATCCCAAATGACTAAGTCATTCTCAGCCTGGGACTGTAGATCATGGTTGAAGACTTGTAGATAGCCTTCCCCTTTGTCAACCATTATTTATCACGTGCAAAGAAAAAAAAGCAATTTTGAACGAGACATTTTTATATAAAATGTTTTTTTCTGCTCTGTTTTATTTTTTCCCCAGGTCCAGCAAAACGATGAACCTATGCTCCAAATGTTTTGCAGGTTGGTTGTTCTTTTGTTCTATGTTCGGTTTAGTCTTCACTGCTGTAAGTTTTCCCAAACTGTGTTGACTGTTCAAAGAAAGTCGCTGGATATGCTTTTTGGGGGAGAAATGTATACCGTATGGTTGTGAAAATTCACAACTGCAAGACGCACATAAATGTCTCAAATCTTTTCAAAAATGTATGGGGCGCCTAATAATGCGAATGTATAAACATCGAGTCCCAAAAATCTGTGAATGCTGTTGTGTGACTTCAGTAACAGGTCCGCTTGACAAACTGATGTTGTGCTGACACGTTGCTTATATCGAGGAAAGGCAGATGTAACTGAGGACAACATGCAGACGTTAAAGTGGGAAGGCAAGTGTGAAAGAGGACGCTAAAGGCGTGCCCCCAGTAGTTGCCAGTATGTGCATAGTGCAAAACAACATCCCGAAAATGGCAGCTACGAAGAGACACGCTTACGAAGCACAGTTTAAACTGCAAGCTATCAGTGACGCGGAAGACCATTGGAATCAAGCAGCTGCGAGAGAATTCAAAGTCCACTCTTACATGATGCTTGATGGTTTTGTTTTATGAAATGGCGCCATCTATCTACCCGCGCAAGGATGATCGTGACACAGCAACTTCTGGGGGATTTCAAGGAAAAGTTGGATTTCAAGTTATTTGACACCCCTGGTTTAAATAGTTCAGTGCGACTGTTTCAGTCCTGTTTGCATGTGTTCCGTCTGTTCATAGGCACACGCAACTCCTTTTCATTTATTAATGAGGCGCAGCAATGCACACTCGCACTGATAATAGCCAAGCATTGCTAGTGCTAGCAGCGCAACCATGCATTTGGCTAACAAGTCAACAGTGTTTTTGTTTTATTTCATTGCTCGTTTGTGCACTATTGATTCTGCGAACAATGACAGTAAGCACATATGCAGTTACTTTTCGATTGAGTGTCATTTAACAACATATTACACGCACTGCTGTGACCAAATGATTTTGTAGGGGGTGCCAAAGTCACCTATATCCAATACAATTTAAAAAAAAGGTAATAAAATGAAGGAAATATATTTTAAGACACTTATTGGTGTCTGTCAGTCTCTCTGTTTGTCTGTGCGCGTGTATTAATGTTTCACACTTATAATAAGTCTTTATTCATTTTTCTGCCACAATTTCATATGGCCATGATTCTGATGAGGACGCTAGGGGCACTTTATATTGATATTGACTCTAATATGAAGTCTTTTCTTTCCCAGACATTCAGAAGAAACAGCCAGATGGTGCCTCAAAAGCCTCTTCAACTCCCAGCTGTAGCAACAGTAGCAGTCAAGCAGACGTGTTCTGCAGTGAAACAACTAAAGGCATCAGTCAGTCCTTCATAGCCATGTCAGACCCCTCAGAGGATCCTTTGCCAGGAGATGCAGCAGTGACCTCTCTACCTGCTCAGGACGGTACGTCAGGAGAACACATTGGTGTATATTTGATGGGTGAAAAAGAATCATGGACGTCTCGAGAAATGTACATGAAATGGTTGTATGAAAAAAATGATAATGACCAAAGTGACCACATATAAATGAAATAGTTTTTTTGTCCATGGAAACTTTTTTGTAGAAGACGGCAAGAAAAGGTCGCAGCTCTCCAAACTATATTTGTCCTCTATGGCACTCATGGTGTGGTTGAAAGCTCAGAGTTATCTATTCAGTGTGAGGGCTTAAAGAGGACATCTGCAATTGCCAGGGCATCCGTCACCGCTGACCGGTGGCAAGGGCATTTGCTAAGACCCGTCCAGGATGAGATGACAAAAAGGCTACAAAAAGGACATTTGGAGCTGTAAATATTTCCACTCTACTTCCTTCTCACAGTTCCAATAATTTGCAGTCATATACTTAACCAAGTCACTGAAAACCCCTCAATAGAATTGTACTCTGTACTTTTTTAGCTAAAGTGCAATCATACAAATGAAAAGTCTATCCAAAAAGTTTTTCCAGCATTGATATTTTCATGACGTAAGGGGGGAGGCATTTTACAGCTAAAGTACAGTGGTATGCTATGTCTTAAGTTTTAACCAGTTTTGGGCTTTTTTTTTTTTTTTTTGCATTGAGCCTGGCTTTGCCTGCCACAAGATATACATGATATGGGTGGTTCTCAGAAAGTATGGTCCAACAGTTTAACATGAGTGCCCCAAAATAAACTTGTTCAAAACCAGGTCAAAATGATATATACTTTCAAGCAAGCGTTCCTACTGCACGCTCTGAAAAAGTATAGTTCACTCAACCCTTTTGTTCGCAAGAGATTGTTAAATGTCGTGGTCCTCCATTGTTTCTGATTTGAGCCATACTCAAGAATACACTAGCGAAATAGTGCGTGCACATAGCCTGAAAAAAAATGTATCTATCTAATATACATTTTAATACAAATAAAAGGACCCCACCCTTGATTTGTATCTTACTTGGTGGTCATTGTAGGATAATGATGGGGAAAAAGCATTTTAAAGAAAGGTTAATATCTTATTTTGCAAAGAACCCATTGATCTTCTGGTTCAACTTCCTAAAATATTTCCGCTGAAAGTATGCAATAAATTACAGTAGTAGATCGTGAGTGCCAACTTGAGGAAACAAAGAAGTAACAAAACTAACCTATTTGTTCTGGCGACACATTATCAAATTACGGATAGCAAGGGACTCGATTAACGGTATGCTTTTGCATTGACATTCTGCCACTTTATTGGTAACAGCTGTTTTGAAGCTGATGCATATTAAGGGGGTCATGGTCTCTTAATTGCATGGGTTTGTTGTCATGTCACCAAGAGGAAGTGGCCACGAGGGCTATTTTTTACCACTCAAAAATGACTCGCACACAAATGACGCAAAAATCTCAGTGAAGTTGTTTATTTCATTCCTGCAGTATGTCTGCAACATTGCAAGCGGTGAAACCTGGTGATTGATTGTAAAGGGAAGAAAATAATGACTCTCGAAGTGGGTCAGTGTTTGATTATCCTTTTAGACCACACTTTCTGAGAACCACCCATGTCATGTTAATTTATGTTAGGATTTAATATAGCTAAGGGTTAAGGTAACCCAGCACATGATCCAGTATAATACTTTTCAGTTCTCGTCTATCCTCTTTTTGTATTTGCATATGTGCATGGCCCTTTCTGCTCTCCTCAATATTTATAGTATTTTTTTGTTGAATTATTTATGATTCTGATGCCTTTTGCAAGAATATTCAATACACTATTAAAGTCTGTCGGTGAGAATGAACCTTCTACGACAGTAAACAGCATTTAGTCATTGTCACGCATCTCTTCCCGGTCTTATTGCACCGCATCTCTGTTGCAGAAGTATGCAGCACAGACACAGCCTTCAGCTCACTCTCCACTCCTACAAAACGCTCCTTTGAATCAGGTACGTCTCTGCTAGACTGCAAAACATCTCACCCCACTGCATTTCGAGCAAGGCACATGTCTGAAATGGATAATTTAGTTTTGCAGACTTACAGGCAGCACTATTGCTCAGGCGAATAGTTTTCTAGCCTCATGTTATATTTTGTCAAGAAACTATACAAAGTGTTGTATAAATTATTCTAGAATTATCAATCTGCTATAAGTGACACCAGAAACATTAGACTTCTTTTATTTTGCTTGCACCCGAAAGTAATGTAATGCATATATAACACATGTATTTCTATATAGACATACAACAGAACTCAGCATTCCACATCGTACCCATTAAAACGTGTAACTGAGGCAACATACTTCTCACCTCATGAAAGCAGTCCATACCACCTTCAAATATCAGTCTTCAAAGCCATGAAGGTAGCGTACTTTAGAACAGGATTTATTCCATGTTTGGCTTGAAGAAGTTGAATGGCATTTCTGCCATTACCATGGCAACCAAGGCTCACCTGCTAGAGTGCCTAATTTAATAATGGTGGAGTCCATTACTCTTCAGAGTTGAGCGGAGGTCAACTTTTGAGTTACTGTAAAAGGAAATTACTTTTCTCTACTGTAGGGGGAGCCCAGGTGCAGCCCATTATTTATTACAGCGACTGCACTCAAATGTCATTCGACTGTATATGCTGAACTTTTAACCCACTTGTACACATTTAACATTAGAATGAAAATTTGATATTCCATAAATCAATTCTCAAAATGATTTACCCTTTCTTGTACTTCACACAAGTTTGAGTTGCTTTCAATTTGCCTGGATGGAGTTTTGCTCAGACAGATGAAAGCCAGGGGAGGAGAGCGGTCATGTGCTAACAACATGCACACACGCACACACTCACTGGTGCACTCGGATGTTCACACACTCTTATTGATGGTGCGGAGCGGCAGAATCTGGCAGCTCAACTTGGCCTAGTTCCCAGAGATTTATTGAGTGCTGATCTGCATTCGGCCCGGCAAGAGAAAAAGTCTGCAGGATTGATGAGGAAAAGTCTTGCTGACCGGTTAAAATGGCTGCAGGTAGATGTTGTTCCTGTGTCCGCCCATGCTTTTTTGACTAGACTAAGACTCAAAACACTGTGCAAGACTGTTGTTGTTGGGCATTATATCAAATATACCATACAATATTTGGGTGTACAGTTGTGCTCCTAAATTTACCCAACCTGACAGAATATGTAAGATTTATACCATTTTTTGGGCAGAACCCCCCCCCCCCCCAAAAAAAAACATGCGTGATCAGCCAAGTCATTGCAGAATAGCACAAACAAAACATAGCAAAAAATATTTTTTAATGAAGAAAAAAAAATTGACATTATTTTACAAAATTTTGTCAGGGTATGTAAAAACCACAATTCTGTAATGGCCCTGGGATGAGACTTTTTGTTTTAAATAATTTTGTTACAAATGTGTTTGTCCTGCATGGAATAAATCCTCTGCTGAAGCTGTTCAACTTCTCGCCAACGTTCTGTTTCCGTCCTCCGTTAAGATACTCTGAGAATGTAATTCTTTTTGGATCAATGGTGAAATGTTAAGCCGCTTGCACTGCATACACTTTCTCTTAAAACCGTCTTCTCAGCACAGATTCATGTTGTGGTTACTATTCATCATTATTTTGTGTTATTTAAATGGATGATACAACAGGCGGTTAATTGGGGTGTGGCGTCTAAAAGAGCTGAGGCTACCATTTGGGGAAATACGAATAATTTTATCTTTGAACTCTTTTCCAACTCATTCATTATTCGTGACCAATACACAGACAGCGGAAAAGGTGAAAGTTTTAACTCTGAGTATTCATAGTATTTCGTAATTATATAGTGTATAAAATATATTTCTACTTAATTGTGTGTACGTATTTATCTCATTGTTTGTGTTCATGTTCTATTTGTGTGTGTCTGTAGCCTCTGAGTCACAAAGTGACAGTTCTCCTGAGAAGCGAGCGAGAGTGGGTGAAATGCCGGGGCCTGAGGAGTCGTCATCATCATCATCGTCGTCGTCGTCATCTTGTTCTGCGTCATCGTCATCCTCTGCGTCGTCTCGCGGCGGCTCCAAACAGCGGAGCCGCAAGCGTTGCCATCGCTGCCAAACCAAACTGGAGCTAGTGCAACAAGAGCTGGGCTCCTGTCGCTGTGGTACGACAAAACAACCCGCAGGAACACACATTCAGAATACTCAGTTGACATGTTTGTTTGTTTGTTTGTTTGTTTATTGAACATAAAACATATATACAGTAATAATTTGACAGAAAATAAGGTAGATAAAAAAAAGAAAGAAATCAATCTTCATACAACACAGTTATTATGTTCAAGGGAGTAGGAAGAAGTAAAAAACTTATCTAGTCATTTTTATATCAATCAGAAAAGAAAAAAGTAAGAAGAAAGAAGTCTCCATTAAGGCTCATACTTTACCCTTAACCGTGATATTTTTACAACTTTTGGTTTGTATCGGGATTATATACTTCCACACCCTGACACTCTTGTGTCAATTTTCTCTTGTATTCATAATGGTGTATTCACATGTAGAAGTATGTGAACTGAAATGCACATGCAATTGCTTTAATTATGATTGAACAGCCTCAGCAATCATTATAGATTTTTTTTTTACCTATTCAAAATAGGAAAAAAAATATTTATCGGATTAAGGATAAAATACAATCAAATACAGATATCTAGTAGAAAATCCTGTTCAAAATCTGGTAGTAAAGCTATTTGATTACAATGTAATGTAGTATAATATACAGTGTTGTTTAACTATAAATCGATGCTCTGCTTTGAGTGACATAAATGCGTATTTGCTGATAATGTAAAGATGCTACCCCAGAGCAGTAGCGCTGATGTACCTTCATCTAGTGTTAATACAATTTAGAGTAAGTGTCGCCTCTAAAGTCGCTCTTGTCACACAAAACATCACTAATATTCCCTTGGAGAATACATTTCAGTTGATTCACCCCTCTGAGGTCTAATTTAATTTGTTCAATGGCTCTTTGTTGGCATATGGCATATTTTATTGTTTCACCAACCGGATTGTGACTTCAGTCCATTGGGGAGGAGTTAGCGCACCATAGACACAACTGGTGTGGAAAATGTCCGATGTTTTTCCCTTCAGGCGTAGTCGTTGCTGGTGCTGAAATGAGGGTCAGTGCGCGGGTGCTGTAGATAGCCTTTATGTTTCACTTTGAACAAACACCTAAGCCAATTACAAGGAATACTAATGCGGTTTAAACCAATAACCGTGCTTGCTAATCAACTTGTTTGCATACAAATGAACATACTTAAATAGTCACAGCGCTTCACTGCATACAAATGAACATACTTAGAAAGTCACGGTGCTTCGTTGCTGTAAAGACCATTTGTTTAAACCCCTGGAGTCATTTTTTAAATTAGAAATGGGCTCACTTCTTTTTTTCGGAGGGGGGGGGGGGGGGGATACATGGGACATCCATCCCTAATCGTCTCTTGTTTACTTTGAAATTATGCTATTAGAGTGATTTCTGACCATTCAGGTAATTACCGTTTCTGCTGGATTCTTCACATTATGAATGTTGATGCGCTCACGCATGAGATTGGGGACGTTCAAAAGGTTCAGCTGAACTACTTTATAAATGATCATGTTTTGATGGCAAGTATTACAGTGCATACAGTCATTCTGTTGCTGTTTGGCTCGGGAAAGATTCCACATCTATCTCCTTTGAGAGGCTTTTAATGTTACGTAACGATCTCCCTTCCACTCCATTGGTGCCGTGTGCAATCACAGTGTTTTTAATTGCATATCAAGCAGCTGTCAAACTGGGCTTTTTAATCACTGCTCATTGAATGCCAGCAGTGTTATTATGTGTATTAATGAATGGATTTAAGAAGATGACAACTAATAAGATTTGTTACGCATGGCAAAACTCCAAAAGCGGCGACCAGTGCTCGTGCTCGTGTGTTCATATAGACTGAGAAAAGACAAAAATGATTCAGTGGGTTTGTCCAAACCGAAATGTTAGGATACAGTAGAGCCTCCAAAGCATGCTGCTGAACGGGCAGGGTTCTGCAGCTGGTGTTGATGCGATCCGAAATTTGAATCACCCTTGCAACCTTACAGCTGGAACACCAATCATATTCCATGAGCTCAAACAAAAATTACATTTGCCGGTACGTCGGGAGCTTTAGCAGGCCGCCACCAACCGTACTCTGTGTGTGTGTGTGTGTGCGCGCGCGTGTTTCCACTACGCAGGCGATCATTACTGACTTTAAATCAACTCCGCAACGTGTGTAGCGACAGCAATAGACAGTTGAAGCTTGTTGCTCGCTAGCTGATGCAGCGTAAGTCACTCCAAGCTGTGTCTCCATTTCCAACTACCGCAGTGGGTGACATGAGCGACGCAGCCCAGTGATTCTCAGTCTTGCTATTCAACGCTACACAGCACATCGACACAGCGCCGGTCGTGCTTTAGTATCCTTTCATGCGCATCCCATCAGCATTCCAAAATAAATACATCCAAACCACTGGAATTGTTAAATTATAAAAACAATGAAACTGTGATTTAAAACAAAACAAAACAAAACATTCTTTTCACATGATTGCATAAATGAACAATAATCCTTCAAGGTGAACTTAATTTGATCTTTTCAGACATGTTGACTTCACATGTCCAGTTATTTTTGCAGACCTTGCTGTTCTCTAGTAGTGTTGCTGAATAAATTTCACTCCAGATGTTTGATCCATGAATCTCTCAGTACCACTCGTACAAATGATCTAAACAGTGTTCCTCCTTCCATGTGCAGGTTATGTCTTCTGTATGCTCCATCGGCTCCCGGAGCAACACGACTGTCTTTTTGATCACCTGGGCAGCGGGCGCCAGGAGGCCGTCCTCAAAATGGTCAAACTGGACCGCAAAGTGGGCCGTTCCTGCCAGCGCATTGGAGAGGAGTGCTCATGAGCGCCACCCCCAAGAGAGAATCTCGACACAAAAGCCCTAGCAGGGATTTTTTTTTCTCTCTCACTCTTTTCTTTTTTTGTACAGCCTATTCATTGAAAAGGATGCTCGCTGTCTTTAAATCCCATTTATCCACACTCATCCCAGACTTTTTGTGCTTCTGTCAGCTTGATTGTTTCCCTGCTGCTAAACACAACTCCAATTCACCAACGAGAACCAGAGAGAGCAAAAGGACTTTGGGACTTTTCAATTCTTTTTTTTTTTTCTTCCCTTTCCCCGACTTTACACGTGTGAGTGGACTAACAAATGAGCAGAAGCATTAAGAGGACAAGCACGCTTGATTCCAAGGTTTGTCCAGGAAGCCAGTTAATGATGATACCTCAAAGAAAAGAAAATACGACGATGAAGGGGACAATGTGAGTTTTTAGTCTCCGTACCTCAACAAGAAATTATCCACAACTGCTTCTTGGACCGAAGCAAGACATAAAACCATGGGACCCAGTGTCTTCGCCACCTCGAATAATCGTTACCAAGCTGGTCATTATCCACCTCAGGATATGGAAGCCTCTTCCCTCCAAGCTCCTCCCTCTGTATTTTCATCAAGGATTTTGGTATTTTCCGGACACCCAATCTGCAACTCTTGAGTTTAACTCAAACGCCATTCGGCTGAATATTTTAGTCATGCAAGTCATTGCTTAATAATGGTGGAGTCCATGTTTTTTGTTTTTTTTTGACTGACCAAGACTTAACGTGTTGGTGTCCAATGAAAATCATGCATCCGTTTTTTGTTTTTAAGACAAAGGGGGTGGGGGTTGGGGCGACTAAATAAATCGAAATATTTGAAAATGCATGGTTTTCATTGGACAGTGGTGACATTTCCCTTCATTTTTGTTTATTATTATTTTTTTAACCTTCACATCATGTATACGCATGTTTGGGTGTTTGATGACAGCCTGCATTGTACATCCATTTTGAGCATTTTGACACTTTTGTAAATACACGTGTTGCCGTTTGTTTCTGCGCTATGTGGACAGAAGCTGAGCTGTTTTGACTTGGCGGTTCCTCTTTTCGAGGTGGTGGTGGTTCAGGTTTTTTTTTTTTAGTTAGTTCGACATATTTTTAAAGGTCTTCACGAGCAGGGTTGTCGGGGTTTTCATTTTTCCAGCTTCAGGTACTTAATCAGTCCTTGACATTGGCCAGTGTTTTGATTTCCAGCTAATCATGTTGACAATATTCAATTTGTTTCTTTTTTTTGCTCTCTGCTGCCTCTCCTTACTCTTACTAGATGAGGCGCAGTGAACAATAAATCCTCCTATTTCAGAAAAGAAAAAAATCTAATGTTGATTTTAGAAGAATTGAAAAAAAAAGATTGAATATTGTGTACCACGGAGAAAACTTTTATTTAACCTCTTTTTTGCCTTTTCAGGTTGACTTACACCTAAGTGTAGAGTTTTTCTGTTATAATATGGTATTTGGGGGATAAAAAAATATTACAAAATTATTATATATTTTTTTCTTTTCATGTCTACATTTTGCTTTCCTCCTGTTTTTTTCCTTTTAATGAGAATAATAATAATAAAAAAAATCAGACAACGTGTCTCTTGGACTACTTACTGAAAACTACATAAGATACATATAGTGTTTTGTGTGTGGAACACAGGCAGAGACGGAGCTACGTGGTGGTGAAAAATGTCACAATGGCCACCCCAACAATTGGCGAACATTTTGATACCTACTTTCCTGCCATTTACACATGGATGTAATATTCTTAGGTCCTTTCATACTTTGCCACAATTAATTTATATCAACCGCACGTTTGAAGAATAAGGTGAAGAAGTTATCTCTCGCAAAGAATGTTTGATTTTCACAGTCAACATCACTCAAAATCATTACTTTCACACAAGTGCAAACAACACGGTCGAGAAGTCATTGTTTAGCATAGATTGAGTCACATTCACAGAGATATATTTTGTAATAATAATTTTCTGACCAACTAATTTCCTGTGGTACACCTGATGATCTCTTGCGCTTCACAATTGTGCCTCGCTCCACACAGTGATCGGTAATCACAGGTCTGTGCTGAAGCGTCACTAGGTTGCTTTATTTTGCACTCTGCATAGAACAGCATTTAGACTTTTTGGACACGTTTTCCCCGCATGTGTCTTATGGCTGCGTGCCATCTGCTGCATCCTGGCCAATTCATTATCATGATGTCAGCATGTGTTTACAGCTCACAGAGGGAGCGGCTATAAAGGGGCTCTCATCTACTTAACCAATATGTTTATATGCGCCCGCGCCCGTGTTTGCTAATGGAGAATTTAAACTAAAGAGTCTTCTGACAGCAGCAATGAGCCTTGGCGGGGCGAGCTGCATTAATTCATGTAGTGGGGGTGCAGGAACAGGAAATGTGGACCTGATCAAAAGGCAACTTCCAAGGCTGGAGTTGGATCAGATCCAGTGCCAGTGCAACCGGAGTCCTGCTTTACCCAAAAAGGGTTCAAACTGCTGGAAGTGGGCATCTACTTAAGAAGCTGGTTAGGTAACGTCATGCCGAATTAATTCTAAAGTTGTAGTTATAAAAAGGAACTCAAGCTCTGATGTCTGACCTTGCATGTATATTAAATCAGACGCTACTTTCACATGGTCACTGGGAACCTCATTCGGTCCCGTGCGATCTAAAACAAGAGCTGGAAAATATGAATCAGGTTTCATTTTGATTGACACTTTGAGATGCATCCATCCATCCATGCATCCATTTTCTAAACCGCATATCCTCACGAGGGTTGCGGGTGTACTGGAGCCTATGCTTGCTGTCCTCGATACACCCTGAACTGGTTGACAGCCAATCACAGGGCACACATAGATAAAGAACCATTCACCATCACAATCACACCTAGGGACAATTAAGAGTGTTCCATTAACCTGCCATGCATGTTTTTAGAATGTGGGAGGAAACCGGAGTACCCAGAGAAAACCCTCTGTCTGATGAGTGGGAAGTATTATCAAACAATGGGTTCATCATTTTGAACTATTTTTTGTGAATACTGTCCTCCCCGTTCTCCTCAGGCTTCTTTGCATCCACCGTCAGTGACTACACTCCCTATTTTGTGTGTCACCGTTGTCTGTGCCCAAGATAAATCGCTCCTATTGGATGACAACATCCATAACTGACATTGCTGTTTTGTTGGAGGCACATCGGTACAAGGGAGAAGATGTGATGTAGAAGATGATGTTGAGGTGTCAAACTTGAGGCCCGTGAAAGCTTCCCACAATGTAATACGATGACGGAGTGATTGTTTTTGTTCCCACAAAACGGAGACATTAGGTAATGGACACGATGTTTAACTCTTTCAATGCCAGCCATGAATAAAGGACCCATTGAGTGCCAGCCAATTGAGAGCATTCTGAATGATCTATCAAGGCTCACAGAATATTGTGCTTTATGACTATTTAAACACAGAAGCTGCTAAATGCAAGATTAGATTCTCTTCTTTCATCATCACACAAACAAGTTTTTTTTTTTTAGTTTCCAGCAAAAGGACGTGTTGGTTTCAGCCAAATCACTTATTCCCCACTAAAAACAAACACACACAGAAAACAAGCTTTTTGCGAAAAGCTATATTTTTTGCACAACAGTGATTTATGGTGTTCATTTTTGTTTTAGTGACGCTTCAAACTTCTGAACAGTCATTTTCTTCAATAAAATTGCAACGAAAATGATAATGAGGCACCGGTGTAAAAATACAAAACAAAACAATCGAGTTTAAAAAAGGCAACTGCAAACACATACACGTAATGGCCAAAATACCACTCAGCATGCCTGAGTCATCTGGCACCCACTTGCAGCTCAGCAGAGGTTTTATACACAGGAGAGGATGATTGCTAATCAGCTGCAGATGTGGGAACATCCTCCAGAAATCACCTGGCCCAGCTGATAATTAAAAGAAAAAGACTAACAGAAGGTACCCCCGCAAGTGGACTCGCCAAAATAAACGACCAAGTGATAATACATAGAAGGAAGGTCTGTGACAACACATCACACTTTTTGATGGCAAAATAACGTATTTACAAATATTCACAAGTGTAACAATTTTACATTTGACAAACTTGACACAAGATTTGCATGCTATTTACTAGTATTAGTAGTAGTATTTAGTTGTGTGTGTAAATGTCATTAATATCTAAAGGTTGACACAAAAGATAATTATGGTACTTTGTTTTGCATTTTGTTCCGTATCTGTAGCCAATGCAAACCAAACCGTAACCTTAAAACTGAGGTTCTTTAACAGACCAAAATACCCCAAACAGTTTTACGAATGTGTGGTTTTCTGAGGTCAAACATAACCACGATGTGGCCCACAATGAATACAAACTTCACACCACTTCATGGTAAGGTGTCCCAATACTTTTATCCATCTGTGTATGGTCTCCAGTAAATGACACAATGGGGTTAATACTGTCAGTCAGTATGTTTCAGTCACAGTTTTGTTTTGTTTTTCCAAGCAGTAACATTATGTTTTCTTTGTACTCGTCACTGATTGAGTGTAGAGAGTGGACATTTGACTACTTGTGTGTGTAATGTCATCCGATACATGCAGTCACTTAGCCTCAGGTTGTATTTCGCACACTTTCATTAGGGAAATGTATGCGCGCATACACCACATCTTGGAAAAAATTGATAAGGTGGAGATGATTGATTTCGGGAAAATGGTAATGTCAAAGCAACAACTGATATTGAATGAAATCCAATGCAAAAATGTCTCTGAGTGTGTTATGAGCATGCATGCTCATTCCTGATGATATGTGAGCTTGGCATCATTGTTCCTTAAATACTCTCTATACTGTTCTTCAGGCCCACTGGTGACATTTGGTCAGGTTCAACAGAAAATTAGCCCACACTCTGGAAGATCCAATCCCAGCACGGCAAGCCAATACTGTCAACTGAACACGTTTTTCTCCATCTGACCTTTAAGAAAGAAGAAGATGGCATATCTTGCTTCTTTTTCTGGATGACTTACTTGAATAGAGCGAGATAAAGCAGCGAACAGATTGAAAAGGCTCTGATGAAGATCTGCTGATGGATTCAACTGTGAATATGGCGTTACACTCAGTTCCTTCCCAATGCACATTATTTCACCATAAGCGTGTTCCTTCTCGAAAACACACAACGTTCACTTTGATGTTTAGTTTGGAAAATACAGTGTAAACTGTGTTAAAGTGACATAATAATTTAAACTACAGTCTGTCTAGTGTAATGGGAATTTGACACACATACACACTTTATGCAAACATCTGTCTGTAAGGGAACATGATTAATTCCCACATAAAAGAAACAATTTTTTTTTAATACTCCAAACATTCTCCCCCCAAAAAACACAGGTAAACATTCATAATACATTTTCCAGGAAAAAGGAGTAGCTACTGGAGAAAAAAATAAACCCTGGAAAAGCGCACACTATTTTAAAATAGTGCATGCCCACAACCCTCGTGAGGATAAGTGAATTAGAAAATGGATATATGGATGGTCTTGTTAATACTTTTAGAATCAAAGTCTACCGTACTTTAGCCTGTAATTGCTTTCTATTGAGATTTTTGTTCATTTTCAAATACATTCTGCATATTATGTAAGTGACTTGGAGACACGCTTGTCCACACGAAACATTTTCTGAATCATGTCATTGTCATTGCTAATCAAAATGTGGAATCAAGTAGTTGCAATAACTGTATTTTTATTTTATTTTTCTATTGTAACTTACAACCACACAATGTACCACTCCCAGATAATGTAACATTATTGCGAAGGAACCTCCACAGCAATAAAGCTCATTAAATTGATCGGGATACGGATGGGAAGGATCGGATTGAGGAAAAGTAATATTCATCTGTCAGGAAGTCCTGACAACACAATTGCAGCGGCCCCGCCCACCTTGCGTCAGGATTCCATTACACGGCCAATGATAACATTTCCCCTATGACACCTGGCACCATCACATCTGCAAGAGGCAGAAAGATAAATTCAGCCTGCCGCCGTTGCATAGTGTCTAATTTCTAATCCTTGTTGCGGTGGCTAACAATTTGCCAACGCCCATGCTGTTGGTGTGCGGACATGATTGAGTAGGAAGGAAGAGGGAAGAGCAAATGTCTTTTGGACAACTCCGTGGAGATTGGCTTTCACCCAGGCGCTAATCAAATTCATGTACAGTCAGTGTGGGAGGGAAATCTCCTTACTTATTCCAGAGAAGATCTATAAACTACGGTCCAAATGAACTCTTTCTTTCTGGAATTGTGATTTGAAAATTAGGCTCAATCCAACCAAAATATACACTTCATCTATATGGAACTTGGGAAGTGCTTCTGAGCACGTTACATGGGGTGACGACTTCCAATGCAAGCAGTTCAAACATTCTACATTTTCTCACACCAACATTTCCCTAAATGCATCTTTCAGTTTTCTAAAGTGGTTGCCCTCCTTTGGGTCATAGGGGAGCCGGAGCCTATCGAGAGGCGATGTATTCACCCTGGAGTGGGTGCCAGCCACTCACAGTGGAGGAGGAAGCAGATGCCGAAATGCATTCAATTTGTTTCAATTCTACTAACATATTTACAATTTTAAGACAGATTTTCCTTGCACGCACGCTGTGCCCCGTGACATCAGATATACCTTTGCATGATATTTCTTGTTTGGGAAATAAATTGAACATAAATCAGACTTTTCAAAAAAAAACCACACACTTTGCGAACGTATCCCCGTAAAGCCAAATTGGTGTGAGATCAAATCTATCACAAGAAAGCGATGTCTCAACAGAACACTGCATGTGGTGGAAAACTCGGGAAATATTAAGCACTTTGCATTGAATTTGCTTAGGTGCTGTGCGCCCCCACCATCATTTATAGGTAAGAAATAAATAAAGAGTCTATTAAAGAGGACAACAACTAATTCAAAGCCACTCGGCTTCCCACTGGATTCATCTCCTGTTCACTCGGTCTTAATTGGTCTCAGAAATGTGGCGCTGTGATTGCTATTGGAAATGAAGAGATGCTGAGGCAATTGTCATCAGCCTCTCATAGTTGACTCAATGGAAGGCCTCATCAAGACTTGTTTTTGCAGCACTCAATTACCGTACGCGAGCTACAATTCCCTGACATGCATTCACATCGAACCCTCCTGCCTCTTCTATTCAACCAGCTGTCTTCTTTATTTGGGTGCGCTCTATTGAATTTCTTTACAAATAACATTTAGTACACCATTTTTTCCTCCTGTATAATTGGAATACAGTAGATTGATTTTTCTTCCCTCATCTATAAAGAAAATAAAACAATCACCTGAATGACCGCGCTAATGGTCTAAAGCAAACAAGGGCCACGCAATTAGGAAAATACCCCGAGGGGACTTATTATCCTTTTTATTGGGTTCAGCCTTTTCTTTAAGGTGTGTGTGAATGGCTTTACATGCCCCTACCCGTTTGTTCAAAGCAGTTAGATCATATGCCTGGGAACTTGCATTACATCTTGGAAAAACAAGGCCTTACGGTCTATTACATTCACATTTGTATGCTGCCCACATACACTGGTAGCTTTTAAAACGTTTGCTGTGAAAAGGAGATCTACATCTGAATACAAGGTAAATAAAATGCTGGCTTCTGAGTTATTTTGGCTAATTGGATGTTCTGAAAAGCAACAGCATCTTTTTGTTTGGCTTTTTCTTTTTTTTCTTTTTGTTAACATATTTTCCCAGGACCTTAAGGTTGAACTTGAACTTGTTAAACTTTTTGGGTGTTTGAATTTAGAGGTTCCATTCAGTTATATGGAGTGCATTTTTTTTAAATACAGTACCATACAATCCAATGTTGAGAGCAATTTTCGTTAAAGAGACCCAAGAGGTCAAAAACGTATTGGTATATTGCAAATGTGCATATTTTCTTTTTTTTAATGCTGCTTACTTAAAATCTACCAAGTATTTGTTTTTAAAAATATGCTTACTATTCACCTATGGGGTCCGCCATATTTATGTCATTATCTACTTATGCCAAATCGCATAATTGTGACGTCCATAAGGCCTTCCTGCCTACTTTATTTCCTAACAAAAGCAGAGAGGTGGAAAATATTCAGTCATGACATGCTAAACATTGGTCAGATCCACTTATTGAGCCAGCTAATGGTGGACGTGCTAACTTGCAGTGGTTATTGTCATCAGTCAATGGCGTGAGCGGCTAATGGCTGATACCGTAGCTAGCTATCTCGGCCATTCGCCCCGAGGGTTCAGCTACGGCTTGGTTGGAGATCATGACCATTTTTTTTTCACTCAATGCTTTCAGATATACGTGTGATCATGGAACAATATGTATCTCAAGCTACCACTGTCTTAGGAACACCTCTCATTATGAGCATGATGCGGTTGTCGCCCACATTGGACCAGTGTAGTAATTCAATTGTGCCATTGACATAACTACATCAATCGAGGCTTTTTGAGGAAAGTTTGTCTCTGATAGTAACGAGACACACGCGCACACATACTGACGATACTTCCAAGAGATGAGAATGCAGAGACCTCAGACACTCTTTGTGGCAAATCATTAATTATTAATGGTAAGATTCACACACAGCTTTTGATGTCAAAGCAACCAAGTCTCTTAAAGAGCGAATGTGTGCGTGTGTGTGTAGGGGGGATGGGTGATTGTATAATAGCTTCTCGGGGCTGTGACTAAGTTGATAAAGCGTATGGTTTTTATCTGCGGGGTCAGAAGACGAGGGCTGACATTTCTCCTCCACTGATGATTTCCTGTGGGCAACGCAGCTCTGCGGACACTTGCTTTCAGATGGCTTTATCGCTGTATCGGCAGGGGTTGGCGATACTTTGGTTTTGTGGCACGCTCTCACGTGCGCGTTTACGCATTGCATGGAAGAATGCACATCTAATCAGAGTAATCACTCGCCTGGCTTTCTAGTGGTCTGCTTGTTAAGCGCTCGGGATGCAACGAGCTGAACCTCGATATGCCACCTTAACAAGGATCGTCCCCTCGGGAGCCAATCTCTCCAATTGACTCCCTTCTCTCGCCTTCTCACCCCTCCCTCTGCTGGTTCCAAAATAGGCCTGTTACTGAAAGAGAATGTTGAATGTTTGGTGTGTTGTTATGGAAGCAAAAAGCAGAGGGAGAGGGCATCAGCGGCCAAAGGCAAAAAGAGAAGTGACTTTCTTGCAGCAAAGGCCTTTGTGGTGTCTAAGATGTGATCATAGATGTAAAAGAGCCTTCTGTGGTGCATCATGATGGATATCTTCCTTTTTTGTTGTTGCTCTATTTCTTCTGCGATATTGAGTCAAAACAATGAAGGATTTGTCAACCTGTTTATTAACTCCAAACAACGGGAGACATATGCGTGTGGCTGTGAAAATCTTTTTTAGTCTCAACATGCGGCATGGTGGTCCATTGGTTAGCACGTTTCCCTCACAGTGCAGAGGTTGCTAGGTTGAATCCGGCCGCGGCCTTCCTGTGTGGAGTTTGCATGTTCTACCCGTGTCTGTGTGGCTTTTCTCCGGGTACTCTGGTTTCCTCCCACATTCTAAAAACACGGTCGATGGATAGAACATTCTAAATTGCCCCTATGTGTGCCCAGCGATTGGCTAGCAACGAATTCAGGGTGTGCCCTGCCTGCTGCCCGAAGACAGTTGGGATAGGCTCCAGCATGTGGATCAGATAATGGGTGGATGGATGGATGGATGGATGGATGGATGGATGGATGGATGGATGGATGGAAAATATCAACATTTCCAGGTGTTGGATGCATGGGTGTGCGAACCAGAGTAGAAAGAAGTTCAATTTTTTCTCAATTCCAAGAGGAAACAGCCAGTGCATGTGTAAATAGAAAGAGGCTTACCCGTTTATTTGTTACGATACTGATTGTTAACCAGAGTTGGAAAAGAAAAAAAGAGAGGATAATAGGATCAAAACTGTGTTTGAATTCATTTGAAAAACTTTTTACATTCATCCCTGTGTTGTTGAAAGTAATGACTTTTACTTCACAGACGAAGTCATTAAAACAACCAAATGTCACGGACTCTCCTCTTGTGATGCTTTTCACTCCCAATCTGTTCTTCCGCACCTTTTCCTCTCCTCTTCCTCTCCTTGCGTCGTTCCCTGCGCGCTGATCAGGGTGTCAGCAGCTGTCGAGGTAATGAGCATCAGTGTTGTTTTAAACATGAAATGGTGAGGGTAAGAGAGGAGAGCTCGAGAGTGGGGAGATCAATAACAGCCATTACTCTTCCTCTCTAATGATGCAGCTCCTACCGCCCCCCTTCACCCACCCTCCTACTTCCATGTCCCCCGCCCCCACCCCGCCGTCTCAGCCCATTTCTACACACTATCCGATATCGGAAGGGAGGAGGTTATGAAATATCGAATCCCAAGGGCGTGTGCCTTGCCGCCAATTACCCAGTGAAAAATGGCCCCTTCTGGATGTGTGTGTGTGTGTGTGTGCGTGTGTGCGTGCGTGTGTGTGTGTGTGTGTGTGTGTGTGTGTGTTTGGTGAGAGGAGAAGTTGACGTCAACCGGCCAAAGTCAGTTGACAGCGACGGTAGTTTGGTTCCATTTTATGTTGGTCTGTCTTGCACATATTCCAAAGACTCAATACCGGTCCACTGTTAGAGTGTTTCCCAATCGTGACGGAGCCAAGGCAAATATTTTGTATTAGTCTGCAAGTAAACATCTGCGTTTACCCACTGTGGCTTCTTGCGAGTGTTTTCCTTTCAGATTTGTCAATGGGGTGCAGTCAGTGCCTTCAAGGCCTTGTCTCCTGGCCCAAATACAATCAGAAGCACCGACCTAAAACTTAGATGCGTTGTATTCACTGGTTTCCAACAGTCTCTTATCTTCATTCCGTAGAGTGTGCCAGCTTGTAGACAAGTGCGGTATATGTTGAATGATTTACTTTTTTGATCAAATCAGATTGTAGCCTCTATGTTTTGGCATGTAAATGTAATCTCCCCGAGGCCTTTAGAATCCGAATGCTGGTGTCAAACAAACTGCTGTTTCTTTTTTGAACCAGTCAGATTTTAGATCCACCCCTCTTCACAAAGACTCCAAGTGACGTCGGTATTTTTTGATTGGTTCAGGGAAATAGTCTGCTATGATTATCCCTCTGATTGGTTTATCTTAAAAATATGCTCATAAGATTAATTTAAGGGGGAGCACAATGTCGGACATCATTAAAAATGTATTTTTACGTTGCACGGGACATGTCATGTCAGGACAAGTCAACCAACGCCATTGCTTACTGGCTCGTTTCAACCTGGAAATAGATTTTTTTTTTTAGGGGGGGGGCATAGCTACCTTACAAACAGGCAAGAGCAAAGGAAGGAGGTCTGCATCAGCATCTCAGCGGAATGTATTATATTTGTATTGTATTTATATTTACACTCGAGACTTTGTATTGTATCGCGTATCGATAGATGCCTTTCATCATTAATAAACAGTTGCCTTTCTTTTGTACTTGTGTCACACATGTACGCATACAATGAAGTTATTGACGGTCTCAAGTGGATCTTTCCCATCCATTTATCTGTTGGTGTGTGGGAAGCGCTCGGCCCTGATATACAGCACTCGGAGCTCTTATTGAATTGCACTGATGGAACATCAATTACAGATCTTGGTGCCAGAGAAAAAGCGTTAACTAAGCTCCTCATATCACATTACAGTGTGCAGCACTCTTAATGGCTGCTCTAAATAAAATCCCATCATGTTGAGTGTTTGCTGCATTGTCTCTTAGTTGGTCCACCAAGAACTTCAACAGTGATGGACTGTGTTGTTTGCGAATTTGTCACGTTTTTAAGGTAATTAATATAATGACGGCAGACCCTTTTATAAACAATGCATTGCTATGTCCTGTCATTCTTACGATACAAACTGAGTATGATGGATATCAATGTTATTATAATTAACGAAAACTAACGAACTAAAACTAAAACTGAAAAAGTATTTTCGTCATCAAAATAATTAAAAAACACAAAAGGCTTTTTAAAAATCGAGACCCAAAGGAAAATGATAAAACTAATGACAACTAAATGTAATTACAGAAAGAAAAAAAACCGTCCTTTGTTTTATTTGCCAATGATATAATGAATGAGCTTTCGTTACATACGTAGCTACAGAAGAAGGAAGGTCAAACAGTTGTTCATATTCACATTAGTTCATCACACAATACATTGCGATCTTTTTTTCTATATCTTGCACTCGACTAATACTAAAACTAATAACAACTAAGCTAAAACAAAGCATTTTTACCCCCGCACCCCCAAAAACCCAATTAAAAAAGAAAATTGCTCTAAAAACGAATTAAAGTTGACTGAATTCAAATAACAAAAGTCAAGACAAAATAAAAACTGGAATTTAAAAAATTGAAATCTGTTATTACCAGGCCTGTAATTTCATAAATGTCGTTCAAGGGTATAGCCCAGGTGTGTATTATTATTTTTAGCATTAGCATGTCTGCATCACAGTCGAAAATATCTGCAATTTTCCCAAAACATAAAATATAACCTCAATTTTTTATGATTAATCTGTTCCAAAAAAGTTGGACTAAAACCAAAAATGTACAAAAACGGAAGCAATATTTCTGTGAAGAAATCCAATGAATTCATTCCAGAACCCTCCCAAATATTAACAAATTGCATGATTTTGAGATAACTGGAGTGAGTCGAGCTTGTTGTTTGAAAGGCGAATCCTCTCTCTCCCGGATTACTTTTCTTTGTCTTTCACTGGACACCTGACCCACAAGAAATCAGTTGTCGTTGCGGACTTTCAGGGTGATGCTCACTCACCGGGAAACAAAGAACGGCTAACAAGAGCATGGCATGGCATGGCACGTCGATTCTAGGAAATAACTGGCCGAGTTGTCCAGTTCTGATCCGAAAAACAAGCGTGTGTACAAAAACTGGGACACATTTTTGACAAAAGGTCATTGAAAATATACCACAACTATGGCATACGGAAACTCGGGTTCAGTTCTATTTATTGAAGAATGTGTGAATGTGAGTGTCTTTTTTTTTTTTTTTATATGAAAGGCAGCGGTCTAAAAATGAAATGGATGGTAATTTAGTTCAATGTTACGTCATCATTCAGAGTACAGCATTACAGCCAATCTATGAGAAGCTTCCAAAACATGTTCAAGCTCAACTATGCCAGCAGCGAGTGTGTTCGCAGAAAACAGAATAAATATACGTCTCAGTGACCGCTTATCAATAACTGCACTTCGCCTAGCCCATCTCCGGTTTACTCAGCTCAGATGTCTCCAAGAATATTAGCCCAATGCGATAGCCTGCATTAGCGTCCAATGTCATTTCTTGAGAGCATATTTTAACCACTGCATTAAATTACAATGCATTTTTATCTGAATAATGTCTACATTGAATTTGAGACTCATTTATGCTTAGTGGGGATGCAGGACGATAATTCAAATTGCGCTAATGTCACCACAAATGTATTTTTTATGCATATGCTTTCAGTGTGCACTCACTGGCCGACGGATACAAATTTATCTATGTTTCGTCATTGCTGCTGTAGTTTGCAGAAGATTACATACGTGGGTCAAAATATTAGGAGCGCGTCTCACTGTGATGCAGTGCAAACAAGCACAATTATGAAAATATTGTTAAATTGCTACTGCTCTTAAAACCGCACATCATTATTATGTTTTGTTGAAATGGAACTCGTGCAGGTGAACGTAATGAAGTGGTCAGGCGGCTGTAATAATTAATGGCGATGGTGGGTGTTTTTGTGTGCGTTTGAATTAAGGGCAAAGTGACTCAAAACAGGAAATTGTTTATCTGTCAATGCCAATTTCCATCTTTACATTACCGCAGTGACTCATAGTTAATATTAACAGATGAACATAGTGCACTAAAATAGACTCCAACTATCTATCCGAACGTGTCCTATCTTCTTGAGGTGGACGCAGATGATAAAGCAAACGTTACCCAAGCAAAAATGAATATGTAATAGGAACTCAGGTTAAAATCTTTGCCACATTGAATAAATCCAATAAGGACATTCAAGGAACTTAAGAAATGAGAGATTCAAAAATGTCAAGTGTTTTTTTGTTGGTGCTGCTATTTTAGTTTGACCAAATACAAATAAATCTCAGCAGTGTGAAACTGTTGGAGAAAACTTTAAATAACTTAAGAGAAAATAAGATAACATTATATGATGAAATGTATTTTATTTTTAAGGAAATGCAAGATCTTCATGGGTGGAAGATGTAAATTTGGTCAGGGCTATCATAGATCAGATCTTCATCTGTAAAGTGGGCACTGAAAATGACATCATAGTGCCAAGGGCTCAGCAAAATAGGTGAGCCATAATTGGTCATTACCTGAGCCCCTTGGGCACTATGATGTCATTTTCGGTTGACAGCAAGTGGCAACATTAATAAGAAACTTGTGTTAGGCTAGCAGGGGTGCACAAAATGAATTATTGTCATAAAATATTTTGACTTGATTTCCCCTTTAATACACTAACTGTACCAAATTTTGAGACAAATAAGTAAATAAGAAAACCTTTATTAGTCTCGCAATGGAGAAATTCCCAATTCACAGCAGCAAAGTTATGAAAGGAAGAAGTAGAACAACAAAATATAGGAGCTGCTGGAAAGGCAGCCACTCTCGCGGCGCCATTTTGAAGTCAAAATAACAAAAATAACACAACACAACACATAGGACACAGACAGTCGTGCAATCTTCACCACTTTTCTGCATACACTTTGTTGTCTGAAGCAGTTCTAGATGAAAGAGGAGAGGATCAAAGTGTCCTTTCACCAGTGGGTCAGAGACGTCATGCTGAAAATGTGCAGACGTCTGCTACAAGCTAAGTTTTGAAAGCAAACACGAAGCTGTAGCGTCCATTGACGAAAAGAGATGAGTTCACTTCTCCTGTCCCACGTAATCCGCTTCAAACTCCAAGCCGCGACTCCCAGTTCCAAATCCGCATCGGCGCTCCGTGCTAACGCTCCTTTCTTCTCATCATCGGCTCCTCAAGCCTTACATCCATCCAGCCGCAGACCGTTCAACAGCACCGATCTCTCCGCTGAACAAAGCGGGGCTGTGAAAAAATGCTGCCCATTACAGGCGCAAGACACAAGCGCCCCGGGACTGTCCAGCAACGACAGTCAAATGGCGCCGACATTCCTCCCAGTCAAAAACAGTGCTGGTATACTCATGCTGCCGAGAAGGCGCAACCACCAAGCACAGAGTCTCCTCCTTGATGAATGTCGTGGCCAAAAAATGCTGAAAAAAGTCCACATCAAAGCAACAATAATAACCTGGTCGCATACATCTGGACATCTTAATACCAATTATGTGTCTACATAACTAAAAATATTAAAAACACTCTCCAGTGCAATACATTTTACTTTGAATATGTTGCTTTTTATGTGTTACTTGAGTTCCAGGTTTTCTAGTCTGCATGCATTGTATTTAACATAAAGCATAACTTCAATGTGTTCACCTTGAATTATAGATTTGAAAAATAGTTGAATATCCCTCCCTTTCTCTTGCTAATGAACATATGGCTGACCTCCCAGGTAGGGACCTTGCTCATTGGCTTACGAGTCATATTCAACTGCATTTCATTTGTATATGTTATCCAAAATAATTGAAGCCACAATGCTCAAAACATTAAACGCTTGTTTGATCTTACTTGGGACATGGACTGTTGTCACATTAGCTGAATTTCAGACATCACTGGATGGAATCGGTGAAAACTGTGTATAAATATACTGTAAATTGGAGTAACAAGACATATCAGTACCTCTGATATTTTATACAGCTGTAAGCTTATGTTATATTATTAATTATTATCATTTTATGTTTGAGCATCATATTATTTCATGTTCTTTCATATATTCTGTTGTTTAATAATTGCTTAGACATGTTTTTTATGTTGATAGGTTCTGATTGGCTGTTGAAGAGAAGCAGGAAGTGATTTTAGTTTCGAGGAGAGTTGAGTTCTCGAACGTGCTGCGTTGCAGACGCATTCCCCCCTTTTAATAAAACTGTATTTAAAGGATTCAATCTCTCCTTTTGCCGTTCGTAAAGTAGAGCTATCCGCTAAAAACAACGAATCCCTCAACTTACACAGCTCTCGTATTGTGCCGCTAGTGTACCAAATAAGGTGTGCGTTGAGGAGGCTCCAAGTCCAGCTGAATGTGTATTGAGCTGAAAGTGGGCCCTCTTGTGGACCAACATGTAAGTACACCACTCTCTGGAGGAACAGAGCGAGGGGGAGGACGTCATCAGTGTGCCTGGCTACTGCCTGTCACAGGCGAGGGGTTACTAGTTATCCCCCCCCCCCCACACACACTTATGTCCCCCATCCCAAACGGGGCGAAAAGAAAAACTTTCTACGTTTTTAATTGGCGTTGAACTCCTCCCAAGTGTTGCACAACACTCCATGGCGACCCATTGGGGAGCTACCTACTAGTGTTCTTTTTGGACAACCTGTTCCTCGGCTCCTCAGTACTGTGGGGGCTCTGTTATCCCCGCCCCCCATCTCTCTCTCACTCTCTCTCTCCTCCTCCTTCTCTCTATTTCTCCATCTCCTCTCTCTCTCCCTCTCTGCGCACAGACAGGCGCGCTCGTTCTCAGTCAGCGCACATCTCGCACTTGGCCAGCATCACTTGGAGTCCACAGACACGGCTCTGATTGAGCCTCCTCACCAGAGCGGAGGTCTACGCCTCTCCACCCCAACACCCACAGCCACACACAAGCCTTGTAAGAGTTACACCGTCCATTGCGCACAACAATTGGAGGACTGTGTGAGGAGAAGTGGTTTTATTGTTTTGGGGGGTTTTTTTTGGTTTGAATTTTGGCAGCCTGGATTGGAGCTGGTGTGAAAGTGTCAAAACGACTGAGGGGATTTCTTTCAAGTCATCCAAGTGATTTCCGGGAGGATTTCTAACTTTTTTTTCGTGGCGCAGAAGCGGCAGCGGTGGAATTTTGTGAGCGGAGTCCGCGAGAGCGCGCTGCGCCGGGGAGGTGGCTGACCCACAAGACCGCACCGAGGTAAGGTAGACGGGCACGCGGCCACCAGTGAACTCACTGACTAGTGGACATACGTTTTTATCCAAGACCCCTCCTGAACGATTTATGTGCAACATGAATCTGCACGCACTTTTGCATGCTTTTAAAATTATTTTGGAGGGCAGGGGGGTGGAGATTACCCTCACCAGAAATGAGAAGCACACGACGTTTGATAATAAACTGGCGTCATGTCGTGCAGTGCTATTTTGAAACTCGCATGAATATTTTACAGTAATTAAAAAATACTTTGATCATCTTGCATTACAACTTCGTTGAGGAAAAGTATTTCCACCCTCCAGTTTTGGAGATTTCCAACAGTGAGAAGCTGCGAAGTAACAGGCAAACCTCTGGTCACATAATCATAATTAGGGACACCTGCACACTTACTATTCAAGAAGTGGATGCACAAAAATGCCTTTGTAAAAGTGTTTCCCTACATTTGGAGTCAAGTCAAACATTTTACATTAAAGAAACAAATCTCATGGGACACCACCAAACAAAATGTGGATACGCAGGTTTATGACTGCGATCTAGTGGAAGAGGATTTAATTGCTCTGCCTGTCCCTATACGCCACTGGCATAGATAGTTGAGCAAACCTACACGATGTGTAGTCAAGAAATAATTTTCCGATGAATTACGAGGGCACTCCTTATATGACACGTATGGTCATAGTAATGGTTATTTCACTACTGTTTTGCTCATTGGGAACTGGACTGCATCGTAAAGTGGGTCTCTAATATTTTTGTTACGTTTTATAGCCTCAAAATATTAGGAACAGCTCAACATGTTAAAATGGTTACACATCTGACAGTTTCAACCAAAAATGAAGATGCTATAGCTTGTGCAAGTCTAATGTCATTTGAGGATGTTCATGTTTTTAGTCTCTTTTGATTATAGCAAATGTCTGTGTGTGTGCATTAAGTGCACGGCATCCCCTATGATTACTGCAATCCACAGCTCCGGTACTGAACTGGACCTACTTCACAATGACGAGAGGACAGTCACGCAAAAGTGCTCCCAAATACAATGCATGTCCGTCTCTGATGCGCTAACATGCCTTGCTTGTAAGCTTCCTATAATCCACCATTTGTGATTGAATTACCCGCCCTTTAAATTGAATGAAATGTTGTAGGCCGTGTAGTGGGAGCTTGTTCGGGAATATTACTTTCACGGCTTAAAGGTTTAGAATGAAAAACCCCCCAAAAACAATTGGCCAAAAAGGTTTACTGTAGTAGTTCTTTCATTTTGTGTGTGTGTGCACGCGTGTGTGTGTGCACGCGTGTGTGTGTTTGTGTGTGTGTGTGTGTGTGTGTGTGAGACAAAAATCACTCAGCTTTTTAAAAGTGACAGGATTTCCTTTCTATTCCTTCATTTAGGTTATGACGGAGCACAGCTGAAGATGGAGTTTTTGTGGATTTTGTTGTTTTCTAGCATCTATCCCCTTGCCCGCTGCCAAGGTGTTTACGGTAAGAAATGAGATGTCTTGCAAATTATTTGAACGGTATGTCAACAAGTCCAGCAATCCATTTGGACTGAGAAGCCATTTGTTGTCTCGTGGTTTCGTTAAGGCTGTGGAAAATGGTCGCTTTGGAGGAGATCAACAGCAAATTGCAGTTTTTCTCATTCGCTTGGGTACGTCTCAGATCAGAATAGAAATTTGCAAAACAATAAGTGCATTTGTCAAACCAGTTTACACACAGTTTACTCGAGTCTTTCTTAATATCCTTCACACATCTCTCAAAAGTAAATATTCGCATCACTGAACCTGTCAGTGCCATCGGAGAGAGAGGCGTCTTTGTGTCATTGCGCACAGATAACAGTCAAATCACTTTGTCGTCTTGCCAAAATAACAGTGTACTCTGAACGGATGTAAACTGCCCCCTAAGTTATGAGGACAAATTCAGCATTATAAATTGAAAGTTACACCTTTGCGTATGTGGAAGATTGATTGTAAGAGAGCGGGCAAGATTCACAGTTCACGTTTCCTGCTTGCGTCGACATTTGTTGACAAAGCGTCTCACGGTAATACGGAAAAGAAAAGACAGGCAGCGCATAGCCGAAAGGAAAAACTAATTTGAAAAAAAAAAGTAGAAATGTGAACATGGGACGAGCTGCATAGGGAAAATTGTGTATGCAACACTGTAGGAGTCACAAGACAGTCTTCCTACTTTGCGCCGCAAATTCACATCCACATCACATCACAAGAATTATCTTCACTTGCTATGAGCTATTTCAGAAAACTGGTTGATCTGTACCACTTTGCACATTTCCCTTTTTTCGAAAAAGTCAAGATTCAGCTGGGGAAGAAAAAGTGCCACTTGAAATGTATAGAAATATGCTTCCCATATTATGACAACTTGTTCAACCATTTTGCATGTTAATGACTTTTATGATGAATTCATGCCAAAGTATGGTGAGAGGCAATTCAACACTTGTCACTATTTTGATGAACGTGATTTGACAATGTCGGAAACAGCAGAGCATTCCACATAATCTTTTGCATGGATGTGCCAGACCATTTGTACCTTGTCCAAAGAAACGAGAACATGTTTTTTTTTTTGGATGTGTGCAAATGACACAATGCTGTGAAAATTGAACCAGTTCTGAGAAATTCAGTTCAAATCAGAGAAAAACACCAAAGAGAAACACTGTTACACATTTAAGGTGTGCAGTTTCCAGAAATGGATAGGCGTTCCTTTATCTGTTCTACAAAGTAGCCGTGTTCCATTTTATTCTGATTAGAAACACATTTTAGAAATAGAACGACTCTACTCAAACTATGGCCACTAGGACCTTTATTTGGTGTAACTTAATGTTACAGGTGCTTTTTTTCACTCTCAGAAAAAGACGCATTTTCACTGGTAAAACCCAAACCGAACAAAACACGCGTTCACGTCGATAATTAATTTCACTTAGGTTTTATTTCTACATTATATTCATTCTACACACGATATCTCAAAGCACTTTATATACAGATCAAGAGACGTGCTCCTCACACATCAAGAGAGCGACTGAATCCCGCATGGAAAAACTGAGACGCAGTGTGGGGCGGCTGTCTGCCCTGACTGAGCCGGGGGGGGGGGGGGGGGGGGGGTGAGAGAGGGAGATAGACAGTGAGAGAGCAGGAGAGAAAGAGTCAACATCCATTAAATCGTATTATAAATGAGCGAAATTGAAATTGTACCTAAATACATGCATGAAAACAAACTTGTTAAAAAGTTAAATACAACTGAACTGTACTTAACAAATCACTGGATCAAAATGTTCAAGCCACTCTCACCTCCTGCAGAGTTTGAACGTTTATTTCTGCACTTCTTCATAAACCAATGGCGGGAAGCCGCGTAACCACACCTGGAGAATCACGGCCGTAGAAAATGATATGGAATGCGGATGAGCCTCACGCATCATGTTTTATACGGTGATGCTGGAGTCTGACGAGTTATATAACTTTGCAAGCATTTTTCTCAGGGTGGTTGTCTTTCATTTGTTTTTGTTTTTTTTATACTGAACGTCAGAGGTTCCATCATCTCGTGGCACACAAGACTTTCATAGCTCAGGAACTTACCTGTCCAAATAGTCACAATGAATTCAGTATTGAGTAATCCAGGTGTGGTTGAGGGACAGAGCTGGTGTGGGACACGGGCTCAATTTCCTCAGTGACAGGTGACGGTCTGGCCATGTGTTCCGCCTCAAAGCAAACAAACTCGAGCTGATCCGTCGCCTTGGATACGCCGACCGGGATGTTCGAGGCATTGTGGCAGCCGTCGTAAACAAGGTCTGTTTAGTTGCGGTGGGGGAAGATCGGCTTTGTCATGAGCCATCGCGGGGTTAACGCTGACAATCTGGACTTTGCTGTAGCATGTCCGCTCGCGAAAAATAAGAAGCCCTCTGCTTGCTCCATGCAACTCAAATTTTCTCACATGTAGCTTTCTTAAAACGTCATGAAAGATGAGAAGAATTTCAGTTGCGTGCAAAAAGCTTCAAATAATGGCACCTCCACTGATTCAGAGCAGCGTTTAAATCTAAAGAGAATTTCATCTGCCATACAAGTTGCACGTCTGTTCCCTTATGTTGGAATTACTGGATTGATCATTCAACATTCAACACAATTAATCAGTTTAATATGTAAAAAAAAACAGTCATTGTGCTTTTTGGGCTCACCCTGGTGGCCAGGAGATCCTGAGCAGCTGCTTCGTTGGCTTCTGCTTTCTTTGGGCCAGCTCCTTTGCTATGCAACTGCTTCTTCCGAGTTCATAGATGAGCTGTTTTTTTTTCATTTTTTCATTTTTTGTGGCTCACAAAAAGTGTGTTGCAGTCCTCTGGGCTGTGTGACACATTCACAGATGGGGTCAAAACCAGCCTCAGTTACTTTCTTGTCCATGATATTTCTGAGAGCTTTTTGGTCTGTGTATGTGTGCATGGTACAAAAAGGGATGAATCACTCACGAACATTGTGGGAGCGTCACCGGGCTGCATTGAGAAGCCTCCGCAGGTCCTCTCAGGGCGGTGAATTTGGGAATATCGTATACTAAGAAGACATCTTTTCACCATGACCTCAATCACAAGTCACCAGGAGGAGAGGAGAATCTAGGGAAAAGAGAGCCCAAAACGTTGGCAGGCGTCTTTTTCCTCACATCGTAATTGTTTCTCACTCGCCGCGGCGGACAGATGCGACCGCGGCGTCCGTCGGGAGGCAAAGTGTGTGAGCGTGCCTGATGGATTTCAGAGTGTGAGCTTCATTTACTGTTGTCTTCTCTTGAGGTGCCTTTGGATGGCTCTGTCAGCCCATGAGGACATATGCAGGCGTTCATCACTTCTGCCCCCGTGTGTGTGTGTGTGTGTGGCTGGCTCAGCAGGGACTGGCGCATCAAAGCGCGCTTTCTCTTGCAGCGGCATCATGGTGTCAGATTAACATCAGAAAGTCACATTGTCACAAATGTGTGTGCTGATAGAACACATGTAACATATTTGTAACAACATTTGATGTGCGCTGTAAACAAGCTGACGTTACCCACGGTTATTTTGGTTAGTATTATTCGTAAAGGAGGGTTAATGTTACCCAATCAATGAGAAATCAAAGAGAGGTGACGAACATGCCAGTCGTGCAGAGTTGTTGCTAATTTCGCATCACTTAAGCAACTGCTAGATTTATGCCCGGATGTCACTCGATGAGGGTTGGGCATTTAAAAAAAAAAAAAATAATTCTACAGGTTTATTTTCCGGCAGTGTCAGCATAGCTCCTGAAGCCCAAGCTAAGAGGTCAGTGTGAGGTTGTGGCTCGTGGCCACGAGGGAATGGCAAATGATTGACACCTCGTCCGTCACACCTTCTCCCTCAATGGAGTTGTTTTTTCTCTGACGCGGTGGGTTCTTTAAAATTATATTTAATGTTTAAAACGGTGCCAGAGACGTGAGATTTTTTTTTTTAACAGATAATTTTACCAATGTATTCAGGACAAACTGACGGTTAGAAAAAATATGACAGTAAGCTTTTTTTTCACTATAAGTGTTCTGTGTGTTTTTTTTTAAATCATTGTGTATTTTGACAGTCAAAAATTATTTATTCAGAACTTTTTTAAATTATGAAAAAAAAAGTTTCTGGTAAATCCCCGCCCATACTTCATATTGCATTTATGCATTTTCCTGTCCATTTAATCTGTATAGAACATAATCCGCCGGCATTAAACGCATGAAGTGATACCCACAAGTGCTAACTCTCAATTTACTGAAGGATTAGGGGTGATTCTCCTAACTTCGAGACTGTCACACAGGAACTGACTCTTCAACTGCTTCAACCCAACACACACACATACACACACACACGCACACGCGCACGCACGCACTAATGAAGAACAAAAGTGTTATTGGGTAGCAGTGTGGGAAACAACACTCTTCACAAGGACACTAAAGCATTGATTTATTTGCAAACTGCCATTGTCGACGGGTTGGCAAGATGCTTCAAGATGTGCTTGTTACGGGACATAAAATGAACCTCCCTTGCAAAAGTAACCACTTCACATTTGGTTACGTTACAGCCTTGTTCCAAAATGGATGCAATTATATCTCAGTGTAGGAAAAAAGTAGAAATACTTTATTGCTCTACTTAAGTCGATTGTTTTTACTTGACACTACTTGACTTCAGTCTGTAGTTTTCTGTCTGCTTTTTAGTATTAGTCCTTACATTTGAAGACAAGATGTCCGTACTCCTTATTTTGTCAAAATGGGCTTGTGACTCTTTTCAAACTTCGATGGATGATGACAAAACATAAAAATACATTTTTTTTGTCTCATACCTTAATATATTTCAGGGTTTGCACTTTTTAAAAAACTTTTAAATACAGAATTAGAATCCATACTTCTACTTCGACAAAGTATTTTTTACACAGGGATTTTTACTTCGACTGAAATAGAGAGTGTGAATACTGCTGCCACCCCCCACAAATGCCTTGCCCGATTATAACCACTCAATAACATGTATCCCAGCCGAGTTGCAGAACCATCAGCAACATAATTTGTGACTCAAAACGTAACTGTAATATTACGGGGCATTTTGGGTAAAATTTATATTCATTTATTCAATTTGGGAATATGGCTATTACATCAAATGCAGGGAAAAAGAGACAAAGTGAGCCTAAACAAGACACTTGTAATTTTTAGCGGTATGCTTTTAGGTGTTGTGTACATGAACATACACTATTTAAGTGGCCTGTGGCCCTTTACTCTGCAGTTGGCCTAGAAATAAAAAAATCTTTCCAGGTTTTCCTTTCCCAGCCACGGGCTCCCCTCCAAAGTTAACTCTTCACGATCTCACCATCAGCACTTTTTTTTTTTTGTTGCTTCCTCTTTTCATGTCCATCGCCGCTCAGTTTGTTTGGGATGCTGAATATTGCCCTTTACTAATAAGCATCTATAATTTATCTGCAGCTCTGAGGCAGAGGAAAGGAAGGAAGGGGAGAAGGCGATAGAACCAGACTGGAGCTTGAGATGCTAATCTTATAACATTTTCTAGCTCACATGCGTGCACGTGCGCACGCACACACACACACACACACACACACACAAACCCGATTAAGTCATTCTTCCCCAAATTGCATCTTCTACCTGAATGACATTTCCATCTGTGGATTTTTAAATGAGAGTCCTTGTATTTTAAAAGTGCAGCCTGTCCACGTAAAAATCGGAGGGCCCAAAAAAAGTGCAGGCGAAAAAAAAATAAAATAAAAAATTTGAATATCGTCAAAATTGAAAATGTTGACGATGAAGGCCTTATTTATCCTTAAAATCAGCACTTAGCGTTGAATGCCAAAAATGCCAGATACTACCAACTACATAGGTATTTGTGGTGTGATTAATATTCTCACTAAATTCCTCGAAACACTCTAACAGCATGACTGAGTCATTCAATTTTCAAATGATCTTAATAAATGAATGAGAACTTGATTTAGATCAAATTGGCCTGACGCCTTCAGATACCCTCAGTTACACGTCCTCACTTGTTGTCAAGGCAGAGTATTCAGTGGTTAACTTATTTTTTCACTTGTAGGAATGAGATCATGGTTAAGGCTCAGAGTCGTTATGGTTGCGGAACAGAATCGGGCTGCAAATGTAAACTCAGATAAAGATATAGAAAAAATACATATAAATATAATATATTTACTACAGCAAAAAGTGGCGCAAAGCCGACAAATTATGAGGGTAGACATACCAGGAGAAAACGAGAGAAACCAAATGTGCCTGCAGAAAGCAAAGGAAAATACGATTGTCATCAAATGACAAGATGACCCAATCGTGAAAAAAGAAAGTGTAACACAGGCAAACTACTTACAGAAAATGGAGAACCAAGAACGGAGAACGAGAAGATGGAGCAATATCGAGAACGTCAAGAAAACTGCACATGAACAACGGCTTATGCAAGGCGAATTATCCGACACTCAGTTGTTGGCTTGGAAGTCCTTCAGTAGTCCGTGTTGCAATGAGGAACTTGTGCCAAAGCAATTTTGTGTGGTATTATTGATTTCATTTGAGTCCAAATTATTTCATTCATCTGGTGGGGATGAGAGCGCATTCGACACCGCCTTGATTTATCTTTGTCCCACTCTTATTGTGCTCCCTCCTCACATAGCCATCAGCCCCCCCTCCCATCATATTTTTTTTTCACACGGCGCTTAAAAAAGTTGTTTACGCCAAAGGTTTTTTTGTGCTTAGAAGCTGCGCGATGGCTCGCTGCCTGTTTTGGGCACTTACTCAGCCCATTGTTCGTCACTGTCATCCTTCTTTCCTCTGGTATTCTTCCCTTTTGCTCCGCTCCCCTCCTCGGTCTACGGCTGAGCGCGTATAAAAGCTTGACAATGTTTCTATTAACCCGCGGGTCAGCCGCAGAGCCTGGGAACTCTGGCCGAAATGATATGTTGACCATGGTTTACACTAGCCTTGCTACCCTGGGTTAAAGGATAAGAGAGTTTAGGTGACGTCTTGGGAGCTGTGATTTATTTCCGCCTCCACCAGTGGCAGCCTGAGGTGGTCACCACGGGTAGCCATTTCAGGTGGGCACTGGGCCGCAAGAGAATATCTTCTCAGGAAGCAAATTATTTTGACATCCAGATGGCACCGCGAGAGTGGCTGCCTTTACAGCAGCTCCTATATTTTGTTCTTCTACTTCTTCCTTTCATAACTTTGCTGCTGTGAATTAGGAATTTCTCCATTGTGAGAGTAATAAAGGTTTTACTTATCTTATCTTAAATACAGGTGCTTCCTTCCATTCAAGTGACGAAGCATATCGGGGAGGCACAAAACAGATCTTCAACTTGAATACGGTGCTTTTATTATAGTTTATTTTGCGAGTGTCACGTTTAATGAAGTGGTAGCTAGTTGGAGGACCCCAAAAAGCAGGGAGGAGCAGGGTAGACCGACCAAGATGTCCATTTTCCGAACCGCTTGATCCTCACTAGGGTCGCGGGGGGTGCTGGAGCCTATCCCAGCCATCTTCGGGCAGTAGGCGGGGGACACCCTGAATCAGTTGCTAGCCAATCGCAGGGCACACAGAGTTTAACAACCATCCACGCCCACACTCACACCTAGGGACAATTTAGAGCGTCCAATCAGCCTGCCATGCATGCTTTTGGAATGTGGGAGGAAACCGGAGCACCCGGAGAAAACCCACGCAGGCCTGCGGAGAACATGCAAACTCCACACAGGGAGGCCGGAGCTGGAATCAAACCCGGTACCTCTGCACTGTGAAGCCGACGTGCTAACCACTGGACTACCGGGCCGCTCCGACCAAGATGTATTCAACATAAATACAAAGAGTAGTACACTGAGTAGTACACACATCCCCCATGAGGTTTTGTGTAATTTCCATGAAGATTCATTCCAAATTGTTGCTCCTTGGCCTGAATAACACCGGCAGCCAGCATGGGGATGAGCATGGATGTCACCCTCACAGTAGTTTTATCGGAATTGGACGACATGAAAAGAAGAGCAAAGAAGATTCTCTCATTGGGAAAGTTTTCATTGTTTTCTTAATGTTATCATGAGACACCAAGTGTACGTCTAACTTGTGCGAGGAGCTTGTTTTTAACAAGGTGAGTTATGCATGGCATACGTTAATACTGTACAACGTGCAAAAGTCTGAGGAAGAGTCGCTGGTTAACAATGTTGATGCTAATCAACAAACACGCTTGACTTTCGAACTCCTCTTTGAAGTGAAGTTACACTGACAGCATGTATGAATACATACAATATGGTAGATGTATCGAAGGGCATATTCCGAGTTAGACTGGAGGAAGTCAGAAGTCGGAGTTTGATAAGCAGGCTCTCTCTCTCTTTTGCATTTTACTGCTAACAGAATTGCGATGACTTTTATTATCCTCCTTTTTGTTTGGGACTCTTCATTGCTATTTCTCCTTGCCGACTTGGTCGAGGACAACCTTTAACAAAGATGACGACGACGGGTTCACTTACAGTATTTTCACCTTTTGATGAACTCTCTAGTTTATTCCCTCACCTTGCTCTCAACTTAGTTGTGTCAGCAAGGTGCACACACAAATTAGCTTTGAGCTAGGATTGGTGGTTACATGCAGTACAGTGTGTTACTGGTTCAGCTTGAAGAGGTTTTTATATGCTTGGGTCTTTGGGCATAGCTTGTGGACAGCTGCTGCAAGAGAATACTTATGAAAGGGTTGCACATTTGTAATTAATACATGCGTCAACATTTAATTAGTTGCTATAAATCATGAGATAAGATCAGGCAGGATGACTTCCTGCCTGCCGAACTGTGAGCCCCAAATTAGCTCTACTGCGGAGCCCCTTTGGTCGTTAAAACGGCGCAGAAACTGCGTGCACATTTTTTATTCCATTATACATTTATTGTATGATGCAAATGCTTTTGTTCAGTCTGGAAAATAGTTACCATGTGTTGACTCCAATAACAAGGAATAATAGAACACCCTACACACCTGCCGATTAGACTGTTTTGAGGGGGCGGGCACTGTCTGATGCTGACACCGCCACACATATTGATGGGCCAATAACGAGTGTAATTTATCATAATACTGTGTGGCGGCCTGGTGGTCCAGTGGTCAGCGCATCGACCTCACAGTGCAGAGGTACCGGGTTCAATTCCAGCTCTGGCCTCCCTGTGTGGAGTTTGCATGTTCTCCCCGGGCCTGCGTGGGATTTCTCCAAGTACTTCCGGTTTCATTCCAAAAACATGCATGACAGGCTGATTGAGTACTCTAAATTGTCGTTAGATGTGAGTGCGAGTGCGGATGGTTGTTCGTCTCTATGTGGTGTCCCCCCTGCTACACCCCCTGCGACCCTTGTGAAGATAAAGCGGCTCAGAAAATGAATGGATGGATGGATAATACTGTGGGGTCGAAATGCATAACATCTCGCTCACAGGCCCTTCCAGAAATAAGTGTGGGCAGGCACGTCAAAGACCCAAATATTTACACGCAATTCAAATGTTAATTTTCCACAATCCCCCCATTTACCCCTATTTTTGCCATTACCGTAAATAAAGAGTTTGATGATGGTGACAGTTTGACGCAGGGACGGACTATTTCAATTCCAATTATTGAACAAACTTTGCTCCTGAAGCTTGTGTGTGTTTTGTGGGTGGCGTGCATGGAGCGGCGAGGGCAGGGAGCATTTGGCATGTGACTTATTCATGAAGATGACAGGATGCTTGTGAACAGCAGCGCGAACACGATTCACATCAGAGCGCCCGCCTCCTCCCGCACGTCTCTCCCGCTGTCACTCTCGCTCTCCTTCACGTCCTTCACGTTCAGTCCCCTCCTCTGCTTTGTCTTGTCTTCTCCTCCTCGCTCACGCAAGTTTGATGCCACCTTTCGGTGCTCACCAAATCAGTCAGGTCCAACAGTAATTGGACAGTGCATTACGGTACTTTTTTTTGGGGCTTTTTGATTTACAGCCATGTCTATAAATAAACCCCCATTGCTGTGTCCCAAACTAATTGGACTGTTGACTGACAGTCATGTTTCACGGCCAGGTGGGGCCCATTTCCTCCTTATTTCATGACAAATTAAGCACGTTAAAAATCTGGCACAGAGTTCTTTATTCTGTGTCCCGCGGCCCTCCAGTTTATCATCCCTGGAATACTGTAGTTGTTTTTGTATGTGCCCTGCAATCAACTGGCAACGAATCCAGGGTGTAGAATCATGGCTCGGCTCCAGCTCATCGCAGCCCCTAATGAGAACAAGCGCAATTGAAAATCAATGGATCAATGGATCGATGTACCCCCACTCGCATCACAATAAGGTAGGGCTGCACAATTGAAATTGTGATTTCCATTTTGGTTCCTGACGATTGAAAAAAAAAGACATTATAATTGAAGAAAAATGTTTAATTTATCGAATGGTGGTATGTGTGTGTGCGTATGTGTGTGCGCAAGTCCCAACCTTGTGAAAGTATCCTGAATGTATCAGGTTACTTATAGTTACTATAGCAAGCGTGTGATGCGGGGCTGTAAATGAAGTTTTTGCAAGGGCTTCACCAGTGCGGCTAGTATTTTTTTTCTTTTTTCCAGCACACAAGTCAGGTGCACCCAAATTTTCCACTGTATTCAACATATATATTGGTATTGATATCATATACAGTATATGATATATTTCCCTCCAAACTATTCTGATGAAGCATTCTCATTGTTTTATATGCTGCTCTATCCTTTCTTGAAGAGCAAATTATTTTTATTCTCAAGACGATTGAACTTTGGCCGTGAAATGTAAAATAAAAAATTTTTTTAGATACATTTTACAAAATAAGCTATAACACACGCAGGCTCTGTTCATAATTGCCCTTAAGACAGTGCTTCTTTGTTATTTTCTGTTATTTCTCTCCTCGGAACGAGAAAACATTTTTATATGCTCTCTCCGTGTCTGCGTGGGTTTTCTCCGGGTACTCCGGTTTCCTCCCACATTCCAAAAACATGCATGGCAGGTTAATGGAACACTCTAAATTGTCCTTCAGTGTGAGTGTGAGTACGGATGGTTGTTCGTCTCTGTGTGCCCTGCGATTGGCTGGCAATCGGTTCAGGGTGTACCCCACCTACTGCCCGAAGACAGCTGGGATAGGCTCCAGCACCCCCCGCGACCCTGGTGAGGATAAAGCGCTTTGGAAATTGGATGGATGGGTGAATATTTAATATTTACAGTCATTTTGAAATCAATGAACAATAGTTTTTTTAATCGTGATTTCAATATCAAACTTTTTTTCTCTCCCTTAATTGCCCAACCCTACTATAAAGCGGTGGGATCTCTCCTTTGGGTTGTGTGACACTGTGACATGCTGTGAGAGAAAGTAAAATCAAAATAAAAATTGCACAATAAGAAATAATACTGTTTTGTTCTTCTGCTGCCAATGGCAGTATGGTGGTTCGCTTCTCGGTCAGAGCTGCAGTACCCATCCACTGCCGGCTCCATGCCCGGATAATTCCAACAGGAAGGGCGTCTGACAGAAAAACTGTGCCAAACAATATTAGTGAGTGACTTGCTGCGGCAACTCCTGATGGACCAAACAGAAAGTCACCACAACCATTGTTTTTTTGGGGGGTGGGTGTATTGTTTATTTATAACAGTGACTTTGAAAGTGCACAGCAGCAGCCTGTTAAAACCACAAATCTGAGCAACAAAACAGCCACATTGCGCTCCTGGCTCCATCTAAACTTAGTGACAGCAGGGAGGCATCATCGCTGTGAATGTACCTCATGCGCCGACACACGTCTGGTCTCAATAATTCAGCCTCTCTCACTTTCCTTCTGCTGCACACCCTTTCCTCACCCATGACACTTTGAGTAAAAAGAAAATCGTTCTCTCAGTTTGAGATTTGAGCTCTCTGAGCTCACACTTTGCCATGTTTTTTTTTTCTCCATTGGATCTCACATCTCACATAGAGATGGTGTTTGTTGGCAATGTTTCAGTGAAGTTTATCTCCTCAACCTGCTCTTCTTAAGTTTACCCAAAGAGGACGAGTTTCACATGTCAAGAAAAAGACTTAAAACTGGTGCTTGACATGCTTGAACATCTTGAAGTTTTAATATGGATGTTTTCAAGTGGGCTTGAGTTCTGGATAAAGTAGTTTGAAAGTGCTTCGCAACGTCTGACTACACACCTTTTTTTCCCCCTTTTGATGGGTAGGTTTTGTATGATATGAGACGATGAGCTCAAATATCACACAGTGGCCTCTGCTGCCCCACAAAATAAATACAGTATTGGGGAAGCAGGAAAAACAACCATTTATCTGAAAGCCATTTGCTGGATGTGGACATGCAACAAGTGATGAAGTCCCGAACACCACATGCACCTTTTCCCTTTGACTTCTTCATCTATGATGAGAAAACCACCATTCCAACGTTTTTAAAGCGATCATCCACAAAGTGTTGGCACAGTTATTTAGTGAATACTTGATTTTAAAAGCAACTAGATTATTGTACCAGTTGCTCTAATAATAACACTGAGCACATATTGATAACTCAGCTGAACAAAAATGACACCTTGTTTAGCCACTTGGAAGTACATTTTTAACCGTAACATTTCGGAATAAAGTTTGTTTTGATTGAAAATAAAATAAAGACAATCTTTTTGACTTACCATGATTATTTTAATCAAAACAAACGAGTCATTTCATTTACATAAACAATGAAAAGACAATCTTTCTCGACTTCACTTAATAAATACATTTTAAAACAAAATCTAAAATAACGGCACTATTTTATACTTGACATAATTAACATTACTGTTGGAAAGGGAAAAAGTCCATCCATCCACCCATCCATCTTCTACCGCTTATCTGGGTCGGGTCACGGGGGTAGCAGCTTTAGCAGGGAAGCCCAGACTTCCCTCTCCCCAGCCACTTCTTCTAGCTCTTCCTGGGGGATCCCGAGGCGTTCCCAGGCCAGCTGGTTGATTTAGTCTCTCCAGTGTGTCCTGGGTTCTCCCTGGGGCCTCCTGCCGGTGGGACATGCCCGGAACACCTCACCAGGGAAGTGTTCAGGAGGCATCCTAATCAGATGCCCGAGCCACCTCATCTGGCTCCTCTCGATATGGAGGAGAAGCGGCTCGACTCTGCGGGGGTGGAGAGACGTAGTGTTATTGAAGGTACATAACCAGGGTTTCCCCCTGCAAATGTTAGTCAATTTCTGACTTATAAATCCTCAGGGGCTCTTCACTTAAGAGGTTTCACGAACCCTGATGAAACAATTTACCATCATCTCACGTCTTAAAACGCCTTCTCTACAATCCTCTTTCTCTTTCCTTAACATTATATATAAATGTTGTCCATTCTCATCTTTGTCAACGCTTCTCAAGATTATTCTTCGTCTCTCTTCGGCAACATGGACCTTTTTTCCACAGCCGCTATCTCTATCTTCGCTGTCAGGTCCTCGCCATCATGCGCCGATTGATTCAGCGGCGAGCATCCACCCACCTCTCCACTTAGTTCGTATATAGGATGAGTGGCCCAATTGTGGCTGAAATCTGCAGACAGCCGTTGGGAAGCAGAAGCTGAAGGGCTGACAGGGGAAAACAAGCGAGGCAACAGCAGCAAGCGGCCAGTCAAATAAGGGTGGGTGGGAAATAATGAGGAAGAGTGCTCAAACCGGTAATACTCAAAATTAAAAGACAGCAGTCTGTACAGTGGCCAGTCGAGGGCACTTTGTGATGTTTTCCAATATGGATTTGGGCAATTTTAACTCCTGCAATACAGCCCAAATTTGCCCAAATAATGAGCTTCCCTCACATTAGAGGCATCGTCCACATCTTAAAATAGATGCCAAAGGGAATGAATAGCAATTCAGATTGTCTGCACAAATGCAGGTGCCACACCACCTGAACAGTACATAGAGCGCACCAACAACACCATGGCAAACCACGACCATGGCAGACGATGGAGAGGAAGGCGCTATATAATGCCCACAAAATCCAAAATATGGTCGTAAATTTTTTATTTTCTGAAGCTCACAGAAGAGGGCCAGATTTATACAAGCGTTTTTTGCTTCACTCAAACAGCAGGTGGCCATTAGTGCTGGTGTTATTGAATTACACGGTTCTCAATGAGGCTCATTTGAATTGAGGTGGCTTATATTAGCTCATTTAAATGGGCGCAAATAACGCTGGTGTACCAAGACACAATCTGCTTGGCAGCGCAGTTAGTGAATTAAATGCTTTCTGTTTGCTCCATTTTTATCAGCTAGCGCCATGCAAAAGCCACTCGATCGCTTTGTGAATTTGAGCGTTCGTCTATTAAACCATTAGGGCAAACTGCATGCAATTGGTCACTTTTGATCCAATTTTAAAGAATATGTTGAATGGTGCTTTGTTGTGTTTGCCATGCTAAATCGCACTCATCCTCTGAGTAGCAAGGTCATGACATCATTTTTATGCATTCTGGTTCTTTGCTCACTGTCGGCATGCAAACCAAATGAGGGTGCTTCAGTAAATGCACATCGGCGATCGACTGTTTCAGGGTAGAGGAAATTGGCAAACATAAACACCTTGTCTTGTTGTTTGTCAAAGCGTTCGCATTGAATCAGTCTGCGGATGTTTCCAGGAATGGATTCAATGTGATTCAACTGCATGGTTTCCATCACTGAAATGTAGATTATATTATACATTTACATATACAGTGAAACCGGAATAGGCACAATACTGGTAGGTATTTCTATAGTGTTAGTGTTTACTTTTAGCAGAATAAGCCCCTCTGACGAGTATGTCATTTAATAGCCATCTTGCGATCAGCTACATGCTATTTCCACAGAAAGCATTTGGGTACATTTATTTGATCATGACATCAATTGTTATGATAATAGATAATAGATAGTCAGAGACTTTCTTTAGTTGTCATCACTTCAGTATATTCCGGGGTTATATATTTATTTCAATTCTAAAAGTCTCATGACCTTGACCAGTTTGACTTTAAATGTATATCATTGCTGTCCTATGGAAAAAAGGTGTGCCAGCATTTTTGTCATTTAAAAAAAAAAAATTCAAGTTTCGAATCAGATAAGGCATGGATCGATTGTGCGTTACATCAGAAGTTTCCACCTTTTACAAGCAAAGTGCCATTCACTTCCTAGTGACAGGTACCTAGCTTACGATATTGTGGAGAAAAGGTGCTCAGCAGGACGAAAAGTCAAATTAAAAGCAGACAAAGGCGCAGTGAGAGCGACATTGCAAAGGGCATCCGGAGAAGCTAAAAGAAGAATTACTTCTCAGGAGACAGCGAGACACATCGACGGGAGGCTCCCCGAATGAAAAAGAAACAGGAGCAATGAGTCTGTGTGATGAAAGAAAGAAGTACTTTTGTTTGGGAAAACTATTTTTAAACATTGTTCCCTGTTATTTTGTCGAACGTTGGTTCATTAAAAAAAAAAAAACAGAGTCAATAACGGTTACAAAGATTGATTTAAAAATAATCCTGGCATCCTAAAGGAATTTAACACAGTCAATAAAATGATGGCGGATCAACAATTTAAGTAAACTACCAAGCTCTTACTGTCTGCTGTTCTTTATTACTCAATTGTGCCGCTGTACTGAACTGAACCACGCCATGTTTCATGATGAGACTTCGCAACCAAATCACGACTGAACCAAATTTGTGAGAATTTTTTTATCTTCATCGTCGCTACTTGTTGCTAGGCAGAATTTCATTTCTGTTCTCATGTCAGATAATTTCATTTTAATGGGTAATAAAAGGGGGGTGGGGGGTTGTCTTTGAATTTTGCTCTACTGTCCCACATCAGATACAAAGGACAGGGAAAGTTAGCTCGACATGTACCAAATTTTTATTTATGCAGATTTATTGAACCACAACTCTGCATTAACCCTATCATGCCCCCTGTAACCTGATAACGTGGTAAGCTGTCCACTTTAGTAACCGCTGTCCCTGAAATATTACATATAAAGTAGAAAGTTGATATTTTTCCATTGGCATAATCGGGTAGTGCTACCTGGTGTTTTATTTCAAGTAGTAAACCACTGCTTGGTCAAGTAGATTCGGCATGGTCACCTTTGTGTAATATGCATTTGACAATGTATATTAATTTAATCTGTTGCTGTGGCTTACCTTTGGATGCCGCGCTTTTATACTCCACTGTCGGCATTGCAGGAGTCTCTTGCTTTTGTCCTCGTCTTGAATGACATATGCCAAGTAAAGTAAATACAAGGGACACAGCCCTGTTGTTTTTTTCTTCGTGTGTCTGTTGTTTGAGAATTTGTCCTTGTTATTCTTTACGTTGGATACAATTTCTCATTGCTGTGCAACATCAGCAAGCAATGCGTTTGGAATGAGCAGAATCAAACGTTTCAGCATTAGGGTAGCTGGCCTCTTGCTTCTTTGGCTCATCCCAAGCTGGCTGTCCACATCTCTTCCTGATCCCCCTCTGTGCCCAGGGAGCCTTCTCTCAATGCGTTGTCTAATTGGATGGCATACTTCCATTCTCGGTATCCCACCTGTTCAGACAACAGTGGCCGCAATGAGATGTCACAGATGGGTCCCCACGTTGTTACCCTCCAACCATATCCTGCCTCTCTTTTACTTTTGGCCTTGCTATTTAAAGCACTCATCTATCTTCTGCTTCATTCTTCATTGTTCCATCTTTTCATTCTTTCTTCCTCTGCTTCTGCATTCCCGCCCGCAGCACCCTGCGATGCAAACAACCTGTTCGTGGGGGGAAAGTGAATTATTGAAAGCGCCGCTGACGTTCCCCGGGTGCTGAAGCAGGCCGTGGAGAGGAAGTCGGCAGAGGAGGATGATGGTGGCGGAGGCGAAGAATGGAGAGTCTTATAAGGACATGGGGGATCGTAGGGCTAAACGACGGGACGTAATTGTGTGTAGGAACTGGCCATCCATCCATCCAACCATTTTTGAATCCGCTTCACCTCACAAGGGTCGTGGGCATGCTGGAGCTTATCCCAGCTGTCTTCGGGGCAATAGACGGGGTACATCCTGAACCGGTTGCCAGCTGATCGCAGGGCTGCCAATTTGATACGCATTTCAAACTCCTGCTATGTTTGTTCACTGATGAGGTTCTTGTTTACATGACTTGACTTTTTGCCTAGTTGGTTGTAAGGCATTTATTATAGGCAGACTTGATTAAAATGAAGACAAAGGGCATGGTAACAAACTTGTTTACATTAACGGTCTGTGTCACTTGGTCATAAACCATTATCAGCCGGGCATGCAAAATAGTAATTAAAGCACATTGACAGAGGACACATTAAAAATGCATATGACAGTGCATTTGCAATGTCGTTTAAACACCCATCTCATTAAGAGGCGCTGACACGTGCATCTTGTATTGCATTGACTGGACTAGAAATACTGTATACCTGACACAGTAAAATAAATTAGTTGTCGCAGTTTAGGTGTTGATTGTCTGATACTCTTTCACAACTATTTTTTCAAACTTTGCATTCAAATTCACAGCTTTTAAATTAGAACTATGTGAAATAAGTTTCACTTTTTTAAAATGCTCATATTTGCTGCCGTGTAAAAGGATTGCAGTCAACTGTCAATTCATTGTAGATATATATGCAATGACATTAAGAATCAAATGTAATAACCTTTTTTGCACTGAAGACCTAAATACATATCTCCTGATGGATGCCCCATTTAATTGCAGTAAGAACTGTAATTGTAATTGTTCGATATGTACAGAAAGTTATTAGAGCACGAGTGATGCTTGAATGGATTTCCCAAAAAAGTAACATGTAAAAATAAGATAAACACCGTTTGAAAGCAATCCGTTACTGTACTCATGTTTTGCTTTGATGACAGGACTCTATTTTCCTACGCGGAGGTGGGTTAGACCCAATGTTGGTAATTTTGAACAGGCCGAGGGATCTGCGAATGGGAGTCCAATCAAAGTGGCTTGTTTTATCCATCCATCCATCCATTTTCCGAACCGCTTGATCCTCACTAGGGTCGCGGGGGGTGCTGGAGCCTATCCCAGCCATCTCCGGGCAGTAGGCGGGGGACACCCTGAATCAGTTGCCAGCCAATCGCAGGGCACACAGAGACGAACAACCATCCACGCCCACACTCACACCTAGGGACAATTTAGAGCGTCCAATCAGCCTGACATGCATGTTTTTGGAATGTGGGAGGAAACCGGAGCACCCGGAGAAAACCCACGCAGGCCCGGGGAGAACATGCAAACTCCACACAGGGAGGCCGGAGCTGGAATCGAACCTGGAACCTCTGCACTGTGAAGCCGACGTGCTAACCACTGGACTACCGGGCCGCGGCTTGTTTTATATAGCCTTTAAATGTGGCACACTGGTTGTGCATTCGAATCTCAACATGGTGGAAGAACATATATGCCTTGGACAGGGTGGGGTTAAGATTACAATGAATGAAATATGTCACGTTACACCAGCTGCCTACCCTGCGCCGGTGTGAAACCTGGTCAGAGCAGGCTTAAGGTTCCGATTGACTTTCTGCCACCTAAATTGTCAGCCGGCCAGGCGGATCTCCAATACATTTCTTCTGCCGAGCTGGCCAGCGCAGTTTGGCGGATGCCGCTCTGCCAAATTGCAAAACACGCAAAGTAAGCCTTGCGCTGATGAGAAAATCAGGCTCCGCCAGCATTTGTGCCATGTTGCCGATGCGTCGTCTGCAAAAATAGAGCCCATGGACTTCGAGGCTTGTTCTAGCCATCCCTCTAGATAGGACTTATTCTCGTTAGCTGTAGAAATATTGACGTATTAATTATTAATTCATTTTGATGACTTAATTCATCTGTCTGTAAAGACAAAAATCAGGTTCATGATTTCTTGCAATAATTATCAGCAATGATTCAACAAAGTTGGAAATAGATACATTTTTACATCCAGTACTTTATTTTCAAACAATCTCTTCTCGAACAATTCTAGGATAACACAATGACCCGTCAATGGTGGGCTATTTTCAGAACAGGCTCGCAAGTTACTCATGTGGTCCTTGGGGGCAAACTGTCGCACGCGGGCACCATGTTGGTGACCATTGGCCTATATCAGCCGCCTTCGCTAATGTATATCATAGCATAAACAATGACCTAGAACAACTGAACGTCATTTATAACTTCACTTACAACATTACCCGTGACAACAAATGGCTCACAAATGATCTGAATTTGAAAAAATGTTCATGAATTGTGTGTGTGTAAGTAAATGAACGTGCAGCTGCGACTTTCCTCATTTCTACGAGCAACACAGGCTAAACTTGGCTCAATACTGAAGATGGACCATTTCAGGATGCTTCCATGACATCGATTACGACTTTACAATTTTAGCCATGGCTTTGGCACAATATTGTGAAAAGCAAATAGGACAGTTTTCAAGTGAGTAACTGGAGATCGAGTCCAATGAACAAAACAACAACAATAGGCTCCTTTGTGAATAGCGGATGACAAAGACTGTATTGTTCATGAAAATTAAGTTACACTGAATTGTAGAGCTGACAAGGGGTTCAAAATATTTCACTCTACTCGAAACACACCACATATTCCAGATTAAAAAATAAAACCATGTATGAGTTATAAATAGTCCACCGCAGGGATGTGTTCTTTTTTTGTAATGTGCATGTTTGGGGATTTTCTGCACTTTTATCTTCATCCCACTTGTAGAATTGCTGCGATTTCAGCTTGGCACTGGCAGCTTTGAACACACGCCCAAGAAAATATGTTCTTTTATTGGTGCCAAATTGATTTGAAACTTGTTGATGCAATATAAATGTTCTTCACCGCAGCGTCGGCTGTCGGCCAAGGCGTTGATTCTTGTGCGCTGGCTCGGCTTTTAAAAGCGCTACGACCACCTTCGGTTGCTTTGCGGAGGCTTCTTTGTTCTTCCCTGTTGTTGTCCTTGAGCTTGACAAGACATCTTTAATTTATCTCTTTTATAACAATAATGCCTGCAAGAATAATTGTAAGCGAGGAGCCCCACGCAAGTTCAATAAATCTCCCCTTATAAATTGGACATGTTAATAGTGAATTGTGTTTTCCCCCATTCTACCAGATAGTTGGCGTTTTATGTCAGCGCGCTTGACAACTGGGTATACGATATCCGCTGACGTGTCCTTGAACGGTGAACCAAACACCCAGACGGTGTGAGGATGCTGTCGCCAAGCGGGATCCATATGCAGCTCATGTATAGATCAATATTACTCGGTTGTATCAAGTTGTTCTTGCAAAGTCAATCATAGCGGCGTCTGATTTTAACAGCTCTCATCATCACTTTCTTCCCAAGCATGAGAAGGCGACTGAAGTGAAGTCAATTGTGAAAAAGTATTTGCCGATTTCATGGGACATTCAGAGGCTCAACTGGTTCAGTTAAGTGTAACGAGAGTTTTTGGAGGATTCCCTTTCGAGTCATTAGAGGTTTTCGTCTGACTCTTGGATCGCTTTTGGAATTAATGATAACAATATTGGAGGAGGCGGTCTGGTGGTCCAGTGGTTAGCATGTTGACCTCACAGTGCAGAGGTACCGGGTTCAATTCCAGCTCTGGACTCCCTGTGTGGAGTTTGCATGTTCTCCCCTGGCATGTGTGGGTTTTCTCCGGGTAGTCCGGTTTCCTCCCACATTTCAAAAACATGCATGGCAGGCTGATTGAACACTAAATTGTCCCTAGGTGTGAGGGTGAGCGCGAATGGTTGTACATCTCTGTGTGCCCTGCGATTGGCTGGCAAACCAGTTCAGGGTGTACCCCACCTACTGCCTGAAGACAGCTGGTATAGGCTCCAGCACCCCCTGCGGTCCTTGTGAGGATCAAGCGGATCGGAAAATAGATGGATGGCTGAAATATTGGAAGATTAGAAAATTGTATCCATCCATCCATTTTCTAAAGCGTTTGTCCTCATTTGGATTACGGGTAGGCTGGAGCCTATCCCAGCTGACTTGGTCCGCTATGGCGGTGCTCACCCTGCCGTGGTCATTGGTCAGTCGCTGTGCACAGCGATTGGAAAAAGCAACAGTGTTTGATGATGATAATGATGATGATGAAAAGGCATCCCACTGAGATGGAACATCCGCAGCAAATCCCAGCGACACCAAGATTTTAAATGTCTTGCTTTGGTATCCACTTTGGTACAACTGTCGAAGATTGGCAAAAGCTGTTGATCAAAGATGGAATGTTTCAAGTGACGGGCAATTGTCACTCTGCTGAACACATGAACACATGAACACATGGTTCCATGGAGGTATTTTTATTTTATATTTTTTAAAAACATCAGACTGAATAATTTCTCGCAGGACTCATTCCAAAAACTGAATAATGAATTACACCCACTGTACCAGCAAGAGTGTTTCATTGGAGGAAAATGTAGAGCAAGGATCCATCAACCATATTGAGTATGAGGACACACACAGGCTTACGGTTCAAACTCTCACGCACGCATTGCACAACCGCACACAAACTCACCCCCACAAACACACACAATCGAACAGGAGCAGACGATGCTCTGCGGTCCGCTATGGTGGTAATAGCCTCATTATTCATCAGTGCATTGTGCTTTAACAGCGTGCAAAGGTACGAGGGGGAAAACCAGAAGCTATTAGATCCACGACCACAAATACAGACATGCATTTATTTATAAAACACATATATTTATGCTCAAATTATTCTCAAAAAAAAGATCACCATACTTGCCACCAACTCCAACAGTCCTTAAATGTGTGAACTTGCTTATTTGCCGACTGTTTGATGAGGCCACTGAATTGAATGTGAATAATTTAGCACATTGAGCGTGAGGCTGGCCCAGGCTAGAAACCAGACTGAAAGTAATGCTTGTGATGGGGGAAAAAAAACGGTGTTGTTCTAAACATTAGAAGAACCACACATACGTAACTGATTTTTATCTTCAGATACAGGATGTAATACAGTTTGTGGCTATTTGGTCTGGTGAACGTTTTTGGCCTGTTCTTCACAGCACTGTAGTCACTCTGTGTTTCTTAAATTACTTTAATAACTGAAAATTTCAGAATACCTAAGTGTACCTTGTCTTAGGCCCCCTGGCATCTTATATGACGCAAACATTATCGATTTTGGTTTTTAAAAATGGACAGTGATTTTAAATTGGGTGGGAAAGTTGGTGCTTTTGTTAAATTCAGCTTTTTATATATGCGGTATATATTTTAGGCAATGCACCTTAGTTTGGAGTAGGGAGTCCTTCTTCAAGCGTCTCCAGTTGGTCCAAAATGCTGCTGTTGCCCTCCGAACTGGAGCTCATAGGTGGGAGCACATAACTCCAGTTCTGGCCTCCCTTCACTGGCTTTCTTTCTAGTTTAGATTTCATTTTATTTGTCTTTCAATCTTTCAATGGTATCGCCTCACTTAGCATCTCTGAGCTCTTCCACCTCAACATACCTCGGGTCAGCGGACCAGATGTTACTGGAGGTACAGAGGGCGAAGTGGGCCTCAGAAGGGATCGAGCTTTGGAATGACTTTCCGTGAAACGTTAGGCAATCATCTGCTCTGTCCATCTTTAAACGTTGTCTTAATCATATTTTTATTTTTTGGCTTTTGACTCAGCATGACAAGTCAATTTTGATTATACGTGCACTTGAAAATGTTCTATTTCCCCAAATAACTGTATTATTTATTTGGAACCTTTTTAAGTATAGTAATGTTCATAAGCGTTAATATTATATTTACAAATATTGATTGCTTAATATAGTTGAGCCTGTACGTAATGATTAATATGGCCTTTACAGTACATGTTGCCGAATAGACATGCACCTTTACATTCTACACTCAGCCCTGTTATTTTTAGACACTGTATTAGCTATGTGCAATGTGTTAGGAGAAACTGCATTTATTTATTATTATTAATAGCAGACTTGGGTGTGTACTTTCATGTTGACGTTAGCTTTAGCCGACCTAAAATCACTGCAAGACAAGACTGCACATTGACAAGGAAACTTAACCTTTTCTGTGTTTCCACGGATGTGAGGAGAGTCAGGCAATATTGCAGTGTAAATATATTTAATTCGCCAATAAGGCAAGAAATGGCCATTTTATGAGGTCTTTGGGAATATTTAGAAAGACGTTAGGAGCGCGTGGTTGGCAGTAAGTCAGTGTTTGCCTTGAATCCGTGCAAATAACACAAGCGGGGCTTTACGAGTGGACCTAAGCTGGTCTTAAATTAATCCATTTGTCAGCCGAGTGAGCCCCGGGTGAGAGTCATATGCCTCTTGTGCCAGTGACTTTGTTATTCACAAGTCTATTTAATTGCCATGGCAACGCTGACGCAGGGAATGTTGGTGATGTGGCTACTGGGACTGAAGCAATGAGGATGTTAACAGTTTTGTTGCGTGTCTGCCTGCGGACTTCCGGCAAGAGGCAGTGTACACCCTGGACTAGTTGCCCTCCAATCACAGGGCACATGTAAGCCAAACAACCATTCTCACTCACATTACACCTATGGACAATTTGTAGTCTTTGGATAACCAAAAATACACGTCTTTGAAATGTGGGGGTGGGGGACAAACTTCACTGAGGTCGGAGCTGTGATTCAAATCCCGAACCCCATGACTGGGAGTGGATCTGAAGAAACATTGTACTGGAATTTGTCTTCACGTTAACGGCATCAAAGGAATTGTTATTGTAGACCATATTCTTGCTCTGGTGACCCCAGATCTACTTTAGTGCTGGACCATCCAGGCCACCACTCACAATTTAGCTGATTTTCCATGTAATAGTAATGCGGTGGATGGCCCGGTGGTCCAGTGGTTAGTGCGTCGACCTCACAGTGCAGAGGTCGTGGGTTCGATCCCGGTTCCGGCCTTCCTGTGTGGAGTTTGCATGTTCTCCTGGTTTGCCTCCCACATTCCAAAAACACAGTAGATAACATTGCTTGCCAGGTCCTGCTGTGATCTCCTGTACAGTAGGTGGCAGTATGCACCAAGGAGATGTAATCCATCAGAGACTTAGAGAAGACGAAGAAAAGTATGAGGATCTCTCTGCCAGAAAATGGCCACTGTTTTGTTTGTTTGTTTATTGAACATAAAACATATATACAGTAATAATTTGACAGAAAATAAGGTAGATAAAAAAAGAAAGAAATCAATCTTCATACAACACAGTTATTATGTTCAAGGGAGTAGGAAGAAGTAAAAAACTTATCTAGTCCTACCCCGTGTAACAAAGGTAGGTGCTAAGCGCAGACACCTTGCTAATTTGGTTGACCAGTGAGAGATGAGCAGTGGTTAACACAATGGTTTCTATTCAGCACATTTGGGACACTGGCTGGGCAGCTCGTTTGCAGTGTGGTTGTGCTCATGTATAGCTAGCAAAGCTGTGACAAGAAATGTTGGTCCCAGCCTAAGTACTGCAAAATGAAAGCCACACTTGTTGAATGTGGCTTTCTTTGTGCAAGTTTGTTTGCATGTTTGCGTGCCAAACGGGGCTTTTGTGTGTTAGTTCTTCAGTATTGAAATGTAATATCCTTAACACCAAATCTTTCTAAGTTTCAATGAGTATGACCTGGAATTTATTTTTCATAACCATCATTGTGTTTGTGTGCATTTGAAATGTATTTGAGGCTTTTAAGGACAAAGTAAAAACTTTTGAGAGGTTTCCTTGATGGGCCTCTCCAGCTACAAAAGGGATAGAAGAGGGAGAGTGAGATGAGCCTTTCTTTTGTGGAAACCGACTCGACTGTGTTTTATGTTTTGTATGAACCGTGTTTTACAATAATACTCACTATATTGTCATATTTACCTGCGGCTTGAAAGCAACGCATGGAGAATCTCTGTCAGCAAAATGCACAGGTGCAGTCAGCCTCTCAAACTATCACACTCTTTTTCCTTCATTATTGCTGTTTCCTTTCTGTGAGGCAATGGCAATGTTTTTTATGGTGCTGTAAAATATACACAATTTTGTATGGGGAGCTTCAAAATCTGATGCAAAGGTACATTTTTTTCAGTTTCATTTCCATGGTATTGTAGATGTGCAGTGCTCAATTGCTTGAGGCGTGTCAAAGAGTTGGTACCAGTAATTTTTTTCGCGATGATCCACCTAAGGCTAAGAGGCAGCTCGGTATGTGTGAGTTATTTATTTATTTTTATTTGATTTGATTTTTTAATTAATCGGGCCAAGCATCACTTTGATACCAAACTGGATTGTCAAGATAGAGGTGTGGTCCAATATATCAAACTGCAAACTCCCATTCCCACGTATGGACAATTTAAAGTTTCAATGAACATGAATGTTTTTGGAATGGGCGAGGAAGTGCCCGGAGAAAACAAACGTCCCATAACAGGAAGGTCAGAGCTGAAATGCTATGGCTGAACCGCAGCACTGTTCTAACCACGTGTCTACCGTGTTGCCACACCACCCTGTTCATTTTAAAACATGATAAAACTAAGAGTCACAGTTGTAACTTTAATGGCAAAGGCATAACGTGAAGGTGAATTGTGTCACACAACACATGCATCGCATTTGATCACACTTTTAAAGGGGAAGTCAAGTCAAAAGTTTTCTTTACAGCTTGCAAACATCACATGAGCAAACTGAGGAAACAGATCAGGCGTGATTAGTCGTTATTCGAGTCCTGACCGACCGTGATGTCGTTCTTAGTTGACCGCAAGTGGCAAAATGGCTAACCCCCGAAGATGGATTAAATTGGGTGGATTTTGCTGCTTAATTCATATTCATCATGATAAGTAGAACAAACAGAAAAGAACATTTTTGACTTCACTTCCTCTTTAGCTAATGCAAGTGTAAAAGGTTAAGACAGTACCTTGCAAAAAACAAAAAGAGCCCTTTTACTTTAACTTTGACATTGAATACCAATGTGTGCTGATGTCTTTGAGTGTGACTCCCCTGACGTGATGTCACAAAATCTGAATTTGGGGTTTTATTTAACTTTAGTTGAAATTCAAAGTGTACAACTTCAATGTCACTATTTTTGGCACCTGCCTTTTCCCATACAGTTAGGTGAGAAGAAAACCACATTTAGACTTACAAGACTGAGTCCCACTGTTGTGCCATCTTACTGAAAATAAATACATTAAAAAAACGACAAGAAAAAAAATCAAGAGGGCGGGAGTGGGACAACTGAGTAGATTCTGACAGAAATTCCTTGAAAACCTCAGTTAATGTTCCACGGCTGATGCAGTTTCATCAGAGGATTTAATAAGCTGATTAACCGTATTACTGAGAGAGCATTACATGTATTTTGGACAGAAATGTGACCTCAGGAAATAGTTGAGCATCATTTGGCGCATGCGAGCATTTAATGAAGGCTGGTAGATGGCTTCGCGCCTTTGGTACATTAAGCATTAGCACGCCGCACTTGAGCTCAGCCTCGATCAATTTATAAAGACACGCGGCCATATGGCGAAGATTTGTTGTGGCTCCGAGCGTCACTCACAACCATGTTTTTATTCTGAAATTAACGGGCGCTCACTCTGAGAAAACGATCTCGGTGAAGGCTGCGTTTTCCTGAGAGGGTGGAGATGGAGCTCATTCCAAGGGAGTATCCTTAATGTTGTGAGCCTGTGTGGGGGGGATGTGCTCATTAATTTCTCCACAGGTGCTCACGCAAGCACGTACATTATGCAGTATTATGTTTGAGCAAGTATTACGAATGCAAAGGTGGATGAATATTTCCCCCTGAACCAGTTTGCCTGCATTAAGTGCAAACAAGAATCACTTTTTACGATCGCCCCCTCCCTCTCCTCGTTAACCGCAATTTACTTCAACATCTGTAAATTTATGATCTCGCTCTTACTATTAACAAACAAATAAATAAACTGCTGAAACATTTACCACACCACAGGTGACAGTTCTTTTTTTTTCTCATGATTTCATCATTTACTTCAACCAAAACTATAAATCTTTCTCCTCGATGCCGACCTGCTCATTTTTCATCCTTGTCGCCGCTGCTGCTGCTTCTTCACTTTCTGTCCAGCAACTAATTTGCTCCTCTTTTACTTACTCTTCATCACATTCTACCTTCTCTCTTCTTCAATCTGCTTCAGTCAGGAAACACCTTTTTAGTTTTTGTTTTGTTTTGTTTTGTTTTTTACACATAGCGTGTTTCTAGTTTGAACCCGTGTTGAGTGGTCAACGTGTCCAACCACCCCACTCATGACACCATCCATCCATCCATCCATCCATTATTCGAGGCTCTTATCCTCATGGGGGTCGTGGGCGTGCTGGAGCCTGTCGCAGCCCTCTTCAGGCAGTAGGCGAGGTACACTCAGAACTGGTTGTCAAAAATCTTCAGGGAGTCCTTGCCTACTGGGAAAATAGAGAACTGACCATGACACACGATAAATGTTGGATCTGTCATACCAGAAAATCTGTATAGCCCCAGGTGAGGCTCTCCAGCATTTTATTTGATATTCTAAAATATATTTATAAATGATCTTCTCAGCCCGCCCCCCTGATTATCGGTCTCGCCACCCTTTACCTCATCAGAAAAAAAAAACAACCTGGAGCGATCCCTATTGTTCTCCTAGTGAGGGAAGAAATTTCATCTGTGCTGTATGTTTTACATACAGTACATTTGACAAAGTTTATCCAATCCAATCCAATCATGTCTCGCAACTTTCCAATTAATTGTCTTACAGCTTCATTCATCGGCAAAGTCGATTATAAAGAGCTCACGAAAGGTTTTTTTTCTATCCGGCAACTTCACTGATGGACTCACCGCAAACCATCCCCCCTTCTGACACCAATTTTCGCAGAAGTCTGAGGAGGCGCGCCCTCAATCTGGTTTTGAATCCGGTTCTATTGCGTAGGAAAACACTGCCCACAATTGCACACTCAACTAGAGGGATGATAAGCTTCATCCCATTCACAGACAAACCGAGTTTGAAGTCAAACAAATGTACTTAAATTCTGGTTAGGATGTTAGAATATGTCATACATTTGATATCATGCTACATGCTGTTGTCTCTTTGTATGAGGCCACTTTATTTTGTGTTCACACATTATTCCCACTTCACCGTCCGTGTGCATTCAGTACTAGTTAAAATGTTTTTTTCCTAAATCGCAACTTTGTTCAGATGATTGATCAAAACGTCCTTAACGGGAGCACACTTGATAGCCTGCAAACGTCTTTGTCGAGGAGAAGTGTTTTAGAGCCAAGACTGGGGATCAATTCACAGTCAAATACTAAAGGTGGACTTTGCCCCACAGCCGCAAAGGCTCGTTCCTCTTTGGCCATTTGTGGCCCTGACGAGTAAATCTTTCCCACCCAAACCTCCTACGCTGCATCGCGGGCAACACAAAGTCTTATTATTTACTGTGTGATTTATTTCCAAATTAGGTCTTTTGCTTGGATCCGTTTTCGAGGGAGGCGAGCATGGCAGCCTTGATTGACCGTAAAGAGAATTGCCATGTGCAGCCAACACACACGAACACACACACACACACACACACTTTGGCTTTGTTATCAAATGTTACACAAAGATGCCGCACAAGCAATGTTGAACACAATCATGCACTTAGTTGAAGGACAATGTCAACGTTTTTCTTCCCCGACAAAACAGTTTCGCCAATGGAGTTATTTAGTGTTGACCTATCGCTGCACGGATCCTTTTGTGGTCCCTCCCGTGTTTGCGCGCACCACAGTGCATTTGTGCTGACAGGCAGCTAAACTGATCAATGCGGAGGATTCTTGCTCGTCGTTTGCAATTCTCCGACCGACTTTGATACAATTGATTGTGTGAATGCTGAAATGAAATGCCGATTCTTTATTATTTCTTGTATAGTTTATTATAAGGCTGCATATCTTCTCTCCCACATAATGCGGCCAATTTTCACGGTTGCAATTTCTTAATATTCCACAAATTCACACCTTGATGAGTACAATTTTTCTAGTTCCTCATACTTACGATTTTCCCACAATGTAATATTTTGCATTAAAAATTTCCCCATTCATTTTTGACGGAACAGACATTAAACTTTCAATTTCAGCATCCCACAAATCCCACACCCTTCACCACTTCACCTCTCTACCAGCCAGAATTCTCGACCGATCCTCAGAATTTCAGAGAATGTTTCTTTGTCAAAGCAAGGACACATTTTTTGGAAAGATCTGACATGGCAAGTATAGACAAAATGAGTAAATATCCCTTTTTAAACCAAAAAGAAAGTTTCGGGTTAACAAAATAGCTACAGTCAAAGTCACAATTTGTCACCTTCATAAAAGTCACAGGCGTCAACCAATCTTTCAAACATTCATGAATATTATGACATGAAAGAAACAGTTCACCTGATTTGTAATGTTTCCCACAAGCGAGCCGAGGAAACCACATTCCCACTACAAGCTGTTCCTCACCATCTCTACGGAGATCTCAGTGATCAAACATTGTCCATGATAAGAGACCCATTGATTTTGACCAATGAGTATTCTCTTATGATTTTATGACTTCATGCCTCAGTGTGTTTGTGGAGGCCATAATACAAGTATGTCAAATAGATGACATCAGCTCAGTTTCAGCCACATGCTAAAAAAAACATTTAAGTGTACTTACAATGCTAATCAATTAACTATGTACGGTATATTTTGAATTTTCAGTCATGCTCACACTCATACGCACACATTTGCGTACACATATACAGTAGATGTATATTCTCTGGAATGGAAATACAGGTGAGCCCCACCTCCCTCTTTCGGGTTTCCTTTGGAATTTTATTACCTGTGCTTGCTGCTTATTGATCCCGTTATATACACGAGGCCAAGCAGCTGCTAAATAATTCAGTTTGGTTAAATAGGAATCTTCCATTATTCAGGAGTGTGGCACGGTGTAATTAATATTGTAGAGATATGTGACGGGTTGGGTGGCAGTTTACTGACTGACAGCACATTGCTCTTTCTCCACTTCTTGCTCACGTTCCTATCTCCCCCCCCAGTCTACCAGCTTCCTATCAGCTTGTCTCTGGCAATGTTCACTTCATTCCTTTCTTTCACCTTCTATTAAATTTTTTTAGTCTTACGGCACCTTCTCTATTTTGGTTCTAGCTGGATGCAGAATCTGGTTTCCCGCTCACTGACCTATGATGACAATAATACGGAATAGGGTGCGTTACCTGCTATTCTCTCATTTTCAGTGTCGGTATGCTGCACACTGATGTTACAATACAATCTATTCTAACCTTGACACAACACTCCTGAGCAGAGAAGAATTTTTGCAAAACCTGTATTCAATTCTACTGTTAGCTTTTTCGCTACATCAGATACAAGGAACAAAATAAACATCAGCATGGTCTGTACTACAGGTGAACATTTGAACAGATTTACCCATTAGAAAAGCAAACGTGTTTCAACGGTAATAACATTGTTTCGGAGACTCAAAATGAACCATTCTGAGTCCATACAACCTTGTTTGCTAACCCAAAAAGCAGCACCAAACCATGTCAGCTCTCGCATCTGTGAATTAAAATGTGGACACTTACCGAATGTTGTCAGTGGGTTAACTGTGGTGTATTAGGGATGATTTAGTTCTTATACTGGTAATCATGACTAGTGTTCCAGTTGATCTGTAATCGTTCCACAATGTTGTATGTATCCATGTTTGTGTCCTGGGAGGCTAGTTGGAATGAGCACCAGGTCGTCTCGATTCATTACAATTCTCATTTTTTAGTTTTTAAAGCTCCACTTCACTTCACATGATATGTAATATTTCGCTAACATTATTTTCTAATGCTCCAAAAACAACTTCCCCAGTCTGCAGCTGAATAAATAAAAATCCTCACCACTATTTGTGGAACGACAGTAGTAGCTCCCGGATTATGATATTTATTTATTTTTCATAAGGAAGAATTTCTGACGCAATTCTTATAGTGTTTCTAATCATATTGGGCCTGTGTACCAAGAGAAATGGCAGAAGAGTGTATCAGCTACTGTTGGTATGAATCATTTCCCCCCCTATTGTGCTGCAGCATCACTTGTAATTCAATCAGATCACTTCTTTGGTTCCATCTTCTTCTCCACGCTGCCAATTAGAAGATGTATTTTTTTTTTTGCTCTCAACAATCTTCCTCCACTTGTAGTTGTTTGACAACAACAGAAGCAGAGAGGGGACTTCAAAAGAAGCATTTATGTTATCCACCCAACACACTCACACACACACACACAAACAGCTTTCATCAAGGCACAGAGTGATACTTCAGAGGTATTGGGGGGACAAGATGAGAGCTCAAAGGGGTCTGATGGTTCTGGATTTGAGTGCTATAACAGCACCCAGAGGAATGATTAATAATGGTTCTGTGTTTCTCGTGTAACTACAGTTGTGGTCTAAAAACGTGCCACAGAGCAGTCGTAGGACTTGACTCGAGTTGCCATTTTTAAGACTTGTGATGGGCTTGCCAAAAACAGAAAAGACTTGACTTGGTATCCAAGATCTATCTATTTATCGGCGGCACAGTGAGCAGCTGGTTAGCACGTCCGCCATACAGTACAGAGGTCATTGGTTTGAATTGGGCCCTCCTGTGTGGAGTTTACATGTTCCCCCCGTGCCTACGTGGGTTTTCTCCCGGTACTCCGGTTGCCTCCCCCATTCCAAAATCATGCATGGTAGGTGAATTGAACACACTTAATTGTCTCTACGTGTGACTGTGCATGTGAATGGTTGTTTGTGTGAATGGGGGCCGGAAATTTTGAATTGCATTGCATTCATTTCAAGTCACCTCGTTATACAAATTTAAAACTTGGGGTACCACCGTATTTCAATATTGATCATCATAATAACAGTGCCACGCCTATATAAACGGTGTAAAAAACACGTTTTCTTCTAAATATTTTAAGTGTATAAATTATTACCTCTCGGACATTATCAATTAATTGGGAGCTTTTTAAAAACAAAAATTGTGATTGACATCTGGACTTGCGCAATTAGTTTAACAGGCTTTACACAGAAGATTTAGTTGTAGTTCAGTAAAAGTAAAGTAAAAATTTGACACGATCAGTGAAACTGCTGAGACACAATCCATCATCAGGTGGTATTTTATTTTTTGGCAGTCAAGCGAGAATGAACTGTTTCCCAGCAAAAAATCCATTATTTTCTCAATTTCATCCTGATCTTGTAAAAAGGGTTTGGAGATTGTATCGCTTTGGATAAATTCACGCGAGACCTCAGTTGACAGATTGATGACACCCTGTCACTGTGCGGCAAGATTATGCTTGGTTTAAGTCATCTACATTCGAGACAACGCACATGAGAAAATGGCAGTCAGTTGACAAATTGTTCTATTGAATGTGCTACGTTAAATTGTAGGCTGACACTAATACGAATACACTGGATGCTACGACATTGCCTTTGCCCTATTGTATGGATAAAAGTGCAAGGACATGGAAGAATAATCAGTTTACCGAGTTACCCAAATGGCGTTTGATGGGGTTAAGGTCAGGAGTGAGGACTCTTAATTTCCTTCACATCACACTCATTTAAGCATATGAACATTGCTGTCTACACTGAGAACGAAAAATGCAGATTTGCTATTTCGGTTGCTGTGGGGTTTTTTGCGGGGCGGGGGTTGCCACCATATATTTAATGCTTTCCTTTGTTTCCCTTGTTACATGTTCCTGTTTCCAAAATCTTACGTCTTACTATCCAACCCACCAAGCATCAGATCTGGGCTTTTTGTGTGTGTGTGTGTGTGTGTGTGTGTGTGTGTGTGTGTGTGTGTGTGTCTGGGTGCTCTCATCTTCTGGTGAATATTTAATCTGCTGTTAAATAACACATCGTCAAAGAATCACTGCCTTTGTAATACACTTAGCCACATAGTGCATTTCATTGCTTGTATTGCAAATGTGGTCAACTTGTGTTGTCTTTCTGGGTGAGAAATGAGCTCAGAAAAACACTGCAGATATCTTTTGAAGGTATCGGGGTGTGCCAGATGCTTCTTCGCTCTAGGGGGGAGGAAAAAAGGTGATATATCTTACTCATAGATAACAAGTACTCAAAGGTGTGCTTCATGTGTCACATGTGCAACCATGGGCAAGTGAGTGGGACGTTATGAACAAGAGGCTGTTGAGAGATGATCAAAAGCTTTTTTTCCCCAACATATATATATATATATATATATATATATATATATATATATATATATATATTTTATGTTCTTGGACTTGGTGGGTGGGCACAAAATATTGATTTTACTTACCCATCGGATCACAAAAATGACATGATGGTAATTATATTTCATTATCAAAATGTGTCTTTTACACCATAAATTTATGTGCCATAGCTTGTTAAGTGTGTGGGAGGAGAGCAGTTTGTGCGGCGCAGTTGCTTACCTTAAATGGTGGTTCCCAACCTCCGGGCCACGGTCCAGTACCGGTGCATGTGTCATTCGGTACCGGGCTGTAGAGAAAAGAATAAATAGCTTACATTACTTCCGTTTTATTCATTTCGGAATCTAAAAGATGTTTTATTTTGAAAAATTACCGGATTCTCTGTTACAACCGTACAGTATGTCACCCTTGACGCAGGTCAAGGCGCGCTTCTCAGTCACGTGACTGCTAAAATGAAACCCAGGAGCTAGCAAAACGAGTAAAAAACAAACGTCTTTGGAATGTTTCTTTGAGAAGGGGAACATCATATCATATTATTTTGCTATATTCATCTGGCCTTAAAGGCCGGCCCCTGAAAATATTGTCTGACATTTAACCGGTCCGTTGGGCAGAAAAGGTTGGGGACCGCTGCCTTAAATGACTAGATATGTGCATGAAGATTTCGGAAATGACCCCAGCAGTAGATGAAATACAACATCAGAAAAACTAATGGTACACATATTTTTTTGCCGCCGAACTAGTGCACTGCCAAAGTCCACCTGTGGAATATTTACATTGTTCTTTAAGAGTTAAGGGTTTCTACCATCGGTCCAGTTCATGTGCAATACAGAAATGAGCCAAAAGAAGTCATGGATGTGGAAATCCGATTTAACGTTGAAGTTAAATTTCATATTCATGTTGTCTTTTTGACCCGTCAAAATTGCATTTTGAATAGTTGGAACTTTTATTCGCGATATCTGTAAACAATTGTGAGCAGTCAAAACAACAAATAGATGTATTTAAAATTCACTTTTGACTATATGGTAAGGGTGGTTGTCTACAAGCATACCCGAAATTATTTTCTATTTAAAATTCAGAGCAGCCGACAACAATCGACCGCTGTCTCACATGTTGTTAACCACGCAGTGATTGAATGATGCAAAACCCTTTATCCATCCATCTATCCTCCATCTGTGGTCACCTGTCGACCACCACGATGCGTCACGCTACTTGAATCCCACTTCACGGTGGAGGCAACTCTTCATTAGGACTTGATAGCAGCTAAAAAAAGGTTTGTGAGGCAGGAACGAGGAGTGACACATTAACAATGCATCGTTCATCAATTAGTAAGTGACTCCAGCGAATGTGTGAGACAAATATTAATATCCAAAGTCGAGCTGTGTTGACAGTCTCATATAGGCCATCATGTTTCCCTCTACATTGATGCCACCTCGTAATTCTCTCTCTCTATTTTGCTCACTTTGACCGACCCACTCTTGCCTCTTTTCATCCATTTCATTGCCTCTGCCAAGGAGATGCTCATTGCCTTGGGCTTCTTTCTGGATTTCTTTGGGTGAAAAAGACATTGTTCACTTCTTTGAGGAAAATAATTTTGGAAAAGACCTTGCTGTATAATGGTTTTATATCATATAATGTTTAGTTGGTGTCAGGGCATGACATCTCAACAGCTGCCTCACATTCTTGTGGTTTGAAAAACAGCTGTGGCCTTCCAGTGCGGAGTTTGCATGTTCACTCCATCCTTTGCGTGGTTTTCTCCAGATATTGCCTTCCTCCCACATAACAAAACATAGGCTAGTTTAAGACTCAAACCTGTCCCAGGATGCGAATGGTAGTTTTGAACGGTTGTGTGTCTCCAATTATCCCAACACTTTCAAATGCTTATATCTGCATGAAGAAACACAACTTTCAAACACTTTCCCCCTGCTTCAGATTTTTTTCATACGTTGCAGTCAACCCTCCCAACGTCTCTCTCTCTCTCTCTCTCCCAGTCCAGCCTTTAACTTCCGCTCTCCACATCTTCCAAATCCTTTCTTCCTACCTCCTTCCTTCAACCCACTTCACCCGGATCACCCGCCGGATTGGTCGACTACTCCTCATGCCCACGGAATTCTTCTTCTCGTTATCCCCTTCCGTATGTGTCGTTAAAAATAAGTTAGCATATTATGCCTGAGTAGAAGAATTAGGTCACGTCGACAGTCAGGCAGACGGATGAATTTGGGCCTCACGACCTTCCGTGCTACATCGCCTCGTCTTGCCTCCGAAATATAAAGCGCCTCTTACTGCGCTCTCTTCTTCCCTCCCTGTCATCCTCAGGTTACATTCCCGTTGGCCTGAGCTGCCTCCGCTCCGCTCTCTATCACGACATACTCGTGGAAAATGGAAGAATTATTCCGGGCTTCTCCTCCTCATATATGCTATTCCAGCTAGCTTGACCGGAATCACCATATGTTACACCTAAGGAGGTTTAGGTGGCATATGGCTCAGCGCTCACGTACGCAAAGTAAAAGAAGCCGAACCTTTTGCTGTAGGTTTTAGTCTCTTCACCAGCTGTTACCGTGCCCTGTCTGTCCACCTCCCCTGGTTTTCGCTCACATCATTGGTTTCTTGCCATAACAGATGCTGTGAGACACCCAGAGGTTGGTGGGGAGGATGTGGGAAGGCCGGCGAGCAAATCGGAAACGATCCTGATTCTTATCGTGTGTTGTTTTCGACCCGTCTCTCCTGTGTTCTCTTAATTTGAAAGTTGATAACGATACTCAATGCCAAAGACAGGGCCCACAGGAGCATGTCACGTGATCTTGAGATGAAAATGTTCATAAGAAAATAATTGAAAGTCACAAATCAGACAACCGGACATGAGTCGTCGTATTGATTCAGCATTGGAAAAACAAGAATCTCAAGATAAACCTAATTTATCTCACTATTTTCACCTAATGCACAACATATAAAAGATATTCCTTCCATTTTAAGTGTCTTTTAATTGATTTTAATTAAAAAAAAAACACTCTCTTACCTCCAGCAGGTTCAGAATGCAGTGGCCCAGCTTCTCGCAGACTCAAATAGACAATAATTTGAACATCATTACGTAGGCCTCGGGCTAATTTTAGAATCGATTTTAAGATTTTAAAGCACATATTGGTAATATTAATCTGGCTCCAAATTGCGTATCCATTTTTTGTAAGCCTTTATGTGCCCCCCCTGCACCTACAGATCCTCCGTTGAGGTGGTGCGGATTGTGCGACAAAACACTTTGTAAACGTGTTTTAATCATGTTAAGATGATGATGATGATGATGATTTTCATGCCATCGTTGCATATTGAGCAGAATAACATAACAAACTCTTCCTTGACTCATTAAGCCCCGTAAAAGGAACCTCGACTGTAATGGCGTATTTGCACCATACAATATAATTTCCAGTTTATGACATTTTGTAGTGTGTTAATTTGCACTTGCATTGCCACCGTTGTTTATATTGCAACGGATTCTGGGTAGTGACCTAACATGGTTGCACAAACTTGTTATGAGTGGTTGCAGCGGTCTGTTAGCAGCGATGGGCTGCTCTGTTCAGCCTTTTCAATCAGAACCAGAGCAGCAGTCAAGGACATGAGGAAAGTGAACAAGAAACCCGAGATGCAAATGTAGATCACGGACGTGAGAAAGCTAGAGTCATTTTATTATTGTCATATAATTGTGAACTTAGGTCAGCCATATTGTGTGGCGCTGTCAAAGATGATGGTGCGGCATGGGTACGAAACCAATCATAAACTAAGCCATCTTTGTTGCTGTGCTCCTTAATATGCATTGACATAACGAGGCAGACTAAGGTACAGTTGCAAAATGTAAAGAAAAAAACCAGTGGTTGTGACACTGAAGTTTATGTTCGACTTGAGAGGGATATTCTGAAATTTTAGTTGACTTTTTAGTTGAATACAACTTTTACCGTCACTTTTGCGAGTGCTGCTGCACTCAAAATAGTTTGCTTGGTAACACCGTTTTCATATTCATATTTGATTACGTCGGGATTGATTGCAATTACTTTAATTTAATAAATCCTGAAAAATACTGCACTTTTTTCCTGCATATCAACTTTGTTTTTAAGCTTACATGTATTCACGATCAAAGCCATATACATTTGTGAAACTTTTCCCATTGTACAGTTTGGGTTTGTTAACGCCCACCCCTTGTTCTCTTCTCATTTCACTCTCAACCATCTACAAAAAAAAAAAAAAAAGATCTAAGTCATTCTCATCTCTTTGACGCTCTTTTCATCCTGGAGAAAAAAAACTACAGAGTTGCTGTTGAAGTCAAAATCACGTTTGGATGTAATGCTGATGATGTAGCTTCATGTTCTTACAAGCTTAGTTTTAAAGGAAAAGAACAAGAAGTTGACATTTTTTAGAAATAGATGATCTGACATGCCCTCAGATGCCATGATGGACCAGCCAGGACTCATTTCTCTATTTGAAATTTAGGTCTTTCCTCCATTGAGGAGCAAAGATTGACAGAGGAGCGAGGTGATCCCATTTTTTTCTGAAATGGGATCGAAATTTGATTTTATCATTTCACGGAAATAACAACTCAAGATGACCATTGTCACAAATCAACAATCTCCGTGGTGCAATTATTACTGCCACCACAAATCTCTACTTCATGCTTTATGTTTCGTTTGTAATTACCGTAGTTTCCGGATTATAAGGTGCACCTAAAAGCATAACATTTTCTCAAAAGCCGACAGTGAGCATTATAATCCGATGCGCCTTATATATGAATCAATATTCTAATTTCTTGGATGTAGTGTTTTAAATGTTCTGTAGAGCGCTTTGTTCCAGCTGCAGCAGTTGTGTAAACTCTATATCAATAAAGCTGTATTGTATTGTATTGTATTGTATTCCCTTTCGCGTAGCTCCATCTAGTGGATGCATAATGCAACCGCATCCATATATCTTCTATTCTATACGCCTTATAATGCGGTGTGCCCTATACATGAAAACCGTTTTAAAGTAGGCCATTCAAAGTGTGCCATATACTCGGTGCCTTATAGTGTGGAAAATACGGTACATGAAAGTCACATATATTGTAATGAGCGCTGTTACTCTTCACAACTTTGCAGTTGTAGAGACGATGGTGCCAAAGCGCTTTACAAAAGTGATGTCCACATTTGCATGTTTGTACCTCTACTGGACAAAGATATTACAAAACTGCCCATGATTAAAAAAACAAAAAACAAAAACAAAAAACCAACTCCCCCCCCAAAAAAAACACAACTTCACTCAGGTACTCATATCAATTTCTCCATTGATTAAACACCAACAAAGTAGGTCAAAGAAATTATAGTAGCTACACATAACAGTCTGCAGTATTTAGAAGTGTGGCTGGAAAAATGTCAATCATAAACAAGTTTAGCAACACAAATAATGCACGTAAGGTAAGCGTTGATTTTGACAGAGTGTGTCCGAAATGAGCACATTGTGAAATGACGATGTGGCGAAAAAGACTTGCTCTGGAAAATACTTCTTGACGCTTTAATGCAAAATATGACAGACTGTGTTTTTTCATGACTGTTTGCTTGTTCCTTGCCAGTCACCCTGACCCGTTTTGGGACAAATCCTCTTGGAGAGCAGCCAAAATAATGTTCTTGTGTACTGCATAAATTGGCGACGTTACATATTGAATATCACGTTAGAATGAATACACAGTACACCTTTTTCACAAACTAAACATTTATAGAATGTGACGATTTTTTTTTCTAATTTTACGTGTCCATGTGTATAATGCTTTCTCATGATTTTGATTGATTGATTTATTTATTTAGCAAAACAAATGTGTTATTGTCGAAGAATTACAGTAGCTAAATTTGCAAACAGTTATCAAGCAGGGGTTCACTATACACTCAAAATGTTATCCAAAAACCTGCTGTGCTTTTAAAATTACGATGCAATTAAACAAACATTCAAACGCAGGCAAAACAACCTCTTCACAGCTTTAAATCGTAAATCGTCCTTGTGGGTGTAGTGCGGATGTTTGTGCTTGTTTTTGTGTTTGGACTTCATGAATAAGCACATAAACAGAAACTTTGACCGAAAGCACAAATAAGGTTACGAAGGAGAGTCCTTTCATGTATGACGGTCGTTTACTGGTCAGGTTGATGTTAAATCAGTGCAGCAGGCATGTTTTGATATCCAGAGCCCCGATTGAGCTATCATGAAAGAGGACTCATGGGAGTTGGATGGAGGTCATGACACGAACTGTTTAGATCGCTTCACTCTCAATACGAAGAGTTGTTGATGTCTATATGCTGCTGTGAAGGAATCTTTGGGTGGGATCAACACCCGCAACGTTTTTTAAAAATCTTTTTGTTTTCTTTCTTCCTCTCCTATGTTAGCCTTTCCTTTCCTGCCATGAGAGCAGAGAAAGTGCCAAAGCGTCTCAGCGGCCTCTTGTAAACGAAGAAAAATGAAATGGAGCTCATCTGCATGCATGAGCAGACCCGAGCAGTAGGCACGCATATCAATCACATTCTGCGTGGCTCCGCCTTCCAACGGATTCATGACCCTCCGTGGGGATTCCTCCACAGAAACACTGACGCATGCATTCGGATACACGCGACACACAAATACGCACGATAACAGCCACTCTGACACGCCCATCGCCACCGCCGCTCTGTCGAGCACTTTTTAAGCAGCCCTCCAGTGTCATCGTTAGTTTTTGAGAGGGATGTCCTGTCACATGTACACAAAAAACCCAAACATGGCAGTCTGTGAAGACTCAATTAATCAGAGTGACTACTTGCAGATAAATTATGTTCCACATGTGACTAATGTGCATTGAATGTTTTCAACCATGTGGTGACAACACATTCAATCAGCGTCCTCTGGGACTTTTATTTATTTTTTATTTTTAATCGATGGATCATCACAGCTGGATGGATTCCTGCTTGAGCAGCACCTTCTGAAGACTGATAGTCGTGTTTCATGCTAACTCAATTGATGCATGTCTGAGCAGCACAGAACACCTCACCGGTGCTAGTGGGAAGAGATTTTGCAGCGTTTTCACAAGAGGGACCTTTGCTTAATGTAGTCCTCACAATGTGACAGCACTACATAAGATTCGGTCCCAGTTCAGACTGTCAGACACACATTTCTTAACCACTCACCCATATTCTGTAGCACTTGTCTTCATTTGCTACTCACCAGCTACCTTTGGCAAGAGGTGGAGTACATGCTGGGGTTGTTGCCAGTCACTTGCAGGGCAACAAATTTTGGTTCAAACTATAAACAGTTGGGTCTATAAAAAACATATTTACACCCAAAAGGGACCAATTTGCTATTCTGGTCAATTTGACCCACATTTCGTAAAACAGCCCGAAAGATGGGTCAAATTGACCCAAGTTGCGAATCAGTCCCTTTTTGACCCAACTGTTTTTAACGTTTTGCGATGATCGTAGCGCATGTTAGTCAATATTCAAGTACTTTGGATCTTTTCTGTTTGTTCTCCTAATGCTTGCATTTTTTTCTGGACAGTCAAGTTTCCTCCCAAAATCCGAAATATGCATTTTATGTGCATTGAAGACTCTAAAACACTAAAGCGGGGGTCAAGTTAAGTTGATCTACTTACTATCAAAATGCAAACTATATATACAGTATACAGTATATATATATATATATATATATATATATATATATATATATATATATATATACACATATATATATATATACAGTATATATATTTTTTTTACCAGTCATCTCACTCTACTGTACACTGCAAAACTGACCATTCTCACAGCAAGCAGCCACCTACTTCCTTTGAACCCTTTCATGTCTACCATCCCTTTAAAACCGTTCATACTCCCACCCCAGTCATCAAGGTAACTGTCTCTGGTGAATGTTTCTCCCTTGGGGGTCAACACAAACAGTCTGCTCATTAAATATATGCGTAATATCTGTTGGTGTACCTGGCATTAAAGCATGAACCCAAATTGCACCTTTTTTTTTTTTTTGGCCTGAACTTACTCGGACGACTTGCACTGAATAAATTCGCCCAGGGATACATCGTCCAGACAGGGAACTGCAGGTACACTTCAAAATGATGATCAGCCATGGTGGAATGGTACTTGGACTGAATGTTTTGAAGAGCGCCCAAAAATGCCACTTAACCTTCTTCGGTGTACCAATAGTACATCAGAGGTGTAACACAAGGTTCTCTTGATTTGCCTGCACCTTTCAGTCAGAACTTACCGAAGCGGTGTAGTATAGTGATCCCCCCCCACCTATCCCTCTTTCTTCATCATCCCTCTGTCTCGCGCTTCTTTCCCTCCCGCTCCAATCTTCCGTGTATCTGTCTCTCTGCCGTCATTCCTTTTCCCGATCAGACAACCGAAGCTGCCAAGCCGCCGGAGGCGGGAGCAGACAGAGGAGCCAGTCCATCCAACCTCCCTCTCTGGAGAGGCAAACTAATGCAGACACGCCAATCAGTTTCAAGCAGACAATTATTCACCATTCATATCAGCTCGCCGTCTTCTGAACTTATTCCCACACTGGTCCACGATCAAGCACACAAGGCTCTTTCAATCGTGTGATCCTTCGGATGCTTGGACTTGAAGTTCTGCGAGCATGATAATGTGTACACAGGGCATACAAAGCTGTTGCTACTGTAACATTATGAACATTGACACTGCACTTAAATATGGGAAAGAAAGTACTTTAACAATGATTCAATGAAATTGCATTGCATATAAATACCATATTTTCTGCACTATATAAGCCGCACCAAGCAATTAATGGCCTATTTTAAAATAGTTTGCATATTTAGGGTGCATTGCATTATAAGGCGCACGGGATCAAAGTACAATAGTAGAGTGGCCGTTCTTAAACGCACTCTTAAATGCACAATACACACAAACAATTTAATTGTGGAAGTTCCATCATGACTACATGATCTTACAAGCAATTATTTTGTACTATTAAGTTCTTACAACTGCGATTGGCTGGCAACCGGTTCAGGGTGTCCCCCGCCTACTGCCCGAAGACAGCTGGGATCGGCTCCAGCACCCCCCGCGACCCTAGTGAGGATAAAAGCGGTTCGGAAAATGAATGAATGAATGAAAGTTCTTACAAGACACATTCGTGATTATAAGGGCATAGAATCAAGAGGATTTTGTCTAGACTTTTGTTTCGACTGTTTCCCATTTAGAAAATCAGATACATGAAGCTGAATCTTAAACTTGAGATGAGCCTCGGCATTATACCTGATGTGAGCTGAACTTGTAAGGTGAACAGGCCGCCCACTCGCTTGCTGTCTGTTGAGTGATAACAGTTGTTGAGCACGGTGAGGATTTGTTCTCCGCGTGAATCGATTCTAATCACATCATTGTGCTGTCCCGACTCCCACGACTCTCCCGGGGGTTTAATGCTCCTCTCTGGCCTTTTTCCCTCCTCGCCCGCTGTTTTTGCTCTGTCTGCCCCCCCCCCCCCCCACCCACCCCCACTCCTCACTTCTGTCTCCCCTCGTCACAGTGGGGTGAGGACAGTTGATGTTAATTGCTCGCAAGCCAGGGCTCTTCATAGGTCACTGGGAGCCTTTGGGGGATACATTAGTAATGAAGTAGATTCCAAAATCACCCTGTGCAGTACGGTATGTGTTGCATCGCAGCATTGCGGGGAGAAAGAAAAAGATTTCAGCACTCAATATAGTATGTATAGTATAGTATAGCACTCAGTTATGATGTATGATATATGTAAGCAAATGCGTTTCTTTTTGGAAGCAGGTAAATGACAGACAATAATTGTAATTTTGCGCATTATTTAGTAATTCCAAAAATATGAAGCCATACTTGTGTTCTACAAAATGCCATGCTGTTCTAATATTACAACTACTTGGCAAAATCCTTTCCACAATAGAATGTCTATTTCATTACCACGGTGATGCCAAATCACCTACTTTCTCCATTGTGAGACCAATAAAGGTTTTCTTAACTGATCTTACTTTGGTGTTCTGCTGTATTTTAGAGGTGGTCAGTTCTTCACACTGAGACAGCTGCTCATCGCACGAAAAAGTTAATAATCAGAGCTGTACACAAAATTACAAGTTGTTCCTTATTTCTTCTTTCACAATAACATGCCTTTGTGTCTTTCTATTGTTTTCTTTGGTGTATTTTCTATGTGTGACGTATTGATAAAGCGCCAGTGTTCAGACAACGTTCTTGCCCTTTTCGCGGTTCAGAGATCTTGCTGATTACATAATGTGCTTTTCCTCCCCCTTCTTCCTATGGTCTGTCTGTCTCACCACCCGTGCACGCACCAAAGCTCCTGCCAACGCCCAGATTGTGCACTCGGGTGCCGCGTGCAACGTCAAGGACGATAACATCAGTGAGAGGATCTACACTATCAAAGAAGGAGACACGCTTGTGCTTCAGTGCATCGTGAAAGGGCACCCGAGACCACAGGTGAGTTGCGTCTTGAGTTGCATCTGCCGCTTGTTTTCAATTTTTTATTTTATGATTTTATTTATTTATTTTCTATACACCTTCTGCCTTCTTGGGAAGTCTTCAAATGTGAAGTAAGAATGTGGCAAATACTGATAAATACTTTCCTCTGAAGCATCACCGGTGGATCTCCTGGGGCTCTTTAAGTGCGCTTAATGATTGGACCTGTGGGATGACCGTGTGCAAAGCTGCAACACCTACGGCATTGATTTCCATAAAATATCGTGTAGGGGTATAACATCTGGGCCATTTTGATTCCAGATAACGCATTCTGTAATTTTGTACATATGATTTTGAAAATGATGCTCCATGAACGACGGCTATTGCTAGCTATATTTAGTGTTGGGAGTTCTGCATTAAAAAAAAAAAAACGAACACAGTTACAGTCATGAACCTTTTATGAACATTCTCAATAATATTTCAGGAATTGTTTCCATTTCATTCATCCTTCCATCCATTTTCTTCTGCTTATTCGGGGTCGGGTTGCTGGGGCAGCTGCTTTCACAGAGAACCCCAGGCTTCTCTTTCCCCAGTCACTTTGTCCAGCTCTTCCGGGGCATCCCGAGGTATTCCCAGGCCAGCCGGTCGACATAGTCTCCCCAGTGTGTCCTGGGTCATCCCCGGGGTGTCCTAGCAGTGGGACGTGCCTGGAACACCTCACCAGGAAGGTGTCCAGGAGGCATCCTGAGGAGATGACTCCTCATCTGATTCCTCTCGATGTGGTAGCAGTCGCAGCTCTACTCTTGTGTCCCACCTGGAAGACCAAGCTTCTGACCCTACTTCTAAGAGAAACCTTGGAGAACGAACTTTTTTCGGCCACTAGCATCCAGGATCTTGTTCTCTCGGTCACGGCCCACAACTTGTGACCATAGATGAGGATAGTCACGTACATCAAACAGTAAATCGAGACTTTCGCCTTTTAGCTCATCTCATTTTTCACAACAAGGGACCGATACAGCGTCCGCATCACTGCACCGTTGCACCGACCCGCCTGTTGAGCTCCCACTCCATTCTTCTCTCTCTTGTAAAGACCACAAGATACTTGAACTCCTCCACTTGGACCAGTATTTCATCTCACCAACTGAGGACCATGATCTCAAGATTTGTAGGTGCTGATTTTCATCCCAACCACTTCACATTTTCCCTTTAGAATCGCAGTAAGGCCTGTTTGAATTAACTTTACCATGTCCATTATTTTGCATCTACCGTCAGTTGTTACACATTCTTTTTTTTTTCATGACATTTCTTTGAAAAGTCTCAGCCTTCTTGTATGTTGTGACTGTACCATCAAACCTTTCACTCATTGTTTAACCTTTATCACTGGGCCATCTTTGCTTACGCTGGAGCAAATTCATGGCAGGATTTTGTATCTCCCACGTGGCTTCCACATTAGTGCTGTTTTTCAGGAGCAATTGTAACAATGCCTCGGGCCTGATGAGGATTTTGCTGTTAGGATGTATTAGCACCGAGTGTTAACACAGGAGGGGGTGGGGGGTGTAGCGTTTGGGACAAACATCACCTCATAAATGTGAGCATATTGGTGGTGAAAACACTGCGACCAAAACTCAGCCTGGTTTGGATAGAATTCACATACACATCTTTTTTCCTCTTTCACCTCTGCAGCTTTTCGGATAGACACCGAAACCATGCGACCTCTCTACTCATGATCATCTGTATTTTGTTGGTGTTGGGACAAAAGCAAATCCTTCTCACAAACGACAGTGAGATTGTTTCGATCCACTTTGCCGGTTCACTTGAAAAGTGCACCGCATTTTTTAAAAGCCAATCTGGCGAGAAGTGAAGGAGAACAAATGAATTTACGCAGCGGCTTTATAGGTCGCACATGTTGGCTTCCGTTCCAAGACTGATCTCGGTAGAAACTCCAGATGTAATAAAGGTTACAAGCACAACAAAACACCCACTTAAAGCCTGCCTCGTTCTGTGGTATCTCCATACCCTTGCGCTCCTTTGGGATTCTTGTTTTGTATACGGACACGGAAACTGACAGTGGTGGGCATTCGTAGATGTAACGGAAGCCCATGTTGTGTTGATAGCTGACTTGCATTGTTGGATCTGGCGTCTCTCATCTTTCTCTTGATTTTGCACGGGGCTCTGGTCAGGGGAGTTTGCTGTCCAATCAAGCACATTAACACCGTGGTCACTGTACCGTATTTTTGTACCTTTGTCAGGGTAGGCAAGTGCAAAGTCCTGCTGGAAAATAAACTTTTCAGCAGAGGGACACATGAGGTGCTCTAAAACTCCCTGGAAGATGTGGAATTCAAGAAACAAAGTGAGCATCACCAGCAGATGACGTGGCGCCCCAAACTATCATGGGTTGTGGAAACTACATTCAATTTAGCATTTTATTTGGAAATGAAGGCACCAGAGTCTGGAGATATAATGAAGAGGTCCGGAATCCACATTGCTTGAACTCCAGTGTGAGGGTTCCACAACAATAATAATAATAATAATAATAATAACAATAACAATAATGATCATAACAATTTAAAAAATGCAACACATTATGAAAAAACAGGAAACTGTCTCATATTGCCAGGTTTTCTTTTGGGTTCTGGGTATTTTTATTTATAGTTTCCATTGGAGCTCTTCAGGAGCTTTATTACAGCTGGCGTAATAAACAGAACGATTGTTTTTTTTTGACATCTGGAAAGTTAGGTGGCGCCTGAGTTATTTTTATTTTTTGGTGAGATTCTTTGTCGTCGTTGATAGTGTAGAGGCGCACACAGCGAGCAAGGGGATCAAATAGTGTCTCAATACTAATATCAGTATGAGTGTTTGTCCGTCTGTGCCCCGTAGCTGGTGACCAAACCAAGGCTACTCATAGTCTGCGCTTTGCCGACTATCAGCTTGCATAAGTCTGGAAAAGTTTAACAAAACAAAATGGTGTACTCGACCGCTTCAAAGTGTCTCATGCGAACACCCACCGATTAAGCCATGGACAGGAAACTCTTTCACACATATATGACTCAGAATCAAAAGCAATTAGCACCCTTAGACACACTTCCCCCAGCAACAGATGACTTTTTTTATCCATCCCAAAAGTGTTGCTTGAATGCCGATTTTGTCACAGCTTTTTCTTTCCTGAGGGAATTTCCAATGGAAAGAATTAGTTTGTGTTCCCTCTCAGGAGCATTTCACAACAAAGCAAACTGATCTGAAAGTAACAAAATGTGTGTGTGCGCGTGCGTGTGTGGTGTGTGTGTGTGTGGTGTGTGTGTGAGTGTGTTTAGAAACTGCCCTTAGGTTTAAAGGCTTCCTGCCATGGTGCGTGCTACACCCGTCGAACAAGTTTAGTGAAGAATCTGTGAAAATTGCCCTGTGACAAACATAACACCAATGTTCAAAGAAAAAAAGAAACCAACAACAACCTGGCTTTCTGAGGGGCATAATGAGCAACGAGAGCAAATAGAGATGTTGTCGGAAACATCTGGTGTCCTGTGTTGAACTCCAGGGTGTAGGTTCTGTGTGTGTGTGTGTGTATGTTAGGTGAGAAAAGCAGTGTTTCTCACGGGTGCATGTCCACTAGCATCACATCAACATGAATAAAACAGTGCTTGTGTGTTTACTCCTTGTTCTTCTTCCGTTTGTGTTTATAAGTACAAAGTGCGTGTGCTCCAGCCCCTCTTGTCTTGTGCAGTTTTTTAAAAATGTTTTGGGTGGTGGTGGGCTGGGAGGTTCTCTAAGAGCTGGAGTAATAACTGTTGTAAAAACAAAGAGGAAAAACACACTTTTATTTTCTTGGAGGTGCGGAAAGATGGAGAAAAGTGTATTGTCAGTTGTTCGAGGTGGTAGTGTGCTTTTGGTCATACTTCACGATCCAGGGGAACTCCACACGCTGAGGACCGCAAGTGTTGTGCAACCTTAATTTTCCTGGAAAATATGCAAAAAGATGATTGGAACCAGAATCGATCAAATTCAACCAATGCCCAACGACTATGGTTTGTTTTCGACCATTTGTCCCCCTGGCAGTGACTCCTACATTTCCAATAAATACTCTGCCAGAAGCCTACATCATGATGTTCAATATGCAAATTGTCTGTGCGAATGCCTGTATTTCGGCTGATAACTTTAGAGCGTCACCAGCCACATTGGCTTGTGGTCAACAAAGTTAATTTCGAACCCTGATTATGTCAACTGGAGATAAAAAATATTTTAAAATCAAAACAACATGACGAGGGGACAGAATGTGCCTGACTGAAGGTTGGCACACCTGCCAATTTATTGTGAGTTGTTCAAAAGAAAAAAAATCTGCCTTTACAAAGAAAATGCTTCGTTTGGATGACATTTGAACGTAACAATATGGCCATAATTGCGGTTGTTGTTTGCAGCGGTTTAGAACTGCTCTACATCATAATAACAGCTGTTTATTTTTGTATATGCGTATCGGTACAAGCCTTAGATTGTTTGTGGCAAAGAGACGTATGAATGCACAGACACATTTCCAGACAGGAAAGGAAAAGGGCAGCGACAATGATGAAATCTTCCACATATAAGCTGATAAAACAATATAGGGAGATACAAATTCCGTGTTACTTACAGTGAAATTCAATTTTATTTCAGTATATGTTTGACTGACATCATGTGTAATTTAAAATATGTATCGTACCTTGGCATCCACAAGACACGTTTTCTCCATTTTCTCCAAGCGGCACGCCACATGAACTCCTGGTTATGGCCGATGGAAGAGAAATGTATAAAATAGAAGTAATAAGTAGTTGCGCTGACCTCTGTGGCAAGGTTTCGTGTAGGATAAGCACATTGCGGCATTCTCAGTTGTCTCCCTTTGGGCATACTGCCTTTCCGAAGCGCTCCATCAGCTTTATTGATCATGTGACTTGAGTCGCTGACGCCTTCTTGTGGCTACAGTACCTAGTGGAGTATTTTTCAATTCACATACGATTTGCAATAATTCCACTCCGAAGAACAAAACTAGTGGGGTGCAAAGTCTGCGGTCTTCAACTCCCTGAAAAGATGGGGACAATGGTGAGTCAGTAAAAGGAGATAAATTCAATATATTTTGTATTATATGTATTATACTTTGGCTGTTGCTGATGCCACGTTCCATTATTCGGCCAGTTGTTTCACCTTTTAGTTTCAAATGCCTACACTGATGTATTTATTTATTTATTTATTTTGAGTGCAAGACTCGCATTGAAAAAAAAAAAGGATTTTGCACGTTGTGCTTTGAAAGAGTTGCAGACGTTGTGTTTTTTGGCTCTCACAAATATTTAACCCTGTAATGCCTTTCGTATCATATTTGATACATGCATTTTCATTATGTAACTCATTCTTTATAGTACATTAAATCATCTGTATCAAATTTGATACTGCAGGTTTAAAATATGATTTTCCCCAAATTTTCCATTTTTGATGTAATCTACATAATGCTTATAAATGTGATACAACAAATATCTAAAACAAAATAATATGGGAAAAAATATTTTTGTGGATTTGGTTATAAGGGTTAATGAACATCTCAGTTCCCAAAAATCAGATTTTTCTGGCTATTCCTTGATGGGTCGGGCATTAAAGGGAGTATATATATATATTTTAAACTGTTCAACCTCGTCATGATTGATAAACTGTTTTTATGATCTTGGTCTTGTCACAGTCTCAGCTTGTCTCAGTTTTGCCCTGTTGTTGATGTAAGCTTGTTTCATTCTTTGGGCTCTGGATTGGTGCTAATTATAATGCAGAAGAGGAAGCATTTCCAAGTTAGGTTTATTTTTTATTTTTTTTGCTCCCCTTGTTACACTTGCCCTCGCACGAAAATCAAGATGCGCTAGTTTTTATGCCCAAGTGCACGAAAAGCTGTCTATGTATATTGAACCCTTAGTCTTGGCTCAGTGTCAACTCCCAAAAGTCTGGTCCTGTCTTGGTCTCGCTTCGTTCTCGTCTCGGGTAAGTCTTATTGTGCTCTTGGGCACATTATTACCAACAGTACAACAGCTTTGAACAATAAATGCAATCGGTGCACTTTAAAGCCGGATTTTAATTACAGTTCTGTTCCTGTCATATTCAAAACTGACGAAAGGGAGCCTCATGAAAGGGTCGGCTCTGTAGTTATGAAATAATTAGATGATTCTTTGTTGACAATGAGTCAGATGACCTCAACGCGGGGTCACTGTTTGGTAAGCAGACAAAGCTGTCACTTGTGATGACTGATAGCAGTTTTTGTCAATTTACTTAATAACCAATTTTTATTCAGTAACATTTCTCAGTGTGCTGGAGAACCTGAAAAATGGATGTTAAAATCGTTGAATGGTGTTTAACCTTGAAAAAGGAGCATGAATAATGAATTTCAAAGATTCACAGAATGAGAAAGATTAAAAAACATTTTCTTTTTTTTCTGCAGTCAACGGCCGCAAAAGTTACATAAAGTTGAGCTTGTGATTTCTTTTTTTTTTTCCCCCTCCTCTTACCAGAAGTTGGTATTTGCCTGTGGGTGCTCTCGGTCTATTCTGGCTGCTTTATTATTTATGACTGCATTCCAGTTTATCAAGAGCGTCCTCATAATCCTCTCTGTATGCTGCCATCAGAGAGACAAAACGGCAACAAATTTGTGCCGACAACATTTAAACGCATTTATTGATGAAGGCGCCACGCAGAATCGTAAAAGCGTCGTTGTTCATTTATTAGATAAGTGGTTTCATTTCATTCAAAAATCTTTCATCCATATCCTCTGGCTTTGGAACAGCAGCGTGGCAAGTTTAATAGCTCCATTTAAGATCATAAGATGTCCTGATTAAGAATCTTTTTTGAGGTTTTTTTTTCTGTCCGTGCCCTCCCTGAATGAGATCGCTTTCCATTTGCTTTCACTCTTCCCTCCGAAGGAGGATCCAATTTAAGCAGGTGAGGGCAGCCCGATAGAAAGCTCCTTTGGCCAGAATGAGGCTGATTGAGGATTTGTCCTCTCCTTTATCAAGAATGATTGTTTACCTTTGCTTGAGCTAGATAGGATTGAAAAGAGAGCTCCGTACACTCACAGGGCCATCTGATCATTTCTCTTTTCGGCCCCACATCTTCACATATTATGGCAGTTCTTCACTGCCAATAACGTTCTCACTTTAAAGTCTTTGTTTTTGCCTCTCGACTGTTGATTGCCTCTTACTTCCCTCTCGCCTGTCATGTCGAGCGCTGCTAATTCTTCTTCATCCCTCTCATCATTTTGATCCACTTTTGTTCTTCTTGAAGACTTTCTCTCGCTTCTCTTTCCGTGCTTCACTTCAGACTGAACTGCAAGTCTCGCAAGTCATCACTGCTCACTTTCGTGAAATATACTGACACCAAGAAAGGTTCTTACGTGAGGGCCATTGCTTTAAGTGGGACGGTACGCAGTGGGTTTGAGTATCAGCACTTATCAGTTTTTGCCTCTAGCAGACTGAGACTTTTTACAGCATACCAGGACTTCACAAAGGCTTCCTGTACCCTCTTTTGTTCTATTTCTCTTGCATTTTGTGATACTCATACGACTTCTTTGGTAATTTGGTCACCTAAAATGAAAATACATTTTTAAAAAAATGCTAGATTTTTTTTCTGCCTCATGTGGTGGTGTATTTGGTATATTTTGACATGCCAAGGAAGTTGCAAACATATTCATAATGTAACACGTGATGAAAGAACAAACGATGTAAGTAAGCAGTGCTGTAGAAGGAAAAAAGTAATAAGAGGCGAGGTCAACACAAAGGTGATTTTTGCATCGCGAGAGTGAACTCCCAGGGCAGCGAGGCTTTTAGTTAGCAAAACGTTCCAGTCACACTCAGCAACCTCTTGTTACACACAAGCATATACACGCACTGACCACAGACACACACACACTGAGACACTCACTCACATCACCTCTTCAAGAACACAATAGGACAGTAAATGGCTTTTCTGAAAGTGATTCCTACCCACTTTATTATTTATTCATGGTTCTGCTGGTCACTGCAACCTTGAGCTTGCCGTTGTGTGTGTGTGTGTGTGTGTGTGTACATGGGTCTGTGTGTGCGTGTGTGTGTGGAGGGTACGTGGGGCTAACCATAAAAGAGAAAAGTGGTGAGACAGAGACAAAAGAGGGGGCTGTGTGATGAGAGCCGCGGTTTGGAATGTGGGTTTGGATTTCCGTCCTTGAGCGCTGAGTGGAGGGCGATCGATGGTGAGGAGAAGGGCGGGCTGATCGGGTGGCTGCGTCAGGCTGCACAGCCACTGAGTGGCTACATGACTTGGACACAAACAAGGTCACCAGCTTGGCCTTTGACTGGATGGAGGGACAGACGGGGAGATGATGAGACGCGGAGATATGGTAGCCATTACAGTGCCTCTGGCAAACAGCGATGCTTAAAAGTCTCTGAGCACAACATTTTGGGGGCTATATTGCAGCTCTCTGTGCATGGAGTTGCCCATATGGAGCAACTCCATGGAGCACATGGAGTTGCCCACAACTCATGCACCAATTTGGCATTACGCGAAAGCATGATTCGGGGTGCAAGGCAGTCTGCAATTGCCCATATCACATGCACGGCCGAATATCTCATCCGCAAGAGTAGATCTTGCAGTTTACCTGCATATGTCATGCACGGACTCCAGTGAGTCTATTTCTCTGTATTTCTGCACGGCGTACTCGGTTGCACCGCGCTGCGACTGCATTGATTTTGATGCAAATGATTGATGTCGCTAGGATCTATCCCACATTACTCCCAATTCTACCTGTGCAAAGTCTAGCAAAATCTAAAAAAAACCAAAACTCGATTCATGTGTACAGTGAGGCTGCATTTTGCGCTAGACTTGCCATGATAAGGGGCCATTTAAAACTGACTGTGGATTATGATGGCGAGAGGTACAGTAATTGCGCCTCTTCTCTTATTTGTTTGCAGAGAAACATCTCGGTAGGACTGCATTGTATCGCATTTGTCCTATTTAATCTAAGCGACGCCACTGATCATGCTCCTTATGTAGCTAATGCAACTATCACCATCCCACAGTGCAAATGCAAGCCCGATCAGGATCCATTGATCTGAAGTGAACTGAACTGCTTAGTGGCTATGCATACGCAAAGCTATGATTACCAAGAGCAAAGTGCTGGTGATGAATGGTGTACAGTGTAAAGGACTAATAAGCCGGGGGAAGGAGCCAAGATAAGAAGGTGGGCTTGCAAAATCTGTCCATTTTATTCGCCGTTGCGTGTTCGACCTCAGATGAGTTTTTCAGACTCGTGAACTGGAAAAAATACATCAGTGACGTCAGTGAAAAAAGGTCCGCCAGGGTTCTGTGCTTTCAGGAGAAATAATAAGCAACTGGGCAAGGTGGAACATCTGCTGCACATTTTGTACATGAAAAGCTTATTCACAATTGTTTGGGACATATTTGTGTGGGTTCATCATAATTGAGCTTCAATGGAGCCTTTTCGTTATGTGGACACAGTGCTTTGGTTTTTAGGACAATTACACAAACTCTCTCTGTCCTCTGTCCTCTTGTCCTCTTTTATGAACTTTTCATTTGCTTGCTAGCCAGTGGAAGAGTTGACAGATAATTTCTTGGTGAAGGAACTTGGTAAAGGAGCATTTGATTCTTGTTTTTATGTTCCCAGTAACTATAAATAATTGATTGAGATCACATGGCTGGCCAATCATTATTGTAAGTATGACACCAGCTCCCCGCATTTGGTGTTACTTTTTTTTTTCAATCTTCCGATCCGCTTTACTGACCTCACTGGATTTTAGCACAACCTGTTGCTTTGACATAGTTTGGCTTTAGGCATACATCTCTTTTATTGCGGATTCTCGTCTCTGCAATCACTTAGGCAACACCTCATTAGGGAGATTTTAAAACACATTATTTGCACCGTCATCTTATTTTTTTTTTTTATGCCACTCTTCAATTCCAATTGACAGATAGCAAGGACAACTTTAAAATGTGTTGGTGAAGGTGTTAAAAGTGTGAGCTGCACAGCCTTGGCACCTGCATCCTGCCTGACACATAGAGATAGAAATAAAATTAATTTGAAGCAGTAAAAGTGAAGAAAAAAATCAGTACAAACGCTGAATATTTATGGTTTCAATATTTATGGGTTCCTGTACTGGACTCCTCAACTGTGTATCTGTCTATGTCTGAGTGTCTGCTACTGTGGTGTAACACACCTTGCAAAGGAGGCCTCTCTCTCTCTGAGGTTCAAATAAAGATGTGGCATGTAAATAGCCTACATGGGTTAATTTTAATATCCAAGAGCAGCATAGTTGGCCAGTAGTTAGTGCAGGGGTCAGCAACCTTTTATACTCAAAGAGCCATTTCGACCCGGCTTCCACGGAAAAAAACAATACTGGGAGCCGCAAACACCTTTTGACATCTGAAACGATGAGTCCATCCATATTTCAGAAAAATTTATTGATGAAAACACATTTTGAACTCTTACAAAAAAAAGAAATCGCTGAGGAATTAAAAGCTGAACTAAGACTACTGAACTTCTAGAACTGACTTTCCAGCAAACCAAAATGCCATGAGCCGTCATCCTTTCGGCTTTTGGAGCATGCAGTGTAGCCTTGACCTGAATTTAAAAATGGAATGGGGAGCAAAAAAAGAGCACTATTTCAGTAAACAACGAAAAAAAAATTTTGCAAAATAACTGCATGAATATTTATTTTACCTGGTTAATAGGACTTCTGTTCCTGAGCCCCTGCGCACAGCGCCTGCAAATCAATGTGACGCTTATTTTGAATGAAGGGAATACAATATAGGATATAAATTATTTTCCCAAGCCACGCAGAGCCACAACATAAGAATGAAAGAGCCGCCTGCGGCTCCAGACCCATGGGTTGCTCACCCCTAGGTTAATGTGTCTACCTCACATTCAAAATGTTCCAAAGTGCCAGAACCAGGCTTAGACACAGGACACAGTTGCAAGTAAAAAGATTATATTTATTTGAGGATCAACTTAAAATGGCAAGGCTGTGGAAACAAGGCAAGAACTGGTCAGATCTGCGGCAAGAGGCTGAAGTGCGCGCACAAGGACGAAGTACACTGGCACAGGATAAAGGAAGACAAGGACCATTTAAACACAAAGTAAAGGGCAACAGGTTGAAACAATCAGGGCGGGGGTGGCAATCGGACTGGCACAGGAGGAAGGCTAAGTGACCTGAAACGAGAGGAGTAAAGTAAGTGACCAGACAAACACAAATGACCCTCACCACGGTGTGACACAAAGACTCAAAATTGTCCACGGGTGTGAGTATGAATGGTTGTCTGTCCATAGGTGCATACCTTTTTCCATCCTTCAATCACAATATCAGCTTTACATGCAACGTGGCGGATTGTGGAAGTTAGCGGCAGATCACTGTCAATTAAGACTGAGACTTAAAACCAGTGAAACATGTTGAAAAAAAAAAGAAAATTGTAATTTCCCCCCAAAGGTTGGCAACGCGATAAACAGACATGGCATCATCCTTAAAACACAATGATTCCTCTGCTTCCTGTAAAGTTATCACAGCTTGGGAATCATATTACTCTGGCAGAATGACCAATGCAGTCATTCATATTGTATGACAAGGTTAAAGAGAGGGAAGGCGTGTTCAATATCAGTGAGTCAGGTTTATTGAGTGCCGCGCGGCTCCACCTTCGCTCCGCGTGGCAAAGTTGCATTACTCTCCTTAAAAGATGGATTTGAGGGAATGCACATTTGACATCCCACAAATCCACCTTGGCAAGGTTCAAACTGATTGTGGACCAATTGGCATCCTTTAGGGAAACCGAGGTGGCATCTGCAATTGTGGATTTCATGTCGAGTAAAATAGCAGCTGGTGTATGTGATCATATTAAGTTCATTTTTTTAGTGAAAGCAATTGGAAGCCTGAGTAAAGTCACATTTAAAAAAGGCCCAATTAACACAACATGGTAAATCAAGGAAAGTATAAATTTAGACTCATGCACTGAAAAAAACAAGAGATCCATTGCATTTTCTTAATTGGGACATGCACATTGGTGGCACGTGATTAAAATGCGGTAGACAAGGCAATTCTCCCATGTTTTGCTCAAAAATAAACAAATGACAAGTGTTAATAAGTATTTACTTTTCAGTGTGGAAAAGGGGGTCTTACTTGTTAACATCATGTTTATTTTTGTATGAAGTTGGCTATGACCACTCCCACAACAGTTCATCCCTCCCTCTTTTCGTCCTGCGTTCGTCTGCAATTGCCATCCGGTGCAAACCGCTTCGGCAGTTATGACATGTGCCGCACAGAATTGGCGCCGAAACTAGAGCCCTTAATGTCACTCATCTTCATCAATAACCACTCGACTGTGCATCCACTGAATCTGCAATTCATTCATTGAATACAATTTATTACAGTTTGTCTTATTACTGACTTTGTTCATTTACCGCTCTCGTACTTCACTCGGAGTAGATTATGCAGCCTGTGTGCTTTCATACAGTGCGCATTTCTGAGACTGTGTGTGTGTGTGTGTGTGTGTGTGGTTCTGAGTCTGTGTGTGGTTGTGCGCCGGCGCCAAGTAGCATTCCCTGATAACAGGATTACCATCTTAAGCCTATTCACGGTGAGTGAGCCATCTGGATGGATAAAGCACTGTATCGTTGACTCCGCGGGCGTTACATCAACAAATGCATAAATGGACGAAGTTGACAACAGGCATAACAAAGCTTATAATGGGTTTGTGAGGGGGAGTATAAAGGATGACGAACTTTTAGCACACCAGCAAGCCGCAGTGATCCTGACGGCGAGTGCTTTGAAAGATGTCAGACAAGGAACGGATTCAATTCTCAGTAGATACGTTTGATGCTTAATTTTCAAGGTTGCGTAACACCGAACATAAGAATGGAAAGTCCACAGACCGGTAGAGGACGTGGACGATTACAAAATAGCAAATAAACTGGAATTTGGATCCACATTAAGATAAGGAATGCCATGGTCAGCTGTGGATTTGCTTCTTGATCCTGTTCCTGTTATTTGCCCTGCTTGGCAATTTAATCGCAAAGCTGGTAGGTTATTGACCTTTAATTACCCTGTCAGATATGTAAATGCAGTATGTAAATGGGTTAAATGCTGATCAAGGATTTTGGACCTTATGGACCCCGTTGACTTTCTCGATACATCCTTCAATGGCATATACGTTGCATTGAAACATGAAGCATAGGTCACCCACCGTGAAATTAATTTCATGTGTTGCAATTGTGGGTTTACTTGCCATTGTTGACATATTGTGTTCGACTGACATATTTGTTGTTGTTTTTAACAAGCTGTATTTTAAATTCAAGTCAGATCATTGAGGGATATGAGAACTTTGTAAACTTAAGGCTTTTGAATAACAGGCCCAGTTGTGGAGTCAGATTGTCAGGTTGGCTACTCTTTCTAACTTGAGACTGAATGACAGCATCAGGATGCAACACGTGGGCATTTCTCTCACTTGTAGCCAACGTGACAAGTCAAGATTCACCACATTTTTATCTTCTACTCAAAATCTGTGCTGATCTAAAATGCAACATGATCCAACTGTTATAGGGGGTCTGGTAGGCTTGGATGGTTTACTAACTTGAATTTCACTGAAAAATCTGGTGAGACTCACTTCCCCACCTACCGTCTGAGCGAATATGTTTTGTATTAGTTGAAAACAGTTGGATTGCATTAGAAATACATTCATGACAGTGATTGTGTTAAGCAAGCTCTTGTGTGAGAAATTTCAAGTCAGATGGACTTGAAAAGGCCCTTTTTTTTAAAAATACCTTTGGGGCTTAATAACAGAACTGGTCCAAGACACTTTTTTTTTGGTGTGAGAAATTTCAAGTCATTGAGACAGCTAGCAAGTGATGTCAAACCCATATTTGCCTCCCTCTTCTGCACTACAGTCAATGCAGTTCACTGCTCAGGCCTCTCATGTGTTGTTTAGTCGTGTTGACAGCTTACACTTTGGACAGCGGGCCAAAGAAGTCTGACAGCAGTTGGGTGAAATCTGCTGGATCCTGTTGTGATGTGTCATTCTGATGAGAGAAGTGAGCAGCCCTCAGACAGATCAGCAGGCTAGAAGCTGTGTGTGTGTGTGTGTGTTCCTGTGTGTGGCCAGACAGATATTTTTACATGTAGGGACAGAATGTCAGGGGGAATGAAAGAGTGAGAGAGACACAGAAGGATGATGAAAGGTAAGTTTCCGAGGCTAATACAGACAAATAAAAGTAAACTTGAGAAGTGATCCTTCTGGATAGACCGGGGGGTGTCCAAACTTTTTCCTCCGAGGGCCACAGACAGATTGAAGGATGCATAGCCACTGTGACATTATTTGACTTTCTTACATTTTAAAATGAATACATCAAGCAATTATGTTTTATAGTTATTTGGAGAAACTGCTACAAAGTACTGTAGTTGTAGTCGTGGTGAGTGTTGATACTCTCGTAAATAATCCCTCTATTTCCCACATCATAATGTAGGCAGTCTTTCAAATGCGAATAGCTCTACGTTCTGGAAATAGGCTAAATACTGTATGTCTCTTTTATGATTGTCTGCTTCTATTTCTTAGCACAATGTCGCTAATTGGGAGATGTCTGACACTGACGAAGAAGTTCTATTCTATTCTATAATGGGGCCAGCATATCGAAAAGCTCTAAGGTCCAACATATTTTGAGGAGAGCATTTTTGGATAACAAGCTATGTTAATACTGTATTGTCACCTATTGGAAGTTAAAATAGTATCGCATATAAAGTTGCCCCCCCTCCCCTTTGACTCTATGATATGAATATGTGAAACATTATGGTTGAATAGGCGGCCCGGTAGTCCAGTGGTTAGCACGTCGGCTTCACAGTGCGGAGGTACCGGGTTCGATTCCAGCTCCGGCCTCCCTGTGTGGAGTTTGCATGTTCTCCCCGGGCCTGCGTGGGTTTTCTCCGGGTGCTCCGGTTTCCTCCCACATTCCAAAAACATGCATGGCAGGCTGATTGGACGCTCTAAATTGTCCCTAGGTGTGTGTGTGGGCGTGGATGGTTGTTCGTCTCTGTGTGCCCTGCGATTGGCTGGCTACTGATTCAGGGTGCCCCCCGCCTACTGCCCGGAGACGGCTGGGATAGGCTCCAGCACCCCCCGCGACCCTAGTGAGGATCAAGCGGTTCGGAAAATGGATGGATGGATGGATTATGAATTTCAAATGAGCAGTTTTTAATGTACTACCAGCAAGATGTGACCGCTAATGGGAATTTTACACGTCTCCGTCTTTCATGAATTCCTCATAAGAGCACTTTGATTGTAGCCACGATGGCGCCGTCCTCCGATAAAAACAGTCACACCCTCACAAATAAAACTAATAGTAGCGGTCCAGTGAGAAATGCTTGCATCCAAAGCCGCCCATACATGGCAGTGCTGCTCCAGCATGGCCATGTTCTTCTCTGCTAGGAACTGCAGGATGCTCACGGCATAGTGAGCACATATGTTGCCATGGTGACGTAGCCATGAGTTGCCCTGCCAAAACTCTCGCCTCTTCTGGTGTGCTGAATACAGCAAACGCCAAAGGATCTCTTTTCGTAGACTGGTTTATCGCTTGCGCCACAATAAAGGGAAAAACTCGCAGTTTGTAGCTTTGGTTTGAAATGATACTTTTGTGATAAACTGAACTGTTGCCATCTGTACTGCCTAACACCCTGAGCTCTGACAGTCCTTTTTTTATTTTTTTGGGTGCACCCTGAATAACCAAACAGCACATTTGAACAATGCTCTGATTTTCTAAATGGTTGGAGTGAATCAGTGCGCACTCGGAGCATATTTCCAAATGCACCCATGATTAGGAAACGGGGATTTGGGGAGAGTCTGCGCTCTACAGTTCTTGGTCTCAGTCTTTGTAAAGGGAATTTCCCCCACAATGCGACTTAACCCTACTTTGAAGTGGCTTATATATATATTTATATAGATAGATATGGGTTTTTTTTCTTCTTCATGATGCATTTTTCGACTGGTGCGACTTGAAAACTGCACCAACTTAAAGTCCAAAAAATATGGCTAAAACGAGGTCTATTTTGAAAGATATCCTATGAACGATATTTGAGTTTATTGAGGTTAAAACATTTGAACAATCATCTCTTTTGAGGTAAAACAAATAAATGAAAATACCCTGTTTGTTTTCGTAACCGTGACGACATTGTCACAATGCACTTGGATGGTGACCGCTATTATGGCATTTTGATGGCTGTTTATATGTCATTTAATTCACAAAATATTGACTCCCTTCTCCACCCTGTGATTTTCTGACAAGGCATACATTTTCAGATTGAAACGAGTCAATGTGGAGCTACACAGCTGAACACAGAGTGCATTTCATGTCAAGCCATTTCTCTGGGGGACTGCACGACACACAAAAAGTTAAGAGTTCCTTTGAAAAAATGGGGCTCACAAGAAATGTAAATGTGGTTGTCTATCGGAATGTGCATCCTTCAGATGAAGTCGATTTCAAGTCAAGATGTGATAAGGGAGTGAGAGCTAGACTTTGCTGGAAAAGAAGGCAAAGGAAGAAAAGGAACCGCCAGGCATTGAACAGATGAAGCTGAAAAGAAGCATTGAAAGATATCCACATAGATCTATCCACACGGGACTTGGGTGCGCGCACACACACGCACACACACGTCTGTTGAAGAAAGCAAGACGAAGAATGGCGACTGGGGTCTGAGGAAGGAACGCGCGTGCAGGTGATGGCATTCAGCTGCTGGTGTCACTGGCTGACAAAAGCTCCTCTCTCGGCTGCCTGTCATCTGCATCACATTCAAGATCTCTTTTATTCACATTATCACCTCACCACTCCACTGTATTTTCACTTCATCCACCTCCCCGGTGGAAGAACTCGCACCACCTTTTTCTCTGCCCGTCACACAGCTGACAGCCGTGTTTCATATAGGCGCCGACTACAGTCTCGCACTCATATTTATTCATGCTCTTTCTTACACACACACACACACACACACATATACTCACAAAGAAGCTCTCTTACACACACAGACACACAGGACCTTTGGCTTACAAAGACCTCCACTACATGTTGGACTCACACTCACTGCCTCTCAGGTCACCCAAAAAATTATACACAGCTTTAGTATTGACTGAGTTGTACCTGTCCTGCAATACAGGCAAGTATACCCCCTGATATAAAGGCATAGACAGGGGTTATAAGACTTTTCCAAAGTGAATTCCAGCACTTTTTAAACACACTCATGATGCAAAAACAAAGGAAACCCCAACTCCCTCTTTGGAAAAATTGTATACATCATTTTATATACCAGGGCGGCTCGGTGGGCGAGAGTTTAGCGCGTCGACCTCACAGTGTAGAGGTGCAGGGTTCGATCCCAGCTCTGGCCTCCCTGTGTGGATTTTGCATGTTCTCCCCATGCCTGCATGGGTTTTCTCCGGGTACTCCCCCCGTTTCCTCCCACATTCCAAAAACATGCATGGCAGGCTGATTGAACACTCCAAATTGTCCCTCGGTGTGAGTGTGAGCGCGGATGGTTGTTCATCTCTGCGTGCCCTGCGATTGGCTGGCAACCGGTTCAGCGTGTCTCCCGCCTACTGCCTGAAGACAGCAGGGATAGGCTCCAGCACCCCCTGCGACCTTTGTGAGGATAAAGCGGATCAGAAAAAGGATGGATGGCTTTTGTATACCATATTTTCCCGACTATAAGACACTACTTTTCATACGCTTTGAACCCTGCGGCTTTTAATGCGACATGGTTTATTTATGAATTTTTACTGATAAGCTTCAAGTCGTCAATCGATTTCCCCATAGTCACGTCTCATCTGACCAATGAACTGAACAAACCCGTCACACTGGACCAATGAAACTGTCCCGAGTCAGACCACTTACTGGATATTTAGCAGCTATTCGCGGTTGGAGTGCGCATGTGGAATGTGGAAGTCTGTGTGCGCCTAGCAGTAAGCGGCAATGTAGGAGCAAATGGAGAGGATATAGTATGTAGTGGAGTGAAAATAAACCTCTTGAGTAGCGTTTAATCGGCAAATAGGGACCAAGTGCCATAAATACAGCAATCTCTGCCGCGCAACCACCGTCTCTCTGTAGTTTGTCTGACTACTAACTCCCACCGTCGCTGGCAACGGACAACATCCAAATCTGTTCTGGTTAAATTTAGCTGTCGCAGCTTTTAATCAAGTGTGTTTTGTAATCTGGAAATTTCACTACAGTACTTGGTGATTTTTTTTTCATTCATTCAAATTTGCAAGGCGACACTCTTATCTTTGGCGTGCCAAATTTAAAAGACATTTCAATAATGTTCACTTGGCTTTTACAAAGCTACACGCAAATGCACAGACAGAGTGAATCACAAGTGGAGTTACTAAAGCATGGCTAGGCAGAGTTTGGGTCATTGCTCACCTTGACCAGTTTGATCAATGGCAGAGTGCCTGATCTAAATCCCTCCTACAAACAGAGCTGAATAAACAGACACGAAGCGTTTGCATGGGCCTTGATAATCCACTAATCCATAGCACCGTTTTTTTTAACCACACACACATACGCACACGTTGTACATGCAGTGACTTTTGCCCATTATCCTCTTTGACCTCTTCCACAGAACTGATAGCCTCATAGAGGTTGATAACCGATAGAAGGGTTAATGGGGATTAATGGGATGTACACTCATATGCAAACACACAGTAAGAATAAAAGTCAAACGTGATAAATTTACAGGCCGGGCGTGTATCTGAGTGTATGTTTGTGTAGTGGATTAGGGGAGAGAATGCTTCGTGTCTTTTGATGGCGTGAGTCAAGCGTGAAAATCCTGATAGAGTTTGTCGCAAACACTGTGAATGGTCCGCGCTCAGCGTCACGGACGCCACAATTGCTGCAGCGCTTAGTGTCACGGTTTGTGTGTCCACTCGATGGCATAGGCTGATTTCGTCGCCACAAGTGATGAAGAGAGAACTTTAATCAGGGAGTCTCACAAACTCATAACTGTAGGACCAGTTCATATTCATTTCTGCTTATTGGCATTCAAAAGAAATGCCCTTCATGATTTGATAAGCCATGTCCTTCCATACATGACTTATTTGAAGGGTGCTTAACCCTTTAAGAACCAGTACAAAAAAAGTTTATATTTTCTTTGGGCAATTGCATCGAAAATCAATACATTTAAATGAGCTGGAAGCTAAAGAACCATCATGCCATACCTTAAATAGTTTATTTATGTAGTTTTCAGATATCACTTTGAAGGAATGTTTGTAGTCTCTGTCTCTGTTTTCTATTGATCTGTCATGATTGGTTGGACTGATAATACCTCAACAGATTTCTTGTCCTCAGGTACGATGGACGAAGACGGCCGGCAGCGCCTCGGATAAATTCCAGGAGACGTCCATCTACAACGAGAGGCTTCGCATCGAAGGCATCCAGAGGGTGCAGGGGGGTCGCTACTACTGCAAAGCCGACAATGGGGTGGGGGTGGCTGCCATCAAGTCCATCCGCGTAGATGTGCAGTGTAAGTAGACATGGAGGAGCAACACTCCTTCCACATGGATCTGACTCTCACTTGAGCCATTCCCACGGCCGAGGAAGCGCCAGTGATGAGATGATGGAGGGCGATTGAAGGAAGAGGGAGATGAAAGACAGACTGCGGGGATGATGAGATTTCAGATGGGAATGGCTTCCAGGAGTATCTGATGACTGGCAGTGGAGAGGATGAAAAGAACAGCTGGTGGATTGAAGGGGAGACAGATTCATAGCGCAAGCAGGATTTCTGTATCTGCGAGTGAAGATAAGAGGATGCAACATCTTAAAAAATATATAATAATAATATACCTGCTGGTGTAGTGCAGAGATAATTCGAGTGTGTAGTCCTCCGATTGGGTTTAACTCATTCACTCCCAAAGACGTTTTTAAACGTCTTTTCCGACTTGGTCTAGAATTGGCTGGTACTGAATATGTTTTAATTGCCAAAGAAAAAAAAGTGTCAGATGCTCCTGGATGAAAAGTGAAGTCAGTTGGCCTTTATGAAAGCTTTACAACAGTTAGTCCGAGCAGTACGGGCTCCCTAACCCAATGCTTCTCTGGCCACTCTTACCACACAAACATTCCAAGCCATTATTAGACTTGAAACTTCCTGCTGCTGTGGGCTCATATTAAAGAAAGTTGTTCTTTTGAAGACTTCTTTAGAAGTCATTTGAACTCTACACACTTTTATTGTTTGAAAGGAGCAATCTCTTACATTAAAACGCCTCCTTTTGTCCCAGACAACAATAATATGTCCGACTATAGTAATTTCCCAGAGTGACACTCGCCACACCATGGCTGTACACGTCGTGCTAAAAAAAAAAAAAAAAAAAAGACAGAGTGAGAATTCTTCCAATACACGTTGAGCGAAATAAGTACCAAATGCTGTGATTGAGCTCTGATAGGTTGGGGCCTTTTTATCTTTGAATACAAATTGTTTGACTTTAGTCGACAAGCCCAGACTTTATTTGCAAGTCTGGTTCAATTCTGTCCTAGGAAGATCTTCTGGACTAGGATCTGATCATAAATGGTTATGGTGAGGTCCCACGAGCATCAACAATCCAAGTCCGCACAAGCAACAGTATCATCTGTTAATTGACTAACTGAATCATCAGTTAGATTGTTAGTTAATATCAATTATGCCCACCCTGATTAAGAATGTTCAGTTTATGAAAACAAATATACATAATAGATACCTTACATAACAGCAGGAGTTTGAAAATACTGACTGTAAGATAATTGTATGACACTATTGGTCTACAAATGCATTTGGACTTCCAATGTAGGCCTGTAGTTGGTTAGAGGGCCCCTCAATTTGGTCAGGGGATGCTAATTCACACCAGCTCCATTCAAAGTTCCAATTATATGTGACACAAATGTGTCGTCGTAGAAGGGCTGAGCAATCGTGTCATTTCTAAACAATGTCCTCTGTCCCTTGTAAATAGCAAATCAGAAAGTCCTCTCCATATTTTTCAAGATAACGTCCTCAATTGGCTTTCGGGTCTTACATATAGATTGGACGACTGAGAAGCATTGTCGTGTTGTAGGGGCCCCGTGCTGCTGCTTGTGTCACTGCCCCACTGTCCCCGTGAGCCAGGAGCCAGGTCGTAGTCATCGGGTTAAGATGTGACCATTTTCCATACAACCCCTCGCACGCGACACCGAGCGGTCCCACACACTCGTATCTCCAGTTGAATGCTTATTTCCCAACAGGCCTAACAATCCTGATTAATTCACGACAGGCATTCATTGCCTCAACCATTTTCTTCCCTCATTGATCCAATCCTGTAAATGGCCATTTTAAAAGCCTGATTTTCCAAAGGCCTATAACACAAAAACATCAATTCTGTGAAGTGCATTTCCTAAATTCATCTTGTCTTCAGTCTTGTTGTGCGCACAGTCGTCAATGGACTTTCTCAGACCTTTACCATCAAATATCTTAAACCAAACAATTTAACCTTCACACTCTCACCCAGCCACACACACACAGATTGATCATTGATCCACTACGCTACCTTAATGAAGCCCCCTCGTTCCTCCAACCCCTATCTGCCTGTCCCCAGGCGGTAGCGTGGCACCGCTCAACTGGGGAGCTGGTAATTGCTGGCGTGTCTGGCGAGTATACGGGTTGTATTGTCAGCGTAACAGTGACAAGATTTCTGTGAGGATAACCCGATCTGACGGCCAAAGCTTGTTCAATTACTCATCCCCCCAAACACAGGGGTCAGAACCAGTACCTAGAGCTAAAACGATGTAACAATTAGCAGGAGCTGACAGGTTAAGGGTATAGATAGCAGAAGAGACTCCCGCCAGTGGATGGGAGAAGGCAGCCAAAATAGACCCTAAATATGCTCTTTTAACGGCATTAAGAGACGTTAATGGAAAATACAACCATGTGGAATAGACAACATAGTGTCTGTCCATTTTATTTTTCCACAATTTTGCGCTCATAAATAAAAATAAAAATAAACTTTTCAGACGCTGCCAAGAAACTCATACCCCATTCTAGCCAATCACAAGAAAGTGATTTCAGGAAAAATGAACAACAATGGTCTGCTCAGTTCACTTTTCAATAACACATTTTGTTTGAGAGGAAGCTTATGGCAATACACTGAGAAAGGTTTTTGCAGAATTCACTCAATTTTATTTAAATTTTTGAAGCAGACATCTACTTTTAAAAATATATCTTGATCAGGTGATTTTATTTTGTTCAGCTACTTCCCATTTTTCAAGCTGTGCTCAATCAATATTTTTTTGTTCGATCCTCCACCCAACCAAAAAAATCTCTATACTTAAAGAGCCATTCAAGATCAATCACCATTTCATCTGCCAATCATAGAATAAACACACCACAGACTTCCTACCAAGTGTACTTCTCCCAGCCATCAACCCTAACTGCAAACACCCTCCCTTTTCATTAGCGCACCATCACAGTGGCTCACCCTTACCAACCAGATGTCTGATGACCTGGAACCCTAACGACTGAGACAGTGGGGCAGTGTGCAGGCGAGGGTTAACTACAAAGTAGCCTCTACTGATGGGATGGACTTGGTTCAGAGACCCAACCAATGGTACACATTGAGACCGAAAACAGACATAATACTGTATTCATGATTGGGGGAGGAAGAAAGAGGAGTGACCTTTCCTCTCAGGACACCACCAGGTAAGTGGTGGCCTCCACGGGTCAATGCTTTTGAATGCAGTCACAAAATGCAGCAAGAACATTTTCGAAATGGATTCCGATTATGTCGCATGACTGAGTTAGGACAGCGTTGATGAAACCAATGATATGTCGCAACTGCCTCCCAAGACAGGTTCGATTTATTGCTGTCAATCCAGACATACTCTTTCGTCATGTAGAGTGCTTTAATTGAATATCGTCTGGTTCACGCCGAATACGTCAGCGGCTCATTGAAGTAATGACATATGGGATACAATGTTTGAGTAAATGATTGTCTTTGGGACGTTAGTTGTTGATTGAATTGCATATGACAAATTGACAAAATCTTGACACAAATGTACTGATTTGTGCAGCTGGCCAGAGTTGTGACAGAGGAGAATAATAGCTTGCCATAAAGAAATTCACAATGACAACTCACTTATCTCATAGGTGGAGCATCTCGGTGATTCATCGGACATGACTCTATAAAATACTCTTTTATAACTGTAACCAGTTGTTTACTTAAATTTCAAAATTTTAATGCACCCCTCTTCAAGTAGCATCTCCTTTTTCATTTGCGCAATCTTATTTCTTCCATTTGATGATGCTTATTCAAACAGGACTAGACCTCCCCTTTTTGGGACCTTAAAAAAAGTATCTGGATCAGAGATTGCATTTCTTGAAAGCTTTCTTTTTCTTGTTTCTTTCTGAAGACACTCCATACAGTTTTCGCTCCCTTTATACTGCATAATTCCAAGTGTCCTTATGTATGTATTTATTATTTTTCATTTTTTCGCTAAGTGGTAGCTTAGTGTTACCTTTAAATATAAGTGACAGAATTTCCATATTTTTTTGTTGAGCTTTTTTCTGTTTTTCAGTTCTCTCCTTCTATAAATCTTTTTTGCATTACATTGAAAGCCAAAGCGCGTCGAAAACGGACAGTTGGAGTTAAAAGTAAGAGTTCCTGACGTCACTCACTAGGCCACACCCCTTTTAAAGCTACACATCGTTACACAAAGTCAGTACTGGACTGTTTGTGTGATATTTTGGTTCAATTGCACAAACCTGTTCTTTTTCTCACATTCTCTTTATTGTTGTTATTTCCTTCATTCAAAACATTCAACAAAAATGTGTTTTGGAGGAGCTGCAACAGCTTAATTGCCTTTCAGTGTATTTTAATGGGGAACATCGATACAGTAAATATTCTCTAGTACGGACTCGTGTTTGCGCTGTCCAATTTGTCCTGATAACAGAAATTCCTCATTTGGGAAATGAGCATGGTACATGTCCTTTATGAACCTGCAAGTATGTTGACAAAATGCACGTGTAACAACACAATCAATAAAATACAAAAATATACTGTCCAAAAACTGTTTATATAACAAAAACGGCAATACAGGTGTATCCAAAAGAATCACAACAGTAAAATACATACAGTATTTTAATGTTTATTTTTTTTCTGTCTTGGGAAAAAAATGTGTATTTTGGATTGTTTTGTTGGATGCATTCTTAGGTTTATGACAATGTTTGCCTGCGTGTCATACAGTTTTCTTGCTAGTTGCAAGTAACTGTCCCGATGATCACTGATGTCTGGTAATTCTTGTGCATACTGAAGGATTTTTGTTGCCATTTGCATTGCTTCCTTGCTGGATGGTGGCTTGTCATCAGAAGTTGAATCGATGCCTTGTTTTTTAAAGTTTCGTAAATTTGCGTCTTTCCGACTCCAAGTGTCTGCTGGATCTTTTTAACTTTGTGTCCAGCCTCGCTCAAACGGATGCATTTCACTCGCTCCGCTCCAGTCGTTAACAGTTCTTCTACGTTTCGATGCGATGATCTACACGACGTAAGTGAATAAAGTTAAAATCTTTCGCAATTACAGTAAAACGCACGCCAATAAAAAGTCGCTTACACGTCTTCGTTTCGAATCTGATGAATGAAAACGGCGAAGCGAACACTTTTCTTCGGTCATGTCGAGTGGGTGGTGCTTTTAAGCTAATGCCGCGTTCTCCAGGACGTAAGTGAATAAAGTTAAAATCATTCACAATTACAGTAAAACGCACGGCAATAAAAACTCACTTACTGTCATGATTCGGTTTAGGGACCAACAGGTGGCACTGTAGGGCTCCCCCGGCAGCTGCACACCTGTTGGGCATAACTAATTAGGGCTTTAAAAGGACTCCCAGCCCGAACACTCAGTGTCGGGTCATTGTTGCTTCTTGCTACTGTCATGTGTGTTGCTGTTTGCTTGCAACTGTCATGTTTGTTTCTGTCAGGGTTCTGTTCCTGTTAGTTTTTTACCACAGTCATGGTTTTGTTTTGCTACTTTGGATTTGTTTTGGTTGTTAGCACTTTGTTTGTTTTGGATTCATTCTCTGTTTTATTAAATATAGTTCGTCAAGTTCACCCTGCTCCTCCCTCCTGCCTGCTTTTTGGGGTCCACCACCACCTCGCAACGTGACACTTACACGTCGTCGTTTAGAATCTGATGATCGAAAAACGCGAAGTGAAAACTTGTTTCAGCGTCAGTATTTTCCGTCGCATCGGGTGGGCGTTGCGTGTATTTAAGCTCCCGCGGCATTACACCTCCATCCGGGTTACGGGTAGTGGAATTTCCGCTTACGCAACTTCCGGTAACACGTAATATCCTAGTCAAAATGTTAATGCATAGGTTTTTATTCCGGGTGAAGGATATTCCTTTCCATAGAATTCCGGGGATGGGAAAATTTACTGTATACTATAAATCAGTAAGAATTACATTTGTAAGTAAAGGTAGCAATGTATAAAAAAAAAAAATCCTGCATGATTGTGTAAACAGACTCCGCTGAGTTTGTGTTACCCTGGCATGATTCCACACCTGGCCCGTACTCACAACTCGCATGCTTGAGCGAACGCATACAAGGAGTCTAAGACCCGTGGGGGTTGGCGACTGACGCTAGCAGGGTCTCCGCTGGGCCCTAAGACATGGCCCAGCTGGAGCATGAAGAACGTAAACTGACACGTAGCGCTTCGGAGAAGTCAAGCAAACTTTTCTGTGAAAAAAGGAGCAGATTCTGAATAGAATAGCTTGACCTTTCCGCAGGTTACAGGCTAAAAACCATCAGGTGAATCATTGCTCCAAGACGCACGGAAGCTCACTTCCCATTGCTCATCGCCTTGGTCATGTTTTCCGATTTGTCTTTACCTTGTTCTTTGGAGCAGTGAATCGTCCTCTTGCACTATGTGCAATGTTTTATTTGTCGTTCAATTGATTTTCTTCTGTTTGCACTTTCCAAAGTGATTTGTGGGCGTTGCACTAGGCCTCGTCTCTCTGGGATCCGTCTTGCCAGCCTTCTTTGGTTTTTCATCATTTTAATGGTACTCTGTCGGACTCTTCTGCGTCGATTTTATTTCTCTACTTTTTTAATACTGAGGCTCATCTGTGTCTTGTTAAGGATTAAATACTTACACAATCCCTGACTAGTGCACCTGCTTTTTGTTTTAAAAGATTATTGTGCGACTCTTGTTGTGTGCTTTGTTTATCAATATATTTGGTGCTTTTAAATTATTGCTCCTGCCTGTTGATTTGAACTCATCCTCCCATGATATGGTCTGCTGAGCATTAGCTTGCATTTGATCGTTAAAATGACTTGTCACAGACCTGTTGGACACAATCAATACTTTTCTCCCATTAATAAACAAATTAGCCCAGTGGTGCACATTTGTGTGGAGCTGACTTGGAACGTGGACTTAATTACTATATTTTAGACATGGTGGAGACACACCTCCATGTCACTGTTGTGTTTGATTGTGCACTGCCGAAATTGCGTACACGGGTGACAAGGATGGCCTATTCAGAAGACAGACTCCAGTCAAAGTGTGTGACCAAAGCAGAGATTTGCAGCACACTATCATTCCTATGACTCTGCTTCCTCCATCAGGGGGAAAATGTCTTGATGCTACATTGGGTTCGATGCTGTTGATAATGTGCAAACATCCCTGGGCTTTTCACACTAGCACATTGCTGTGTTTTGGCCAGAAGGTGTGCAGCATCACAAAGTGTGAATAAACAACCAGACATCTATCGCCGAGGCCAATAGTATTTCTGTTTTATGGTTTATAACATTGACATAAAGGGGAATCAATGTTCCATACGTGACTTAAGGCACAAGGCACCCTAACAACAAAAACAACAACAACAACAAAAAAACCTTGTGTTGTAGTTGCATATGCCCTTATGTTAGGTTGAACAATTCAACTGTTGGTCATGATAAAGTCATCGCGAGGTTAATTATTAAATTAATTCATGTACTATGAACTCATTGACTTTTATTTTATATTTTTATGAAATCCCCAAAAACTTGAAAGAGTCCCCAAACTATTTATTATACTGTAACCCAATTCATACATATTTCATATATTCTAAAATGGCATGGGGTGGTATATATCATTTACATCTTCATAAGCATTTTATCCTGCAAAAATGATTGTCCATCTTTTTTTGAGTCCAGCGGTGATGTTCACAACCTCACGACAACATACGCTGCTCAATTACAACTCCTGATGTTTCACACTTAGCTCAGTCCGTTTTTCCGTAAGGTACAGAGGGATTCGCATATGGAACAAATATATTCAAATTTCAACCCGGTCAACAACACAGAACAATTTGAAATCCAAACTCAGAATATGCTTGAAAAACCAAACCAAGTATATATATATCCATCCATTTTCCATCCATTTTCCGAACCGCTTGATCCTCACTAGGGTCGCGGGAGGTGCTGGAGCCTATCCCAGCCGTCTTCGGGCAGTAGGCGGGGGACACCCTGAATCAGTTGCCAGCCAATCGCAGGGCACACAGAGACGAACAACCATCCACGCCCACACTCACACCTAGGGACAATTTAGAGCGTCCAATCAGCCTGCCATGCATGTTTTTGGAATGTGGGAGGAAACCGGAGCACCCGGAGAAAATGGTAAGGCCGAAAGGAAGGAGGCCGGGGACTAGTGAGTGTGAGAGCCACTGTCCAGGATGAAACATCCAAAATCCATGAATACATCAAGGAGAAGGCTCCAACGGATGACGTACTCAGAGAATGTCTCAGACAATGGGGAACAGAAGATGAGGCGCTGGAAGAGGGACCATCATGGGAGGACAAGCCCCTACACGGGATGTACCACCGCACCATAACTGAAGTGGCCGATCTCAAGAAGTCCTATCAGTGGCTAGAGAGGGCTGGCCTGAAGGACAGCACAGAGGCACTCATCCTGGCTGCTCAGGAGCAGGCCCTGGGCACCAGAGCCACTGAGGCCCAGATATACCACACCAGACAAGACCCAAGGTGTAGGTTGTGCAAAGAGGCACCTGAGATGATCCAACACATAACTGCAGGGTGTAAGATGCTGGCAGGGAAAGCCTACATGGAACGTCATAACCAGGTGGCTGGCATAGTCTACCGAAACATCTGTGCGGAGTATGGACTGGAAACCCCAAGGTCAAAATGGGAAACACCTCCGAAGGTGGTGGAGAATGACAGAGCAAAGATCCTGTGGGACTTCCAGATCCAGACTGACAAGATGGTAATGGCGAACCAACCAGATATCGTGATCATAGATAAAGGGCAGAGGAAAGCCGTTGTAGTGGATGTAGCGGTCCCAAGTGATGGAAACATCAGAAAGAAGGAACACGAGAAACTCGAGAAATACCAAGGGCTCAGAGAGGAGCTGGAGAGAGCCTGGAAGGTAAAGGTGACAGTCGTGCCTGTGGTGGTCGGAACACTCGGGGCAGTGACCCCCAAACTAGATGAGTGGTTGCAACAGATCCCGGGAACAACATCGGACGTCTCAGTCCAGAAATGTGCAGTGCTGGGAACAGCAAGAATACTGCGCAGAACCCTCAAGCTTCCTGGCCTCTGGTAGAGGACCCGAGCTGAATGAGGGACGGACACCACCCGAGGGGGGGTGAGACGAGGAATTTTTTTATTTATTTATATACACCTGTATATAATAACATACTATATACATCATACTGCACATACTTTATACTGAATATTTTAAACCACAAAGTGCATTGACACACCTATAGCAACAATATACCATTATTTACTTTATACAGATAAATTAAAAACATATTTTGGCAAAATATTTTTACAAATGCCTCGAATTCAATGAAAAGTACAATCTGTTACTGCTATGTAAAGTGTGTACCTGAAGCTATAAATTAGCCAGTTCTCTCCATCTATATATGATATTTGCATTATTCTTCACTTCGTCACTTCATTTAGTTCCACTCCGCTCGAATATGCTAATTAAATGACAAGAATAAAGGGCAACCCCCCCCCCCCCCCACTTGCGCACAGATGTTAGTATGACTGTGGAGGTAGGAGCTGAGGAGAAATTTGATTTTTTTTCACCTTCATGGCTGCCAGATTCTCATCACACCATCCAGTTTAAAACTGACGTGACAGAATACTAATATGGATTTAATTTGTGATCGCTTACACAAGGTATTTATGCACACGATTGACTCCATAAACAACGTTATTTATTGAGTTGCGAAGGTTTCACTTTCAAAATAAAAGAGAAGTAAAATTCATTTCACAACTTAGTTGAAGTAAGACTGACACGGTTTGATCGGGTCATCAGTATGTAAATGCCGTACCAGAAGGATATTGTTGTGAGAAAAGAATATGTCTCCCTTTCTATCAAATCTAATTTAGTCTCGTATCATCACCCCCTTCCTTTTTTCAACACGAACAAGCAAAAATATATTCTATAGATACGGATAGGCAGTCGATATGAAAAGGTGCATCGCTATTGTCCTTTTCCTCATGAATACATATTTTTTTGATTAAGTTCATCTTTGATATTTAAAGTCAGTCAGACGAAACGTCTGGCGGGATATTTCCTTCTCTTGTGACATTCTACTTGAATGCCCCATTGCTTTATCTTCTTTATGAGAAAACCAATCATTTTACACATACTAAGTCAGAAGCTTTGTGAGCATCCTCGAGCAAACTGTGTTCAAATCAGTGCATTTATTTTAAAGTACTTTTATGTTTACTGAAGTTTGAGTACAGCTCATTTGATAGTTTTTTTAATGGACTTGAAGCTCTTATTTAAAATACTGCCCTCATTTTCAGTGGATCCTCCATAGCCGAATGTCATCATTTTGGTGAGGCTTGTTGATTTTCACCCATCCAGCCATCCAACCTTTTTTTGTGCCGGTTCAGGGTGTCCCCCGCCTACTGCCCGGTGGCGGCTGGGATAGGCTCCAGCATCCCCCGCGACCCTAGTGAGGATTAAGCGGTTCGGAAAATGGATGGATGGATGTTCTCATTCGGGTTGTGGATGAGCTGTTGTGATTTGCCAGCTGACTTTGAGTGAGAGGCAGGGTAGACTCTGCACGTGCTGGCCATTTAATCCTAAGGTTTATACGGACAAACAACCATTCACACTCACAAATTACAAACAGAAGGCTCTGAGCTGAGAGTTAGGCTCTGTGCTGCCTGGTTGACTTCCGAGTTGTTCAAATTTCAATAACTGGAAATATTTGAGCTCATTAACATATCCATCAGCACTCTTTTATTAGTGATATTTTAACATTGCTGACAGTGTATCTGAAATTCGAGTTCTATCGTTATCATGACAAGTTTCCTCTTTGTCATTTCTTCTCTTCTGCTCCGGTAGCATCACACACATGCCAAAACAAGAGACACAAGTGGACGTAATCCTTTAGACGTCTCTACATATTGTTGGAGGGGAGTGGCCTTCTTTCCTCGGATGGTGAGGATGTTGGCTATCCAAATACAGGCTGGAGAGGATGAACAGTTCCTTCGAAGGTTTTATTTGCAGAATATTCTGGGCATATTTATATCATCAGAAGGGCTGTACTGAAACTATGGTGCTACATTGAGACTTCAGTTTCTCCTAAACCAATACAAGACTAACAGATTGCTTCAAGGTCACACCTGGTTATACTGCGGGGATGAGAAAGTTATACAGGCTAGATTAAATATGGGCAGAAGACACACTTCATTATACTGCGAGCATGAGAAAGTTATACAGGCTAGACTAGATATGGGCAATATCTTTTGACATCTGGCTCCACTGTATTATTTCACACACGTGGACATAAGATGAAGAAACGTGTGCGCAGATATTAACAATTGGCCCTTGCATTCGTATGTGTATGTTTGTTTTCTTGCGTGAATGGTTGTTATTCCTCCATCCATTCGTCCATTTTCTGAAGCGCTTATCTTCACTAGGGTCGTGGGTGTGCCGGAGCCTATCCCAGCTGTCACTGGGCGGAAGGCGGGGTACACCCTGACCTGGTCGCCGGCCAATCGCAGTGATTGTTATATAAATACATTGCATTTATAGTCGCATTGCATTCAGCATCGTTTGTTGGACTACAACTGAAGCAATTTCAATGTCTGTGATTGCAAGCATTGTTTCTATTGCAGCACAGCCATCACCACTATTCTCACACAATTTATGATACATATTCATCTATCTGTTGCTTATCTCATCCCATTCGGTGCATTACGAATAACTATTCTGTGTAGCATAGAACCAGCCGGATTAAAAAAAAGAAAGAAAGTAAAAACCACCGGAGCATAATTACTGACAAAACTTGAACACATTAACTTCTTTTTCCTGAAAACTGTTCATCCGAAGACACTATTGGGCTTCACATTTGCATTCCCTTTAGTTGGTTTCTCCGTGATATCCATCCATGGCTTGCGTACAGTAAATGTTGCGCATATTTTTGCAAAAACAAAAGCAATGAACAAATGTGTTCGATTTGAAGTGTTTCTATTGAGCGCAAAGACGAAATGAAACGCAGAGATTGGATGAAGTGCATTTCAAAGCCTTCAAGGCAATTGTGGGATGTGAAAAATCGCTGACATAAAAGCACTCATGATGTGTAGCGCTGTGAATGGAGCAAGCACGCAGAAACAATTGTCTAGACTCAAATGGTCTTTTAATGAACCGGCTGCCGGAATGCATCTGTGTAATGATCACATGCTTACCGCGCTTTTCTTTACCTGAGCTTTGTGCACTATGTCTTATTGACGAGACGGAAGTGCTTCCTTCAGGGGTGGCCTTCTGTCCCCCGAGCCTCTGCGATTTTTCTCTCTTGTGAGTTTGCATGGGGCAGCCTGGTGGTCGAGTGGTTAGCGCGTCGACCTCACAGTGCAGAGGTACCAGGATTAATTCCAGCCTGCGTGGGTTTTCTCCGGGTACTCCGGTTTTCTCCCACCAAAAACATACATGGCAGGCTGATTGAACACTCTAAATTGTCCCTAGTTGTGAATGTGAGCATGGATGGTTGTTCGTTTCTGTGTGCCCTGCGATTGGCTGGCAACCGGTTCAGGGTGTCCCCTGCCTACTGCCCGAAAACGGCTGGGATAGGCTCCAGGATCAAGCGGATCGGAAAATAGATGGATAGATGGATGGTGAGTTTGCAATCCACATGGACGCTTGCCAAAATAATCAAAGCGCAGAGTGGACCCTACCAGCTTGAACACAAAAACTTTTTTTTAGTATTGTCTGCGCATTGGAAGTAGAAATAATTGGTTGTGGGGTGAGATTGGTTCGATTTCAATCTGAGCTTTGTTTGGTGAATTGATGACTCTCCATTTTTCATACTGTATGTGGGAATGTAATTGTGAGTGGTTCTGTCTTTATGTGGCCGGTGAATGACTGGTGACCAGTTTGGGGTATCCATTGGCTATTGCCAGGAAACAGCTCCAACTTACCCTCAACCTTAATGAGGACAAGTGTTGGAAGTGTAAAACAAAATTCACAGTTAGTGTGATGAAATGATTACAGGCAGCCAAAGAAGAAGCAAAACACTGTTGGTCCAAGGATAGGATGAAAGCTCTATTTTGTTTGAAATTGTTCACCCAATGCGCACAAATCTTTCCTGAAGAAATGACTTTGGTTTATTATTTAAGTTTGTCCTTCGGAGTGCATTGGAAACTTTGAACATTCCTCCCAGGAATATGTCTGGCAGGTTGTCAAGAATGCATCATCGATTCGTTGTTCCCGTCAGCATGACTTCTTGTCTCATAAAGATATAAAATCAGGGTCTGATTTCGAAATCGTATCAAAGAGCTCACCCCTGCTTTTCACGTATAAAGGAGAACAACCGATGTCAATTAATCAGACTGACTGCTGTGGTGGAAGTCCCACTGGCCTTGGGCTTCTTCCCAGCCTCATAGGGCAGCGCTTTCCCGAATGTGTTTTAAAGCCACATGCACTCACTATTCTGTTTCCTACTTGTCATAGATTTTCAAAAGCCACTCACATGAAAATACCTTGGCAACCGAACCTTAAAAAGCATTTCCATAACCACTTTAATGGTAAATGGTCATTCACTCGTACCTACTGCCAGACATTGACATTGATGCATCATGAAACATTGCATCCAAACTACTTTGACAAGTACAATTGATCCAAAAAGTGACTGAAGTAAAATGGAATCGGGTGAATGAAGCTTGTTACTGCGAGCAATCTGGTCACACGAGCTTGTATACAGCATTCTGTGCATCTGCTGTCTGTAATCTCGCCTCTCTTGCAGAAATTGATTCCCAGTGTAAATGACTGTAATGTATTACCACAACATCAGGGGAAATTATTATTATGAAATATCCTGGTATTTTATTTCCGACATGTGTACTTTAGTTCGAAATTCTTTGAATGGAGAAAACTATCATTGCAGTCAATAAGGGCTGCGAGCCGTACCGCAACATCCACGTTAGCAAAGAGTCGACGTGCTTTTTGACCCATGTCAAGATTTGTATTCCCATCCAACAAGAGTACAAGAGTGACTGAAAGAGTTACAATTAACACTGAAACCGAAATGAGCTTCAATCCTAATGCAGGTAATTTAATATGACATACTGTATTTCTGACACTTTAAATGGCTTGAAAATAAATGTCTATTTTCAGGCTATAAAGAGACAGACAGCATGTATTAAGCGCAGCCCACGCTACATCACCTTTGTCTATCGAACACTGGTAATTAATGCCTGACAGTCTGTGTGTGAGCAGCTTTTTAACAGCTTGTGCAGTCACACTTGTAATTAGCTTGGTGTCATTTCCTCAATAAAGTGTGACATAACGTGCTAAAGGTAAACACCTCCATCTATTAGACATGTTCATTTGCAAAGTTGAAACAACTCATGGGTGAAAATGCTGTGTGCACCACAGTGTGTACTGTATGGGCCGCAGCAAGCGTTTTATCCTTTCAAACTTTAAAAATGAAATCCAAAAGCTTAACGCCGATAATGTGGCCTCATGCATTAATAACGGATTGTATAATAGACATCATACGCACGTGGAAAAGTTGCATAGTTTGCGTCTTGTCAGACAGACAGATGGATAAACAGATGGTGATGAGGAGCACAAATCGCAATCGGCGTACCATCGCTTTCCAGGCATATGCTTATTATGACAATTAACATGTATGCTTCGACAACGGGCTGCTATTTCTCGACATTTCAGGCAGTGATCATGTCAAATGGTATTGAATCAAAAAAAAAAAAAAAAAGGAAATTTGCATGTATAATCCTACGAATTGTTCAAACAGTCGCCACTTTCATAACCGGTCATTTTCTTTTTAAATGTAAATCTTAAATTTCCTTTTGTCTGTTTGTATATCCCTTTAAGTGTTCATTCATCATTCACATTGACAAATGGCATATATTTTCAGTCCGAGCGCCTAGGAAGGACTTCAAAACAACACAACAGAAAAACGAGAGAAAAAAAAATAAAAAGTACGAAAAAATTGACATTCCAAAAAAAAAAAAAAAAAATCCTGTTGGAAGAAGTGCAGCTGATGTACAGTAGGTATATACTCGTCGATCATTTCAGATGTGATCACAAAAAAAAAAGTTGCGTAAACAAACCACTCATATGACATTACCCTGATATACAGTACTATCCTAATAGGCCATGAAAAACTGTGCCTCCACTGACTAACAGAAACCAACAGCAAAACGAGATTTAGTAGCAGTGCATTGACAAAGAACAGCAATAAGGAAGGAAATAGAAGCGGTCCTAGAAGTGAACCCTGGGGGATATCACATTTAAAAGTCGCAGAACAGGCAAACCTGAAAACTGAATAAAACTTTTCCCAAACTAGAGCATCTCTATTTTTATTTGTTTCGAGGCAATTAACTCGAGTAGAAATGAAGTGATGTGACAGTTTGATGTCAGCGCAAAAAACAAAGGGATACATGTGTGAAACTTTTTCAGTAATAAACTGGTTGAAAATGACTAAATGATGCATCTGGAAGGGTTAAGATGAGGTGTAGATGACCTCCTCTCCTGACTGTAAAGCTTCTGGCACCAAAAGCTACCCTACATGGAGGTTTACAATGATGACGTAGTTGATAGAATGAGTTTAAGTGATTTTACTCATGCATGCATGCACACTCAGTAGAGTGCAGCAATGTTCCTGTCACCAGAATCTTCAGTGTCCATGCGCCAGGATTGTATGTGGTGATAACATGTGACATAGGTTTTCCTTGACACTTTCAGTTTCAGCCTGCTCATGTTATGCGGGGGTGATGCATGTTAATAAATAAGGATGAGGAAAAAGAAGCCTGTGTAATTTCACAGAGTAATGTCCCACATATTGAAGTATGTACTGCATTTATTCCATTGTTTGAAAAAGTCCTACTGTTTTTGGAGGGGAAAAACCCCCCAAACCTGCCAACCTCATTTCAGGTCTGATGGCCTTTGACAAGAGAAGACATTCTCTGGAAAGGGTGTGAACATCCATAAAATATGGTCCCCAAAATCACTAGGCCAAGACAAGATTTTCACAGAAGTGTAAGATGAAAATCAGCCATATGAATTCTGCATGATATTTATTCTTTTTTAAAAAATATATTTTATTTTATTTTTTCATCCTTGAAGCCACCAGGGTGGGTATATATCTAACTTGGGTGTGGAGTGATTGAATTAGGGGGGTACTTCAAAACTAAACATGGTATTGAAAATTTACCTTTTAATTACTTGTAAACGAATAATTGGGTTTTGTGGGTAAATGCAGGCTGTTTTTAACAAGGCTGTTTGGAGAGGGGCGGCCCGAGTGGGTCGAGTGGGTTCGATTCCAGCTCCGGCCTCCCCCTGTGTGGCATGTTCTCCCCGTGCCTGCGTGGGTTTTCTCCGGGTACTCCGGCTTCTTCCCACATTCCAAAAACATGCATGGCAGGCTAATTGAACACTTCAAATTGTCCCCAGGGGTGAGTGTGAGCGCGGATGTTTGTTCATCTCTGTGTGCCCTGCGATTGGCTGGCAACCGGTTCAGGTTGTCCCCTGCCTACTGCCCGAAGACAGCTGGGATAGGCTCCAGCACACCTTTGTAAGATAAAGCGGATCGGAAAATGGATGGATGGATGTTTGGAGAGGTAGTCAGTCGACTGTAATTACTGATTCTTTATGTATACTTCGGACTGAATGCATGCTCTCAATTAAGCTAAAAGACAATTGTGTACTTCTGCAACTTCTGAAATGGAACATTTCAATGTACTGTCTCACAAATGTATCTAAAAATCTAATACATGGTTGTTTTGATTCGAGTGCTCGGATCCTGCATCATCTCAATCTGTTTGTGAGAAGTCGAGCTGACTTACTTATCTAAGACACGGTGTGGTTGAAAAATGATCACTGTGCCATTGGGAGGTGACTAATACCACCCCTCAATTTTTCAACATTTTTGATGGCCACGAGGTATGAGGATTCCTTTTAGATGCCGGTTCCCATAATTAAGTGGGGCTTGACTCAGACCAAATGTTGAAAAAGATATGTACGTTCCCTGAATTAATGGCAGTTGGCTGTTGGCTGTTGACCAAAATCTTCCATCCATCAATGACGGTACCCAAACCGCTTCTCCTCTCGGGGGTCGGCAGCCCATCTCGAGAATAAAAGAAATTCAACATGAGTGAGACCTATAATCTGTACACCTCAATGAAAAAAAGAAAAAAAACACTTTAACCTGGCTGCATAAATATGCACACCCTTGCTCGCACTGCACCTATGGTTTATATTTCAGTCATTTTGGATTATGACACATCTTGATGTGTCAATATTTGCCCAATGCGTCTTTGCAGAAACACTATACAAATAAGAAAGATTATGAGGGAATCTCATGTGCAGAGCTTTCTGCAGATCATACCAGAAATATTTGATTGAACTGTTCATAATTTCTCCCACCTTGACAAAGGCTCCATTCCCAGCTAACGAAAAACAGCCTCTATGGTGATTACATCTTCACAGACGTGCGGAAATATTTTACTCTGCATTTGTAACACGTAAGATCAATTTGTGAGACGGTCATTGATTGCTACTTGAATATTTGTATCTGAAAAAGTTGAATTTTCAGCACATTTCTCAAATAGGTCACCATTTAAATTTTATATTGTGTATCACAGAAATGAATAAAGAGTTGTTTTTATCAGTGTGAATCATAAAAAAAAATCCAACATTGTATCACCAAGCTTTGCAGAGAAGCATGACGCAGAGATTAATTTTAATGAACATTTAATGAAGGGAATTAAAACATGTTAAATTGGCCTCAGCCATGACGTGGCAGCAAATAACGCGGCCTGTCCGCCGGTCAATATACGTGATCATATTTCAGGCAGCCTTTTTGCACAGCAATGAGGTCAATTTACTGGAATTTATGGACCCACTGGGACAATTATTGATGATGTGTTGGAGTGCAATGAGAGCAAAATGAGCTCGAATTTCAACTGGGCAAGGTGAACTTTTTTGTTTCATTTCTTGTCTTGTCATTTCCTATTTATTACCTATGCCAAGTCATTAGAGTGCAACGCGATTGAAGCTGCGTTTTGTTGTTGTTTATTTGTATCAGAAAAAAAAAAATCTAAAGTTACTGAAAAGACCAAAGGAAAAACTTCGGAAGTGGCTGTCATGGGGCAAGGAAATAAATAAATCATTTAAGCGCAGATGAGAGATGCTTTTAAGTGTTGTGCGTCGATTATCAATCGGTCCATAGTTTCGATACTTGATCAAATCGCTCAAATTCAAGTAATGCCCAACCCTAATAATTAGTACTACTTGGACTAAAATTGGTCTTTCAAACCTGCTCTGAGACTCACCCACAACAATTTATGTTCCATTTTTAGTGGCACTTCTTTGTTCACAGAGGGCATCGGGTAACTTTATTTGTTAAAATATTTTCTGGGGTAAGAAAAACAGTTCTAGCCAAGACAAAAAAATATATATTTGGGGCATGGAGAGAGACATAAATAGAACATTAAGACGAGATAAATGGGGCTTGGGGTGGAAGGGAAGTGTCCCACATTGTGACTGAAATGGCAAAAACTGAAAATATCATTGGCGGGAGGCAATTTTCTTTATTCCTGTGGCCGTCTGTTACCTTTTGAACAATGATGTAAGATGTTAGTTGTAGATGACTGAACATCATTAATGAAACAGCAAAACTATTAAATAAAATGCTCTTTCTGCAATGTTTTGTGAAATTAACCCATTTAATCCCAATTTTTTCCCAGTCATAATCAGGTGTCATTGGTAGCCCTTTTAAGTAATCAGTAATAAAAATTTTTTTTTGAGCCCTGTCAATTAAATCATTGTTGTCCTTCACAAATGTGACCGGTGGGATTAAATGGGTTAATTCTGTTCAGATCCAAAAATAAACAAAAAGCAACACCCTTTGCACTTGTCGGGGTTGATCAAGTTTTTGTGTTGAATGGTTGCATTTTTCCTAAGATTTAAAAAAATAAATAAATTTGTTAACCCGTTCATGCACCCTGTAACCTGAGAACAGGATAAGCTGTCCACTGTAGTAACCGCTGTCCCTAGAAGGGTTAAATCGCAGGTGTCAAAGTCAAGGCCCGGGGGCCAGATCTGGCCCGCCACATCATTTTATGTGGCCCGCGAAAGCAAATCAAGCATGTCAAGTTCCATGATACTTGCTAAAGTCTGAACCAAAATTCCAAATTGTCATATGTAATCCACAATAACGGTTGTTATTCTTGACTTCTGATGTTAAAACTAGTTATCCATCAATTTATTGTGCGGTGTGTATGTAATATGTGGAGGTGATTAAACATTTACTTGGTTTCCCAAAATTCATAAAGGGCCCTCCAAGGGAAACCATCACTACAATGTGGCCCGTGACAAAAATGAGTTTGACACCCCTGGGTTAAACTCATTATTGAACGACGCTTGCTATCCTTCAATAGGCTCAAACACTACCGGTACTTTCAACCAGATGGAAACAAAACAATCAACAATGGATCTTTCGTTTCTTTTACACTTTTGGCCGACCTCGAATGTCGGAAAGCTGTTCAAATTATGTGACTCCCCCATGTCAAAGACCCCGCCAGGGGGCCATCTGGATTCATCAATGCCATCAGGCCAAGACAATTTTAATATGATTTTATGGCAACAGGCCATTTTTTCCCATCTCCAATAACTTCCAGCTAAGGCTTTTATGCCTTTGCCCCTCTTCTGTTACACCCCCCCGCCATCAGCCTTCTACTCAGAGTAGATCTCAAGCCCCAAATCCATCCTTACTATTGCCTCCACAATTGACTCATTGTGTGTATTTTGACCCTTCCCACTCCTTTCCCCTAATGCTATCCTTTTTCTAGTGCAGGCCTCCCTGCTACCACATCTTCAGTCTTCCGTTTATGGCCAGCTGCAGCGGGGCTGGGTAATGAAGGCGGCGTTATAAAGTATGGGAGGTGCCTCAGGGCATTCTCACAGATAGAAAAATTGAAATAGGATGAGGATGGAGATGGAGGGGCCAGAGATTGGAGGATTAGAGGGCCATGAGACACACAAAAAATATCCAAGTGTCAAAAAATGTAGTGAAATACACAGAGAACAAAGTCGTGGATGATGTTTGAATGAAGGTATCCTCCTGGTGGGAATACGTCCGCCTTTAGTATTCAGTACGAGTACAGGGAGGAAGCAAGATCGTGGTCTTTTTAATATTTTGCGCCTCTTTTGTAACACCAAAATATTAGAAACATTTGTCAGCAGGATGATATATCTGTAAAAAATAGCGTGGGGACAAAAGCTGAATATTGCATAAAATCAATATTGATGTCACTGCCTGAGTTCCATTGATGTACAGTGTCCCTCATGGGATGAGTTGTGTCAACGGCAGGTGAAAAGGTTTTTTGTTTCCTTGTGTTTGGGTCATTTGATACATCACTATTTGCTGCACCATTTAGTTTTTACGCTAAAAGTGAAGAGTCACGATGATGCCAACAATGCTGTGGATGTTAATCTGTTTTAAGAGAAAGAGTAGACAATAAATTTATATATTTTTTACAATATTACTGATAATAAAGGAGTTATTTTTTAAAATCTATATCGTACTTTTGCAAAGCAAAACAAAATCAGACAAGTAAATTCCTCATTTTTTTTCAGACACATCAGCGTTTTATAGCCCACTACTATTTTAGAATGTTTTTCAAACAGAAAAAAAAATGTTAAAAACAAGGATTTAAACTACGGTACTTAATTTCTTGAGTTTTGTGCAGAGTTGTGATGATTATTTTGACGGGCACAACAATGAATTAATTGTTGGAAATGGGTGCAACAAGAAGAAGTGATGAGTCGGTCTTAATGAGTGTGCTGTCGAAAGAGGGACAACATGAGCTTTGGGAAGTTGAGCTCCATCCACACAATGGCACAGAATCTCTTATCAAAAACAACCATTAATTATGAGGGATGTAACAAAAAAAACAAACAAAAGAAAAACACAACAAACAAACAAAAACTATGAGAATCGGAAAACAAATTTTCATTTGATATACTGAATCGTTACATTTTAAAATCGTTGCATCCGTGAATCGTATCGAATCGGCTTTTGTGAAAGATGTACAAATTGGTTTGACGCTGCGGATGATTTGTTGTTTCTCTGAATTCAATTAACTTGGATAGTTTAGGCCACAGGTGTCAAAGTCAAGGCCTGGGGGCCAGATCCGGCCCCCCACATCATCTTATGTGCCCCGCGGGAGCCAATCATGTGTGTGTCCACTTTCATTATTCTTGCTGACATCTGGACCGAAATGTCAAATTGTCATGGGTACTAAATAACATGGAATCGTAATCTTGCTTACTCAAACTGAATCTAATCTTTACAAAAAAAAAAATCCTATTGAATCATTCTCTGTGGAGAGATGCACAGCTGTGTTCATTAATTGATCAATGAAATCTAGTCTAATATCATGGTTAAGACGAATGGTCTTATATATACTGTACATAGTGTGATAAACAATTGACACGTATACGGTGGGCTCGATGTATTGTAGCTGTCTACAAGTAGCCGATGCATTTTTAGTCTCCTCGCACATCCAGCCACCGTTGTCCTCATTGAGCATTGCTAGCCTATTATTCAGAGATAGTTTTCAAGTTAATTGTTTTGGCATCTAAAAAGAATACAGCTCCGTAGTTTGATATCGACCTTCGACGGTGCTCGAGGGCCTCAAAGTAAATCCTCATGTTGTCCACAGCTAATTAATTCTTAATGGGACTTCTGAATCGCCAATAGCTGTCATGATAAATAATCTTTTAATGGGCAAAGGGGGATAGCTGGGACGAGTCATTCCACACATAGCGTGCAGCCCGAGCTCTATATTTTTGGTTAACAATAAATGCTGGACTGATTTTTGGCCCCTTGTCTACAAATTGTACTTACATGTGTTGCTGGTGCTGACAAATAAGTGCTTATTTTGTAAGTAGCTGGGTTTTAAAGTTCCTTGTTTGGCAATGTTTTCGAAGATAATTTTTTTTAAATCTTGGTGAAAATTACTGTATTTTTGACCCGTTAGCTATAAGATAATAAAAAAAACAATTGAATATACTCCCAGGGAGTTATAAAATGATTTCTCTTTTTTTTTTCCTCCTTCCCACCATTGCTAGTAGTTCACCGTGGTTCACGCTGGCTCACGCGGTACAAAACCCCCCCAAAAAACAATGTACATCAAAACATGATGACATAAGTGTGCAGGAATTAAGCGTTGTCTGATTTTCATGATCTATTATTTTATAAAGCAAGTCGTCCCATTTAAAATCACACTAACTCGTAGATCTGTTGTCCGGGTGTCCCATCCTCTTTATGCATATAATCAGCTGGTGTGTACCGGACACTTCATTAAGTACACATGTGTACTTTCAATATATGATGAATTTTTTTTTTGATTGTTGTTAATTTAATTGTTGTGTACTGCGTCATACTGATAAATGTTTCTCATATTTAAGATTTTGTATTTACTGCCCTGTAAGGAATTCATACAAACTGAGAATTACTATCTTTATTAAAAACAGACACACACACACACACACACATTCATAGCGGTTCATCATTTTGATGCAAATTTTTCCAAGATTGCACAAATTCAAACTGCACCTAACTTTTGTGTGTATACGTTATCATGCGCACATCCCTTTCTCTTTTGAAGTAAAAATACTGTACTGGACACACAGTAGATATTACACAATATAATTTGTTCCTATATCTTGCCATCAAAACAGTGGATACAGTGTAATAATGCAGGCGTATGGATCCCGGCGGTTACACTTTGACCCAGAAGTCATTATGACCACAGACAGTGTTAGGAGGTCATCTTTTATTCTCTACGCACCTCTCGTGATAACTTCCGAAATGACTTATAGACACATGCCAGGATTTTCTTGTTTCACACTCTAGCGGGCCGGACTCGATGGAACAGAGTTTCATGTTTTATTTTATCTCCGTTTGTTTCAGGCTATGATCATTTTCAATCACGTCGATTTTCACATCCTCCTCATAAAAGTGAGAGATTTTTGCACTCTTTTTTTTGAAAGAACACATTTTCTTCGCAATGTACAATAGTTCCCAGGCGTCTTAATAACGTTCCTGTAAAATGCTGTATTCAAAAGATACAAAGGATCAAGAATTAGAGTGCACATCTTATTTTTTCGGAGATGGATTCTAGATCCCCATGGAGGATGTTGTGGCTGCTTCTGTTTCGGCTGCTGCCGCTTGAAAGGACAGACGTTGCCTACCTCCGGTTGAGAGGCTGAACTCTTCCCTGCGCTATTCGTCAATACCCTCCTGACGCTGTGCTGCGACACTGCAACACTCATTGTAAACAAAGCCCAAATGAGTGTCTTATTGCCTAGGATAATTCATTCCGCCATTAATGTTTAATGACATTTGCAGGCTCATTGCAGACCCGCATATAATTATGTCTTGTACGTAAGACGTCGGTTCAGAGTAAATTGTGTCTGCACAAGACTTTATTGGTTCCCTTTAAACAAAGCCTTAAATGGGGTACATGTATACAAATTTTCAACACCTTATTTTTTAAAAATGAAGACACCCCATAGGATGTGGAAAAAATTGACAACCATGTTTTCATTTCTCTTACCGCGTGTGTGTGTGTGTGTGGTGGACTAACGATGACCAACACAACACACCCCCTAACAACGATACCTCCACAATTGGCATTGACAACACAAACATCAGGAAAAAGCAGTCAAAGGAGAAGAAATAGAAGCTAAACTTAATGCTAGCTTGTCCATTAACTGCATTGTGGTTGCAAACGCCCTACTTCACGCTGGTTCCTAATTGGCCATTTCCATTTCATGTCACAGTCAGTGCATTACTCATAAAAATAGAACAGCGTTCACATTTGTCATTTTTAGCCCAGGCTGCAGAGGTGTGCAGGTGACAGGCTTTGAGTGTGCCCGCAAGTGCACACGATTCATACCTTGTAGGTTGTTTTTCCTTGGATGCGGTGGTTTCTTTTAATTAAAAAAAAAAAAAGTACCTCCTTTAAACAGAAAAGCTTACCGTTCCCCCTGCAGCCCTCCATGACTGTCATTTAGAAACATTTTTTGTGAACACAAGCCATCTGCCACATGATGCAATGTCTTATTCTCACAGTGGCAAAATAATGTTTGTGGCTAACAGCGAAGTGAGCTCGGGAATCTTACGCAATCACGCCGCAGTGATGCAACGGACTAAAACACTAGTTATTTTATTTTTTTTTATAATTAATGATGCCATTATTAAACTGCAGGTCACTGTGATTCACATGCATGCGGAGAACAAGTCGCAATATCATTAGAATGCTCTGCAGGCAGTAACTCACTTTTCTGTAATATGCAGGCTACACATTGTACACCCTGTGGCAGATATGCATTATTAAGCTAACGCGTGGAATTTACATTTCAGTGCTGTCTAGCCTTCACTTTTATGATTATAATTTCAGAATGCATCACGGTGGTGCAGTGGTTAGCACATCTGCATCACAATCAAAAGGTTGTGTATCCCCACTCAAGTCCTGTGTGGCGTTTGCATGGTCTCCCCAGGTTTGCGTGGGTTTCTCTGGGTACTTGATTTGTGGTTATTCATGTTCTTAAAATAAGCAATCCGGTAAATGAAGGCACTTTCATATTAATCACATTAGCGAACAAAAAAGAGCCACATGATTCTTAAGCTCTGCGAAGCATGGGAGGCAATGATTCCAATTTTTAAAAAATATCAATCTTTACTCCTCAGCTCCACCTTTTAAACACAGGCAATGCTCTTGTTATTTCCAAATGTGAGCCTTGTGCATGTTTCATGGCATCTTTAGAACAATGTCTACGCGAAGGATGCTGAATAATTGATGAAACTAGAAGCTGGATCAAATGGCAAGTCAGCCTCCCTGTAGGCACAGTCTTCTGCATGGTTGTTTTGGTTTTTTTGCATCTGGTTGCTGGCACAATTGTGCGCGAGTGCCCTTATGATCATTTGTCAATGTGTGTGTGTGTGTGTGTGTGTGTGTGGTCAGTAACGCATAATAAAGTATTTTTTTACACATGGCATTAAAGAAAGAATTGGCTGACTGCTGTTATTCAGCTGAGTATTTTTATTCTGTGCCTTCTCAGCTGTCATATCACTTTGTACAGCAGAACCTCTTGGGTCAACAACAATCTGTTCCAGGACAGTGTCCATCTATTCATCGTACTGCTTGTCCACATGTCTTACAGTTGAGCTGGAGCCTATCCCGGTGAACTGTGAGAGAGTAGATACAGCCACTACTGACCAGCCAAATGGATGGATGGATGGAATACATAATTTTGAATGTGCACAGAAGCCATAGTACCCTTAGAAAACCCACACATGTGTGGGTAGAATGTATAAACTTCACAGGGAAGGGCCAGAGACCTGATTTCAAACATCCCTCAGAACTGTAGGGCAGGCATGCTAACCAACAGACTACCTGTTGTGGAATTACCAAAGCCTTCCTCCCATAGGATATACTGGAAATGAAATAGAATGATCAACATCAAATATATACACTGAAAGAAAAATGGTGTGTTCAAGTTACTCAATTGTATTTTGCCAAGTGGTTGCACACAAGACAATCATCTGAATTTAGATAAATTTCAGTCTACTCAAAAATGTATCTGGATCGAAATGATAGTTTCGATTATTTCGTGCAACCACTTGATGAAGTAAAATTGAGGAAATTCAACACATTTTTGCCCGTGTATATTTGAATCAACTAATCACTGTCTTTCTTTTTTCCTTTCATTAGTGGAATGACGGTATGTGCCAACAATCTAAGGGTTATTCATGAATTCAGTATTAAATAAAGTTTGCTGATCAACGACAAAGGAAATAAATCGTGGAGAGGGAAAAAAAACTGGTCTAGTTTTAATTTAGAAATACAATCAAGTTTGTTGATCCACAGCAATGAAGCAAATCGATTGGCAGTGTAAACAAAACACTCAATTCAAATGATTATGAATTTAACACGCGGCATGGTGTTCGATGAGTTAGCATGTCAGCCTCAAGGTGCAGCGGTGCAGGGTTCAATTCCGGCTCCGGCCTTCTTGTGTGGAGTTTGCATGCTCTCCCCGTGCCTGCGTGGGTTTTCTCCGGGTACTTCAGTTTCCTCCCACTTTCCCAAAATATGCATGGCAGGTTCGCTGTATACTCTAAATTTTCTCTCGGTGTGATTGTGAATCTCAATGTTTGTTCGTCTCTGTGTGCCCTGCGATTGGCTGGCGACCAGTTTAGGGTGTCCCCCGCCTACTGCCCGAAGACAGCTGGGATAGGCTCCAGCACGCCCGCGACCCTTTTTTTTAGGATAAGCGGATTCAAAAATGGATGGATGGATGGATGGATGGTTGGATGGTAAAATTTATCACACACTTTTTACATTCTAAGACAGGGGTGGGCAAACTTTTTGGCTCGGGGGCCGCATTGACTTTTAAAATTTGACAGAAGGGCCAGGTCAGCACGAGCTATGGTAATTAAAAAAAAACTGCATTTGTTGACAGTCCATATCAAACATCAACAGAACAAAAGCATGAAAGTACGGTATTAATATACTTTTTTTAAATGACAAAAGTGTTGTTGATGACCTATTTTAGCCTGTGCATCGCTGCAGATGGGTTGTGATCAGACCAGTAGAAGTAGAGCGATACAGAGGTACTAGGTGGTCGAAAAGATTGCCCCGCCCCCCCCGTGTTCTGCAACTTCAAGTCAATGCGCCACCTGGCGGTGAAATGCCTGTCATTACAAGTCCAATTGAAATGAATGCAATCATTCACATCGAACCTTAATTGTGGACCAACCTTCGGCGGGCCGGATTAAAAAGACCAACGGGCCGGATTCGGCCCGCGGGCCGTAGTTTGCCCACCACTGTTCTAAGAGGAGCTAAAGAGAGACAGTTGGCTGCAATTAAATACATCTATAATATACATCTTGCATTGCACATCATATCATCCTGAGCGGCACGATCCTTACTAACTGGGGTGAAAATAGCTCCCCATCAAGTGCTAATACATTTTGCTATCATAAATGTGTGTGTTTTTTTTATCTTGCTTATTAGGAGGAAAACTCATTGAAAGGAATTGTGCAGTGACCTTGAGCGAATCACGACCCAATCAAGTGTTTACTCAGACACGCACATTTGCTGCTCCATGTTGGACGATAGCAACTAAACGTCTCAGTCACATAATCGCCCCTCACCACTCATACACGCATAGTGCACACACCAGGTCTAATTCTCTTCCATGACACACTCTCACTCAATGGAGCCTGTCATCTTCTCTTTGCTCCGTTAATGGCCGTCTACTCCCTGCGTGCTATTAGGGAACAGAACATGATATTGGAAATCAAAGAGGATTTGGTGGCTCGGAGGTGCTGTTCTGTTACGAAGGCGGGTGGAGGTGAGCTGCAGAGGTCAACTTGTTAGAAAAACACAGTTGACTTGTTACAAAGGCACACTTGCTGAACCGTGGCCAGATTCTCTGAAGCCTCCAATAGAAAACTGCTCGGATTAAAACAGTTTGGTCAACAATGGTAAATGTTCATCCTCTTCAATATTTTCAGCTTCAAATCCTTACGAATGTGGCGGATGCCTTGTTGGACTGAGCAACGGACTCCCTGATTGTGATGTGAAACGGAACAATAGCCAATTAGCCAACCTTGCTGAAGCCCAAACAAATAGTGTAGCATCTGGGTTTGTCGAGTGTTTATGTAACATCTCTCACTCTCATTCACCACAAAACAAACGACAAGGACAGGAATAGCTTCCAAATAAGCTAAAAGATTAACTCTATGTTCCCGCTCACTTGCGTTAAAGGTAACGTGGTCACCAGACCAGTTGCTGAGTGCGCACAAAATAAAATCCGTGTTTTACTTCTTCCTACGCGGAGTGGAACCAATTATTCAACTAGTCGACGACTAAACTTCACTACTCCTTATCGACGTCTCAAGCTTGAAATCAACAAATCGCTAATCATGCTTAGGGCATCTTGTTTTTTAAGCAATTGACTGGGGGCTTTTGACTTGCCTTTAAGGACACATTTCCCTGTACAATGACATTTCTTCCTCGCGGCACCCACGAATAGCGGGCAAGACGGTTTTAAGATCATTTCAAAAAGTGGGACAAATCTTGATGTATCTTGGTGTGCACAAGCAACATCTGTTTTGCATTATTTAACAGTGTGTAATTCCATATGTGCAAACCGAAGGAAAAAAAAGAGCTCAGTGAAAAAAAAAACAGAGGCTGCTTATTGAAGAACTACGTTTAAAGATGAACTTGTGTGAAAGAAGTCAAGTGTAATCCTTAACTTTTGTCGATAACTGACGACGTGGTGCTGAGGTTTTAGTCCGCCTCGCTGACATAACTTTGTGTGTCAGATTTTTCCTTCGCTTAACACCCCTTGTTGAGGCTCTCCTTCCTTTGGAATGAGTCTTACAGGAAAAGGCTGAGCATGAAATGCAGTAAGACAGTAAACAGATGTACATTAAACGCTGTAGCCAACAAAAGCAGGTGGAGTGGAAGCGATCTAAACTGTGTGTGTAAAAGGGAAGACTGGGGGGAAATCAGAGGCTTCATTAAACTTTCATATAGTTTTTTTTTTCTGTACACTTGCAGTTTCATCTTGCCTTTCTGTTTACTCGGGTCCACAAACCTCCAAAGTTCGACTCACCGCTGGAGCTTGCTCAGTGTTCTTTTCATGTCAAACTCAACAGTGAAATGTTGGAGTATTCTGATCCACAATAAAACTAATTACTATATGTTCAGTTTTGATTGACACCCAGAGAGATAATCATTTAACAATAGGTTTGTTGTGGTGGTATTTTGCATCATTTTGAAAGGCTCAACAATAATGTACGTGTATTAGAATCTTTTTTTATTAAATACAAACGTTATTTGATTTCAAAAAAACAAATTTTCACTGTTGAATGGCCATTGTATTTTTTTTCCTTTCGATTGTATTTTTTGGTACGATTTACTGAATCGTACCAAAGCAAAAAGTCACTGTTTTTGTGATTGCAACAAACACAAGCGCTGCGAGCAGGGTTCGAACCTGCGCGGGAAGATCCCATTGGATTTCGAGTCCAACGCCTTAACCTCTCGGCCATCACAGCTGCTGGCAAAAAATGAAATGGTTCAGTGGTAGAGTGGCCATTTTTCCCAACCTGAGCATTTGTCGAGCAAGATACCGAACCCCCAGTTGCTCCTGATGTCATCAGTTGGTTGATGAGGTAACAGTGTGAAGCGCTTTGAGGACCTGAGGTACAAAAGTGACAGCCCACATACAATTACCATTTGTTTTTCAGATAAAGAAAATTCCCGAGTTAACAAAAAACCCCAACAATATTTTATTATTTTTGTCTCTTTTATCCAGAAAGCACATTTTGATGTCGACAGTAATGTCGTCGTAAGTCAAAACACATTTACATGGCCGCACACATTCATTTATTTACCACTCACAGCTTACTCGATCAAATAACGTGGGGTTTAGGGACTATCACGTCATTTCCTTGAGAATCCACTTTCTCGATGTGTTTGTGTACTGTATGTGTCAATCTTCCACAGACAGATTGACAGCACTTGTTTCCCTTCCGTCACACAGACACACACACACTTGTTTGAGATATTCGGGTCGGCAACGACACTGCGAATAATCTACCAGGCTATGACCGAAAATCTAGTCTTCCTGAACACGATCCCCAACACCAAGTCAACAAAGTTGTATGCGTGCATCGCTACTCTTTTGCTCGATCTCCTTCACACACAGTCATACATTGGCAGTGCCAAGACAAGGCATGCAGATACCTTTGATAAGCGCCCAGCTTTTGAAGGCCTGTTGCTGGCATCGCCTCTCAAAGGGGTCGGTGCTGTCGCGCTGTGTTGCCTCCCGCTGGGGCTTTTGTCGCGAGCGGCATGTTGTCGTTATCGTAACGAGGGCGTCCGCGGTGAGATGAAAGTGAGGGAAAACGGGTGAACACTTCAGAGAGTGCTGAGGAAAATCTCAGCCAAACAGATCGAAAGCAACTTTAGTATGAAAGATGTATTAGAGTAAGCAGCTTAGCCGGGTCACTCACAGTACGCCATGCTCAGGTTTTGCTTGAATTTGAAGTTTTTTTGGATGACTTCACTGAACGGCATTACATGCTAATATTGAGCGTTGGTACATCTAGTAGTCTTATTGTTGTTGCAATGTTTGTTTCAAATCCAAATCCCTACACGTACAAAGCAATGCATCACGCTTGCGATACATGACCAAGCATTACAAATGTGCCGCAATTGCCAACCAATGAAGAGTCGGACAGGGCAAATTCTGATTCACTGTTTATTATCCAATCAGATATGACTTGGGAAACACATCATCATGCCGCGTTGCATTGTAAATACCGAAAGGCCATTTCGTAGTTTACTAGTATGCAATCCTTTCCTGTTGGAGTCTGTATCTCTGCTGTCTTTATATTTTGTGTACAATGAACATTTGCCGTGTTAGGCGGTGATGCAGTTTTCTTTTTCTTTTTAATTCTTTAATTTCTTTTGTCCGACATGCTTGTAATGAGCAATTGTTTGTTTTCGTTTTAGTCAATACAACAATACTTATTTCAGTGAAACTCCTCTACAACGAAATCATGTTTGCAGCAAGAAATGTTTCACAACAGGGAGTTTTTCACTGTAGCAAATTTGATCTCAGATGTAAACACACACACACACACACACACACACAGAGTGTAGAAATAAATAAAGGGAAAGACATTTTGAAATTTACGATAAGCATTCACTTTCACTTACATCAATTTCTTGTATAATGTATTGTATTTTGCTTCCTCCGTCTTTCATTTTTATCACTTTTACCCTCTCTTCCAGTGTCAGAGCTCTTCTTGTCTTAGCTGCTTGACATCCAAAGGCCCGTTTTGTAGCCATTTAAGCAATGCAATGTTCTTGCTGCGTCTGAAACTAACAATCACAAATGCTTCCTGGACTACTGCGCATGTGTAAACCATTGTGGTGGTTGCTGTTGTCATTTCCGAACGAATCAGTAGAGGTCGCTGTTGGATTAGACTTCGTTGTCGTGAATCTCGTCGCAAGGCAAGAGCAGAGAAAAAGATTTCGTATAACACAACAGGGTTTTTTTTCGTTGTATGGGGGGCAGGAGAGTGGGAGTGGTGTTAATGCATGAAGATTCTTTTCACACTAGGGGGTATTTTCGCCCATGTAGGTTTCGTTGTAGAGGAGTTTCACTGTTTGGTGAATTGAATGATATACAGATTTAATATATTCTCCCTTGGCAATGAGTGGCACGTTTTTATTTGGTATCATATTTTTCAGACCTGGACACACCAGTTCTGACCGTTCACCAGACGATCAGTGACGTGCGGGGCAGTTACTACCAAGAGAAGACTGTTTTCCTTCGCTGCACCGTCAACTCTAACCCGCCCGCTCGCTTCATCTGGAAGCGCGCAAACATGCTCATCGAACAAAGCAAAGACAACGGCGTGGACATCTACGAGCCACTTTACACTCAGGTACCAGGCGCTGTCAGTACAGTATTTGCTGATCAACTATCTCCCAATGCGTCTATCCACCTACCATCTAATCAATTAAAGCAGCTAAACCAATGAATGGATGCACAATTGACCAAACTACTCCCCATTTATTTACCTGCCGGTTGAGTGGAAGCAGCTGTGACTAGAGCAGACAGTCCACCAGCGCTGACATTTCTGCTGAACAACATAGGGTTGTTGCAGAAATGCTGCCCCTCTGGGCGCAAAAAATAGAAATGGTGATAATGCAAATAGGTGCTGTCCAAATAGCGCACCCGTCAAGCACCGACATGCTCCTTCAAAGAATGTCATTGTCAAAAATGCCCAACTCAACTCAACTGTATTCATATAGCACTTTAAAATAACCACCACTGTATACAAAGTGCTCTACAGGGAGCAAAAAGATTTCACACAACAAACAATAAAACAATAAATTAATCACAAAGAAAGTAGAAAGCAAAAAAATAAAAAAAAACCCAAAAAACTGTAAAACAAAAAATCAAGTCTTGTGCTGAGTCAAAGACGGGCATCAAGGGGAATTGCTGAACATTCAGCGGGAGGTCATTTCAAAGAGAGGGACCAGCAACAGAAAATGCTGAAAACGGCCAAATAATGGGTCTACATGACATGAATGACCAAAAAAAAAGGTAAAACATACAAATTAAAGTGAAAAATTAGTGGAGCCCTTTTAGGAGGATGCCAACTCAAGAGTGCCATGTTTGGACTCCAACATCGATTGACTGACCATTCAAGCAACATAAATGGCATCGTTGTTCATTTCCAAATCAAATTTTCTGATCATCTGACCAACCTACCACACTAATCTTCCAAGTCTTCCAACCGCCACCCTACTTACGATTATCAGCGCATCATTCCTGTCCGCATCATCTGACTTTTCTTTTGACTTACTGACGGACTATCAGAACAAAATTCCTTCCAGCATATTTCCCTATGTGCCTATCTAGCTGTGACTATCTGGGCAACACATCTACCTTCCAATAGACTTACCTATCTACCTTTGAACCACCATATAAATCTACCAATTGTACTCGCCAACCGATATCAGAGTCCCTACAGACAAACAAAACCAAGACATCCTGTGCCAAACAATCTTCCAAACTAACAAACAAGCACCGCATCTACCGAATGATCCAACCAAGTCACAAAGGACTAACAAAACCAAACCAACGACCATCATATCTCTTCACCAACCAACCGTGCTGGATTTTGTTTTAAGAAACAGTAACATACTATACCCTCCGCCATTGGTTCAGGCAAGCCACACTGCCAGTTACTGATCAATAGTTTGCAGTAAACAAAACAAGTCTTCAAGCATGACCTCCCAGTCTGAAAGGACAAGCACAACGGAGCCTTTTTACTCCGTTTCACAGAGTATCAGTCGACCACAAAACAGATTCCCCGGAGTTCAATTGTCCTGGCAACAGAGTATAGTACGCTTCAAGACTGGCTCAGAATTGATTAGCCCAGCATCTGCAGTCAACACTTATATGATATCGAACAAACACAGCGGGTAGGAAAACAGTCGGGAACATCGTGGAGAGAACACAGACCCGCCATTGCAGAGGCAGTCTTATCAGTCTGTGGAAATAATTGGGACATGTGTTTGTGCGTGTCTGTTTATCATAATACAGCTCATAAAGAATCAGTCAAGAGTTCAAAATGCTTTGGGGGAAAAAATTCAAATGAAGTCTACAGATGTGTTTTTTTCCACAAGTCGTGTTCAGCATCAACAGCAAAAGTGTTTCTTTTCAAAAAAAAAATGTTCTTTAACACTTTAGGGTGAGACCAAGGTCCTGAAGCTGAAAAACCTGAGAAGAAAGGATTTTGCCGATTACACCTGCCAAGTGTCGGTTCGTAATGTGTGTAACATTGAAGACAAGTCAGTCACCTTCAGGCTGACAAACAGCACGTGTAAGTAAAAACACAAGGTGCAAACATATGCTTTGTTGCTGTTCACATTCCTCTCTCGATGATCACATCCTTCCACTTTTTATTTTACAACCTCCAACTCCGTTAAATCCTCCTCATTCAGTGTTTGTTCCTCTGCCCACTCACTTCCCCCTCAAATTTGCTCCGTGTCTCCTCTCGCCCGCCTACCGCTGGGCCCACTTGTCAACCCGTCTTGTTGAAAAAGCATCACAGGTCCATCAGTTCCGATTCAGTTGTCACGTTGCCTGTTATCTCCAATTCAGTCCGTATTGCTCGATCTATCTCCACACCGCCTCCCAGCAACAACATTGCCATTGACAGCTCTGCCAGCCTCGTTATGGTCAAACTGACACACTACAAAGGGAAAGCCCTGCTTTTTTTTCTTCTTTTTATACTTGATTGCCTGTTTATTGATTTTTTGTGTTCTACTCTCTGCTTTTGATATTACTCTGTATCTTACCCGAACAAGACGAGTTCATCATTTTACACTGTTCAAGAGAATGTTGTTATTTGCATTGTGTACAGCACAACATCCAAAGCGCGTGATTAGGCACAAACAGCAGTATTTGTAGAAGTTTTATTAACTAACACAGGTTACATCACATTCTCTCTCCCCCCCCCCCCCTCTCATATACACACACACACGCACGCGCCCACACACACACACACACACACACACACACACACACACACGCACACACACACACACGCACACACACACACATTCACTTCACTGGCATGAAAGCTCCCTGAGTAGTTAGCCAAAATAACCAATCTGTCTGAATTTCCCAGCTTCATCGTGAGAGGAAACGCTGCTTGGTGTGCCAGTGTGTGCGTGCATTTGTGAGTGTCATCAAAAGTGTATGCCTGTAGCTTTGTATGATATAAAACATTTAAATTAGCATTTTTTTCATTTTCTGTTTAAATGAAGAGAACTAATTTAGTTTTTACACCAACCTGAAATTGTGCTTAAGTGTACAGACTGTAAAATTGTCCTCATTTGAATTTTTTGGGGATTATATTGTATTTTTATCCCTCAAGACTTATAGCAGTCCCTTATCAGGTTGGTGGGAAGTGGGATATTAAAGACCCATCCTCAAAAAAACAAGAAAAAAAGAAAAGGAGACAACATGAGAAAGTAACAAAAATAAACAGTAGGCTACGGTAATGAGTTACATTAATAAAGGGGGAAACGGAGATCCCGTAAGATGTTGTTTTCATTCTAATATTTAGTTGTTATTATTGCCCGCTGAGCTTCCGTGCGTGCTTGGATTGGATTGCCCCAACTGGGTCACGACATCACTGCTGCTTCACTGCGGAGGGACAAGGGGGTTGATTGATTTTTGGGAATCATAATCCTAGACCTACCACTTACTGAGGGCAGCTGCCACATCCTCTGCCTCCCTCATGGGAACACAGTGAGAGCGATGGTGGGGGGTATGTTGTGTTTGGCTAATAGAAAAGCGCTAATAGAAGTTCTGAGAACAAAATTGGAACGGGGTTGAGTGATACAACTAATATTAGCTTGGCACCAACGTCAATGACATTTCAACTGGAAATGGCAGATGAGCACTTTCTGCTCTTCTTCACCTTATGGAGCACCCGTTTAAATACTTGGATGACACTAACTTTAAGCGAGCTCCACACATACTTAATTGTACCATCTGAAAATACTCTGTCAAAAAATTTTGGAAATTTGTTTTTCGAAATACAATATACAGTACACCTTTGAAGATAATTACTGAAAACATGTCAAAAGAAAGTAATATGCTAGTTGTGCAGATGAAACTGTTTTTCACCATTTTAGTTTTCCTGATTTTCTTATGGGTGTGGCTAAAATGGGCACTGAAGTCACTGTCTCCATACAATTTAAGGTGAGCTTTAATACTGCTTAGGGAACTCAAAATTCACCTGGAGACTGTATGCGTGTTTCAGTAGGTGCTACTGTTTTGGTCAGCCACACAGTTCCAGTGGGTTTAACAATGACCTTTTTAAAGACTGTGTGAATATTTTGTTCCCTGGGTGAAAAAAAGAAGTCTCGATCTGATATAGGTATTTATTTATTGCTTTAATAATGAAAAAGAGTTGGGTTAGGGAATAAAAATCGATTGATTTTTTTTCCTTCTAAATCATTCACAGTCAAACTGGCTTCTAAAAACATGATCGATTTTTCTCAAGCTGTAGCAGCTTTGTGTGTGTGAATTGGTCCATTGCATGGTTTAATGCAAGTTTTTTTTCCCCTTGCATTAAACCATGCAACTGACCAATTCTCTCTCTCTCTCACACACACACACACACACACACACACACACACACACACACCAAGGGAGAGAAAGGCATTACACCCTTGAGGCGTGTGGGTTCAGTGCCTTGCCTAAAGTTACTTAAACCGAGCTGAAGAAGCTGACAAGAATCTTTCCAGTCCCAATTTTCCATTACAAAAAGAAATAAAACCTCTCAGTGGAATTTGGACCTTCAACCCTGCTGCCACAAACCAAGTCCTTGTGGACCGAGCTACCGGTACCCCCATAAATGTTTCATGATTATCCTTGCATGTGTGTTCTGATTGGCTGGGAGACATCATGTGATTTCACAGAGATGATTTGAGGTCCAGTTTGAATACTAATCGAAGTTGCCGAACGTGGTTCCCTGCATGAAAGATTGAGACACTATTTAAAAATGGAACAGAGGTGCAGTGGAAGTGCAGAAAAGCCAATGATGCATGTCAATATGACCTAACGTGTATTTAAAATAGTACTTCTAATTCCGATTAGGTAGACTGTCATTTGCGGAATATAATCCTTTTTAATTTCCATCGACAAAGTTGGTGTCAAAAGTAAACGTATTCACACAGCAGTCGTAGTAGTCTCTTTAAAATCAAGCTACGTTGTTTTAGTGTCAACATTATGAGCAATTCACTTTTCTTTTACGGCTATGGTAAATGCTTTATCTGGCCTGTTAAATGGATATCACTCTGATAGTATCAATAAACACTGAGCGTGGTTATTTCTTGAAAGCGCAGGCTGGTTTGATGTCGCTCCGGTATCGGAGGTGATCGAACCGTGCAGGTGTACCTAATTTTATGGCTAGCGTGTGTGTGCAAGAATATGAGGCTGGAGAGCCTGTGGTGCAGAGAACAACTATGTAAAGTGTTGACAATGTGACGCGGGGGAAAATGGAGACCCGAGTAAAAGGGAACGTGTGTTGAGGATGGAGACATTTGTTACCCGCTTGTAAAGTGCGCTGCTGCACACAAATCCCATTAGTTTGGAGACGAGCGGCGGCTGATCCCGCTGTCGCCATCACCCACACATCCCTAGGAAATTGAAGCTATAATTCTCAAATCCTCACTTCCCCCTCCTTGATTCACTTATCTCTTCACTCACATATTTGTGGTTTTTTTCCCCCTCCCACGTAACGCGGCTTATTTTTTTATCTTTTGTATTTTGGAATGACTCTGTTTGGTTTGGCCAATGAGCACGAGGTGACCATTTATGTGATGGAGTGTTTATTGGCAACCAAACTGCTGATGTAATCAGGGCGTATGGTCCACAAGCTGACATTGAAAGTCAATTTCAAGAAACCCACAAGCATTCTTTAAACAGTCTGCAATGGGGTCTCTGCTTGTTTTCGGACACATGCTCAGCGGCAATATCTTGTTCCATCACCAGTGGAATCGGACATTGTTGATCATTTTCATATATTGTTCTAGATCGGATGAAATACTGGTGGATATTTGCCGGGGCTCTTCTACCTCCTTAAATTTGCATGGATCCTTCTGAAAATAGGGAGACTGTTTGCTGTAACATTCTCTTAAGTTAAAGTTCAAATTTCAGGCTTTTAGGAACGCTAAAACTCGTGTTTTGTTTTTTTCCCTGTTTTCAACAAATGCCCGTGTTGCTCCATTTTTTCTGTGCTTTGATTGCTTAGCACTTGCTAGTCTCCTATCAACTGATCCAGATCGAATGAAGTGAACTACAGGTGTGAAAGCACCCTAATACAGGTATAAGAAGAGCTGTGGAAAGATTTACCTAATACTTTATCATAATCTCAGATTGTGTTAGCGCAGGCACAACCTTCAGGAAAAACTGCAGATCCTTTACAATGACTCCCTCCAGTCTCTGAATGGACAAAACTGCATTACAAGATTTGTTCCACTGCTTAGCGATTACTTTACTTAATGACACAAACATGTTGTTTTTCAGTGCTCTTGAATTACTATAGATTGCCCATCGGTGTTTAATTCAACAGTACACACACAATAGGATTTAGCAGCCATTGACCGAACCATATTTATTGCATACTTGTCTTAACAACACATTACTGGGAAGGTATAGTGGAGAAGGAGTTGCGCTAATTGATGAGGGGATGAATAAACTCTTCGGACTTGTGTGTATGTGTGTGAGAGAGAGAGAGAGAGAGAGAGAGTGTGTGTGTCCTCCTTTAGGAGGAATAATTACAATACTGTGTAAATGTAAACATTTAGAAAACAATGTTCCCAAGTATCAGGCATCCTGGGGTGGTAGGGGACGTGCGCAGTTCCAGAAACCGCATTTTTGACTTCAGACGAGGAAATGCAATGTAATCTGTTCATATTGGAAAAGATATTTGGACTCAAGCCTCTCTGCTTTGGATGGAAATGAGTGTATATACGGACAGAAGTGGGCACGTCATTCTTCCATCATAAATTCAAGCTTGGAGAGCCCGTCTGTTGTCCTCAGCAACAGACGCTGTCGAGAACGTACTCACTACGTCATATGCAGGGGCAGCACAAGCAGACTCCAGCTAAAAAAATATATCGAAAATATTTCTATCTATCTATCTAGATAGAGCTATATAAATATATCTCTTTATATATGTCTTTATCTATATAGAGATATCTATCTAGCTATCTCTATATAGATATAGATATATAAATATACCTGTATACACTATTCTGGAGAGAGAGAGAGAGAGAGAATCTCTCTCTCTCTCTATACATAAATATACAGTATATATACTGTATGTATATATATATATATATATATATATATATATATATATATATATATATATATATATATATATATACAGATAGATAGATAGATACCTGTAGAGGGAGAGAGAGATAAATAGATGAGTAATTCAGTAAAAATCATTTTCTGCCAAATAGATTTTGTTTGTTGTGCGGACTGCTCCTAAAAGTCAAATGATCAATTCACAAACAAATTAAATCGTACCTTATCGTGGGCCGTCAGCCATCTTTTTTTGTTTACTTTTGACTGGGACATTTTAAGGTCGTCGCTTGAAAGCTGCCAATGAGTTAATGTTTTCCTCTGCCGTGTTGAATGTGACATGAGCAGGGAAGGCTTGTCATTCCGAGGGTGAAACTGCATTGGGTGCTGGTTCAAAAAAGTGACAATGCCTTAACCTTTGTTCCTAAAACGCGTCATTATAGACGACCACAATTTTTTATTGTCCTCTATGTGCCATAAATGTTCTTTAACAATGATACAGTAAGTCTTTTAAACTGAAATTAAAAAATATATTTTTCAAGAAAACTTTGAGAAAGACATCCCAGCCTGAGTAGAAGTACTGTCTACACAAAAACCAAAAGGATTAAATCTTGTCCACATTAAACTAAAACTAAATCATGTTCTGTAAATACAATAAATATGAATAAGCAATATACAAAACTATTGTATTATTAATATCAAAACCAAACATGAGGCATCGACTGGGAGGCAAAAACGGACTTTCTGGGGCCGCAAGCATTTCTGGGACGGGGCGCTCAGGAGTCATTAAGGAGCCTCCGATTTAGGGTGAAGTCCCTTTTCGAACCCACAAATAGAGATACGTAGCTGAAGCTACACCAGTGACGTTGTAATCACTTCACCCACCCCCCCCAAAAAAAACCTCCAAAAGAACGCCATTAGTGTATGTTCACTTGCACACTTGTCATTCATGTAAGAGCTTGTGTGCGTGTGGCATGCGTTTTTGCTTTTAGTGGAGATGTGCAGCTTTTGTAAGCTTTTTCAGTGATGCGCACCTGTTTAATTTAGCCGATTGCTGAAAATGATTGATTGAGTGGATCTATTAAAAGAAAAAAAAAATATTAGAGGAATGGGGCTTCAGTGAGGAGGATTACATCTCTCTCAGTTTGCGAAAAACCTGCTTTAAATCCATGCGAGATTCTCCTTCCGTCAGCTCAAATATTACTTTGTAAGCATATTGTAGCCCCTCCTCAAGTATAAAGTCAAACTGTGTGCTACACACAAATGGATTATTGTGCTAAATTGTACTACCGGTACTTTATTCATCAATTTTCGATCAAAATCAGCAAAGGCCATATTGTCACATGTCTCTCACCGATTATCCTGTGATGTGGCGTGAGTTGGGACTGTTTTTTTTTCCCTCCACGATCTCCTCCAAACTCTGTGAGAGCCGACAACAGTGTTAAACCTGAGCTCGACTGGAGTTGCGCAATTTGCGTAAGAGCAGAAATTTCACCTAAAATTGATGAGATGAATCAATTATAATGCTGCAACCATTATGCAATCTCAGTGAGAAATACCTTTCCCGTATTGAAGTGTTGAAGGTAACCTCATTAGCATTTTAATTTCATCAGGTTTCATCATCAAATCATTCATTATGTATGAAGTGTAAATCCAAACTAACAGTTCAATCTATGATTGCGGCACTTCCCAGCTCCGCCCATGGTCCGGCTGTCCGTCAACGACACGGTGGTGGCGGATCCCGGGCAGGATGTGGTCATCACATGCGAAGTTACCGCAGGTTTCCCGCCGCCGACCGTGATTTGGTCACGTTATCCGGGACCGCTTCCCCTCAGCGCCAAGGTTCGCGGTGCCCAGCTGATTCTGAGAGCCGTCACACCGACCGACGCGGGCTTCTACAACTGTACCGCTGTCAACAATGTGGGCAACCCCGCCCGTAAGAACATCAACGTCGTCGTGAGGAGTGAGTATAATTCATGATATTATTGACATCCAAATTTATTTTATGGTCTTCCAAAGTCCCAAAGATGGTGAACTAGACTTGCCCCGGCACACAAATGAAAATGCACCCGTTTTTATGCTGAGCGCTTGTACGCCTGTGTATGAAAATTAAAATTACAACCCTCTCTTATGAAAGACTGCCCACAACAGTGACGTTAGCACTGACTTTATCCATCCATGCATCCATCCATCCATTTACGGTCCGATCCGCTTTATCCTCACAAGGGTCGCGGGTTGAATGTTGGTTGAACCGTACTGTATTTTTGTTCCTGTTTAAGAGAATGTCAATTAAGTTTTCTTTTCCAATAGTACCGTATTTTCCGCACTAAAAGGCGCACTTAAAAGCCTCCCAATTTCTCACAGCCAAGCTCACAGGGCGCCTTAAAATCCAACGCGCCTTGTGTATGGTCATTACGGTAATATTTCGACCCCAAAATGGCTCCTTGCTCGAGACATGCTGACAACGCAGAGTTCAAACTTAAGGCGATCGGTTACGCAGTTGAACACGGAAATAGAGCAGCGGCAAGAGAGTTCAACGTTAACGAGTCAATGTTATAACTTGCTGTTGGTAAAGTGAACTGTGTCGCTGTGTTATTAAATAAGTTTTACTGTCATCTGATCATTCTGTTGGTGTTTCCTTGAGCGTAGCTCCATCTAGTGGATGCATTGTAGATTGCGTCTTACAATGCGGTACGCCCAAATTATGAAAACAATTACAAAATAGGCCATTCGTTGAAGGTGCGCCTCATAATCAGTGCGCCTTTTAGTGTGGAAAATACGGAATACATTATATTTAAAAAATAATAAAATGAGGCCTCCCTTATTATTATTGAATGTGTATTTCTAATGTCAGCAGTTGATCCCTCATTATGGAAAAGTGGTGAGAATCATGTCAGAATGAGCGGGTTAAGTATTCCTCTTTTGTTCAACCCCCCACCCCCTAACCCCCGACCCCTCAACCACCGTTGATACAGAAGCCCTCCATTGTTTCTCCCCTGCAGCTATTTTTAGTCCCTTTAATCATCTTTATTCACTCCAATTATTTGGAGCGGACTGGAAGCAATTAGCGAGAGTCTCGCCCGTGTTAGCTAACACCGCGGACAATGTATGCTTGATGGCTTTCTCCTGTTAAACCTAATCGGCCTGAACGCGTCATCCCACCAACACAGGTGACAAGGCAGCAAATGAGATATACACTTTTTGCGTGTGTGTGTGTGTGTGTGTGTGTGTGTGCCCATAAGCGTAAGAACAGTGCGAATCTGTACACACACGCACACACTATATTGAGCGTGCGTGCGTAGTAGACTGGCAGTACCGTCTCCAGACAGAGGTGCGTGTTAAACATATGGTCAGTGCCTCACCCGTGACTCTCGCCGGCATCTCCGAGCAGGCTTCAAAGATGCTGAAATCAAACTGGCCTAAACTGCTCGCTGCTTTTTGATCCCTTCAAGGAAGGAAGCACACAACTGTTTTGTATTCAGTGCTGAAATCAGCTGGGGAATGCGTAGCTTTTGAAAGTGAAAATTAAATGTGACACTGTGAGAGTTACTCTTTGTCCTTTATTTTGTTCCTCTCTCGTGGCGACTTTCTGTTTTATTCTATGCAAGGCTCCTTTTATGTCGCACAATTTTCCTTCTTGCCCTCTCACGCTTCCTGCTTTAATAACCTTTTTTCTTCTCTTTTTGTCGCTTTGAGTCATTTTTGCATCATCCGTATGCCTCGAACCATTTGTCCCACATTCTACTTTCGCCTCTAAAGCCTTAAATTCCAAAACTGTATTCCAAAAATTGTAATTCATTCATATGTATTTATTTTTTAAAATATAGTCATCCTTAATCCATCAGTCATTGCTTTATTTGGTTCATATTTTATCATTGCTAAATCTATTTTATTAATCACTGACCCACATACACCTAAACCATTGCGGCGCCCGGAATCCTTATACTGAAAAAAATGACAACTTTTCAGGAAACAAAAATCGCCATCTTGCTTGAGTTCCCATCACCGCTTCATTCAAGTCTTCTTATACCTTGTATTGTTGTGATGTACACCCTCCCATCAGCGCAAACGCCACATGAAATATATGCTCCATCACTAATAACCGATAACTATTGGTTAAAATAGTACAAACACAGAGCCAGCGTCAGCCGTGAACTTCAGAATCCGCGTTCGTGATAAAGATTGGGACAGAAAAACATTTTTATTTTACATTGCCCTAATTCTGCCTTTTCTTTATATTTTGTGAGAAACAGAGTGTTAAATATTTTCCACCCAATGCTCTGAGATTCAATTAGCTTCCATTTAACCAGCCCTCTTCCTTTGTTGACCCAGCCATGAGCAACCTGACCTTCCAGATAACTCCGGATTCCAACAAGGACAGCGAGACCATCCAGATGGGTCGAGACCTCAAGCTGTCGTGTCACGTCGATGCCAACCCTCAGGACAAGGTCAACTACACCTGGTACAAGAACGGCGCGTTGGTCTTCAACACGGATAGTCTGATCTTGCTGCGCAGCGATCCCGATATGGCGCCGGGCACCAGCAGCTTGGAGATTGTGGACATGAAATTCCGAGACTTGGCCACCTATAGCTGTGTGGCAAACTTCCCAGGCAGCAGCGTGCCGGAGCTCCGAGTGGATGTCAACATCTCCCAGAACAGTGGTAAGATTTTTTTTTGGGGGGCTTTTTTCTCCTATCCATCCATGTGTTCTTATTTGCATGACTTGTCAGTTAAAACAGGGGTCCCCACCCGCCGGGCCGTGGACAGAAAGAATACATAACTTACATTCCTTCCATTTTATTCATTTCGGAATCTGAAAGATGTTTTACTGTATTTTGAAAAATTACCGTATTCTCTGTCATATCAGTATGTTACTCTTGACGCAGGTGAATGCGCGCTTCTTGGTCACGTGATAGGTTACCGCATAAAAAAACAAACGTCTTTGAAAGGTTTTTTCGCGAAGGGTAAAAGGCCCAGCCAGGAGACAGAAGAGGAGCCGATGACTTTCAAGAAAGAGAAGGCTACATTTAATAGACGGTATCAGGAGTCCTATTTCAAATACGGCTTTATCTCAACGGGAGATTCACACGCACCAAGCCTACTCTGCATAATAAGCGGCGATGGTGAGTCGTATTTTTCATGCACTTTTTATTTGCAGCGTATCTTATTTTGAAGGCACGTTTAAACGTTACCATAGCGACCAGAGAATATTGCGGTCAGATAGGACGTTCCTCGTGTTATGATTGGTATTTATTATTATGTTTCGAAAATACCACACTTTTCATGCAGGTCATATCATATTATATTGTTGTATCTATCCAGCCTTAAAGGCCGGTCCCTGAAAATATTGTCTGACATGAAACCGGTCCGTGGGGCAAAAAAGTTTGGGGACCTCTGAGTTAAAAGACAAGCTGTCCTAATATCAAGTCATTTCTTCTCTCAAACTTTATGCTAAAAGTTACTAAATGTTGACATCAGCTACCGGTAATTTACATTTTTCTTTGCTGCTGTCATGTTAAAACAATACAATAAACCCGACGCTTGAATTGCACACCAAAATTGAACTCCATTAAAAAAACAAAAAAATATATCTTCATCTATTTCATCATTGGGGTGATTTATTCGGCCAAGTGCCGAGGTATCTTGATGTCTATTACGCGTTTCTTGGGGAAGAGACGGACAGGGCAGCGCTAAACTGCCGATTAAAAAAATAATAATAATAATTGGCTGCGAGTGAGCACATGGGAGAGTGGACTGCTACGGTGTACACCATGAACCACACCCGCGCTTTCCTTTTTGCCCTTTGTCCATCCCATTTTACCAGAATGAATGCCAACAAGTACGTATTTTACTCCTTGTGTAATTAGCCACAATGTTAGCGCTCCAAACTGTACAGCCGTCGCTCTTCACGGTTCCCATGTTGCATTAAAGCGGCGTGAGTGTTCAATAAAATTTGCCTTGTTAACGTCGCTTTCTTTTGTACCTTTTTATTCGCCATCTGCCTCTGTTTTCAAGTTTAACTGTCGGACACCATCTGTGGTTTTTATGTCAACACTCACCTCACAGATCCTAAGCATTGCCTTGCATACTAAGTGCTATGCCATGATGATGTGTTGTTTCGATTAATGTATGTTCGATCTTTTGCATTTTTCCACCTCCTAGTATCTCCCCCAATACTGACGGTCCCTGCAGGAGGTCACGTGGTTAGTGCACGAGAAGGCGGGACAGCAGAGCTGGTGTGCTTGGTGGCGGATGGCAAACCGCGTCCACCGATCTTATGGTCCCGCACCGAAAAGGACCTGCTGATGCCATCTGGGAAGGCTGTGGCGGAGACGCCCGATGGCCGCTTAAAGCTGAGAAACGTAAGCCGCGACATGATGGGCTTTTACCGCTGCCAGACTGCTCCTTACAACGGGCTCAACATCAAACGGCGAGAGGCACAGGTCCAGCTCATTGTGCAATGTGAGTGTTGAAGTGAATATTTTCGCCCAAGAAATCCATTTTTCTACCTCTGCAACGGGAACACTTGTACCACGTTGGGCCTGTTCAACTTGTCTAGTCCTGGGAAACGTTTGGTCCGATGATAAAGATGAGTGAAGAGAAAGCCAGGAGTCAACATTTTTCTCACATTGTTCCAGACTAGTCTAGTAAAGTACAAGTGCAAACACAACCATACACCTCTGAAGTAGTGACTGATATCATACATGTGAGTAGACTTCAAAAACTAGATCTCAAAAACCTCTGAGAAAAAGAATGTAAAAAGATGAAAAAGTAAAATGACATGAATTTATTTGGCACCCCATCTGAGTTTCCACCCATCAGAGGAACAGAATTCCCGCCATTCCTTTGTTATTGTTTTATTGTCCTTTAATTATATCAGTCGGCTAGATGCTAGGTGCTTTTACTGAAGTAGTCTAGATTTTAGGTTCATGTGCCCTTCATTGAAACCCCCCCCAAAAAAAGATTCAATATTATTTTTGTAATCGAGGCAGCCAAGATATACTGTAAATGATGTAGCCGGAACAGAATGAAGCAGTTTAAATTACTGGATTCCATTGTGCTCCCTTCGTCCGCAAGGATTTACAGGGCTTGCTAATGCAAGCCGGGCGGAAGGGCAACACTGTGTGAGCCCTGCTGTCCACACTGGCCAAGTCTGATTAATGGACCAGGTGGCCACCCCATTCTTGGTGCAGAGAGACGAGACACATGGATAGACCAGCAAGCGCGTGTGAACGAAAAACAGGTTTAAGAGCGAGCCTGAAATGGAAAAATGGCATAAGGGGAGGTGAGGGGATGCATAGTGAGGCGCTAACATTAAAAAACAAAAAACAAAAAAAAAGTGTTCTGGTCAGGTTATGGCGATAGATAACACGGTAAGCAAAAAGGGTAGATAGCAATTCAACAGCAGCTCAGGAATGTGTTGGGAAACAGTTCTGTCTCCATTTCACGCCCTCCTTAATTTGTGTCACGTTGTACTGTTTTTTTTTTTGGTTTGTTTGTCCATTTTGGACTGTTATCGATGTGAGGGAAAGATTTTTATGGCAGATGCAATTAAGTATCCATGCAGCCTTGTCAAACTTGCCCCCCGCTCTGTTTTCTTTGCATGTTATTCTTTCCATCCCACCTGGCTGTTCTTCCTCATTGCCATTCTCATCATCATCAATCAACTAACGGAGGGAGGACCCTCTCCCTCGCCCACCCTCTGTCTATCCGGTCCGGTCATTCCGTCTCTGCATCCTTTCGCTCATATTCAATCATCGACTTTGCTCACTTTCACGGCGCATTTTCCCCCATCGTTCGTCTTCCTCATTGTTGCTTTCTCCCTCCCTGTCATCCCTCGTTGCTGCGTTCACACACCACATCCCGCTCTAAATTGATTTTCACTTTGTTTACTGTAAATGTTCGGCACGGTTAGTGTTGCTGTCCCGGGGGACGAATCTATATGCATTCATCGAAACCTCTGTTTGCATTCAGAGTGCTCTTCTGATGAGGTGAAGTATTGTGGCAAGATGCTTGAGAGAATTTGAAAGAGTGAGGCGTCACTGAGGTATCATGACCATATTTGGCTTTTTAAAAGCTATACAAATCCATACAGAAGCACAGTCAACTTTAATACGTGTGTTGCTCTTAAACATGACACCAAAGCCAAAACAGTTACTTGATGCAGAAATCAGACTGTGATTAGGATACAATGATGACATCTTTTCTACAGATCTTAAATACTTTAAACGGGGAAAGGACCTCAGAGCATCATGAGCCACAGTGCAGTGGAAGAATACATGTCGACTCAGATAACTAAATCACAGATTTGATGAAAAATCAGACATCATACTTTCATTGGTCAACATATCTTGGATACAGGATATATTGTCATTGTATTTCACAATAACCAGGGAGGAGCGGTTTAAAATGCACCCAGTCACCAAATGATCCCATTTTGTCCCAAAAGGGCAAAGACACCCTCGTTGGCCCGTGTTAAAAACCAAAAATGTCTCACATAAAGGCCTTCCTGTTCAAAAAAGTCCGACTTCTCACTCCCTCCTCTCCACACTTTACCTTCTCTCAGTGCCCATGACACATGTTCCCAAAGTCAGACATCAGTATGCCTACTGTATGCGCCTCTAAACAGCAGCAGGCTATGTGACCGTAGTCCCACCACCGCATGGTCTTTGCATCGCTCTTCAGACCGTTCTGCTCATTGATTTCACCATTCCAGTCTGTCTATATGGCATAGATTAGACTATAATTACACCTGCATCTGATAAACGTGACTCCTAATGTACTGTAGCAACGCTCCCTCACCCCTGGGACCACGAATACACAATCTCGACGCTGTTAGTAAGGCGGTACTGCCATTAGCAGCGTGTCTATTATGCACACGATTAGCCGGGCGGTGAACTAGCTGTCCGGTGATTTGCGGTGGACTAATTTGCCTGTGTTGTGTCTTCGCTAACCTTGAGGCAACACCAGATTGTCAGTCAATATCCGCAAAGGCAGGCAAGGCTGCAGGCGGGTTAATTGTGGCTTGTTAGGTAGGTTAACAGGACGGAAAGGTTTGTGCTTCTGGGAAATGTTGAAGTTGTCATGGTAATATTGTGCATGTCAGAGAAGTTATTCATGATTTCTGTTTATGTCGTCTTTCCAGCGACATGATGACATACAACTTGTTAACGCAGCCCGATAGGCTGTGTCGTGTCTTCGTCATCCAGTTTGGTCTGATATAGTGTTGAGAACATCCCTCATCCATCCGTTTGTGGATGAGTTGGAGCCAATCACTGCGTGAGGAAGGGTACGCCCTGAAATGTTCGGCAGCCAATCGCAGGGCACATAGAGACAAACAACCTTTCTTACTCACAATCACACCTTGGGACAATTTATATACTAGGGGGTTGCCACCATTTTGGATCACAAGCGCATACTCAGGCATCGGTGTTGACATTTATAAACGACATAAACCGACTAAAAGTTTGTGTACTTTGTTGTCTTGACAGATCCTCCCATTCTGAACCCAGTGTATCAGGACACACGTGCAAGGAACTATCAGATGGTGACCCTCAGGTGTTCTGTCCTCCGCTCCAATCCGTCACGTATCACGGACATCCGCTGGTACCGCAACGGCAACTTCATCCTCATGCCCATGCCGGACCTGAAGGAGACTCCAGAGCTGAGATTCAAACTGGAGCCTACTAACAACGGATCTTATGAGTGCAGAGTCAGCAATAGTGTAGGAACATCCACATGCAGATTTAATGTCTCTGGTAAGAAACCCAAAACTATAATAGACAACAAGGTGGCGTCAAAAGCTCCTAAATTACATTAGCAATGAATTATACCCTTTGCCTGAATCTGAATTTTGCCATGTTTTGTGTTATTCACTGAGGTATTTGTCTCTCAAAGGCCTCCACAGTGTTGGCCGACCAACATTTTCTTTCAATGAAAAATTTGGGAGAACACCGCAAGTGCAAAATGAAGTTTAGTGATGGAATTGGCAAATAAACCGAGAACATTTCTTCTTTTCTCTCAATGCTCTCAAGCGCAACCTTACAGTGCTGAATTCTACTTCGACACGCCCAACCCGGTCAGAATTCTGAAAGCGAACAACTACTCTTACAACCTGCAGTGGACCCAGAAAGACCCCGAGGCCACAGATCGCATCATCGGCTACTGGATTGTTGTCCGGAAGGTAAAGCCAAACGTCATTATGCGCCGAAGGAACCTAAGAAATGTATGGAAAGTTGGCACTTGTTGTTAACACATCACAGTCAGAAATTGTGGGTTTAAATTTATGCTCAGGCCTTTCTCTGTGGTGTCTGCACGTACGCCCTTGCGCTAGCAAGTATCTTTTTTTATGGGTATGCCATCTTTTTTTTTTTAAACAGGACTAAATTTAAGTCATGAGGTCTGCCTGTTTTGTCAAGCACACGGATGCACATCTGTATCTAGCGAAGCGTGCATGCAAAGTAAGCGTGGGCCTTTAAGAGCTCTGGGAGGGCGAGTGAGTGTGTAGTTAATCAATTGGGGACTTAGTCTGAATAAACAATGACACGGTGGACCGCCTCTTCTTTAATTTTTTCTTAATTGCCTCTCTTCCGAGGCTCACGACTTGTCAGTGAGTTTATTTTCATGTGACATCTCTTTCCGATCCAGGGTCCAGCATCTATTTTTTGGAAGGTGATGTTAAGTACAAAACACATACGCAGTAAGGCTCAGTTAAGCGCGCGTTACGAGAGTTGAGAAAACAGAAAACTAATCGAAATGGCTACATGCCTTTTAATCTGAATAATTAACCATTTCTTTCCTTTTTTCTTTCATTTGAGCCCTGAAGACTGCCTTTCTTTGGTGTTTGTGTGTGTCTGCGCTCGTGCATGGATTCCTGCAAACTAGAATATAGACAATGCCAACTTGCATTTGTGCAGCCGAGTAGTTTATTCTACTCCTATTTCAATACCGGAAGGCTGGTCAAATGAAGGAAGGCTACACAGAGAGGAGGAGAATTATCCGTGTCCTTCATTGAGATTCCAATTTCACTGTATTTCATGGGCCTTCCGCTTTTCTCCTCGATGACTGTGCTTTGTGCTCTGATTAGGAAAAAATATGTAATAAACCACACACACATTTAGTCTTGTGAATGCCCACCTCTTCGCCTGCAGCTGTTGATGTATTGAGAATAGTTCACCATTTCTTTTCTTTTTCCGTTGAACTGAGCCCTCAAGACTGCCTCAAAAAAGGCTCATGCACCAAGTAACAGGTGCATAACTTCTGATTTAGTGCGTTTTTTTATATATATGATATAGCAAAAAAAAAAGATAAAATGATGTATATGTTTTGAATAAAATAACTAAGACAAATTCAACCACAAGAAATGTCTTAATTGAAGTTGTTTTGTTTCTGCTCATGAAACAGCACAAGTGGAAAACAACTGTAAATAGCACTGCGGTTTATCCATTTTGTATTTATATTGCACTTAATTGGACGGTGTTTGTTTGTTTTTTCTTCTTCTTTTTGCCTACATTCTTGCTGCTGGAGGCTGTAAATTTCCCCAGTGTGGGACTAATAAAGGATATCTTATCTTATCTTATCTTATCTTAAGTTTGAAATTGGAGTTCTTGTAGGCTGAATTGTGGCCCTTTTGAAGCACATTGGTTGAATTTGAGGCCTTTGGCGTTGTGCTTCTCCTGACTGGGAGCCGCAAGCCTTTGCTTCTGCCATGCTTCATGTCATGTAATTCATGGAATATCAAGGCAAGGCAAGGCAGTTTTATTTGTGCACATTTGACGCAAGGTACGGTAACTTTATTTGCATCACCTGATTAAAAGTATAACTTTTTTTTAAGAACCTGTAGATGAGCCACTTTGAGAATCTTGAATTGGGCCGTGGAGGCTTTTTGTGCAGTCTGCATGTGACTGCATTCCTGAGCCTGTTTGATGGGTGAACTGAATTCAAATATCAATAATGGTTATGTCGGAATGGTGAAACAGTCTTTTGACAGACAAGAAGATGCAAATGAAAGGAAAACATGAAATCTTGACGGACCCTTGAACTATCAACGAGAGGATCAGATCACTGAAAAGTCATACCATATCAATTTCACAAGCCATCTATTTCGGCAACACTTTCTACAGCTCATCCTCTTAACGCCTCAGCGCTCCATCTTTTTAGCACATGCTTGATGATGCGGGGCTCTCGGGGGGGGGGGGGGGGGACACGTTGAGATCGTAATACACCCACACTCATATCAAATGTGGAGCAGACATCTTTACTGTAGAATTGACATACTTTTGAACACCCGCATACAACACACGTGTCGGCTTCTGCTTGTTAGGTTTGTCTGAAGTCTTAAGCACCACAATGACGCAAACGTCCGCTTCTAACTGCGCCCATCTTCGAAAATGTCAAAGAAAGAAAACTGCACCCATGCGCGCAATTAGACTTAGCACTTGGCACCAGACTTGCGCTGGGCACGAAAATAGGGCCTGAATGCGTCACGACTCGTACAGCTGGAGCAGACCTCCCATTATCATATATATGAGAAATTTGAAGAAAAAAAAAAAACGAAAATAAATCACGATGAATTAAAAGTGTGCATTGAATCTGGTAACTGAATAATATTAGGATGTAATCTCGCCCACGATACATTCATTCATTCATTCATTCATTCATCTTCCAAACCGCTTGATGCCCACGATACAGATGTAGTCAAACCTAATCTCTCAAGACTCCACAGCTTCTGGTCCCACATACTCACAAACACAAACCATGACTTCACATACACACGGTTCAGAGCGGCAGACTGCCTGATGTAGTCATGAAAGCGAGCCATTAATAGAGGATGAGAGAAGAATTAACCCCACAGTCTTTATTATTTGAAGAGGCCGTCGCCTCTCGTGTTCTCGATCCATATTTAGCTCACGCGCATAATTCTTTGTTTCCATTGTGCGAAGGCCTCAACAATCTTACACTCTTTTCACACGTAATTTAACTTGTTATCTTCACAAAAGGAAGCGGTGACTCTAATGGAAAGGTTTTGAAATTGAACTGACCGGTGTGTTCCTAGTGAGGAAAAGGAGCTTGTGTCTGCAGATATCATTGCTCTCCCCTGTCGAACAACCGCAGGGCGGTTATTGATCTGGAGCGATGTACGACACGAGATGTACAGTAGATGATGTGGTCAAAGAAAAATAGTCTATGAATTTTTCATATTTTACGCAAGATAGTCAAATTTGCTGATGTAGCTTAATCTAAAATGTCAAACTGATTCTAGAACTTTAGTTAGCCTAAGCACCTATTCGGGTGAACAGGCCTGTTTTTAACTTGTGAAAATTTATAAGGGAATTATACAAATTCTTGCAATAAAACTGATCATTCAAGCGAGAAGCCGATGAATTTTCATAATGTGACTCAAGATGGTGACGCAACATGAATCCAAAATGTCTTTCTCTGTTTCTAATTACCGATCTTATCGTACAGTCATTGTAAACAACTGGGATTGGATGATTGGAACCAGGATTATTCGTACAACTGCGTCATACAGATATTGGCTCTCTCTAGTGTCACAGTTGCCAACATTTGTTTACTTTTTAATGCTGTAAATGTCCCTATTCCTGCAAAAGTCATTGAGCACAGCATATTTCGATCTGCATCTTTTACAGGATGATTAGGACAGACTCAGCTAATTCATTTGATTTTGATGCATTTCCCTTTCATCGCTTTTGAAGATATCGTTTTTCTTCCTAAATGTATGTATGATGTTTTTGTTGTTTTGTTGGAAAAATATCTGGATAATATTGTATTGTAAGTGTCACGGTGCGGGGGTGGTGGAGGACCCCAAAAAGCAGGCAAGAGGGAGGAGCAAAGTGAACTTGACAAACTGTATTAACAAAATGCTGAGAAAACTAAATCCAGAACTAAGTTGCGGAAACAACAACAATCCAAAGTAACAAGCAAAATGCTCAGCTCACCTGAACTATCACTGAGGGAAGGAGCGGGGTGAAGGAAAGCCAACAAAAGGTATTGACATTAGAGTTGTGAATTGGGTATTGTGTCTCCATGAGTCTGTGTCTTAAGTCAACATCCAGCAAGCAAAAATACATTCTCTCATTGCCATTGGGATAACCTCGGTGAGTCGTGAACAGTGGGGGGGGGGGGGGGGCATTGTGGGATCATTGTGAGACGATGCGAGACGGGGGAGGGGGTGTTATGGACAAATTTGACTTGCCGTGATTGCCGTGGATTCCAGATGGGATGTTGAAACTCTACAAAAATGTGACACGGTGGTCACGATGCAGATGAGAAACTACATCTCAAGCTAAGACGTGGTTTTACTTCCCTCCATTGCCTGAGAGTGAGCGCGTGCACTTTCTAGCAATGTTTACGTAATAAACAGGCTCTTTTGCATGTTTTGGTACAAGAGATGGTTTAGTGAATTAGTTGTTGAGAGGACAGTATACAATATTGTGTACTGACCGTCTGCGTTGCACGGTGTCCGTGTTTCATGCCCATGATGTAAAGTCCCTGCACTTTTCATCCGTTTAACCCGTTCATACACACACGCACGCAGACAAACACACACTCTGTTGCATGCATTACCTGATAATGGCACACTGTGGGCGTACCAGCGTGTCATGGTCGAGTGGCTGACCTAAATGCATTAGAGAGAGCTCACTGTCAGGTCTTTAAGTAGCTCGGCTCAGCGTCAGATACGCAGCTAATGGAGTCTTGTCGACGGGGGCGGACTAACACAGCAAAAGCATTGTTAAAACGGTGTCGACAAATTACACACTCAGACCTGATTTGCTTTTACTTTTGCGAGGTAACAGCTGCGCTGAGTTAACAATTTTGCACTTGCCAGTTCGATTCCAATTTATTTGATATCAGATTTACTGACGGTTGGTTATGTCATGTTTCTGTGCTGGACCAAGTGGCGTCTGAGAAGTCAGAATTGAATGAAGCACAATAATACAACCGCTAGCGTTATTTCCTTCTCTTCAGAAATGCAATAAATAACGATAGTTTTATATCTTTATAAAATAGAAAAACTGTTTTTCTTGAAATCAAGAGGAATAAAATAGGATTTTTTTTCATGTGCCCTCAAAAGTAGTAACTTTTTTTTATCCTCATAATTGTGTTTTTTCACCATTTACCGCCAAAATTTGTCAATTTTCTAATAATTCCAATGCATTCCTTTTTTTGGGACAAAAATACGATGAAAATCTTATAAAAACCATCTCCATGCAAGGAAAACGCTTGGAATTGGCGCGTACCCATTTCCCCTTGGTCGTAAAGGTAAATATGAAGGGCAAGCGTTGTCGTAAAATAATACGAAGATATGCTGATCAATACGATACCATTAGTGGTTATCCACAGCACAAAGTACATATCTGTCAAGCTCCAATCAGGAAGCCTGTAATCTCATCCGACTTGAATTGTGTAGATTTGTCATAAATGTCCTGCTTAACCTTGTATCCTCATTAACTTATTAGTTTTGTTTTTTGTTTTTTTTTCCGGAAGGAGCCACCAGTGTACGCTGAGAGATACGAGTGACAGTTATTGATATGTTTACTCCGGGTGCCCCGGTACAAATCTTGAGGTTATAGTACAAGGTATTTTGAAAGAAAGGAATTCAGAAGTAAGCATTATACATCCACAGCAGAGGGGACAAAAGAATAAAGTTATTCAGGCAATTCTGCGGTCTTTTGAATGCATCTTTTATTATATCTGCGTCTCAAGCAGATTTCTTGTACTTGTGATTCTGTTTGCTGTATTTGTGCACTGAGGGAATTCAATTGCGCTCGCCAGTGTCTTTTTTTTTTCCACACCTGTAGACATTCTTGTACAGTATGTCTAAAGCCCTGCCTCTCCCTCTCTACTGCGATCCAGAACAAGCAGGACGTGCTGTCGAAGCACATCGAAATCAAGAGCAAGGAGCCAGAGAAGGGGGTGCTGATGTCCTACACCATTCCCGACCTGAGAATACCTCTTTCCTATGAGGTCCGATTGGCTCCCATCACCACCTACAGCACCGGGGAATACGTCAGTCGTACCATCCAGTACTCAGAACGTGAGTGTTCATACACTGATGAATATGCAATGGATCCTCTTCATTTCAAACACAATATGTTTTTTTTCATTTTTTATGAACTCATAAGGCACATATGCACTGAGCATTACTTTGCTGCCAAAGAAATCATTACAAAATTCATTTTTGATGCAAAAACAATTTTTTTTTTAAACGATGTTAGGGGGTTTTTTCTCACAAAATTGTAATTTTTTTTTAACGCAATGAACGTATTTCTCATTCGGGATAATGGAAATAGTAGAATTGCCATCAAAAAATATAATCAAGTTAAAGTGATATTTAGCATTTGTCGCAAAAATAGCAGCTGTTCATATGAAAGCAAAAAGACGATCAACATATATGGAGGGCCAAAAGTAGAGGTACACTCTAGAGGCTATATTTCACAGGGCTAAAACATTTTATTAACACCTGTATGTAGTTGTTGGTATTGACACTTTTAGCACAATTTCAGTTCTTAAATGACTCAGATCCCTCCAGAACACAATGACCCACAACACAACCTGCCATCCTATTTTTTGGCCGTATCTATCGATCTATCTATCTAGATTTAAACGTGACTTGTAAGTATCTTTTTATAAATGTAGCAACCCAAAAAAAATCCACCCAGACCTAAGGAGAAAGCCTTAGATTTTCACTGATAGGAGTTTTTCTCAGGCTTGGTGAAATCTTGCGTGATGTCATGCACAAGGGTCGTCCACATTCGATTTTGGCCGACATATTTTGTAGTGAAATTCCCCCACACAGTATACAATCCTTTGCTTTTAGAAGTTCTGTTTTCTTGACTCTTGGACTTACAGTATCTACATGTTAACCGGTGCTCCGTTTTCTTACAGCGTACACCTACCCAAGACCCTCAGGTGAGTTTTCTCGCTTAGCTTCCATCTTCTACACTCATCCTTTCTCATCTTCTCAACTCGTTGCTGTCAAACGATTGATGACAGAGTGGTGAAATTTGCAGCGCATTTTGCTTCCCCCCCCCCCCCCCTTTTTTTTTCCCCTCCGAAAAGCCAGTTTAGCTTTTATGGCCCCAAGAACTGTCAACATTGGTTTGGAAAGACCTGGGATGATCCAATCGCGTTGCTTTAGGGAAATCGGGTGTCTGAACCGTGTTATGAGAAGGAGATGGTAATTGCATGTGTATTTGAGGGATTCTAAATGTGAGGAATTTATTGGTGGCTTTACATTGTAGCCGAAATAGAAAAAAAAAGATTTATTTTAATGAATAAATCAGTTATGACTTGGACAAGCTTTGCTGAGTTGCTGAACTTCTTTAGTTATGAAGTCATGATGGATCACTTAATGCTTCCAATTTTGTGGGCACGGTTTGGGTAAGACCTTTTTGGATGCGCAAGGCAAAGTACATTACTGTCGAGCATGACTGGATGAGGTTGGTGGAGAAGAACTTGAACTCAAGGCAGACACCTATGGATGGTGAACCAAGATCCTTACAGCATCAGTGACCAATCTTAACAAATGATGATGTTAATTATATTTGAGGTGCTTCTTGGCCAAACAGTAGCTTTCATTGACTATTCTGGTATCCCGTTCAAATGCAATGGGTGCAAATAAAGGGTTCAATGTCAGCCCTTTCATGCACCAATAAAGATAACCCGTAACCTGATAACATGATTAGATGTCCACTGTAGTGACCGCTGTCCCTGAAAGGGTTTTTCATCGAAATAGCTTTTGGTTCAATCAAGGATTATTTTTACATCTTTACAATTTATACATTTCTCCGGGGACTCGAGTTTCCTCCCACATCCCAAAACATGCATGACAGGCTAATGAACCACTGTGAATTGTCCGAAAGTCTGATTGTGAGTACAAATGTTTGTTGGTCTTTGTGTGACCTGCGATTGGCCGGCAACCAGTTCAGGGTATATCGCGTCCACTGCCCGAAAACACCTGGGATAGGCTCCAACACACCCGCGAACCTTGTGAGGATAAAACGGTTCAGATAATGGATGAATACTGTTATCATCGGGAGGCTTGTTTCAAAAAATTCGGCTTCTACCCAACAGATTGATGAATTTATGCTGCTTTAATTTGCATTGCCTCTTTTGGAAAATCTGAGAAAGTCATCCGAACAATAAATCGTACCAATTTATTATTAGTTTGGTCCAAGTATTGTATATGGCCGATGGATATGATGCAATTAACAAAAGAGAAAGAAGAAGTGTCCATTTGAAGGAGGGGTTTACTTGTCTTAAGTTAATGACGCACCCGGCGACTAATTGGCAAAATGTGTCAATGCTTCCAAAATGGACACGGTTTGTTTTCCCACACTGCTGAGAGCCAGAATGTCAGCTCACAAACGCTATCTTATTGCAGTTGTCAGCCACATATTTTTGTTGACGTTCCACACATTTCTCCTGAGGTCGAACCTTATAAGCGTGTACATTCTGTCCTCTTTGCCAGTTTTCCCGAACACAGCGAAAAATTACATTAATCCGCCATCTTATTTCAGTTTTGTGCTGTCTTTCCCTTAACACAAATATATTTTCAACTTCTCAAATGCATCTCAGGCCATCCCGCTCGTTTAAATGTATTTCTCTGTTTATTTTCTTGCTTTTATTTTTTGACGTCCGCCTTTATTATCTGGCTGAGCGCTCGCTTGTCCTCTTCAATAAGCGACACGCAGCCTTTGTCTGGCACGGGTGTCACTCAGCTCTGCCAAGATGATGCAATTAAAAAAAAAAAAACAACAACAACTGCAGATTGGAACAGACTGTGAGAACAACGGTGCAAATTGAAACGAGTGGGCGTCGTGGAGCTAGGTGTGAATGGTAATAGATTAGCCCCTTGAAACAAATACTAACACATACGCCACACGCGTACGGAGAGTAGCGGATTGAGAATATGTAAATCGGGTGCAATCAAGAAGGGCCTGATGAATAATTTTATTGATTAAACATATAGATGATTATGTGGAATTTGATCAGAGCCGAACAACCACTGATCCCACGTTTACGTGTAGGTGTTGGCTTCATTTAAAACTCTAAATTGTCAATTAGTGTTCATTTTAAGTGAGATTGGCTGACACAATGTGATAGCAACTATACAGTACAGTTAATCGGCCAAATAATTCCAAAACTGACATGACACACAGACAGATCATACAGTCCTCTCCAAAAGTATTGGAAGGTCATTTCCTTTTCTTTTTTTTGTTCTCCTTGTGCCTGCATGGGTTTTCTCTGGGTGCTCCGGTTTCCTCCCACATTCCAAAAACATGCATGACAGGTTAATGGAAGACTTGTCCCCATGTGTGAGTGTGAGCGTGGATGGTTGTTCGTCTCTGTGTGCCCTGCGAGTGCCTGGCAAGCGGTTCAGGGTGTCCCCCGCCTACTGCCTGAAGACAGCTGGGAGACCCTTGTGAGGATAAGCGGATCAGAAAATGAGTGGATGGACATTTGGGTTTCAGATCAAAAGGGAAGATGGGACAAAAGTTCCAAATTCCAGCTTCTATTCCATGCGAGTTCAATCTAAATGTGTTGAACAAGTCATTTAATTGCATTCTTGGTGTGCGGGAAGTTTCAGGTAATGCCATAATCTTCTATGCGGACTACCGAAAATGTGAGGATTCCTTGGTTTGACAAGCTATGTTAACATCCGAAATACGGTGCCACAGGGTGGGTGGCCAGCGCTCGGGGGCGAGTAAAACAATTTGATCCCTTAGGACAACACACTCCTCGGGTTATCATCACAAACATCCTGTGAATGGATATAAGCACAAAAAACTCAAGGAAATGCATTTGGAAATATACAGACGGCAAAATGTTGAGTGAAGGAGAATGGCTTATGGCCAAGTGTTTTTGATGAAATTGCCTGTTGCATTCTGACCACCGGTAATCTGAAGCTAAATATAACTCCCACATATAAGATCCCACAGAGTTGGGAAATTTCCACTTCAGTACCCATTTCTATTTGAATGATTGTCAGGTTTCCTTAGTCAACGTTGTTTGACTTAAAACAGTTCTAAATGATTTTCTGCACCAACTGTACAACTGTTATAGGATCGTATTCTACCACTGATCACTTTAGCTCTGCTTGACACTTTGCACATTGTCTCACAGTTGTCACTGGGTGGTACCATAGCACTATGGTTCACTTACATTACGAAATGTCCTTCCATACGTAATTTTTCCATACTTATTTGTCATGTCCTTGTTTATGATGATACTAATGCAGCGTGTTATACCGGAGACAAATTCCTTGTGTGTTCTACATACTTGGCCAATAAAGATGATTCTGATTCTGATGTCAACACAATAACGGTAAATAAGTGAGTCAATCTGACTAGAAAATGTCTTTTACATTTACTAAATTAAATGCAGTAAAGATTATATATACTGTATAAACAGTATATATATATATAAAATGGAGAATGACAGAGCGAAGATCCTGTGGGACTTCCAGACTCAGACTGACAAGATGGTAATGGCGAACCAACCAGATATCGTGATCATAGATAAAGGGCAGAGGAAAGCCGTTGTAGTGGATGTAGCGGTCCCAAGTGATGGAAACATCAGAAAGAAGGAACACGAGAAACTCGAGAAATACCAAGGGCTCAGAGAGGAGCTGGAAAGAGCCTGGAAGGTAAAGGTGACAGTCGTGCCTGTGGTGGTCGGAGCACTCGGGGCAGTGACCCCCAAACTAGTTGAGTGGTTGCAACAGATCCCGGGAACAACATCGGACGTCTCAGTCCAGAAATGTGCAGTGCTGGGAACAGCAAGGATACTGCGCAGAACCCTCAAGCTTCCTGGCCTCTGGTAGAGGACCCGAGCTGAATGGGGGACGGACACCACCCGAGGGGGGGTGAGACGAGGAATTTTATATATATATATATATATATATAACAAGGAAAAAGCAAGTAGAGTATCAAAAAATAATACATCATTTTTTTCACGTAAAGCCAGGTAAGTTAAATCCATCCATTTTTTGAACCGCTTATCCACTCCGGGGTGTATTGTGCTGCAAAGGCTTTCACTTGCGAAAATGTTAGCCTTCTCCGTTCTATAATGTAAAGCCCTTGCAAGCAACCCGACACCATTCTTGCAGTGATCTATGTAGTGGCATTTGAGGAGCATTCCCCGTCAGGATCAGTTGATGAACTGCACTCGGCTCCAGTCCAACTTCTCCGCTCATCACAAAGAAAAGCACTAAAAGTCACACGGCGCTCTTTGGGAGGATGTGTCGGCACACACGTGTACAAGAGCCGGGTGGGTGTTGGGTCAGTGGTTTGAATTAGAACCAGCGACAAATAAAAATAAAAAAGGAGGCAACATACTTTGATGGTAATCCAGGTCAGGCACTGATTCATTTTGCCGGCAGACTGCTAGCAAGTATTGATTTTAACCCATATACATCCCAAGATACAAAGCACTTGGGCACACAGGAGGCTTTTTCATTAAACTTGGCCTCAAGTTGGGTCAGTTTGAGATTGGACCAAGTTGTCGTCATAAACCCCGTCCAATATGTCAGCCATATACAGGCTGGGCAGTTGTCAAAGTGCAAAATACCAAAGTCTGGAATTCACTTCCACCCAACATCTGTAATATTGATCCTCTTCCCACATTCGAATCCCGTCTAAAAAGCCACCTATTCCAAATTGCATTCCCTCTTTAATTAAATGGCATCTCTTATTTTCTTATTTATAATTTTATCTGTGGTTTTATTGTTTTGTTTTCAGTTTTAAAGTGTCATATATGCAGTTGCATATATGCTTATATATTATAGTTCATATTTTATATTGCATTCTGTACTGTGTAGTTATTTTCGTACATGCAAATACTTCAATTTTTTTCCGGTTTTTTTCTACTTCTTCCCTCCAAATTTTGCTGCTATAGATTGCGAATTTCTCCATTGTGAGACAATACATTTGACAATAAAGTTGTACTTGACTTGACTTGATCAAGGTTTTCTTGTCTTATCTTATCCTTGAGTGTTTTGAAAGGCGCTTATAAATCAAATGTATTCTTAGTCTTATTATTTATTATTAGATTTTTTTTGTGTATGTGTGTGTAGTAAAAAACACCACTGAACGGTTACATGATAAAAAAAACCTTTAATAGCCTTTGAAATGAGGTCAGAATATTTGACCTGATATGCATGATGAGAGTGTGCTTTTCTTTGTGGCTTTAAAGGCCTATTTCCACCTCCAAAATGTTGTCAAAACTACATATTAAACCACTTCAGATTTCCTACGTTACAATTTCCTCATTGTTTGTAAAAAAATATATATATATATGACTATTGCCATTTCAGAAGTGCTCTGCATATCATATGCTTAATTTCACACAGTTGCACGCTCTGTTTTTTCCCCACATTAACACACCAGATCACGTGTGTGGGTTTGAGGATGAGCGGATCTGCGGTTTTTCACAAGATCGAAGCGACGTCTTTGACTGGACGCGACAAAATCACCTGACCCAGAATCCCAAGCGGTCTGCCAATACAGGCCCGGAGACGGATCGCAGCGGAACCAAGGAAGGTGAGGCACGGGGAATTCTTTTCATTCAAGGTTCGACACAGTCGTGCTGGGTCTCTGAATGCCGTTTTCTTGTTCTCAGGCTACTACATGTACATCGAAGCGTCGCGGCCACGAGTTCAAGGGGACAAGGCTCGTCTGCTCTCTCCACTTTTTAACGTGACCACGGTCAGGGGCCCCAAGGGCTCCGGCAGAGTCCCTTACTGTGTCTCCTTCTATTACCACATGAAGGGCAAGCACATTGGTGAGTGACTGAGAGAATAACATAGGCCTTGAAAGGCCCCCCAGAGAAATGACATGGAACATGCAGTGTACGCGGTGCATATATATATATATAGTATTTATATTTAAACTAGACCCGCAACAAGCATCCAGCACCATATGGTGTTTAATGGCAGAATTTCATTTTAAGTGTTTTATTCTCCACAAAAACTATTTAGGTGCTCTTGGACATGTGGAGAAAAATGTTAGTACTTCATTTCCCTTAGAAATTACAAACCCTCAATCCACTGTTACAAGTTCTAAAATGCCACAATATGTCTCGTTCATGTCAAATGAGCTCCTATCATGCAAAACGATCATTTCAAGTTCATTTACAAATTTTCCCCACAACTAATTTGACCTATAACATGTCCAACTCTTGAGAGAAAGTAAATAAATTAATGAAATAATATGGTTGCACGAGTTATTATTTTTTTTTTCTAAATCATTAAATATACCATGCAAGACAGTGAAGACAGTCATCAAGTGGAGAAAAAAGGCACATGACCAAAGAAAATGATGATAAGATGAAATGAAAACTGGTTAGGGAGGCTGGCAAGAGAATGACAGCAACACCTAAAGAAATACAGGAATTTCTGGCAAGTGTGTGTGTGTGTGTGTGTGTGTGTGTGCGTGTGTGTGTGTGTGTGTGCGTGCGCGCGCTACCATTTGAAAAAGACGGGTTCGACTTTGACATATACTCTAATATTGATCCCATAATACCCACTCCAAATGGTCATATGAACACGAGGCCTGAAATGTGAATCAAAACAGCCATTAAAAAAAAAAGCTCTCAAAAAGTCTGCAGATGTTCTGCTGTTATGACCGCAGTCAGTTATCACTTTCAAATACGATCGCACTGAAATTCAAAGCGAATGAAACATTTGTTCATGTTATGCCACTTGACATTGCGCTGCTTTTGCCAAGCATTTTAAGTGTCGATATCATTGGGTTACTATTTGAGCTGCCTTGGTATGTACACACAGCGGTATCGCTTGATGGTTCTAAACACGTCCGTCAAACTATAAACAGGCCATAAGCGAAGCTACGTGGTGCCCGATGGTGGCTGCGGCCAATACCGCTCCGCGACGGATTGACATCTGAAATACGGGAGGGTTCACAAGTTGTGCTTCGGTGAAATGTTCTTAGTTCTGCATGCCCTTGTCCAAATCGCAGCTTTGTACTTGGCTCACACTGGTTGAGCTTGATGTGTAGACAATAGCGAGGGTGGGTGGGGTCTTTATACGTTTCCACCTTTTACCAGTTTAGTGTGTCTCTGTGTGTTTGTGTTTGTTTTTGAAATGGGCAGTGGGTGTGTGATATATGGCAATGGCACGACAGTCAGTCACTTGGGTAAGCTGTTCATCATCATATGCTCTGTCACACAGCGAGAAGGCATGCAACCAACTCTCTGAGCCTGCAGATCTCCACGCACGCACGCACGCACGCACGCACACACACACACACACACACACACACACGGGATGTCAAAATAATGGTGTTTAACAGTGGGGACAAACTAAGATATCCTCACTGAATGTGTTCATATGCATTCATGTGTAATATCTGCAGTAGAAGGGTTGCATAAAACTGGTTTTGCCAATTGTTTGGAAAAAAAATAAAATAAACACGTTGTAGCCTGCTTTTAAAATATACGTGTTATTCAAGAGTGTTTTCTTTCGAAACAATTGGTGTTGGAAAACCGTAAAGCCAACAGACGTAAATGTTAAACATGATCAATATTTAGGATTTTAAAAATCCTTTTCTGTTTGGGGACGGAAAAAAATGATGTAAAAAAGTTAAAAACAATTGGAAAAATCCCACATTTCCAGGTACAATGTCTGTAAAATATCATCGAGCCAAGTTTGAATTTTCATCATTATTATATAATTATTGTCATTTTGGGCTTTTTGTGGGATCTTACTTTCATCAAGCACAGGAAGCAATAAGTCAAAGAGAATATATGAGTTGTTTGTTTATGCAAAAACGACAAAACTGAGCTTACTGATTTTTTTTTTGGAGGGGGCGGGAGGTTGGCACAAGGGCCAAGGAGGAACCCATTCAAGTTTGGTGCCGATCCAGTTACAGTCGGCTGGCATTAGGGCCAAGTCAATTAGTGTTCCATCAAATCCAGGAGATTAAAAAAATAAATAAGAAGCTTTCTGTCTGTGTCTTTCGGCATGGAGTGGCGCACGGTATTATCAGGCACGTTGTGAGCCATTTTGGAATAAACGAAGACATTTTGACTCTTGGCTGGTGATTTCTCAGATGACAAATATTGAAGCCTTGGCACTTTGATTGCTTTTGTATTTAGGAAGACTTTAAGATTGAGGACCTAAACGCAAAAGAGGCATGTTTACAGAGCTCATATATTCCACGACAAACACGGTCATTTTCTCTTGAGGCGTCTATAATATCAAAGTTCTCATCACTGGTGGTCTTGTTGCGATTCTGTTTCACAGCAAGTCAAAATCTGTCACCTCACACTTGCTTCCGATTACAACAATCTGTAGTTGACGCCAAGCTCGTCCACAAGATCCCCTTTCAACGACGCTGTCGTTCTCCCATTCGCTTTCCAATCTGTCGTCACTTTAATTGCCTTCCTCTGCCCTTGCTTACGCCGCAGCCGCGAAATGAAAGTGGAAGGGGGACGGCATGGAGGATGAGTGAAGCAGCGTTTCAGAAAAACATATTGTAAAGCTTTTTAAAGAGCTTGAAAGGCTGCGTGAAAGTGATGTTGAAAAAAAAAGAGGAGCAGAAAGAGGGCTGAAAAGGCCATCAGCACATTGATGTACGCATACAGTCAGACGACACACAAAAAAAGCACCGTTAGCGATGCACATGCACTCGACCAGTTTGAAGAAAAAATACGTGCCTATTGAAAACCACAATTGGACTGTATATTGCCGGTTTTTGTCCTTGGGCTATTGCGTTGTGAAACAGAATGTGCGACATGCAAGTCCATATCTGGTGCCGTGAATAGTTTGGGTCAACTTCGTGCAACTCTTCGCTGGCAGCAGCCCATAAAACAGTTGAAGAAGTTTCTGTGGTCCTGTTTTAGTTTGGCTCTGTTTTTGCACAGCGCCACTGGCAAAGAAGACTTGGAACTGTTTGGATTGTTTTGAGAGCAACAGTGATGGAAGGCAAATGAATGGTTATTTAAATGAGCCGTCACTTGTGTGATGGTCTGGTTAGGATTTTTAATTAAAACAATTCCGGTGTGATTTATGGGACAAACATTTTGGCCATATGTTGATTAGTATGTGGTTAAGATGGCGATAAACTTGCTTGTTGTACCTCATAGTAACAGAGTGTGTCATTGTTCTGCATACAATGGAAGGGTAAACGCACAAAGATTTGCGATTAAAAAATAAAATTCCATATGAAATGGAAATAAAAACCAGCAGTTGCAGGTACAAACCGTTGCCATCATGAGCTTAGCTTTTGATGTATTTCCCCCAAAGGTGACCTGTGCCATTTATTTACTCAACTGCAGATAGGGCAATGCATTTATTTGCATAAATGCATTTTTAAAAGCATATCGAACACTATTATCGGCACATTACAATTTAAACACTAATGCGTTCATGCAAACAATTACTGTCCCCATGGCCTTTGACGACTACGTAGAGCAGCAGAGATCACCGAAAACATGAATGTTGCCCCATTTAACTGCGACCATAAATCCCAGTGTTTGCCGCGTCTCACCGCGGGAGACAAGTTTGTTCGTTGAGTTGCCCGTTTATTCTAGAAGTCTCAAGACGGATGAGGGTCAGGCCAAGGAGACACTCTATCAGCGTATCTCTTGACCAAATCGAAAAGTTGCACCGTGTGTGTTTGTCTTTGCGAGAAGACAAACACACACAAGATTCTCTTAGTGAGAATTAACATTCGTCTTCTTCCAACATTATATTCCAATACAAAATGTCAAGTAAGCGTGCCTTGTCCGTGTGCCATAATGACTTCCTTTGCTTTAGGGTCATGGAGTTGTCCTTACGTTCCTAATCCAAGGGTGTTGACACTTGGATCATTCATTTCAAGTGAACACAATTGGCTCTTCGTGTTCTTCATCATGATGTTGTAAGCCTTGGTTCGTCTTCAGTACAAAGTATCTGGCGGCCAGAGGACGTCATCGTTATAAACATGATGTATTAAATTGTGTTTTTTTGTTGTGGGAAGCTGGAGGCTGCACAAGCTAACTTCAGTGGGGGGAAAAAAAGCAAGGCCACGGATAGCTTGCCAGTCCATCACAAGGCACACAAATAGAGACAGACCACCATTCACACTCACTCAACGGAACCAGAAGTCAGGCGAGTGAACCAGTATGCCATTGGTGACAAAAAGTCAACATTGTCTTTACAGTGGAGGTCTATAGCGGCCAAGCTAGGTCACATCTCAGGCTGTGTTAGCTCAGCTATTTTTCAAGAGTGAATGGAGTTGAACCAACAGGATTTTAAAATCTTAATGACTTTGGTGTCATTTACACTACTCTTACCCTTGGCACACATCCCTTGCGACAGAATAAAATGTTAATTACTTACTGGCTTGATTATTTCAAGGCTTGAGTCACATTACCTCCAAAGCATGCAAATCTCACCCTGGAGATTAGGTGGAACATTTTGTGGGCATATGGAGCGATTAATTTTTTGGGGAAGGAAAAAAAATGACTCTCAATAAATGGAAATGCATAAAATACCTTCGCACCACTGCCGACGCATGTGTTAAGAGACTGGATGTTGGTTAATATTGCACTTGAGAGCTGTCTGGGAATTCATAGCAAGATGAATGGTTCTTTAACAACTTTGAGGCCTAAGAAAGTAGGAGGAGTTGTGCTCTGAGCTTGTTTAGAGGACCTCAGGGAGGTGGTGTTATGTTATCACAGTCGTTACTTGGCTTTGTGATAAAAGTGAATCACTTTTGTGATGTTAAAAATTCGTACGGATCGCCAGCCAGTCGCCACGTATACTGAAGTGTCGCCCAGGGGGAAGGTGTTCCACTTGTTGAATGATATTAAACATTATTAGGGTAATGTCAAAAGTTATGTGAAGCAAAAATGTTTAAAACGAAATCAAATGAAATTAACCTAACATTGATGTTTTTGGAATGTTGAGTACCAGAAAGCCAGAGTACCTGTTAAAAAAAGACACAGGAAGAATATGCAACATGCAAAAAAATCACTGTCTATTAAGATCCATGAATACATTATAAATTAAAAAAAAGTAAAATATTTTACCATCGTAATTGAATACGGCTCTTGAATTGAATGCTATTATCTAATGTGCTATATGTCCTTCATCTTTCCTAAATACGCCATGCCTTTTCACAGGCACTCTCAATGTTCTTTTGAAAATAAGGAGCATCGCCTCAATGGATTCCATGTTGTGGACCAAATCGGGTCATCAAGGGCCCGACTGGAAGAAAGCGTACTTTGACATCAGTCCCAGCGGACCATTTCAGGTAAGAGCGCAAAATGAGATCAGTTTCCCAAAGCTATTGTTTCATTGTTCGAGAAAAAAAAAAAAAAGACATCAGCACACTTATGACAAGCAGATGCAAAAGTCAATGTCTTGTAAGTCATGACAAGAGAAAACAACAAAAATGATGCATGACAGGGCCATGGATCATTTGTACCTTGCTGAATGGAATCAATAAGAAAAAAAGTCTTTACATGTAGAATTTTTTTTCTGTTATCATTAGTCAGATCTTGGTCTGGTTGCAAATAAAATTTTGATACTGTTGCAATCATCCGTCAATCCATCCATTCATTATTTGAAGTGATCCGTGCCTCAACTGTCCCGCCCCGTGGCGTGTGGATGTAACCCAAGTGCGTGTTTCTTAGTGAAAGCACTGACCTTTTTACTCGCCCCTACAGCTTTCCAACTTTACATATCGTTGAATGCAAAGCCATGACTCAACCTAAATTTGTGACCCACTGATCTGTGGTAGTGACCTCGGAACAATTTTATTGATTTTCTCTGAACTGACAAACAAGTTCAGGCCCCGGCATGTTGCAACTGTACTACTGCGAGTGTGTTGGTCCAAGAAGTAGAAAACAAAAATGAAGATTGATGAGGCTTTTATTTCCAGGGTATTACATGGGATTGCTTGGGGGGGGGGGGGGGGGGGGTTCCGTCAACTCTCTTATCTTTGGGAGGCTTCATCTACTGAAGGGTTCTTCTCACATCCCAAGAGGAAAGTCTCCTATGTAGCCTTGCAAGAAAAGAGGTGTGTGTTTGTGTGTGTGTGTGTGTTGGGCACTCTGAGGACTGCTTGGACTAAAAGGAATTGAGCCTGAGAGTTCGTTTGGAATTTGATTAAAAAAAAAAAACAATTCTGATGAAATTCACCACAAGTAGTGAAAGAAAAGTTGCAGAACTCTCACGATGAGCTCACAGAAGCTTATGTGCACGTGGAGATGCATTTCAACCGTTTTCAGTCTTCCTTGTAAATTGCGAATAAATCTCGGAAAGTCGCTAATTGCTGACAAGGTTATTGAATCCATTTATTCCAGTGTCATAAAAATAAAGCTCAAAGCATCTGTCATGTTAGCGCCTTTGCCAAAATTTGGGAATGATTTCCCTTTACGCGGCGGGATCCATATAATCTGTTTAAGCAATCTGGAGATGAATCAAAACTAACAAGAGCAATGAAAAAGTATCACGTCTGAATCGACCTTAGGTTTTGATACTGGGAGTGAAATGTTTTTTTTTTCCGTGCAATACATCATTTTGGAGATTTGGAGCATTTTGATATTTTTGGAAGGAGGTACATATTGATGAATGAGGACCTTTTGACTGAACATTGGGCTGCTTTTTCTGCTGAATGTCAGCAACAAGCTTGTGCACCCAGCTGCCAGTGGATTATTTGCCTCATCGAGAATGTGCTGATCTCAGGGCGCTCACCAAGGTTTTACGCTTATTTTACAGATCAAAATAGGATGTGCGCACCCAATGACACAGCCTCTCGGAAGAATTACCGGTAATCCTCACTGCAAACCGGGAAAGTCATGATGCACAGCAACTTGGCTGCCTGTATAAAAAATATATATTTGGGCTCACTCAAAATGGCAATGCTTCGATAAATTCCGATAAAAAAGTTTGGCGTGTCAACAAAATTTTTCATGTTTTGTTAATGTCGCCATAAACAACAACTCTTACTTTTACGTAAATGACCGTTTTAGCCCCCCAAAAATACAGGTTGTGTTTTTGACAGCGTACATTTGATACAATATGACAGAACAGAACTTAGAAAACGCACATTTTTGAAAGTGCTCGGTCAAAAAAAGAAAACAAAACAACAAAAACCTTCCCCAAAAAATGTGTGTTAAAAATGGGTTGACCCGCGACTTGGATCGATTTGCAACTTTCTGGTTTGTTTTACACAAAATAATTGAATCAACAATTTCAGGAAAGGTAAACATAACAGCTATTTCTTGGCCTGCAGCATGTCGGTGCTGCCAGTTAGTTCCTCTGGATGGGCATGCAACAACGAGAGTAAAGATGACTCAACATGGTGCGAGAAGTTATTTGGTTGTTTGTGTCAGGCTGCCAAAGTTGACAATCGCATGGTGTGAAAAGTGGTGAGGGGAAAAAAATTGATTTTGTTCCACCCCTCTCTTGAGCGTTTGTTTTGATCACTCGATTTCAAATTTGTGTATTTCGCTCTGTGTGGCCTTGCGGTGGAAGGCAGTGCTGACTCTTAGCCTGCTCTCTTTTGCACCCCATTGCAAAGCTGATGAATAATGGCTGCATAATGAACACACTTTTCTACCCCAAAAAAAATCAACTTCAGACACTTTTCTCATCTGAATGTACTTTCTTTCTGTGACTGTCATTTTCTGTCCTCAAAAAGGACAGTTAAATCTGCGTCGTTAGTCCTCACCATTACAGGAAAACAATGCTCAAAAACACACATTGTTGAATCAAACACCTGTCTTTAAAAAAGAAATCACTTCCACCTGCATAACTACCTCGTTAGATCCAATTCCATTTGCATCCACATATACAGATGCGCGCGCGCGCACGCACACACACACACAACAGTCTCCTATCCCCTGCAGCAATTAGCTATGACAGGTCAATTAGCATGTTTATTTATGTGCAGGGGATGCCCACAAGTTGTGCTGTAATGATTCCTCATTCTCTCAGTGTGTGCGTGCAGAGGGGGGTGGGCGGTGGGGGATCGAATTCATGATGAATGTAGACCGAAGACCTTACCGGGGGGTGGTGGTGGGGGTGGGGGTCTGTGTAAGCCCTTCATTAACTTGGTTTCTGCAGCAATGTGCTTCCTTCACTCGAATGGGGAACATTGTGAGACGTCTGAAAGAGTTCAGAGGCAAAGGTACGCGTCCTCTGAGATGGTGGGCACAGTCTCAGCGGTGTATTGATTGAGCAATGTAATGAACACCTTTGGTAAACTCACATACACACACACACACACACACACACACACATAAGATCAGGTTAATTTCTAACGTACATGGCTCACATGGAGAACACCTTGCAGACGAAATCCAACCCCCCCCCCCCCCCCCCCCCCCGAGAGTCTTTATAGGCAGCAATACACATTGATAGCATTTTGGAGTGCATATAATATCATTACTGTGTAACCATGCAAGCATGGCCAACGTGTTGGTGATTAATATCCATGAGGCAATGCATGCGCATTAATATCAAATTGCTCCATCTTCCCCCACGGTATGCTTCTTCCAAGTCAAGATGAGAGTGCGTTCAACATGATGCGCAGTGTGCGGATTGTGTTACAATGTATGTCGACAAGTCTGCTTGGTGCCATTAATCAAAGTAAAAATGTAAAACAGGGATTGGAATGGTAATCTACCACCACAGGCAGACACGGTATGCAAATTTGAGTAAATTACTTCCAAAAAAAAATGTTTTACTTTAAAAAAGAAAATTGTCCGCTCTTGCTAAAACATACAGCGGACTGCGATAACAGACAAAAAAAAAATATCATGTGGCACATATTTGCAGCATCAATAAAGTGATTACTGCATCTTAAATATTCATCATATCGAGACTCGTAAAACAAGATGGATGAGGGAGGCACGTGCGAAAGAAGTGCGGTCTCCTTGGCAACCGAGGAGAGCGCATACGTGACTTCCAGCATTCATGGCAGGCGTGGAGCGCCGTATATGTTGATCTGGAATAATACAGTGAATCTAGATAAGATTCAAATAAATGTGTTTACCAATCGTCATATTGGCCTCTCCCTCGAATAACATTCATACTGTGCTATTGAGCAAAAACATCTTGTTTCATTTCCAAAAACAAAACAAATTTGGATAGAAAAGCAATGACACCGTAGCAGTGCTGGAAGACCACAGAACTGACTTCCCACGCATCACATTAACCCTTTCAGGGACAGCGGTCACGACAGTGGACAGCGTATCATGTTATCAGGTTACAGGGTGCATGAAAGGGTTAAAGGTGTGCATATATTTTAGACTTCACCGAATCACAGCTGTTTGGTGGTTGCACACATATTTCCAGGTTACGCATGAACGAGCTGATTTAACCCTGCATGACCTATGAACCCTTTTCTTCTTTGGAAAATGATGAATTATACATTAAATGACTGCTATATGTTCACCGAAAATCCCAAATTTGACCCTTTGGGATTTAAGGGTAGCATTTGAGTATCAGAATCTATAGGGGCCAAATTTGACCCCATGGGTTCTACCAGGGTTTTAAGCGCGATCTGGAGAATATCCCCCGAGATGAATACTGTCCAGGTTTTGTTTAAATGTTTTTACATTGATGCTGTCACAATGCCGATTACGTCTGGTAAATGGTCTTTCGTTGTATCGCACTTTTTCACCTATTAAGGCCCTCAAATCACTTCACACTGACTTCACATCCACCTTCTGATGCATCAGGACCAACAAATGGAGGCCACGCCGCCTCCATTTGTACGATATCAAAGGATCGCTGTGTTATATTCATGATCATTTTGCTCCTCGTGGAACCTTGAGGCAGACACGCCCAATTGGATCGTCTCGTTGAGCGGACCAACTGATATGCGATTTATAACGACAGCATTACGCTCATGTGCAAAGCCTGTCTTGTTATTATTAAGGTGGACCAACAGCAGGTTGAGAGGCAAACCAAACTCAACGCGGTCCTTAATGAGCGGCAATAGAACATTCATTAATTCATGCGGGTGACTCATCCACTTGTTGCAGGAAGAGTAAATTCCATTCATGAGTCTGTGACGTTCCATGTTTGAGCCAAACTGACTGGTGAAATGCATTTCAGTCATGTTTGATGGTCATTTCAAGATGTGAGGAAAAAACACCACAGACGGGAGTAGGTATAGCGAGTATATAATGTGCTTAGTTTCTTCCTAAATGTCAGCTGCAATACTAATGAACCTCTGTTGGTATTTCCTAAAAGATATTCAAATATGATGCAGTGCATTATTAATGCCACCCAAACTACACACGCGCAGCCAACACATAACACTTGACATTTGGACTCTGGTGCACCACTAAAAGACGTTTTTTTTGCTTTAGCCCTTGCTCTCACACTGTCCCCTCCCTTCTTAAAACTTGGTTATGTATCAGGAGCCGCGGGGTGAATCCCATTTCTCTCTCCGACCATTTCATTTCTCCATCAGACTTCTCTCTTCTCTCTCTGCTCTGCATTTTTCTTTCTTAACACCGCCTCCGGTATGACCGTCTCACACACTCATCCAATTCTGTCGCTCCTTGCCACTCTTGTCGGTTGTTGAGCGCTTGTTCTGTTCCAATCAATAATAATGATTCATCTGTGTGATGTTGACAATGGCAATTACCCGAATGAACCGGTTGCCGTTTTATTCTGGTTTGGATTTTGAAATGGATGGCTACGGTCTATCAATCCATTCATTATCTACGTTTATTATTTATCTTCAATAGAGATAAACAGTGGCGGCACGATGGTCGACTGGTTAGCACGTCCGCCTCACATTGCTGTAGATTAATTGAACATGCTAAATTGTCCCTCGGAGCGATTGTGTGTGTCAATGGTTGCTCATCTGTGTGTGCCCTGCGATTGGCTGGCAACCGGTTTAGGGTGCACCCCGCTTATTGCCCGTAGAACACTGACCGAGGCTCTATTACGCCTGCGACCCTTGCGAGGATCAGCGGATTAGAAAATATATGGACGGATGGTTGGATGGACTCCATGCATTTTTCACGAGCTTTTGTGGTTGCTTTATACTGTATTGAAATGTTTCCTGAAGAAATTGTATTAATGGACCACACTGGGGCCTTTCATGCTGTTTAATGGGCCCTGCAAAAATTATTCTCTGCTGTTTGCTGAAATTCAGTCCACACGCCTTTATTACTACCCCCGCCCATCCCCCAAAAATAATTAATTGAATGTTGGATTTGTTTTCTACTTTCAAAACATGCACTTATTGTGTTCGTTTTTATTTTTATTTTTTTAGCAAATCCCAGTCCAGCCACTTTGCATGAATTAGAATTCCATCCATCCATCCATCCATCTTCTACCGCTTATCCGGGGCCGGGTCGCGGGGGCAAAAGCTTTAGCAGGGAAGCCCAGACTTCCCTCTCCCTAGCTACTTCTTCTAGTTCTCCCCGGGGGATCCCGAGGCGTTCCCAGGCCAGCTGGGTGACATAGTCTCTCCAGCGTGTCCTGGATCTTCCTCGGAGTCTCCTCCGGTGGGACATGCCCGGAACACCTCACCAGGGAGGCGTTCAGGAGGCATCCGAAACAGATGCCCAAGCCACCTCATCTGGCTCCTCTCGATGTGGAGGAGAAGCGGCTCGACTCTGAGCCTCTCCCGGTTGACCGAGCTTCTCATGTTATCTCTAAGGGAACGCTCGGACACCCTGCGGAGAAAACTCATTTCGGCCGCTTGTATCCGGGATCTCGTTCTTTCGGTCACGACCCATAGCTCGTGACCATAGATGAGGGTTGGAACGTAGATCGACCGGTAAATTGAGAGCTTCGCCCTTTCGCTCAGCTCCTTCTTTACCACGACAGACCGATACAACATCCGCTGAATTAGAATGGGAAGTTGAAAAATAACAAGTCCCCCACATTGCTTAATGTCGTTGAGCTAAGCCTGAGGACATGACCGTGGAGACAACGGGGTTTTCACGGGCTCTGCTTGCTCACCGTGACAAGTACACTGACATTAACATATAAACTTAGAAGATGCCCTTTTAAGTTTCAGACTCCATGTGTAATGGTGTGTGTGTATGTGTGTGTGTGTGTGTGTGTGTGATTGTGTGTGTGTGTGTGTGTGTGTGTGTGTGTGTGTGTGTGTGTGTGTGTGCGTGTGTGGGCTCACTTGATCTTTTTGCGAAGTTAGGTAAATGTTAAATGTCAGTTGCATTGAGTTCAGGCAGTGTGCGTGACCCGTGTTCACCTGTTGTTGGATTGATCACATGATCCTCACCTGTGAAAATTTCTTTTTTTTTGCCAGAGATTCTGTACTATATAGCCTTGCTTTTTGTGTGGTGTAGTACTGATGTCATACTTTACACTGGTCTGCATTAAAAAAAAAAAAAAAAAACCCCAACAAAAACCCCCCAAAAATGACATATTTTCAAAATCTGTTTTTCACACCGTAGGCAGCGGTACCATTCATTTTTGCCCCATATACTCCAGTTTTTCTGTGACACGCTATGTGCTTTATTTTTATTTTTTGGGCCATTCTGCTTGGCCATTTGCTAATTATTACTAGTTACAACAACTTAGCATTAGTGTGTGTGTATATATATATATATATATATATATATATATATATATATACAAACTGTCTGTTTGCACAAAAATGAGTAGCTGTCTACGTGCACCCTTTCATCAAATAATCAAGTGAACCGTTATCGTCATTATTATATGCCAAGTACTTTGTGGATACAATTACTCTTTTGCCGCTGCATTACAGTGAATAGTTGCATATCAAATATTGACACCAATGTTCTGTCATTTTGTGTGTAGTTGGACGCTGCCAATCTTAACATGTCCACTCTGTCAAAGCAAAATATCATTTGAGAGGAAAAATCTTCCTGAAAGGCCTCAATAAATTTGTTAGGCAGTACGCAGTCAGCCTTGTGAGCTGAACCATGCTGCTAAGTGAACTTTGCCATGTCCTCATTAAATGCGTACATTCGCTAAAAATGTCCACTCTGTCATTGTTAGCAAGGTCACAAATTTTGCTCTTAGCATGCGCATTGTCTGCTTGCAGGTCATTTATATATATACAGTATATATATAAAAAAAGTGGCACCTCGAAACGTCATCTAACATCTACGTACATTGATTATTAAGTTCAATTGAAAATCGTCACGTTTTTGGTGAAATGTCAAGGCTCAAAGGCACCTTATGGTGATATTGACTGTTTTGAATCCATTGCATTCCTTTGGGATACAAGAAACTTTCTTCATTCATCCCCTTCTCAAATGTCAGAACAATTATCGTATTTATCGCCGAATCCTCACAAGAGTTCTGAGTTTGAAGCAAATGTTATCTGTGTCAGCACATGCTCCCTCACATGGATGTTTGTTTCATGTCGAGATTGTCCCCGCAGAGAAGGCAAACTTTCTTCTGTCCTGTGTGCCGCGCACTGACTGCACACGCCAGAGGGCTTTGAGGTGCTGCCACTCGTCTCAGCAGCTCCCCTTGCTTTGTTGCCACTGCCAACAAATGTGAATGTCTTTGAGAGCATGCCACTCCTCCCTGTCCCTCCGAAACAAGAGCCCGGCCAAACCCGACTGCTGTAGAAATACTCAAATTGTTTTCTGCTGTGGAGATAAACACCATGTAAATTCCTAAAATGAAAATCGCCCTTTTATGAGCTTTGTTTTTTGTTCTTAATTTTGTCATTATTGCACCTCCAGGGGAGGCGCGTAACCAAAACAACGTTTTGTTGTTGTTTTTAGCTTGCCGTGCACATTTCAAAATTGCCTCGCATTGTCAGTCAGCAGATCTGCGGTGGCGATGGCTTGTTATTGTTCCAGCAAAGCGCCATCTGCCTCGCGCCTGCAAGCAAGCCAATCAGCGTCCTGTCTGAAATTGACTTAGTTTCGAGCTACAGGCCTCGATGCCTGCTCTTTTCAAGAACTTCGACATACATACAAAATCAATAGAGAAGCTCATAAGAGGGTGTCCCGACTTGCTCCAATGTGGACTACCCAGGGGCCATCTTGTGTTTTCGTGCGGAGTTTGCAACCTGGGTATAGTTGTTATTTATTTCTTTATTTCTCCTAAGTCACAATCTCCTGCAGCCTCGTCCCTTGCGGCCGCGTCCCCTCTCGTACGCCGACTGCACATCAATGGCAGCGTTAAAGGTTACAAAGCTTGACAAAGCCGCACTTTGGTTGCGCCGCCTCGAAGCTTGACTGGAGCCACTTTGATCCCAGAGCCACGCACTCACACGCGCAGTCGGCTTCCTCAGTGACACGCTTCTCCAACAAGGACTTAAAAGTGAGCACATTTTACACGCGTGTCACAAAGTAGGCTGTGTAATTACTGGTGAATGTCAACTTGTATGTCAGGCACATGAAGCATCGTAGCAACCTTCTGTGACCCATAACCTCATTTTTACATCTATTTACGGTACAAGCTGTAAAACCTGACATAGCTGATGAAGTGTTCCAAAGCACTCTTTAGTAATTCCCTTTGGAAGATAAGAGAGACTCAATACAGATCATTAAAGCAAGGCCTTCATTGCCAGTCATCTTTACCTGCCTATACTTTGCAAAGAAACCTCTTTTTTTCCTCTTCCCATTAGGGGTGTTCACACGGCAAGATTTGGTCCGGTGCTACGCCGGGGCTGCCCCAGTAGAGCGTTCACACGTGCAAATTAGCTCCGGCGTAGCCCCGAAAAACAGCTTACACCGGACCAAATTTGATCCACCTCAGGGAGGTGGTTTAAAAATTTGCTCCAGAGCAAATGCTCGTTAGCGAAGCAGCACCGGTGTAAATTTGCACGTGTGAACGCAACTGGGTTAAATTTGCTCCAGAGCAAATGCTTGTGAAGAGTTTACGTACAGCGAGAATGCGTTGCTTTCGCGCTGTCGGACTTCCGCCATGTGTTTGTTTAATAACGACACAAGACTTGGCTGGTAACATCTTTCCTTTTGTAGAAGACTGGACTGTCTTGGAGTTGTTTGTGTAGTTTGTTCATTTGTTGTGTGTTCACAACCCCCCGCTCCCCATATAATTTATTTTGTGATTTCCTCTCTTGATTTTCTGTTTGGCGCATTACGTGTTTGCTTTTCTGAGTGTCATTGAAGTCATCGTTGATTTACGTTTTCGGGGGCGGTCACTCTCGAGCAGAAGGCACGGAGACCGAGAAGGAGAAGGACGTGCCTGTCCAGTAGTCGCTTGAGTTGTGTATACGTTTTAAAAAGAACCAACACGACAGCTCATTTGTTTTCTGTCGTTTTGCCCCGCTGCAGAAATTGCCGTGTGAACGCAAGTGGGGCTGCACCGACGCTGTGCCGGTGCAGACACGCTCAGCGGCTTTGTACGTGTGAACGCTCCACACAATTTGCTGCGGTGCAAAATATATCGCAACAAAATACATCGGTGCAGCGCCGGAGCAAATGTGTGCCGTGTGAACACCCCTTTTATTGTCCCCAAAATGAGAGGGGGGAAAAGAGTGGAATCTCCAACATGGAACACAATCCATTCTGGATTGTCAGGTGATCGGAAATATATAAACTGCTGCTATCGTAAAACCGTTCTGACTGATATAGCGAGTTTAACTGTCACACAAATGTAAAGAGAATATAAAATAAATAGAAACTACTGTTGAAACTATTCTACTTTTGAAGATGTCTGACCAACACTTCATGGAGTGTTTTATCAACCTAATTGTGTGGAGTGTTTTATAAGTGACTGTCAATCAAACGCTACTTCTACTGCTCCCAATGCCCCTTTGACTGTCTCGCATCTGTTTGATGCCTATGACTACAGTAATGACATGTTTCAGTGACAATGAAGGCGCTCTAATACACCACCCAGAAGCTCTGGTCCACACGCTAGCTGTCAATTCAGACGTTTCCCCGCCTCATATTTTCACACACTCGAGGCAACAAAAATTGGCCAGACCAGCGTACGATCCAAAGGGAAGTTGCATTTTCGGGCTGTAGACATAGCCAGCTTGATTACTGCACATTGCAATTACACTGGATGACCACCGATGAAAACGAAGAGGCTTACAAAATCACGCAAAATTATTTTTGGAGCAGGCCAAGGCTGAATTACAAAAGTGACTTTGCGAACAAAGTGACTAAGAACCCTTAGGAAAGGCAATATGAATTATGTTACAAGATGCTGGCCCATTTGCTTCTGTGCAATTGGTTATGCATCTTATTTATGCTCAAGGAATCTGTGCTTGTTTGTCAAGGTCACTTATTAATCTCTGGCTTTCCATCTCCCAATTATGTTTGCATTGTCTCGAATTATGCACCAAGCTTAATTTTGACTTGCAAACACTTGCAAGTGCACTGATGCATGCAGCCATGTCGTAATCATGACATGCATTGACCCAGCCGATGAAGGTCGTTTATAGGTAATGCAAACACTTCGCATTGACCATTATTTCAAAATGTGCATGTTGAGAGACTTAATATAGGTAGAACCTGTCGTTTTAGAAGTGCGTGCAGTTGCACGTTGTCAGGTGGACTTTTTCACGCTCAGATACACTGTAAATGTTACGGATATGAGCACCGCATTTTTTTTTTTTTTTTTTTAAGAGAAGCATTGCTACTTTGTTTATATTCATTAATTTTATTATTGTGGAAATATTTTTTGAGTATTTTTATATTTAATTATTTTATTTCTTTGATATTTGTATTTACAATTTTCGACGTCTTCACTTTACATACTGTTGATAATCATTATACAGTATTGTGATATTATCATTGGCAAAATATCTCTGAGCAAGTCCCATTCATCATTTTGTTGACTAATTTGGGATTTTCGAGCCTTGATCATGATTCATTTGCCACAAGATGGTAAAACCAACACAGCCACAAATCTCTCCCATGATATGCACCACAATTATTCCTCGCACAAGATGACTTGTCATCTTTGATCCAAGTTAGGTTTAGGCAGTATCTGCTGCGGTTGTGCCATTATTGTTACTTTGCTCCAGCAAAGTCGTTTCCTTGTTTGTTTGCGCACCCCCTCTGTATATTCCAGGCAGAATATGCTCCGCTTTTGATTAGCTGGGTGCAATGGGCTTTTGGAGCCTCGGCACACCATAGTAATTAGACTGTCAGTCAAAACCAGATGGCTGCTGCCTGAAATGGGAAAGTCGCCTGAAAGTTTGTAAATGAGTCTCTTCTTTGTGTTTATTTATTTGTTGTTGTGCTTGCACAATAGATGATGGCTCCTCCACAAGGGAGGATTAATGGGCAGACTTGTGATCGGAGCAACCAACTTCGCACCGATCGGGATTGATAGTTATCCCAAATCTTGCTCTTATACCAAGAATTTGTCTGCCTTAGCTTGTCAAATCAAAGTCAGTGGGTAGTTTCTCCATGAAATGCATGAATTTCTTTTTTTCTTTTTACATGGAAGCTATACGCTCTGGGTCATATCACCCATTATGGAATCGCATAATTTTTTGCTAAATTAAGTCAAGTCAAGACAGGTTTATTTATATAACGCATTTCATACACAACTCAAATGTGCGACACATTATTAAAAGTCCGACATCCAAAAGTATCCATAAACAAAAGTGTTAGACATTCAAAAGCAAAGAAAAGTAACTTCCTAAAATTGCCATGCATGTCATCTGCATCGCCCTAATAGCCAAAATTGGCATTCTGAAGAATTTGATACCAAATGTCGCATAGGCTGACCAAAAAGGGTCCAAGGACTGAACTTTGAGGGATCCCACACGTCATGACGATTTGATCAAATTCAACTTACTTAAACAATGAGTTCTACACTACATCTTTCCTTTTTTTAAATAAGTGCCATTTCAAGATTTACTCACAAACCTTTGTCTCATTTCGTCTTGTCCAGATTGTTTTTGAAGGAATCCGAGGGAAGGGCTTCGAGGGCGACATTGCCATCGATGACGTGTCTATCACCATGGGCAAATGCAAACAGCAGAACACTGTTGCCAGCGCAGGTAAGACAGGTAAGATAGATTGGGGTGTGAAGGGAACATTAATTGCATGGAAAAAACACGCAAGATCCGTTTGTCACAGCTTGATGAAAACCACATAACTCATCTCAACTTCACATAGAGCATATGTACCGTGGTGTGTCGTCCTAACAAAGTGATGCACATGAAACAGAGAAGACAAGAATTAAAATGATAGCACAATCATCAGTTACTAAATGAAATACATTTTCAAATTTAAATTAAGATGAGAAAATCGAATATCTTCTGATATCTCGTGTTACTAATTTAGGTAACCAAAATATTAGACCGACCTTAAGATGGTCAAATTCCCTCCTGTGTAATTTTATTCCTTATTTAGTTCACATTTTCTTTCCACGACAAATATACATCTACTTTCACCCTCTAACTTTCTCCACCCACGCTGACACTTTCTACCTGTTTTCCATCAATCGACTTGATTTGCAGTACACCTCTGCGGAGCTGCATCCTTAAGAGCTCTCATCAGACATGAGCAGAGAAGTGTTCATCCTGGTAAAAGTCAAAGGGAAGAAAGAGGTTTTGGTGTAGACGGAACGAGAGTGCAGTTTAAATCGTGCGTGTGGGCACATGCAATAGGCAAAAAGGCATTTGAAGCAAAGAAGCCATTGCGAAGTAAGACTCCAGCATCCCCATATAGGGTCAGGATCTCAGTTCACTTAAAATGTTAAATGTTCACTTAAAACGACAGACAATTCCCATGGTAAAAAAATAACGTTTTTTTGACAACAAACAAATCAGAAGTTGACCAACGGAAGTAATATATAATTAGTAATATGGCTGCAAGGTCATTGTGAAAGTGAGAAAACACCATCACAGCCAGCCGGACCCACGACAACATCGAGAAAGTGAATTATTAACACCCTGCTTTTTTTCATTTTTTTTTTACCTCTTCAAATCCACAGCTTGCCATGTGCGCGCACGTGCGCTTGCCTGCTCGTGTGCGATGCGGCACATATGTGTGCATAAAGACACTGGCGGATACTTTGAATAATGGATGAAGGTGTAAACAGGAAGGGGGGAAACTCTTGAGTGCTTCAGAGTTCTCTGAGGTTGTCCTGCAGGTTGTGCGCGAGTAGGAACACTCCGTGCAGGCAGATGGGTAATTATCAAGCAGGCGGGCGGCTGAGCGCCCGCTGTAAGACACAAACGCTTCTGTCTGCCAACGTGCAGTTGGTGAGCTAAACACCAGGAATAGCAAAGCATTCCGCTCAAATTGTGCTTGACGTGGATTCAAAGTCAGAATAACGTTTGATTCATCTTAAAAACAAATATAACACACCATCCATTGAATGAATCAAAACACTGAACTACTGTATAATAATAAAAAAATTAAATTAAATAAACGGGTTGATCAGCTCGTTTTAATCATGTACGGCAATTGGTTTCAGTCTTTTTGTAAATAAGCAAGCCTACCCATTGTTAAAATAAATAGAACATAATGTACACTCATGCAAAATAAATAAATAAATAAAATAAAATAGAATAAAATTAATCAATAAATAAATCACATCTGTACAAATAAAGTGGTGAGAATCTGGTGAAATTATGCAATGATGGCCATTCATTTGCAGTGTAACAATCAATGCCACAAAAAGGTTTTGTCACTGACAATTTTTTGGGTGGTTATAGCACCCGCGGTTTTGCAGGTGCGCAGGTCGTTTTTTGTTTGTTTGTTCTTCATCAATTTCCAATCATGGCTCACTTGTTTTCTGAGATTGGTCATGTGACGTTTGAAAACTTAGCCGTGATTGGCCATGACGTGAGCCCTGAGCAACTGTGATGTCATTTTCCGTTGCAAAATGGATGAAAATGGCTGCATTTTTGCTGCTTAATTCATATTCTGCAAAGACAATAGAAATCAGAATTCCACGTTTAGACTCGTGGGGGTGCATAGAGCATATTTTTGTTCAGAAAAGGCTAGGGTTGACTTCCCCTTTAAATATACATGCAACCTCATTCATTGGCTTTTCTCTCTTTTTCTTAGTTCTGATCGGCGGCTCACAGGCGCGCCCATTGGCCAGATGGGTGACCATTATCCTCAGCTGCATCATCGCCTTGCTCTGCAGATGATGAGTGGTTGACCACAGCGCCACCTTACGTCTGTGCTGACAGACACTGCCCCGACTCGCGCTCTTACTTCTTCTCTCGACCCGACACCCAGAATTCTTCCCCCACTCGCCCGTGTCCTCCCCGCATCGATGATCCATGCAAACACAGCCTTTACTTTATTTAAACACTTTGCTCCGATGACATACTATAACAAACATATTCTTATCATATATTTAAGACAAACATGTTCTCTATTAGTCCATTAGATTTCCTAATAGCCATGTCAAATGTCCCCTCGCCTTCATCATTAGCCTACGTCGACATGTATGACCACCCCCCCAAACCCCTTTCTCCCTTCCCCGAGACACACCAAAGTGTCGGACACTCTACCAAAGATGACCTGAGGGAAAAGCACGAGGGATTCCGGGGAGCTGGCGAACGACACAGATAACGTGGGTGAGTTTTTCCTTCTGCTGACCTTCGCCACCAGCCGAGACGCCGAGCGACAGGAAGCTTAAGCTAAGTGAGGAATGAATGAATAAACTGGCAAAACAGAAAGAGGGCACAGAAAGGAGGGGGAACGAGGACGCTTCTGGTAGCCTCTCTGCTAGCCACAAAGAAAGTAAGATCGGTGTGGATTATACGTGTACATTAATCACTATATATTAAATATAAGCAAAGTTTAAATATAAGCGGGGGTGTTGGTGAAGGACTCTATGTACTGAAATTAAAGAAGCACAACATTTATACGATCGCTGTTGTTCCTTTGAGTTTTATTGAATTTATGTGACGTCACAATTTGTCTGATCAATTCCCTGTTTTTTAAAATATTTTTGGATTTGTGTCGGCCTCTATGGTCGATCGGTGACGTGAGTGTTGTGACACAGGTGTTAGGTGTTACCCATACCGAGCATACTGTGTCTATGTGTGGTATTGAAAGCCGAAAAGTGCAACAAGTCATTGAATGTCCCGTAAGGAGAAGCTGGAGATGTGTATGTAACTGCTGTGAAGAGCGAATTATGTGTTCAATTCACCTTTTCGCTAAGCCACGCCCCTGAAATGCAGCAAAGCCAATCAGAGTGCAGTATAGAACTCAAAACCTGAATGAAGATAAGTGCCATTAAATAAAATAAAAAATGGATATACGTGAATTGAGAACCTGCACAAGAGATATTCAGGTTTCTGGATAAAGCGATATGACCATTCGCATAATCAATTCAGTCCATCAAAAAAATCACTTGTTCACTTTTTCCAAATTTGCGTCATCCGTTTAATCTTGCTCAGCACTCCAATCAAATCGCAAACATAACTGGAATAATTTGTGGCTCTTGCAAGCTAAGCTAACCATTTGAAGGATTAGTGACAAGTAAACAGAGAGTTTGCTAGCTTTAGCCGAAATGTGTTGCTCCTCCATATCATCGTCCTCCGGCTCGGTCCTTAAGCGATGCTGTGATTCAATTCTATTTTGCATGTTTTCCTCGTGTCACATTGAAAGAATGGACGTGGCCTTCGAAGGCATTCCGGATCGTACTTAAGCCGGTGGAAGCTTGTTGACTCCGACAGTTTGATTCCGCGACGGTAGTTAAGGGGGCGGGCCTTGGTGAAAGGTGAATTCCGGAATAAATCTGCCGACATTGTTTTAACGCTTGAATGTCTGTGTCCCGTGAACAGTCACACAAATATCCTTTGCTGTGCAATGAAAAGCATGTATCGCCGCATAACTGTTCATTTTCACTGGCAAGAGAAATAAGTTGATTTTTCTTCATATAGCACATTTTGGGGTTACATGTTTTCCATTGCATGGTATGGATATGATTGTTAAAATCGAGCAATACTCATATCTAGAGCTCCGTAACCCATAGTTTTTGATTACATTTATGGTAGTGTTTTATCTTCTTGTCCACAAGGCATCAGGACTGACTTTTAATGTAAAATTATGTGTTTATTCATCCAGGTGTACTGTACATCCAGGAGTACAACTGTACCCCTGTTTAATCATTCATTAATGTACCGTACATCAATGCTAATTCTTTTTTTATTATTATTATGGTGTGTTTTTCAGCATTCTCTGTATTTCGTCTCTGTCACCTCATATTTTTAGTGTTTTTTTTTTTAATCTCATTTTGCCTTGATCACATGCTATTTGCTACCGTGTACATCATAGTGCGTCAATGTCACTTTTTGTTCCCGTGTCTGTCGCTCACACTGGACAAAGCGGTAGAGATGGATGAATTAAATACAAGCAAAGCAAGCAGACCCGTGTTCTCAAAACATGTGCCCTGTTTTTTGTCTAGTTGTGTGTCTCTCCCGCTCAGCCGATGGATTTAGGAGAGGCTTTAAAAAACATGTCCGCAGAACCTTTGACTGCATTTTGTTTCAACTGGCAGCCATGAGAGAAGAAACATTTTCAGGTAAAACACGTTTAAGAAAACAGCCCACTAGTATTATATTAGACAATATTCGTGAACATTACAAGGCTGAGAGGGTTAAAGTGATCATCTGTTTATGTATGGAGGAAAAACATTTATTGGCCTATCCTATTCAGTTTTTACATCATTTTATGAACACTTCTCTTAAGAAGTATAAACCAGGCTTAAAACATGTATTGCATAAACACCAGATGGCTGCTAATCTACGTTGTGTTTATCAAAGAAACATAAGGCTTTGTTTCATAGTATGCCATCTGCAAGTCTGCCGATTCCCTAAAATGGCAGCCTCCACTCAGACACTGTTTTGTCCACTTGGGCAAATAAATGCCATAAGTAAAATGGAGACCCTCAAGAAAACACACCAAAAAAAAGATGCCATAATTGCCTGTAGCACCACCACCACAATACTTGATAATTTATCTGAACTGCAAAACACACCACCCACACACTAGATGTAGCATCGCTAAAGATATAGAAAAAAAATAAATATATATATATACTGTATATATACACACATACACACGCACACACTGTGGATAAGAAAAAAATTGATACAGATGATTGAAGCCGAATGCAACATATAATGTAAGAATAGAGGCATTATAATAGGTACTTATCACTTCATATCTTTTGTCAGGAAATTATTTGATATGGTTCTAAATCTCGACTCAAGGTGGAATTACCACTGATAGATTCCTTAAAGGGAAGTCAGCTCAGCAACTGTCTTTTCAATAGTATGTTCTATACGAACCATGAGTCTAAACACAGCGTTCTAATTAATAGTGTGTTAACATGCTAACTGTATGGAGTGCTTCAGGTCACTTCGACCTTGCTGCAACTCCTCACCATCAGCATCTATTGGATCTGTTCTCCATGGATGGTATAATTCCGTTTTCTTTCACCCCGTAATATTTGTAGATGAAGAACCCAATTTAATTTGAATTCATTTAAATCCAAAGTGCATCAAATCTCTGCAATTCAAAGTTTCTTTGCAACCTTATTTTTGAAAAACGACACCTCACTCTCTGACCGTGGTGACAAATAAGATACACGATATGATTCGATTTTTTAAAAATTAATTGTTGATTTTATATTGTTGACAGTTTCAACGTCATTTTATGTCTTCGTTGGATCATCTTTCTGGCTCTCCGTGGATGTGATCGATTGAATCTTTGTTGGATGCAACACGTGACGATTAATGAAGTATCTTAGGAGCAAATACATTCTTCCGCCCGCACCCGAAAAGAAAAAAAAAAAAACATCAGCATTGGCTTGCTAATGAGTTTTATATTCGAAGCTGCCCGCTCGTGCAAGGCTAATTTGTGCATAACTCCTAATGAATCACACATCTCATCTTTCAGCGTGTCACCACAAGGTCTAACCGTCAAAACAAATACCGCACCATCTATTATTACACTCCGGGACATGTGTCATGATGCTCTTCCTTGTCACACAAACATTACTGCTCATAATATATTGTGGGTTTTTTTCCTTGAATTGTTTTATTTTCCCTTTTTTTTTTTTTTTTAATCAGCATCTTACTTCATCTTGCACAGCTCAAGTTTGGTCTTGCTTGCGTGGCACATCACTTCTAATGACGACCACCGCGTTCCGCCAAGACAGAGGCACTGTCGTAGCAGCATAGCTCATAGTTTGCCACAAAAATATCAAAGGGTCTGTATCATGCTTTCCTCAGTCAACTATCAGTGTAGATATGATTATAAAAAAGATTACCTTTGGCAGAATGGCTCTTTAATTTCTTACTAAAAAAGTTACAAAAAAAGCTATCCGATTTTGAGTCTTAATTTATTCTATCGTGCACATCTTGAGAAAATGTATTATTTTTAAAGACGATATCTTTTTATTTAGAATGGCCAACACTAATGCCACATGTTTTAGAGTTGAGTGTGCATGCATCGGTTTGATATTCCGCCGCGCACGTCCCTTGTGTATTAGCCACGGGTGTGCAGGCAGAACAATTGGACATCCCTACGACTGTCCTCTTTACATTATTCATCAATCACTGCTCTTCTGCTCCGCTGTCTTTAAATGTTTGGCCGCAAAGGTAAAAGGTGGAATTGTTCTGATAAATCTTTCACGCTAGCAGCGATAAAAGAGTGAAAATGACCTGAATATGTGATAAAGGCTCAGATCTTTCTGATCTTCAAATGCGTACTTCTCTGACTTTTGTGCTTGCAGGTCATAATCTCCAGTATCCACATGTTGGGACAAAAACAAGATTTACAGGTCACTCAATGCTGACAAAAAAAAACATTGGGTCAAATGAAATGTATTATACTGCATATTACGATTGCACTCTAAAAATCACTTGTTCCATTACAATATATCCAAATCTAGATTGCAATGTGCAACACGACTTTTGCAATACTCTCGAGTTGTTTTAAAAATGGCACAGAGATTAATGGTACACTTATACATTTTGTCCTTAAAAACACACACACACACACACACACACACACACACACACACACACACACACACACACACACACACACATTCAATCGTACAAGATGCCTGATATCAGCATACATTAAAGCCGGGCATATGGAAAGATAGATGTGCAACGTTTTAGTTTGAAATAAATTCCCAAGTCCGGTTTTGCTTGGCATGCAGCTGAAATTAAAGTGACTCCCATTGCTGTAATGATCACAGCTATCGATTGGCGTGTGCCGCATATAGACAAGGTCATGCAGTAACTCTCAGACTAAAGGACAAACAAAGAAAAGAAACAGGAAGCTGCTTTAATCACATTTGGATTTACAAGACAATACCGATCCATTTTCCGTTTCGGGTAACTCCAGGTTCACTTAAGGTTATACATTATTCTGCGTACAACCCGTACCACTTTGTATGGGCCATGTCTTTATAAGGCAGTGTTTTGCAAATGCGCTGCAACTGTTCAAAGCTGCATAAAATAAATTACAAGAGTAAAAGTTAATCATGAAGTATTTCATCAAACAGGATGTAGGGCATATAAAGCTTTATAGGGCACTCATTGAAATACAATTCCACAAACTGCGGTACATTTCTCAGACGTTTTGTTTCTGGTTTGCTTCCAGTATAGTATAGACAGTTGCTCCATTATGTTTAATTGCCTGCTGACCACTCCGAGGGTGTGTAATCTGACTTTTGCTCAAAGTCAGCAGGAATAGGCCCCACCCCCTTGATAATAAATAAAAAATGGATGGATATATGGATATATGCAAGTTCCTGTACTCAATAACTTTTCAGTGTTTGTCTTCACCGTTTGTCAGGGAGAAATCAACAGTATTTAGATCTTGGTCTCATTTATTTAAATCACAAAACAACTGACATTTATTTAAGTGTGTTTCAATTTTTTTTACATCTGGTGCATGACGCCCGTAAAAACGTGTCTATAAAATATAAACATGATTTTATTTGATTAAAAAACAGTTAGTGTGCATTCCTACCCTGAACAAGTATCCAGCTCTATCATGCACTAAAAATGCACCGACTCGAAAGACCCAAAATTGTCCTTAGCCATGAATGCGTGTCATTGGTTGGATTAAAAAAAAAAAAAAATCATGTAAAAACTCCCCGGTGTAATAAGAGTCTGAAGCTGAACCAAAGCGATTCTTTGCATTCTTTGGTGGAGCCACTCACTGAGCCATTGTCATTCAAGTAAGAATGCAAAATTACATTAATTGGGCAAATGAATGGGAATCCATATTCTGAAAGTAAATCCCAATATAACCCTTGAAGCGCATTTGTAATTCTTTCCTTCCTCCCGCACGCTCCTTCATTATGAAAAGCAAATAGCATCTGTCGTGTAAACCCTGATTTGTATTCCTTCAGCTCAAATGAAATTTGTCCCGGTGAAACAAAAGTGAAAGCCTCTCAACAAATAACAGAAAAACGAACAAGTTGGGCGAATACATAGAACGAGATGAGGAAACTTTTGCTGGTCCTGATTGGTTTCAGATGCTTCTTGATAAAAACAACAACAATTTTGTATCTTGAATATTAGTCAATGAAAAGGTCTGTTGAACACTACTGGTACACTCTTATGTAATCGTAATCATGTAAAAATACTTTGTTACTATACAGTGTTGAATTTGGCTTTTCGGGTATCTGTACCCGTATTAAGTATTTCATTTTGTCTTCATTTGACAATGGAAATCTGTCCTTTTTACACTTCAGGGGTTACACACATCAAGAAAATTGGGCCGTTTTTGTCTCGATGTTGCTGCTTCTTGACCAAGGATATCAAATGCCCGACAATCTCATATTCTTATAAGATTGCCCTATAAGATTATCCATACGGTATGTTAAGACTGTATTGGTCGCCATAATAGGGTCCAAAACCTGTCTTGGTGAGAGTCCATTTCATATGCTGTACTTTGTACATTTGCTTATGTAAAAAAATTTAATCGGATAAATTGCTCAGAAAGTGAATGTTTTATGGAATGGCGGCTCTGATATATATTTTGTGTGATATCATGTGAAACTGTGAACCTCGCAGGTTTTGACTTTGACCGCTAATTTTTTTCTCCAAAATTTAGAATGAATTCCAAATGACACCACTTTATCGGCATTCGAGTTGCACTGAACTTTACATGATACCCAATAACTCATCAAAGGATGCCAATTTTTGCCTCCAACCTTTTTGGAGCAATCACACGATTGTGAAGCTTCCTATTTGGTTCATTTGCGAGATCCCCACCACTGTTTTGACGATACCAGTGAGTTCTTGTGGGCCAATAACTTCTCACTTAGGGTTATGCTGGCAGGATAAAGCACCTTCACGGTCATCCTTCCCTCAAGCTGGAAACTGTCACTTTTATTCCTGCGGCAATGAGCCGGCCTGCTCAAATGAAGTCTTCAGTGAGCTCATGCTGACAAATATCTCATCACCATCAGCCAGAAGTGGCGAGTGGATTCATTTGACCACCGTCTGGATTCTCAGTGGTGGACATGAGCAGGAGAAAGTGGTTTCTATTAGGATGAGGCAGACAAAGCGGAGGACTCAGGCGGGGAGCATGTTCTGGGGAGACGTATACAAGGCAGATTGTTTTCATGACAGATGGTCAAATACATTGGTTCAGCATTGCAATCCCGGGTCATTCACCGTTGTCGTCGTGTGTGACTGCATTAGCGACCTTTACGTTCTTTAAGAATGATAAAGATGTGACGGTGATGCATTCATTCGATGACGTGGGAGGCCTGTGAAGCAGCGTACCTTAAAACCACGGTGAAGGCCTGTTTTTGTTAAACTTTTCTGTCATTTACCAAAAACGATATCTTTTTCCACCCCCACACAAGCACAGTCAAGTTAGAAAATGTGTCCTTGGGTGTCTTGAAAGGCGCTTATAAATAACATGTATTATTATTACTATTATTACAGGAAGGCCAGAACTGAGATTCGAACTCCAACCTGTAGAGCTGGAAGACATACGTGCTAACCGCTAGGTCTGAATAAAATTATTCATCACTCAATTAGGAAACAAATTTAACATAGCCGACAGGTTTTTGAAGAGGGGGAAAATCTGGACAAAATGACATGTGAACCACCTATGGTGGTTTTGTCAAACAATGCTCACTTAATCATCCATGCATTGAGCCAAAACAGTGTGTTGCAGAGTTGTTAATACATTTTGGCATGTTCATTCTTTATTCATGTTCTTTTAACATCAAACTGGCACCCGTGCTACGTTCACTTTTCATTTTTCATCTGCCAACTGTGAACAAAGGCGAAATGGTAGGCAGTCTGAAAACAAGTGCCAGAGGTGCTAGGGCACCACTTCGCATTTATTTTCTGGTACGCCCCGCGAAGAAGAAAGAAATGTTTTGCACTGCCCAAATCTCTGCCGTGACCATAATTCTGTATTATCATTTGTCTCTGCTTTTTTTTTTTTTTTTAATCCAGGTACGTTCACCTCTGCATACCATTGTCGCCTAATTAACATTAAAGAAGACAAACAAGAAATGATTATTGATCAACTGACAGCAAAGATTATTTAATATTTTATGATGGTGTCTCTGAAGCTTTTTGTTCACTGCACTTCATCTTCTGCTCTGTGCTGGCGTTTTACAACAGGGATGTTTCCACATCCCAATTGATTGAGGTTTACACTTCTCAAATGCTGTCATCTTGTATTGGAAACATTGTGATCTCATCCCAATACTGAAAGCAAGCATTTGCATTTCTCCGTGCTTGCTTTTAATAGCTACGAGCACCTCATCCTCACACGAGACACACCTTTGCAATATTATCTTTATCTTTTCTCTTTTGTCTCCACTTTCCCTCTGCGAGTTTAATGTCTGCTTCCGCATCGCTTTCTTCTTCTTCTTCTTCGTCTTCTCTTGCATCCGCATCTGCTTGGAGCTAATCAGTATCTAATCTCAGTTTTAATTCTGCCGCTATTAACCTCGTGGTTGTTTTACAATTAGCCTCCACACACACACACACACACACACACACACACACACACACACACACGAGAGTGCTTGCACACATGTACAATGGATTGCCTTCTGAGCTAAATTGTGCTTTATTTCCACATTGAGAGAGATATGCGGAGTTAATTACAGGGTGCAAATGAGACTCGAGAAGGATGGCTGTGCACTCGGGGAAATGAATGGATACTGCTCGCAATACAAATTCAGATCTTAGCACTGGTTCTCATTCACAAATCAACGACCAAAATGCAAATCCTCCTATCTAACAGAGGTGTCAAATCCAAGTCCAGAAAGCAAACCCTAGATAGGAGGATTTGCATCTCAGCCGCTGATCAGTTACTCCTGACTAAACTTTATGAAAGGATACGACCCACAATTCTTTACAGCAGGAACAGGACACGGACATAGTTGACAGATGATGGTTTGACATTCACGCCTAAAACTCTCTCTCTCTAGCTCTCTCTCTCTATATATATATATATATGTTTTGCATCAATTATTATTAGCAGTTGTTTTTGACTTTCATCCATTTTCACCTAAAAAAGTAAGAATTTGTCTCTACGTATTCATTTTATGAGGTAGATGTTTTACTGCTAGCAATTTTATTTTATCAATCAATTGTCAGCACCCAAGCTACAAGTAAATCAACAAAATATGTGCACTTGCTGACAGGGTGGACAAAGGCAAGGAAGGCACGTTTTCCTTGTCTCAGTTAGCTAGCTGACTGTGTACTATTTAGCAAATGTATTTTGAAGTCCTGAAATGTTTCTATATCAGTTGAGACAGATTACAAAACACAAGTGTAAATATTTATTCTGCAGATATCCCCATTCCAGCCTTTGTTGGAGAGAGACAAAATGCTATATGATCATAATGCCGCTTAAACCATTCGAGTGATTCCTAAAGTGGCAGTCACTCCATGACAGTGTGGACAGCGAGAGAAATTTTTCACCATGATCAGGAAAATAGAATGTCAGAATGACTCATTGCAACAAATAACTTATTTTGTTTTGTAAAGTCATGTAAAAAAAAAAATGGAGCATTTAACCACCATATACTGTGATTAGCAGAGGAGTCTGTGTGGCAGATGTGCCAAAATCCTATTAAAAATTCAGACATACTCTATTAATGTTCTGGTATCTGTGCAAATGTTTGGCCACTTCAACATGTCCTCAAATTTTCACGATCATTATTTTGGTGCATTTTCATGATGATGAAGTGATTCTGATGAGACCACTTGACATCCATCCATCCATCCATCCATTTTCCGAACCGCTTGATCCTCACTAGGGTCGCGGGGGGTGCTGGAGCCTATCCCAGCCGTCTTCGGGCAGTAGGCGGGGGACACCCTGAATCAGTTGCCAGCCAATCGCAGGGCACACAGAGACAAACAACCATCCACGCCCACACTCACACCTAGGGACAATTTAGAGCGTCCAATCAGCCTGCCATGCATGTTTTTGGAATGTGGGAGGAAACCGGAGCACCCGGAGAAAACCCACGCAGGCCTGGGGAGAACATGCAAACTCCACACAGGGAGGCCGTAGCTGGAATCGAACCCGGTACCTCTGCACTGTGAAGCCGACGTGCTAACCACTGGACTACCGGGCCACCCACCACTTGACATTTCATAACTAAATAAATCAAGTGATGCCAACCTTGGATCATGAAGGAATTCTTTCAATCGGATGATTGACATCAAGAGTTGAAGTTTTGCTAAATGGAGCCTGATTAAAATGATGTCAAAATAAAATGACTAAACTGGGAATTCAATATCAGCTCTGCTGATTTGAAAGTCAAAGTTGAGGGCAATGTCCTGATAACTAGCTTTGTGTAAAATTATTTTACCTGTATGCATCGTCCAAGGCTCAGGCACAATATCATTAAGATTCTTTCAAAACACCCCAAAACAGTAAAATGTACACACAGATGCAGTGCTGAGTAGTAATTAATTGTCACTCGTGTTGTTTGTTGACAAAATCCGGTTGTCAGTCATGCTCATCTTATTTGTGTCATAAAAAGGGTGATATCAAGATTCCAGTCGATGATATGGATCTTTCTACTTCTCTTACACAGAATATTGTGATGTATTTTATCCAATATATTGATTATCACACAATGACTGTGGTGGGATTTACGATGTGATCCCCACACCTCATCAGTATACCGTAAAAGGGGGCCGTTGTGAAATCCTGTCGCTCGTACTGTACGCATTTTGGCTTGTCTCTGTAAATTCAATTAATTCAATAACAGTTTATAGTCGTAGTTAAACCTACTTCCAATAGTGCTGCGTATCCGCTCACTTTATGAGATCTTGCCACCGTATTTTATAAGCTCATTAAATATATACGTGCATGGGAATAAAACGGGCAAATAAGGACAAGCGTTCCTTTTGTCAAAGCTTCGGGCTACAGAAAGTAACATTGAGCTTAGATTAGACTTTCATATGGGAGATGGAGTTCTCCCGGCACATCTAAGCAGCAGTATATGCTGTAGGTAACAATAAGACAGGTATGGGCAGATATCCAATGAATAGAGGCACGCAGTACATTTAACCCTCAGAGGATCCGATTTTCAATATAGCCAACTTGCTTGACTCTGGCTGAGTCAACAGTTCTTTGGAGGCGGACAGATCAATGGAAGATGCATATTCTATTTGGCTGCACACCGCTGTTTGCTTTGTGTTTCTTCATATATATTTCCAATGAGCTGAAGTTCCAGAGGGCCACTCCGGACAAATTAATTTTCAATTTGAGTCTCAAAGGGGTCCATTAAGATGCTGGGACTTAATATACTGGCTGTGCCCTCCAAGGACTCACGCCACTTGACTGCAATTGTACATTTTTGCTTTTTTTTCAGTGGTCAATGGTTAACGTGCTTGAAGATTCTCATCCTTAAGCACGACCCGGGATTGAACATAATTAGGGCCCATTTCCATTTCGTTTCTTTGTCGCCATTATTCTCAGCCCAAATGAGTCATCACGACGAGGGCTTGCTCGGTCTTAGAAACTCAACCAATTGCGCAGGCTTGTTCACCCTGGTGAAAGTGAAAGTCTGATATGGCTCGCAAGCATGACCCCCAAAAACTGTCTCACTTGTGCTTTTTGGATGAGTTAGGAAAATTCAGCCATGTCTCAAGACACTGGAAGTCTGCCACTTTGGATTGAAACTGCCATTTCCAGGCACCCTTCAAACTCCTCCAAGACTGTCACGTTTTGCGAGATGGCGGAGTCGAGGACCCCAAAAAAGCAGGGAGGCAGGGAGGAGCAGGGTGGAGTGACCAAGATTTAACAAAAATGCAAACAGGAGTACACTGGTGAAAGTTATTCAAATAACTCAAAGTCCTGAAAAAACACAAGAAAACAAAGTAACAAACAAACAAAACAAAACATGACACGTGCACAGAGACACACACAGTGATCGGACCCCGACTGGTTGGGCAGGGAGTCCTTTTAACCAAACACTAACTAATGACACAATGACCAACAGGTGTGCCACTGCAGGAGGAGCCCTACAGTGCCACCTGTTGGTCACATGTGATGTTTCTCTGACATGTGATGGACCAAACCAGGAATTCAATCTTCATTATGTTTGTAAATTTTCTGCACTGTCAAAACAATGCCCAGTTGTTGAATACTTGAAAGAGCCCTAAGTGCGTCTACTGAAAAGCAGAAGTGGTTTACGAAAAGGATAGACAGAACGGCACGTGCAATTTTAATCCGGTTATTGACCAAACGTTTAGAAAACAAACTCACAATCATCACATTTACCCACAAGTTGCTGATCGCCACAACTTACTAATGGCATCCTGAGGCAGCACGGCCAACTCTATACTCTCATTTGCTAATTATGATGTCATTGAACACGTCAGAACCCTGCCTTAAAAACAAAAAAAAGCAAAACAAAAAAAAAAAAACACTTATTCTAAGTCACAGATACTACAGTAGAATGTGAGGATGGTGACCCAAAGGGGACAAAAATAATACTTCCAACTCACATGCGTATTTTGTACTGGCCCTTTTCTTTCTGGCAAATACTGGATTCTAAAACCTTTGGCATTATTTACATTTCCAATATGTGCTGCTAGAACTTAATTGGCCGGGCGGATGAATTCACACTTCAAGTTAGAAGTGCAGCAGGCACAGATCGTAGACCTGGAGCAGTTGAGGTGAGAGCTGTGCTGCAAGAAGCTGCCTTTATAAGTCTCACAACAATTTGCTCGGAATGCCGAGAGGAATACCAAGAGGAGTGTGACACGGAGAGGGCGAGCATGGTTTATTTGGTTTGAGATTGTTTATTTCCACACAACTTCGTCTGTGCTTCATCAAGCAGTTGCTGCTTTGCACCCTTCTAATATTCACTTTGATGTCAATTGTTGTCAAACGTGTGGATAAGATGAGAAGCATTCCTGGCATTTAAAAGGGCAGTTTTAGAGCCAAAAAGTTGCTTCTTCCTGCTGCAGACTAGTCAAATCGTAGGGCATTTGTGAGTTTCTTACTCCCACACCGGCTGCACGTTAGCTACATGTATGTAAACTGCAACACTACTTCTAGCTTTTCACACGGAGTAGAGGATCAGTAGCTATTTGCCAAGGCACATTCTCAAGCTATAACCCCTCCACCGTGTCCACCCAAAGGTCTCATCCCCTTTGAATGAGAGCAGAACATCTCCAATTGAAAGGCACCCGAATCACATTCCCATACATTTGCGTCACGCAAAGTGGGAGCACCTCTAGTCTGTGCTCCGAACTCCTCACATTGTCACATTCTTTCGGTCCTTTACTCGAAGCTCATGACAAGAGCTGAAGGATTCAACTCACCATTCGGTCTATTTAAATCAGTCCTATCCCCTAATTGTATTGTTTAAAGTTCTGTGTCGTAGCAAAAGAGTGAGAAGTTAGCATCCGCGGGAGTGTTTTGCTGGAGTGTTTGTTGAGCATGTCCTGAAGCTGTTGGGAGCAGTGCGCTGGGAAAACGGCACATTATGGAAGAAGAACGGGAAGGGGAGGTGGGTTTGGATGGAGGGAGGGAAGTGGCAGAAAAGAGGAAAGGGAGATCTTTGATGAGGCCCCGCGAGTGTCTCTAATGAGACGCAACGTGCTGCTCTCCTCCATTGCAAACAGCGGCGTGCCGCGTCGCTACTGTGTTCAAGCCAAAGACATAACCAACGGCCTTAATTAAAAATCACAAAATCACCATTCTGCCCCGGCGCCTTGTGAAACGCTTGCTTTCTTCCAGCAGGAAATCTCAAAGCGGGCACACAACAGGGAGACAACACAATCATCGGCTTTGTTTTGACAGTGATTTACACTTTTTATTCACGGCCTTTGTAGCAACTATTTACTTCAATGCGAGCTCAGGCGTCATGGTTTTGTTTGCCCGATGGCGCGTACACAGATTGGTCACAAAAATCTCAGTTTGGTTTGACCATGTCGGAGAAGTATTGTTACGCTTGCTCGAACAATCGATGCTGTGCCCCAATCGCTTGTGTGTCATCCACTCGAAAAGACGGCTTCCTATTCTTCGTGGGTAGTAAATAATCACCTGGGTTCATAGATGCTATTGTTCACACAGAGATCATGGTGAGCTCATTATCGATGCCATTTAAGTCTTTGGCTAAACAAAACAGCAACACCAAGGCATGCGAATAGTCTATCAGACTGATTCAAGTTTGCAGTCTATCGTCGTGTTCAATGCGTAGTAACGGTAATTACTTATCGGGAGTCTGATCTCTCAATTTTTTAAATTCTAGTTTTGTTTGAACATACACAACAAAACACAACAAGTTGGAGTTATAAAAATGGGTCCCCCATATAGATGCCCCCTTCATCTATTAAAAGACAACATGGTGTACGCCGGCAATGACATGAATCAAATAGATTCCCATTAAAGCGGTCCAACTCCAATGTCATCACATGCACCGTTGAAAGTGTTCTATTGATATTTTTTTTCCATTTTACAGTACATAACTTCTTTTTAATATTATGCCAATTACAAATAATCAAATGTGACTTAAAATAGTGCCTTCATGGTACAGTAAATACAAATCTCATCATGTTGACAGCTTGACGCTGAAATAGACTTTTATTTTACCAGTAAGACCCATGTCTCACTGTATTGGCAAAATAAAAAGTAGAGCGGTGTTTTGATTTTGAAAAGAGGATGCAACAAAATGGATTGACCAGATTATGTCTCGAGAATACAAATTGTTGAAGTCAGACGAATAGCACAATAACCACATCACAAATCTGACGAGTGGAGAAAGCCCAAGGCTGAGCTGCTTTTCTCAGGCAATGAAGACTTTTTTTTTCATAATTACATCAGTGGAAGGAACACAGAGCAAGGAATACATTTAATCGCCATCCGTCACAATATCACATGCCAATACCATATCGGGCTGGAAAGTGGCACACGAGAGAAGAATTAAAGTAGCAAAGAATGTGTCAGGGATTTGTCTGCATTTAAACACAATCTACTCTCTCCCCACTTGCCCCAAATACTACGTTTTATGTTTGTATGGATTTGTGATGATGTCGAGTCCGGACCTGTTAGCTGTTCGCTTCGGTGGCACTGTGATGTAGTGAGATGAGCAAAACGGATTTGACATTGAACAACTGCAGGAACAACTGCAATTTACTAAAATAGGTCTTAAAATAACAAACCCACTGACTGTTTTGCTCATTCGAATATTTATCTATCGACGATGTCCCTCAACCTGCTCAGGGATAAACAGTATTAACATTGTATTATTTTATAAACAGATTTTCTGTCAAATGGCATCAAACTCAATGAGTACATACAGTATTTTTCGAAATATATCTGCACGTTTATTATTATTATTATTATTATTATCCACTAGTTTTTCAATTATGCTGCTGCAATAATAAATAATTAAAACACTAAATACCGATTAAAAGATATATTTTTATAGCCTGTGCAGTGCTGTGAAATTTTGTACATTTTATTTAATAGTACTTTGTTTTTTATATACATTTTTTAAGCATACAACAAGTAAATATCTTTACATTTTTTAATGTGGTGATTTGCAGATAGCATAACCTAAATATGTCACGTATTTTAAAACATCACTGACTAAGTAAATGAGGAAACCATAAAAATGATAATTAGTGTAAAATTTTTAACTATAATGGCTTATTATGTGTACGGTTTCATTTCATGTGACCCAAAAAAAAAATTTTTTTTTAAGGATTTCTGATTAACAGGCTTCTAAAAAAACATGAATCATTGTTCATTAATCCGTCAAAACATCCAAGGTCCCTTATTAAAGTAAATTAACTCATTAATATTGTGCTTTAATTAAATAAATGCCTTGTCTGCAATTGACAAACTGATAACCAAACGCTCCAAATCCACCCAGTCACTGGTTACCCGTACTGATATTGCATGCTAAACACAATTTTACATAATTTTACATGCACTGCCCTGCGAAGAAGGAAGATGCCTCAAATGTGGATGAACACCAATTAATGGCGGTAGATTTTTATTTACTTATTTTTTTAAAGGGGTGACAAAGTGGTTTACAAACTTGCTACCACCGGGAGAGTTACTAAAGAGGATGACGAAACGATGTCCCACGTTTCATAATAATGAAATACACGTACACTGATCAATGAGGCATAAGAGGAAAAGCCATTGATCTTTGGCGAGCAACTATTCCGGCATTATAAAGCCCGCAGCAGCAACTGTGACTAATCATAAATCCAGTTTTGGAAAAATGATACAAATATGCTGAATTCATTGCCAGAAGCCAAATATTTACTATATGTAATTTTCTTTTTCCAAAGCTCCTAAATGTTGTGAGTTGGGGGAGGAGGGAGACACACTATGTTATTTTGAATTCATTTCAAGCCAAAGAGCAAATCCAATAATTATGGATGGCAGTGACACCGTACATGAGTACGCTACATGCTCGTTGATTTTCAGTGATATAACATGATCGCAGCAGGAAGATGAACTCTGAAGTGTACAGAAACATTTAGTCTGAGAATTTGGGAGCAGATGGTGGAACTTTGCATTGGAAAAATTGCATGTGATAATTAGGATAAGAGAGCAGTCTCTCCCACAAGTGTGAACTAACTGACAACCTTGCCAATTTTTAAACTGCTCATAAGGACTTAAAATTATCTTTGGAAGTGAGATCCATTTGGAGTTGGTCGACTCCTAATCTTTTAATTTTATATATTTCATGTCCGGTCTCTCTGTTGCCGTGGTTACGTCGAGACAAAGTATCACCGAATGAAACAGGCACCCAAATCAGAATGATCCCGAGCACAATAAAGATGACAGGACGTCTGAGTAGCAACAGCTGAGCTTCAACGATAACCGCAGGCCACCAATCGCCCAACTCACCATCCAAACTTGACAAATGAAGAGAGAGGAGAGATGACATATATGACGACCCCATCATCTCGGCTTCGCGAGATATGACTCAAAGAGCTTCATTCTGTCACCGCGCACGCACGCGCACACACACACACACACACACACACACACACACACACACACACACACACACACACACACACACACACACAAAACATGATTCTTCATTAATTGTGACACCTTTATGCTACAAATCTAAAAAGAAGGTACAGATGCACATGAATTTAAAGGAATATTTGCAAGGGGACATTTTTGACTATCCAAAATTAGATAGAAGGCTGCAGTTTTGCAGAGCAGCATTTTTTTTTTTTTACACTCATCAAAGAGCTGGTTAAATTTAAAGGTCCGTATTTATTTCACTGATGCATGATTTAGCCTACACCAGATGTGGTTAATTAACCATGTTTACAGCCTTATTTGAATCATTTTGATTATTTTACATCTAGGCCATAATTAAAATTAATAAAAGGGTTTCCAATGCAAAATTGAAAAAAGTTTTTGGAATACTGTAAACCCAGAGGTGAATTTATAACACAACTAGCCATCTATCTGTTTATTTTTCATAGCGCTCATCCTGCTCTGGGCCACCGGGAGCTGGAGCCTACCAGAGTGGACTATGTCACTGAGTGGGAATTGAACCGAGGCTGACTTCACTGAAATTAGGTAAATGTAACACTAAACTATCAGCGTCTTCATAACACCACTTGTGTCCTTTAAAAGTTCCCCAGATTCATTTCTCAGGACGAATGAAGGTAGCACATGACAAACAATGTTCTCTCTATGCGACTTCCCGTAAATGAATCATGCTCTGTTGATTCCATATGTTCTTGGAGTCAGCGGCGACACATAATAACCCAAATCTGTCTTTTTTTTTCCAGGCCACCTCCCTCTGATGTATAGCCACTGTGAGTTATTCCAAAGGACTCTGGGCGGTTCGCGTTATATTTACTTTTGTGCTTCACGGGCACAGCCTGTGTAACTTTGATAGCGGGCACTTTTGCGGGCTTTGTGGACACAAGAGATGGTCAGCATGCAAGCACACAAAGCTGGTTCTCATGGAAGTAAATGTACCAGCGTGAGATAGACACACACACATGCGCACAAGGGCAGAGGTGAGTGAGCACCGGGCTTGCACGTTGCAGTGGTGATTGATACTGCGGTGAAGAAAGTCGCACGGAGAAGGTGAGAACAGTGGCTCCTGGCTTGTCCGCAAGAGTGTAAATCAAATCTAAGCAGGAGCTGTGTGCGCTATGACAACACATGTCCCAAAGCATGTGAACACAGGTCTTTCATAACACTGACACTTGAGTAGCTGGAGAAAAATGTATCCCGTACTTAACTTGTTTTTTCTGTATGATGTACATTTACATGATAACCCAGTGTTGGTTGAGTTAGTTGTAAAATCTAAACAGCGGAATGGCAACACATGTGATGTATAAGTACGATGTAGGGGGTGGACACCATCGTGTAAATCATGCTCTTCAAGGGTGACGGTAAGTGTTAGCACATGTACGGGAATATTTGGCCGGCTAATGAGCATTATGCTGTGAAGCAATTAGTCGATAAAGCCAATCTAGGCAATGTATCAATGCCTTTGTCTTTACTTTGTTGTTGGCCCTTGACACTGTCCTAGCATGAAACTTTGCAAACGTGGACTCTGGAGCAGAGAGAAGAAGCCTCCAAGGTTAGATAAGCGCGAGCTAGCTAATACGACAGAACACGGATGGATTTAAAACTTCACCAAAAGCAAAAACACCCTGGTCACCCTTCTGGAGTTGGCCTGTGTACAGTGTGTAGGTTTAAAAAAAAAAATCCGGTAGGTTAAAGTAAGTTATGCTCAACTAAACCTTTCAGTAGGTTAACACAACCGCATTAGCATCACTCTGATATGCTTTCAATAAAATTTATATGACTAAAGTGCTTTGGATAATATATAACGTAGCTATAAGTGCTATAATATTGCACGCCACTTACTATTATGATCAAATTGGATTTTTATTTTTTGGACTTTTATCCCATTCGAGTTGATTCGGAATTCAACGGTTAAATGGTTAACATATCATAAAAACGAAATCTGAGCTCTCCCCCTATATATACATATAGTATATGGATAGGCCCAACACTCTGGAACTTTCTCACTGTGACATACATATTGTACCTTCAGAGAAAGATGGAAACAAACAACCCATTGATCTAAAGATAGGCAGGCATCGCAACAGTAGATAAGCTTGTAGAACTCCATAAGACATTATGAGCTGACCTAACATTTAATAAGCCATTACAACTACTGCAAACATCAACCCAGTCAGTTAAAACTTTGTTTGCTATCTGACCAGAATGCATTTTGATCTGCCCGCACTGGAACTCCCCCCCCCCCAGCCCCCCTCCATAAAATTATAGGGTGTCATAACGTCTCACTTAGAGAGCGAGGCGTGAGAGGCAAAGCTTGTGAGCAACTGTGAGAAATTCATTTGATGCATTTCACATAGATTTCACTCCCACTCCACAATATTTTACAGGCAGCATTAAGCCAAAAGCAACAAGTACCTTGTTACCACTTGACTATCATTCAGCCCCCCCTGCCCTGTGTAAAAGAATATAACCACATTTCTGTGTGTTTCGAGACACATGACAACAACTGTTTTGTCCTGGTTACATGACACACAGTTGAACACAAAATGCAGCGCCACCAATGATGATCACTGTCACATAAACACATGCATGCTCTCTCCAAACACAAGCAACCATGCTGAGCGTTAAGCGGCGGGACCCAGATGGCCACCACCTGGGGTGTGGTGATAGGACCCGGACAGGATCTGGCATACACACGTCCACACGCACACGCAGATGGAGACACACTGCGAGTTGCTGGGAGATGGACATGCTTACTATTGGTTTGCTCAGATCAATGATTCACAACCTGGTCATCTGTTGTGAGGGGTTGGGGTTTGCACCATATGAGCTGGATGACTGGCTTGGCGCATTGGTCACATATCACTGTTTGTATTCACGGAATCCATTTGAACAATTAATTTCATTTAAAAATAGATCCCCGTGAAGAACCTCCTAATCAGGATTTTGTATTTACATGTCATCACGTGGCCTGCATGCGCTCTGCCCAGCTTCAAGGCCGTTGCCAGCATGCTCTACCCCATCGGAGTAGCGAACGACAAGAGGACGATTCTGACCCCAGCGCTACAGAGCGCCTAAAAGCCGCAGAGACTTGGGGACACTCAACATCCAAAAAGAAAACAATTCGTATTTCACCACAATAGATACATCTGGTTGGAATCGAGACTCAGATTCATCTTCTGATGAGTCTCGACAGTGGAGAAGCCAAGACGGGAAGTCATGTTGAGTGGCCTCTATGGACAACTTGGCAATCACAGCGAGGTCAGTCCTGGAGGGCAGATGAATTTTTGAAGATATGGTGGAGCTCACCCAGGAAGCTGGAATGGAGTTCAAACCATTAAAAGCTTGGTAATAAAACAAGTCCACTTCCAAGGTTGCTTCCAGTTTAAAATGATTGAAGACACCATCCCACAGTCACAACGGTACAGAGCAGACCTATTCAACAGAGCAAGCGTTAGGGGATGTTCAACCAAGCAAAAGACTCGCTAAAGACCGTGGAGAGGAGTGACCTGCTTGGCAAGTGCAAGGCTTAAGGGCTACCAACACGGCGTCCTTCCTTCCTGTGGCTACTGCTTGTGTATGAGGTTTCCTTGACAACAGTGGAAGCTTTGGAAAGGAAAATAAACAAGTTCCTTAGGAGGTCCCCTGAATGTTTGGCTGCATTGGTCTCCGCAGCTTTGCAATGAATAAGGTTTCCTGATGGGTAGTGGGGTTAAATACCAGAAGAAAATTGAAGTAAACACAACAGCGTATAACTGTTAGCATAGCATGGAGCATCATTTTGAGCCTCATTTGAATGAAATATAGTGCTTCATTTTTTTTTGTGCACATCCTTACTAAATTGCAGTTTGAAAATTGAATCTGTCGTGTGTGGTTAAGTATTCATCCTGGAAAATTGCTGTAATGACTCAGATTCGGTAGAATTTGCCCAGAAAATGCCAAATTAAATTCGGGAGGCGGCCGGACCAAGTTGGCTGTCAACGCCGCGAAGTCACGGCAACGCCTCTTGCAAGCTAATATGGCCAGTGCATGTAATGTCGTGGCGTCTCGACAAATAGGTTATTATAAGTTTGGATGTTTTTTGTTTTTGCTTTTTAAACCGCCTATCATTTTCCTTTTGACCGAAACAGGTACACTTTTATGGATTGCATAACACCATCACATCTGCTTGTAAAGTTTTGGAGTTCATGACCTTATCAGGCCTCCTTGGAGCAAGCCTTTTCCTCTCTGCCTATCCCGCAGTGTTTAAGTCACTGTTGGGGGAAAAAAAATGATGGGGCGGATATGTTAATTTTCATAGGCAATTAATGCCGAACACCCCAGAAGCCATTTAAGTTTCTTGGCTTATTAATTATGCACTTTGTACATACTAAAATATCCTCCTATGTTGAAAAAAATCAGCTCATTAGTGTCTCCAAAATATTGGTCGTTTTTCTTCTTAAGACCTTTAAATAGGACAAGCGGGTGTTGAAAAAGTAAGCTAAGTTCTCATTTTTTGCATTTATTTTTGTTGCTTTTTATCATTATTTAAAAGCACAGATTAACTGTAATGAGGTTCTTAAGACACACACGCACACACACACTAACACAAAAAATGTGCATTGGCTCACTATGTCAATGTTAATGACCAGGCTCGTATCCAACTTTCATCAAACTCTTGACTTTCTCAGCATTTCTCCCAAAGCAGACCATATTCAAACTGGTCTTTCTGGAATGAAAGCAGAGGTAAAGGAAGGCAGGCACAATAAACAGTGTCAGCATTAAACATTGTCATAATACAAAGTATTAATGTTACGGTGTAATAGTCCATCCAGAGCCTTTCGGAACTCTGGGCAGATTTCATCCACCCCCTGGGCTTTGCCACCAAGAAGGAGCTTTTTAACCACCTCGGTGACTTCAGCCCAAAATAACGTAGAGCCCGCCTCAGAGTCCCCAGACTGCTTCCTCAAAGGAAGGTGTTAGTGGAGTTGAGGAGGTCTTTGAAGTATTCTGCCCACCGACTCACAACGTCTCAAGTCGAGGTCAGCAGCGCCCCATCCCAACTATACACAATGTAAATGGTGCACTGCTTCCCCCTCCTGAGATGTCAGATGGTGAACAAGAATTTCCTCGAAGCCATCCGGAAGTCTGCTTCCATGGTTCGGGGGTTGCCGCCACGACGGGCACCGACCATCTTACGGCCACAACTCCAATCGGCCACCTCAACAATAGAGTAGCGGAACATGGTCCACTTTGACTCAATGTCCACTGCCTTCTCGGGGATGTGGGAAAAGATCTGCCGGAGGTGGGAGTTGAAACTCCTTCTGACAAGGGATTCTGTCAGATGCTCCCAACAACCCCTTACAATACGTTTGGGTCTGCCAGTTCGCAAAGGCAACCTACCCCGCCATCGGACCCAACTTACAACCAGGTGGTGATCAGTTGACAGCTTCACTCGAGTGTCCAAAGCCTGCGGCCGCAAATCAGATGATACAACCAGAAAGTCAATTATCGAACTGCCAAGGGTGGTGTCAAGTCCACATATGCAGACCCTGATAATTGAACATGGTCTTCATTATGTTTTTTATTGGTACCAGAGCCCAGGCAGTGTGTGGAGTCTGACTATGTCAAGTCGGAATTTTTCTGCCTCACACACCAGCTTGGGCTACTTGCTACTGCAAGAGAGTTTACATTCCATATCGTTAGAGATAGCTTTTATCTCTGATCGGTGGTCCGATCTCCGGCCTTTGGCCACCGCCCAGTTTATTTTGCAACCGACCCGTTTAGCTCTTCCCATAGGTAGTGAGCCCATGGGAAGGGGGACCCACGTTGCCTATTCAAGTTGGGCCCGGGCGGGCCCCGTGGATGAAGGGGCAAGGGAGAACGCCATCCAATGTTTTTATTCATCATCAGCATTGTTGATGAATAATAGTTGTCTCCTACTGTATAGTTTGAGAGAAGATTTTGAGAACACATCCCCGTTTAGAACAAATATCATCTATTTAATGGGGAAAAAAAGTAATTTATTTCCTGTAACTTCATCAGAAAAAACATACAACTGTCAGAGATCAATGTGTGATTATTGATACGTCTTACATGTCTGGCAGTGTCATCAGTTTGAATAAAGAAATATGTTTCCTCAAATAGATTTCCATTTCTACCACTAGTTAAGTTCAAATCGGCCACATGCGTCCTAAGATGCAAGATACTGTCTGCAATTATGCAACTAAACACCTGCTGCCTCGCTTAAGGAAATAACATATGTAGAAGATGCCCTTGGATCACCGTAACAGTTGGTTAAACCTCCATTGTATGCTTGGCTGTCATCGTTACTCTAGAGGTTGTTGGAGTTTGTAGTTTTCGCAACCCATTTGAAGGAAACATTCGTAGCCACTGCAGTCTGGCCTAACAATGACAAATCCCTGAGATGCGGCGCTTCCTCACAGTTGACAATGACAAATACCCGAGGCTATTTTTTTCTTGATAAGTCTATTTTGGGACTTGTTCTAAACTCACCGCAGAAAAGTGGATCTCTTAAGGAAGTGGGTTCGTCACCCATGTGGATTTCATGTCTCAACTTACGTAAGAGGTGACAGTCAAGTCGTGTTACATGGAATAACTAAGTCCAAAGTGATGTGTGATGCCTTTTTTGGGTGTTTCCACATCTCCCACAGGAAGCTTCCTCATGGGTGATGTGGACGGTGACATAGCCAAAAGGTAGTTGTTTAAAAAAAAAAGTAAAAATAAAAATCCCACAACTCATCATCCAGTTGCTTTGCAGTCACCAACGCCTGCAGTTGTACTGTTGTGTTCATGTCCCTATTTTGGTTGTATAAAGATTATCCATGACCTCCCAGGTGTGTCACAAAGCCGACAGATAAATTGTTGGGAGAAGTGAGTGCGGGTTCATAAACTGTGAAATTGATTCATAATGGACTTTTTGATTCATATAAACAGTTTAATATGTGTGAAAGAAAAAACATCCATCTGGCATACACACAATCTGCGGTCTGACATCATTGGAAGACAACCTGATAGTGTCAGTTGATTAAATATGACACTAATCCCTTTTTTTTATTTTCAGTTTGATCCTATCAAGATTTTATCTGCAATCTTCTGTGACATCTACACAGTTAACACCATAATACCGGAAACAAAGTATGATGAAACTACAGTTCATTCACATTTTAACCATTTAGATATACGATATATACTGTATTGTGAATCTTTCGAGCTCATTGCTGCCGATACCCATTTATATTCTCAGCCCCTCATCATGGTACTCCTATAACATCTTGCTGTAATAAAAAATGCAACCAGGCTTCTTTTTTTTTGGGGGAGGGGGGGTACGAGAGGGTGACTTTTTCCTCTGTGTCTCACTCCAGTGGTCCAAAAGGTCACAGGGTCCTGTTTACCTCCGTGAGAATCCATAATGCATGCTTTGTATCATTTACTTAAGGGACTCCCTCTGCCACTCATAACTGGCTCGGCCCGATGTGACAGCGAGGCCAGAGGAGGGAGAAAATAACCAACTATCACGAAGCTCCTTGGGAAATACTGTGCATACATATTGTGCACACGTACCTGTATGCATGTACAGGTGCCCCGTATGAAGCACACTTCATGTCTGTTTCAGGTACTCTGCAAACATTTGTTTAGGACTCAAGTTGTGACAAATGAAGGATCTTGAAATGGACACAATATAGGAGCATTGATTTGCATTGGTTCTACTCTTTCCACATTAAAGGGGACATGATGCACATTTTTTCACAATTTAAAACAGTTTCTAGGTGCCCTAATACCATTTCTGTGATAATGTGTCATCAGAAATACCCCAAGAATGAAGAATTCTAAGGCTGTAATTATTTTTGTCTTGTTGGAATTAGCTGTCTAATGACTTTGGTCCATTAGGTGAGCCCAATGTTCAGAACAAGCATGGTGAAGCAGCGATTAGCTGTTGTGCTGCACACAAATAGAATAAGCTGCCAACAGAAGTCAATTCAAATCCAAGGGTAAATGCTTTTAAATCCAGGTTTAAAGCATTTAAAACATATTTTTGTTCTTGCACAATAGACTCTTTTGGTAAATTTAATAAGGTTCTCTTTTATTGCTTTACATTGCTTTTAAATGTCATCCACCGTTTTGTTTGTAAATGCGTTTTAATGTTGCAATTTGCGTTATAGCAAACACATGACTCGACCTGAAATGGGCTAGATAAGCGCAGGCCACTACGCCAATGGGCCAATGCAAGTCTGGCTTTCCTTTCCTTACAGAAATTCACTTTTACCTTCACAACATAGACAGCTTCACTGAACATCTAGCAGGCCAATGTAATGCTACTCTGTCCATCGAACAAAACTGAATGCAGCCTTGCATATTATTGGTTTTGAAATGATTGTATTTTCGACGGTGCAAGTCCGGCTTCGGGACTCTGGCATTTGCTTGAAAATTGTAGCTTTCATCAAGCCACGGTTGAAGCAACTTGTGTGGAGGTAACATGTAAATTATACACACAATTTGCAAAATTCGCAGCATTTCGCTTACAGACGCATTTTTAGAAATAGGCAGATCACAAAAGATTTACTGTTAATTTCACAGGCAAATTCAATTTCCATAATATATCCCCCTTAAGAAACCATCCGTTAACATTTCACTCTTTAGGCAACATTTACCGCTTGTATTTACGTTGACATTTAATGATTGTATGAGGCGGTTGGGTGGCTTGCACTTATTTTCGACAAAAATCTAAAAATTCATAGTGATTTAAAAAAAAAAAAAAGATCTTCTATTTGAGTTATCAAAGCAAATACAGTCTTTACAAAATCCATGCCATCAATTACAAATAGCAACAGCTAAGGCATCAGCAGTAAATAGAAGAATCATTTAGTCATATTTAATTATCAGTAGAATAAGTAGGGCAGAAAATGAGGCTAGATGCCCATCCAAAGTCATCATATGGACAAATCGAGGGTTGCCTCAGCATGAAACCTGAGCACGAGGTGCCGGACCCTCATTGGCCTGCAATTGTGTGTGTATGTGGGTGTATGCCCGCGTATGCATATGCTTCATTCTCTGAGCAGGCTGCATGTATGTGTACGCATGTGCGTGTTTGTGAATGTGTGTGCCCATGTGTCAGGGGACCTTGGCACCTGCTGATGAAGAAATCAAGTCAGACAATCCCCCCATGGTCACAAGCTGCCCTTACACCCCACGCTTCCTTCTTAGCAGTCTGTTACATTGGCCTCGGCAATCATCGTACAGAGTGGGATGATAAATATGTATCTGAATACAAAACACACACACACACACAGTTAGACTCACCTCTAGATAGACATTTCTTGACGTGCCTGTCCATTAAATGCGGATGTTATCGGTTCTTATCAACCACCGAACATTTCAGACAAGGCCCGTTATGCCTTTGAGGTGCTGTTCAAATACGTCTATCATTCTGGCAGCAGAAATCACTCAAGGTGATTACAGGACGGCAAGCCATAGTCATTTCTAGATCTGCAGCATTTATAGCCTTAAATGAAATGCCAGCGGTTTGGAGGTTTGAACCCGTCTGTAATAAATTGAAGGTTTCGCTCGACTTCAATCAACAAATACTTTTGCCTGGTTGATTCACACGAGCATAAAACTCTTAAAATGATTGCCATTTAGAACCTACACTTTTAACCATAAAACAAATCAAACTATAAAAGGCGAGAGGAGACCGTGTCTATAGAGCGGGACCATCTGTTTTATGATACAGCATCTGCTTTGAGACCACAGCATTAAATGTAAATTGTTCCTCGGCGTTTGGGAACACCGCTAAGAGCGAGTGGAGCTTGGCCGCATGCAGCTTTTTCAAAATGAAGAGCTCAAGTTGATCGCTGCGAGTGGCGCTCAGAAGTCGTTCATCCCCGACTCTATTTTAGTATATATTAGTACATTATCTCCGTGAGTCACCAAGTCAGCCACAAAATGCTTCTTTTGCCCTCCTGGGAGTTAAGATCAGGGGATGTCGTTAACATTGGTCACCTGTGGGCTTGTGAAGCCCTTTGAGACTGTTTGTGATGAAGGGCTATTTAAATTAGTTAGTTAGTTAGTTAGTTAGTTCCGCCCGCTCCTATTTGGAACATTGGGCGACGAGCCTCCTCCATTTGTTCCGGTCACTGGCGACCCTTCTTGCTCCATGCCAGCTGACACCCATCTCACTGAGGTCTTCTTTGGCAGTCTGTCTCCACGTCTTCTTTGGCCTACCTCTCTTCCTCTTTCCACCCTCTGGCATCCAGTCCATGGCCACACTTGCCGGTCTCTCTCTTGGCAGCCGGAGTACGTGGCCGATCATTTTCCTTCTCCTTTCAGAGACAATGTCTGACAGTTCAGCCACTCCTGCCCTCTTCATCACCTCCTCGTTGGTGATGTGGTCTCTCCATGAGATCCTCAGGATGGATCTCAGGCAACGCCGATGAAAGACATCTAACTTGTTGGTAATGTTGGCTGTCTTCATCCATGTCTCACAGGCGTAAATCGCTGTTGGGATAACCACTGACATATAGAGGCGTAGCTTGGTGGTCGTAGTGATGGCTTTCGATGACCAGATGTTGCGGAGGCGTTGGAACACTCCCACAGCTTTACCAAGTCTACTGTTGACGTCTTTCTCCACACCACCTGTATTTGAGATGTTACTCCCAAGATATGTGAAGCTGTCAATGTACTCTATGTCATGTTGGTGTAGAGTGAGTGGTTGAAGGTGTTGGTGCTGTCCGACGGCCATGGCCTTGGTCTTTTCCTGGCTAATTCGTAAACCGACCTTAACTCCGTGCTCATGCAGATTGTTGTTCAACTCCTGGAGTGCGGGCTGGGTGTGACTTAACAGAGCCAAATCATCTGCAAATTCCAGGTCAGCTAGTCTGCTCCCTCCCCACTTGATACCAACTTTTTCCCCTGTGATGGACTTCCTCATCACAAAGTCAATTATGATGATGAAGAGTAGGGGTGACAGAATGCAACCCTGTCTTACACCAGTGACAATGTCAAAATCATCAGTTGTGCCACTGTTGGTTTTGACACAACAGGTTGAGTTGTGGTACAATGACCTGAAGATGTTGATGTACTTGAGGGGTACACCATACAGCTGGACGATCTGCCACAGTGACTCCCGGTGGATGCTGTCGAAGGCTTTCTTGAAATCGATATAGTTGATCATGAGTGGTGTCTGAAGTTCTTGGCACTGCTCTATGATGTTTCGAAGGGTAAAGATCTGTTCGGCGCAAGACCTTCCCTTCCTGAAACCGGCTTGCTCTTCCCTCAAGATGTTATCCACTTCATCTTTAAGGCGATGTAGCAGGACACTGCAGAATACCTTGCTGGGGATTGACAGCAGTGTAATGCCCCGCCAGTTATTGCAGTCTGCGAGGTTTCCCTTCTTAGGAAGCGTGACAATGACCCCACGTCTCCAGTCGGCAGGAACCTCTTCAGCATGCCAAATCAGGTTGAACAGGTGGGTAAGGCTCTCCACAACAGCGTCTTGGCCATGTTTCAACATCTCGGCAGCTACCTCATCGAGTCCCGGTGCCTTGTTGTTCTTAAGGCCCTTGATTGCTCTGGCAACCTCAGTCTCGGATATCTCTCTCGATGTAATATTTAGAGCTGGAGCTGGTGTCTCTTGATCGAAATTGAAGAGCACGGGAGGCATTGGTTGGTTGAGAACCTCCCTGAAGTGTTCCAGCCATCTTGCTTCTTGCTCCTCGTCGCTTAGAAGTGTCCTGCCATCCTTGCTCCTGATTGGCACGCTAGAGTTGCTCCTGGAGTTGGTTAGCTCCCGCACGATCTTGTATAGGATGGTCGTGTTGTTGTTCTCGGCTGCTTCCTGTGCCTCTCTTGCTTTCTCTTCTAGCCACTGTCTTTTATCCTTCCTGCAACTCTTCTTCACTGCCCTGTCCAAGCGCCTGTACTCCTCGTCTTCCATCCTCCAGCTCCGGAGCCTCCTCTTTTGTTCTCTTTTTATCTTGGCCACTTTCCTTTCATCAATCAACTTCCAGGTGTTGTCTGTTATCCATCTCTCTTTGTTGGTACCCCTCTTTCTGCCGATAACTGCTTCTGCAGTTTCAGCAATGGCACATGAGAACATACTCCACTGCTCCTCAATGTTTGCAAGGTGTTGTGATACCTTGAGCTTCCTACTCAACTCCTCACAGAAGCTTTCTGAGATGTTGTTATCCTTCAGCTTGTCCACTGCGTAAGGTCTCTTGGGCTGCACCTTTTTCACCTTCTTCAGCTTCAGCTTGATTTTACTCACCACAAGGAAGTGGTCTGAACCCACATCTGCACCTCTGTGGGAGCGAACGTCGAGCAATGACGAGCGCCACCTTGTGTTGATGCAGATGTAGTCCAGTTCGTTCTGGGTCCCGCCACCAGGTGAAACCCAGGTTACTTTGTGGATCCGCTTGTGCTCAAAAAAGGTGTTGCCAATGCTGAGGCCGTTGGTACTGGTTAGCATCAACAGTCTCTCCCCGTTGTCGTTCATGGAGCCTGCAGACCCATGTGGTCCAACTGTGGCATTCAGGCCCCTTCTGTCATTATCCAGTTTTGCGTTGAAGTCTCCAATCAGAATTTTGATGTCATGTCTGGGGATCTCCTCAAGCACGGTCTGGAGCTGGTTGTAGAAGGTGTCTTTATCGTCCGCTGAGGCAGCTTCGGTTGGGGCATAGACTTGTACGATGGTTACTTTGGCATATCTGGTGTAGAGCCTTGCTGTAATAATCCGTTCATTCACCGGCTTCCATCCAATCAATGCTTTTGCTGCACTATTGGAGAGGATGATACCGACTCCATGGGAATGGTGGTCTTGCTTCCCAGAGTACAGAAAAGTTGCTCCATCAACCACGAGACGCCCTTGCCCCGTCCACCTCATTTCACTAACGCCTAAGATGTCCAGGCGATAGTCCCTCATATTCTTCAGCACCTGGTCCATGCGACCAGACTGGAACATTGTGCGCACATTCCAGGTGCCTACTCTGGTGTTGGTTTTGGTTCCAAAGATCGGGGTCATCAGGGGTCGGGCTTCCTGCTGGATTTCACCCGGCCCCGTCATAGATACATCCAAGGATGTGCCGTCTCTTCTTCGCCATGGTTTACCGGAATGGCTTCCTCTCGTCGTTTCTGTAACAGGTTTTGTTTTACAGGGTGAGGTTGTTAACCTCACGCCCAACCCCCAACCTGGAGGACCAGTTGGATGCAGTTTAACGTCGTACCCAGGACTGAATTATTTAAATGAATGTACGATTTGAGATGAAATGGCAGACTGGCGGAATGGTGACGATTCTTTTATCATCCCTGTGAATCAGCTTTCGTTGAGTGAGTGCGGGGATGACACTGCTGACTGCAAACCTTTTTTTGAGCCAAGGCACACTTTCATTGAAAAAAATCTTGCGGCACACCACTAGCTGAAAATGTGAAGAAAAAAAACCCTGCTTATTTTAACAATTAACATGTTATATTGTTACTATAACCCTTTTTTAAACATTGAAGAAAGACGTTATAACAGCTTGAATTGGAATCAAATGAACACAAAGAAAAAAGTATTTTGTAATTTTTCATATTTATTGTTTCACTGTCGTCCTGCCTTCATGCGGTACAAATTCATTGGTCTCTATTGGTCGAAACACAAGGCAATTGGCTAGCTGTTGCTGCTCCCTAGCGGTATAGGAGGGTACTTCACGATTACTTTCTGGGCGATAGACCGCACAGGCATACGAACTGAATATTTTACCATGGCACACCTGACAATGTCTCGCACAGGGTTTGAAAAACACTGGTTTAGGCAACGATGAAGAACAGGGATAAGGAACTCTGGTTCCTCGAAAGCCGTTTCCTGCCTTTTTTATATCCCGCCCTACTTCAACACACCTGATTCAAACGATCAGCTCATCGGCAAGCTCTGTAGAAACCTGAAACAATCATGATCAAATGAATCAGGTGTGTTGGAATAGGGACAGATATAAAATAGGCAGGATATGGCTCATGAGTAATTTCCTCTGACGGACCGGTCATGTCTTCCGATGATGAAGTGTTTTTCAAGTAGAAAGTAGGAAGCAGGAGTTTTGTTCCGAGAAAATGCCATTTTCATGGAGTATTTAAATGAAATGTACACAATGTGTGCCTTCAGCTCTTAAGTTCTAACTGCAAAATTCTGAGCCTCAGCTGTGTCACTCATCTCTGCGTGCGTGTATCAGCAAAGTGGAGAGGAAAGGCTCAATAGATCGCTTTGTATGGCTAATTTACTCGGCTCATTGAATATTGAGGCACATGTGTGATTGCCAATACTGGCTGCGCTGGTCTTTGTTATGCCTCGCAGCCTACAAAATGGGAGTGAGCAATGTACTCGGAGAGGAGAAAATAGCACAAAATGCAAAGACCCTTTTCACGGCAGCAATTTGTGCTTGACGAGCGTACAAATCAGTGAAAGCGGTTTCAAGGTTTATTACAAGTGCAAATGAGTTTAACTTAAGTGATTTTTTTTTATTCAGTGTGAATAAAAAGATTAAAAAAAGGGCATTGTGCAATTATATTAGGCCATTAAGTGTTATTTCAGCAAACTATGCTGTTTTAATAAAGATTCCCAAGTCTCTTTATTAAAAATTAAAAAACTGTAATAAAGGCTACCAGTATTTAATGTGATTTCCACTTACCCTCTACTTTTGTCACCAACTCAAATATTTTCATCCATTTCTGTCGCACTTCGGACAAAAGGCAATGTACACCATACACCAATTACAGCTATAGTAATAGCATGCAGTCAAACTTTGTCTGTCTTAAAATGTTTATTATCTGTACAGGCAATGAAGTACAATCTAGTGAGAAATTACGCTTCTACATTTTGACATCTTAACTGAGACAAAAGTGCAGCGTCGGATAGAGGAGTTGTCAAATCATTTTGTCGTTGCACCTACATTGTCACCCAGGATTAAAAAAAATGTATGTCACTGTTAGAAGTAAAACAAACACCATTCACCCCCTCGCATATTTTTGAGAAGGCCTTATGGTGACGATGGAGTAAAGTTTGGCCCACTCTGTTCTTTATTCTACGATGCCAAGCATTTGTGTTATCAAGAGTTCTATAGTGTTTGTGAAGTAAGAACATGTGCACAGCTGCGCGCTTTTCTGGCACCAACATGAAGATTTCAAACAAATCCCTCGAAATACCTCACAGCTTCCCTCCATGGGGGAATGCGGAGCGCTAAGGTTAAGCATTGGAGCCCATTGTTCTGTACTCGTCTTGCCTTCGCATGCTTGAATGTGGCGGTAGTACGAAGGACTATGGATATATATATAATACGAACATCTCGACATTCCTCTACCCCAATTGAGGAACTCAATGCTCCGGCGCATCCTCTCAAATGGCCACTTTAGCTTTTGTTGAATTGTGCTCCAGTGCAATCTCGGCCATTGTCAGATGCAGTTTAGAGGCTATTTCTTAATGGTGCAGCCATCGCTCTCTGTCCTGTTTTCCCCTCTTCCAGTTTCTCCGTTCTTTATTGGGTTCCGACGTGCTCTCCCGTCTTTGAACGGAAGCCTTCCTCCCATGCTGCTTCAAGGACAGGGAGTGCTGTTAAAACAACTACATAGGCAAAACGAAACCACTTTAGATGATGATGTTAAGCATTTACATTGTCAACTTTGTTTCCGTCATGTCTGTCTTTTTTTTTTTTCCACTTTTTTTTCCAGCTGGAGTGGAGGCCGTTTCCCTCCATCAGGCACACCCGTTCAACGCCTCATTTGTATTCTCGGTGTAACTTTACCTTGCCGTTTGGAAGCGCTATTTGTTTATGCCTTCTTTTTTTTCTAGCTCCTTGTGACTGGTGATTTCTATTTGTACTTTGTTGCTTCTGAGTTTCACTCTCGGCTCAGGCCCTCCTGTAAATTCAGCTGCCAAGGCTCCAGTGTTATAAAAATGGATGAAGCAAACCAAAACGGCATCACTTACCAATGGTGGGAGCCAGTCTTGAGGTTGAATTAAAGAGGTAAGATTTAGCGCTTGTTGGAAACGAGTCACCAACAATATCAAATATGACCTGATAATGATGAAGTGTTCCGGTACACTCTGACGTGTGATTCCTCTTTGTGTCATTCCATGTTTATTCTCTGGGTTAGCAACGCTATTTATTAGTTGTGCCCAGTCTGCTTCAATTTCATTTCATTCTTCCTTAATGGTTCTTTTTTGTCATTTTAAACTGCAGTTTTCATTGATGAAAAGCAGGATGCAAACCACATAATGTAAATTTATTAGCGTCATTAAAAGTCATTTGTACATCTGGAGGCCTCCCATTGTCTGTAATCAAGAAAAGAAATACCACTATATGAAGAAATGCAACATTTTCCATCTATCACGGACCCGAACGAATACTATCTGAATTTTATGAAAAAGCCAGAGGAGAGCAGAGATAGAAGAGTGCCGGAAAGTTCCAATCTGAAGAAGGCTTTCAAGATCTGATGAACGCCCGCGCTGTTTATATGCTCCGTGCGGAGTCTCTGACCATCTCGGTGCACGGCTGCAATCGAACGTGTCGCCACTATATCTGGCCTGGATAACAAGCACTGAGCTGTCAGACAGTGTCTAACCCTCCGAGGATAGCTTCGTGTCAGGCCCTCATCTTGCTGATGGACAACTATTGGCCAAGAGAGAGAGAAAGAGGGAGACAGAGAGAAGAGAGACTGTGGATAGGGAAAAGAAGCTCACAGGTTAAGAAAGTCTGAGTCACTGATTGACAAAGTGTGAGTGAGAGAACCACTTTTTTTGGCCAGATCACAGCAAAGCAAGCATTATCGGCTGGCAAGCTCATCTCATTGTATGAATTAGGCTATTTGAATCAGATGTGCTAGAACTGAGAGACATCCAAAACAGGCTGGATAGGGTCTCTCATGGACCGGACTTGGGAGCCCCTGCTCTCGCACTTCCACGGCCTGCATTTGATCTCCGGTCAGGGAACCGCTAGTCTGGTTTGATTTTCTTTCATATTTGCAAGACTAACATTCACCACGGCTGTTAGTATCGGCTGTTATTCAATACCCAGCCGATACTAACACACTAACCTGTTGAGAAGGGATCCGCATGACGAAAGTTTCCGGGCCGCGTTTTGGCGTTTTTATGCTCGGCCGTCGAGTAAGAGGTCATCTAAGTGCTGTACATGAGACGGATGAACACATACTCTCCCGACGAGGGGAAGGAGCATGACGACACCCCTCCTTCACTCCCTAGATTCCCACTGTCGCGCCTTTTCGAGGACTGGACCTCGGGCTGGTAGCTGCCCGTGGCTTCCGAGCTTCCCTCCCGCATCCACCATCCCCATGCGGAGTAGATGAGCACGGTTGTTCCACCCGGATGCCTCCCTTACCAGCCTTCTCGGACCCTTCTCCACCCACTCTCTAACTATACACAGCTATACCGGTGCTTGTCCGCAACATCGCCAGTTCAGCTTGGGTCAAGTGCGTCTCACAAGGTATGGCCGGAGCTACCCATAACGCTCAGCCTACCGTTATTGGGCTTGGCTTCATCAGCGGGGCCAGTTCTCCCCGAATCGCCCTCTTTGCTACCACTGTTTCAGAGACCTGGTCATATTGTATATTGTCATTTGAGTGATTTAATGGGTGCCAAAAAGATACAGTAAACAACTGTGGATCCTTTTTCTGCCACACACGGCAAAACGTCTGCCCCATCCAAAACGGTTGCTCGTTCTGATACTATCCTAACTGGCCCCATTTCAGAGCGCAATAGAACCGAAACCAAAGTTGGACATCGTCAATCCGGTGACTCCATCAGTGAGTTGCCTTTAGTGTTTCAGGCCGGCCCGGTCCATCAGACTCATCGGCGACAGCCAAATGGCATCGAGAGCGGACACGCAGGTGCCGCATACTTGACAGGTAGCCAAATCCAGGAAAAATACTAAATAAAACAGTGTTGTATACTTTGTAGCTTTAAAGCCACAGACCTGTGATGTGGAAATGACATTCTCGTACCCCGACGAGGGATGGACGTGGGTCGGCTTGAAACACTGACGGAAAATATGATGCAATGTCCACCTCTGACCTTAACAACATTTTGATATCGTCGTATGTGTGATGTCTTACCTGGTTTCAACTGGTAAATGTGCAAGGGTGCATACAGATAGGAAGATGAAGAGCCAGCAAAGAGAAGGTCACAGTAATATAATGCTCAAGATAGCTAATTACATGCGCCAAAATCCACCAATCCATAGGTTACGAATGCTAGTTTGTCTACATGTGCCTTTTGATTTGTTGTTTGGTATGTACCCCATCTCTCATTCATAAACCAGATAGAATTGGCTTGATATATAAACTGCACAACCCCAGTGAAGAAAAGGATGGACTTCTATTTAAGTGGGTGGTAACATCAAGCGAATTGGAAAACGGGGGTCCCAGGGTGTCATCATCCCCATATAAACAAACATAGATATCTACATCCCAAGAGTTGTTTACCGACCGACAAAAACAGTCTCCTAACTTTCCTGATTTAAAACCTGAGTAAAATTGCAGCATCGGACCACAATTTGTATCCTCAGAGGTACTATTTGTCTTCAATCCAAAATCAATAGTTGGCAGTCTATTATTACCATCAAAAAGTTCAGATGTCCATCCCATCTGGGAGAAACAAGGTTATGTGAACCTGTCTTGCATAAAAAAAAGTTGTTTTTTGGAGAGTGGACTTGTGCCAGCAGACATTAATAAACTCTCAATCGAGCGTTGTGTGACTTCGAGCTGCGCCGTAGCACGCACTGATGAAAGGTTCAAATTACCCCCGAAATTGTATGGGAATAATTTGCTAACTAAAATGAATAAAAAGTGGGCATGTATACAAATGTTCATCACCTTTATAATTAACGTCTAACTATCCACACCCGCATTCACACTTCATAACGAAAATCTAGAGTCTTAAATTAACTAAACGTGCGCGTTTTTGTCCTCATCGTCATGTGTAAAATTCTTGGACGAAAAACTGGGTTGCTCTTTAGCCGTAGATTTTTGCTTGTCCAACAGCGTAGAGCAGAGAAATCAAGATAATGCATTAGTGATGGTTTCATTGTAAGAAAGAGCTTATTTCCCAGACGAGTGTATTTCCATTTGTGTAAGTGGCCCACTCTCAGCATTTTACCATTGTGAAAAGAAAATCAAACAGGTTTCCCCTTGTTCCCCTGCCTTTTTTTTTTTGTGAAGAGTCTCTTTATTGAAGAGCTGATAGAAGTAACCGCACTTTTATTTTTTTACAAGAGTGAGGAAGTATTAGTCTTCAGTAATCCATACAGACATATACACTACACACGCATAAAGTATATATCATATCCATATATTTGTACACTGTGTTGCGAATTATTATGCAAGGTTTCTCTGATTTTTATAATTCGTTTATGCATCCTTAAGCAAAAGGTCAATGAGCGTAGGAGGCAGTAGCAAAAGGTTGTGAGGCGGTTAACATCCAAACAACAACTCTTGACATCCTGAAAAAAATAAATAAATAAAATAAATCAAGCAGAAACAGATTAAAAAGTCACAAGTTGAATGGATGCCTGACTTGAGAAGCTGCTGTCAAATAAGAGGTCCTATGTTTAAATGTATCTTGACCGGTTAAGACATTTTTAATTGAAAGAACAAAGCAAAATGACGCACTTAGATGGAACTAAGATCAGCCCTATGAGCAGCTCCACTCCCGTCTCGGCAAACGATAAGGTGTCCTCTGATAATAATGTTGAAAAATGTGATGAGAGAGGATTCAGGAGGAATAAAATCTGACATTTTAAGTTTGAGCTTTGCCTGCCCCATTTCAAAAAGCACATACGGACTTAAATTACTTTAATAGTGAATCTGACACGCCACGTAGATTTAAAGCACCCTGCTTGCCTTTCGAGGTATGAGCAGCTGATTTAAAAAAAAACAAATAGGTAGGTAGGTACGTACAGAGGTGACCCAACCCTACTTCTTGAACTTTGTGCCCATATCGCTCAAGAAACCACATCTCAACATTCAGCTCCACCCCTCCTAACCCCCCCCCAAAAGAATAATAACTAAATAAATAAGTGCCATGTGTAATCAGAGGCAGCAAAAGCACCGCAGGGATGGCCCAATGTCATCTAAATGCAGATGATATTCATGATCAGTCCACACTGCTGCTTTCACTGACCCGTTGTCATCTTTTTTTCCCTCCGTTTGCCACCACCGTGATCATACCTTCCTTGTCTCGTCAATCGTGGTGAGAAGTAACTAAGTGCAAATATTTTGTTATTGTACTTCAATGGATTATTTGCAGGTGTAGCTGTGCTTCACCTTAGTGTTTATTTTGTTGACGACGTTTCACCCTTATACCCTGCATTTGAAAACATTTTAATGGAGTTTTACCGTGAAAAAGTGGAGAAATCAGAAATGAATGTGGTGTGTCCCACAGCCTGGGACAGAAAACAGAGGACAAACTCTGCCATGGTAAAGAGATTCTGATCCCCAATCAGCCTGAAGTACAATTCAAAGTGGTCTCCCTGGCGCGGTAGCTCAGATTTGAGCCTGAACTCCCCAAGATCCTGCTGTGGCATTTGAATTAGAAGAATGCGCAAAAAAAAAACCTCCTTTCAGCTGTTATCCTGCCCTCCTCTTCCTAATTATTGGCAAAGACACGGCTTTCCGTGATATATTACAGAGCCGCTGCCTACTTCTCGTCATGAGCAGTAGGAAAAGACACGAGGCGACTTCCCGTTCGGTAAGTTGTCAACCAGTGCCAAATATGGGTAAACTTGCGTCCATCCCAAAGAAAACAGAGGGGAGTGTGCAGGCGCCTTCATCTTTTCTCTCCTTTGTCACGGCATGTAGGCTCGTTTGAGCGCATTTCTTTAGAAGTTTCCACAGCACCTTTCGCATGCAAGGTGACAGTCAAAGTCACTTTTTATCAATCAAAAGGCGGGTCTACGTCACACGCTGCTACCTTTCCATAATTTAACACACCTTGAAAAGAAGAGAAGCTATGAATATCAATTGCGCACGCCACAATATGAAAGACACACATGCGTGCACGTGAGTCTACATTGTCATTCTCCACGGTGAGAACGGTCTCCTTAATATTTTTGCATGCTGCCGGGCCGGCATTTAGCAGCCACGCAACATTCGATCGCCAATAACGCTGTTTGGAGAAATGAAGAAGAGAAACGATAATGTGGGAAAAGGGCTTCAGAGACAAAATAAAGACTGAGTGTGGAAAGCCAGGCAGGTGGGGGGAGGGGGGCAGGCTGGCAGATTTATGTTTTTCCACAGGCAGTAAAACATCAAATTGGACTTGTGTCTAACTTGGAAAGAAGTGGCTGGAGAGAGGTGAAGGACTTTTGCAAGAAACGACAGTTGTATATAGCGGTGTTCTATCAGCACTGTTCAATGACAAGGCTCGATGTCATATTTCAGAATTAGAATCAGAATCATCTTTATTGGCCAAGTATGTAGAAGCACACAAGGAATTTGTCTCCGGGAGTACAGACTACACTAGTATTATCAATAACAAGCTACTCCTATGTTTTTGGAATGTGGGAGGAAACCGGAGTACCCGGAGAATATCCACACAGGCACGGGGAGAACATGAAAAACCCCACAAAGGAAAGCCGCAGCCGGAATCGACACCTGCACCGAGTGGATAGGCTCCACTCCAGGCCCTTGTGAGGGTAAGCGGATTCGAAAATAAGACAAATATTAAAGCGAAAGAAAATGTCTTTCCAGCTCAATCTTTTTACCCAAGCATTGTTATGAACCAACATCACTGTCACTCCAGCCACACCCACGATGACCTCGCGCACTAACACACACACACACACACACACACACACACACACACACACACACACACACACACGTTATGGCACATGGATGATGAGGATGTTGGTTAGGATTGGCTTAGCCCACCTTAATCCAAGTATGACTGGCCTGCCTCTTTAATAATAGCAGTCTTACCTGAGCCTTATTGAGTGCACAGCAGGTCTTTGCAGCTTCATCCTTGTTATTTTTATCCCTGCTCTGCGCTGCTATAACCTTCACAATTATAGTGCACTGCTTCGGACAGGAAATGGGTGGTCACCTCAAGTGGATAAGAAAAGGCCTCCAAGGGTCACTTCCACTTTATTAGGAATTTATAGGATTTTTTTTTTTCGCAAAGAATGAAGTGTGTGTTTGTGGTGAGCTTTATCATTTCCATTCATCAATTGTGTGCAATCCACAATGCATTGCAAAATTGCTTTATGATTCGTGTTATGAAAGAATATTTGAAACCCCCTTGAAAGAAAAAAAATAGAAAAAAGTCAAACTGAGCTCTTATGTTAAAAAAGTAATGTGCAAGAGTTTAAAGTAAGTTGCATCATGATGAGAAAAGGGTCATACTGTCATAAGGGCACCCGTTTGATAAATTCTATTCATTAAAATTAAATTATAATCATAATGTGACTGGAATAAATTATTTTTTTATTTAAACAAAATGTTAAACGTTGTAGTATAAAAATACATTTTATTTTGGGGGGAAATTATTTAAAAGATATGCAAATGCAAAAATTGCTTTTCGCATTTTTATGGCTTTTAGTTGACGGTATTCAATGTTTTTTTGCAAGAAAGTCATAACATGAGTAAAAGAGTAACATTACAAAAATGTGAGTTTACAAAAACTGAAGAATATTTTTTTATTGTAAAAAGTCATAATAGTATGTAGGTGATAGTCTTTCAATAATAAGTAATTCTTTTAAAAATAATCGATAAATCGAGCGCAAATACAGAACATTATCATTTAAAAATTGCATTTTTGTCATCTGCTTAGGAAGTGTGCAGTCCTATGTGGCCCCCCGACTAGGGTAGATGAAAAATGTTGGCCCCTCACCATCATTTGAGTTGCCCGTCCCTATTCTAAGGCCACATTTGTGTTGTGACTTTTAGCCATGACAGAAAGATGTCCGCTGCTGTTATCGACATCTCAAGACTCTGCACCTCCAATTCCCTCCATTTCCATGTCTGATGCGCAATTTTCCAGATTGGTAAATGCATCAGGGGACTCATAAGAACGCGTGGCGACTGGAGTGAGAGTTCAGCCGCAAAGCAATAACTGGCTCGGGGATGCAGATTGCTTGTGGCTCACCAACAGCACGCAGCCACCGCAGCTGGGAATTACTCTCGTTCCCCAAGTTATATGCGGCCAGGATGCAAAAAGGTCCATTTTTGTGGTCACGCACATGTGCAAAGTGAGGGACTAAAGCGTAGGCAGATGCATACTCAAAATGTGTCTCCCTCGTGATGTTCGACATGTCTAAAAAAAAAATGATTGAAGAACAACTGATGGGAAGTCTGCACGTCCCTCCGGTGTGCTTGGATGTCCAATTGTGTGGCACTGTCTGCGTAATGATTGCAAATGGCGTGTCAGCGGTCACACTCTGAAGCCCTGATGATCGCTTGGATATACATATTGACCTCCATCGACTTTTTATTGATGTCTCTGTTCTCTCATGCATTTCCTCCAGCGCTTTGGAACATCACACAGGAGCAACTATTTCAAAGTTGGGTGACACCTAAAGTAAAGTCATTTTTAATACACAGATGAACAAAAAAATTGTTGGGGGGATTTATGCAAATAAAACTAATTGAAAGTACACATTGGAATTAAAAATAAAAGTGTCATGTTCAGAAATACTAATCATGTTTTCTGAACTAAAATGTTGCCAATACTCTTTTCCAGTAGGAAAATGACTTTTTTATTGGCATTAAGTAAAGCTTGAGTTTTGTAAAATTACAAAATGAATACTTAAAGAAATATAATTTACTATGTCTTTATAAATACAGTCCAGCTAATTAAAAAAAGCAGGATTTGGTTTTTGTAAAATGAGAACTTTTCTTAAATAAAATTAAGACAATTTTTTTTTTGTTTAGTTGAGTCTTTTATCTGGAAACAATCGTTAAGCCTACAAAAAAATTCTCATATGTCTACAACTTTTTTCTCATGAAATTCTGACTTTATTCATAAAAAAAAAACGATTCTTTCTAACACTTATATACTTAGAGACAAGTTGCGCTAAAGTTCACTTTAATTTCATGAGGCTTTTTTTCCTCCTCAGATTCAATTTTATATCTCATGAGATTTAGATTTTTTTTTTCTGGTAACACTTTTGTTCTAAAAGAAATAACAAAAAAAAGGCATTTATCTTTTAAAAAAAGTTTTCTTCACATTGCAGCTGTTTTCTATTTGCTAACATGTGTCTTAAAAACTCAGAAAATGAACACTTGATTCATAATATAATATTCTACTCTAGTCTGGGACTTTTTCTTGTTCAAATAAGAAAGATTTGCATCTTCACAACTTTTCTTGATAAACTATAGCTTTGTCTTTTTCAAAATACAACTTGACCCCCCCCAAAAAAAGGACTTCTCGTAGCATTACAACTTAATCACCATAAAAATGACATGACAGCAGATGCTATCAATAGCATTCTCACATTTACACATTTATTAGCACTCTCCTTAGTTTGTAAGGTGGAGGCAGGGATTACATTTAGATTTTATATGCACGTGTAAATGGTTTAAAACTTTAATCATAAAGTGCATTACTATATTTTTCAATACCAATTACTTGTTAAAGTTTGTACAATCAATGGGATCAGTTGCAATGCATATATGTGAATGATAAAAGTAAATTGCACATTTGTTGAAGGAAATGTAAGGTGCTTCATGAAATGTTTTGTAAAAGATACGTTCATTACATTTAAACATTTTCCAAATGTTCTTGTGCTTCTTTATACCAAAAGAGATGAAAGACATATTGTTTTGGTTGTTTATAGCAAAGTATGGTATCATTTTAATGGTCCGGCCCACTTGACTACCAGGCCGTATGTGGCCCACCATGTAAAATGAGTTTGACACCAGTGATGTATAGTAAGGCGTTTTTAGCTGAAAAAAACAACCATGTACAGAAAGGTGTTTTTAGCCGGAAAAAACCGACCATATATATAGTCAGGCGTTTATAGCCGAAAAAAAAAGATTGTTTATAGTAGGGAGTTTTTCGACCAAAAAAAGGACATTTTTTTTTCGGGGTTTTAGCCGAAAAAAACGACCATATATAGTAAGGCGTTTTTAGCCGAAAAAAACGACCTTGTATAGTAAGGTGTTTTGAGCCGAAAAAAACGACCATGTTAAGGCGTTTTTGGATGAAAAAAACGACCATGTATAGTAAGGCGTTTTTAGACGATAAAAACGATCATGTATAGTAAGGCGTTTTTCGACAAAAAAAAAAAAAACGACCATGTATAGAAAGGTGTTTTGAGCCGAAAAAAACGACCATGAATAGGAAGGCGTTTTAACAAAAAAAAATCTTAAAAAACATGTAAAGTAAGATGTTTTTAGCCGAAAAAAACGACCATGTATAGGCGTTTGTAGCCGAAAAAAACCACCACGCATAGTCAGGCGTTTTTAGCCGAAAAAAAAGACCATGTCACGTAAGCCGTTTTTAGCCGAAAAAAACGACCATGTATAGTGAGCCGTTTTTAGCCGAAAAAAATCACCATGTATATAGTAAGGCGTTTTTAGATGAAAAAAACGACCATGTGTATGTAGTAAGGCGTTTTTAGCCGAAAAAAACCCCGACCATGTATAGTCAGGCGTTTATAGCCGAAAAAAAGGACCATAAATAGTAAGGCGTTTTTAGCCGAAAAAAATTACCATGTATGTATAGTAAGGCATTTTTAGCCCCCAAAACACGACCATGTATAGTAAGGCATTTTTAGCCCCAAAAAAAACGACCATGTATAGTCAGGCATTTTTTCCCGAAAAAAACCCGACCATTTATGTAAAGGCGTTTTTAGCCGAAAAAAACGACCATGTATAGTAACGAATTTTTAGCCCCAAATGGGTTTTTTTCGGGGGGGTTTCGGCCAAAAATGCCTTACTATACATGGTCGTTATTTTCGGCTAAAAACGCCTTACTATACATGGTCGTTTTTTTCGGCCAAAAACGCCTTACTATACATGGTCGTTTTTTTGGGTTAAAAACGCCTTACTATACATGGTCGGGGGTTTTTTCGGCTAAAAACGCCTTGCTATACATGGTCGTTTTATTCGGCTAAAAACGCCTTACTATAAATGGTCGTTTTTTTTCGGCTAAAAACGCCTTACTATACATGGTCGTTTTTTTCGGCTAAAATGCCTTACTAGACATGGTCGTCTTTTCGGCTAAAAATGCCTTACTATACATGGTTGTTTTTTTCGGCTAAAAATGCCTTACTATACATGGTCGTTTTTTTTCGGCTAAAAACGCCTTAATGTACATGGTCGTTTTTTTGGGCCAAAAACGCCATGCTATACTTGGTCGTTTTTTTCGCCTAAAAACGCCTTACTATACATGGTCGGGGGGTTTTCGGTCAAAAACGCCTTACTATACATGGTCGTTTTTTGGGTAAAAAACGCCTTACTATACATGGTCGGGGGGTTTTCGGCCAAAAACGCCTTACTATACATGGTCGTTTTTTTTTCGGCTAAAAATGCCTTACTATACATGGTCGTTTTTTTCGGCCAGAAATGCCTTACTATACATGGTCATTTTTTTGGGCTAAAACGCCTTACTATACATGGTCGGTTTTTTCGGCTAAAAATGCCTTACTATACATGGTCGTTTTTTTCGGCTAAAAACGCCTTACTATACATGGTCGTTTTTTTTCGGCCAAAAATGGCTTACTATACATGGTCGTATTTTTGGGGCTAAAAATGCCTGACTATACATGGTCGTTTTTTTCGGCTAAAAACGCCTTACTATACATGGTCGTTTTTTTCGGCTAAAAACGCCTTAATGTACATGGTCATTTTTTTTCCGGCAAAAAACGCCTTGCTATACATGGTCGTTTTATTCGGCTAAAATCACCTTACTATAAATGGTCGTTTTTTTCGGTGAAAAATGCCTTACTATATACATGGTAATTTTTTTCGGCCAAAAATGCCTTACTACACATACATGGTAATTTTTTTCGGCCAAAAATGCCTTACTATACATGGTCGGTTTTTTTCGGCAAAAAATGCCTTACTATACATGGTCGTTTTTGACGCTAAAAATTCCTTACTATACATGGTCGTTTTTTTGGGGCTAAGAACGCCTTTCTATACATGGTCGTTTTTTTTCGGCTAAAAACGCCTTACTATTCATGGTCCTTTTTTTCGGGTAAAAATGCCTGACTATACATGGTCGTTTTTTTGGGCTAAAAACGCCTTACTATACATGGTAGTTTTTTTCGGCTAAAAATGCCTTAGTATACATGGTCGTTTTTTTCGGCTAAAAATACCTTTCTATACATGGTTGTTTTTTGGGGTTAAAAACCTCTTCCTATACATGGTCGTTTTTTTCGGCTAGAAACGCCTTACTATACATGGTCGTTTTTTTCGGGTAAAAATGCCTGACTATACATGGTCGTTTTTTTGGGCTAAAAACACCTTACTATACATGGTCGTTTTATTCGGCGAAAAACACCTTAGTATAAATGGTCGTTTTTTTCCGGCTAAAAACGCCTTACTATACATGGTCATTTTTTTCGGTGAAAAATGCCTTACTATATATACATGGTCATTTTTTTCGGCCAAACATGCATTACTATACATAGTCGTTTTTTTTTCAGCCAAAAATGCCTGACTATACATGGTCGTTTTTTGGGTCTAAAAATGCCTTACTATACATGGTCGGGTTTTTTTCGGCCAAAAATGCCTTACTATACATGGTCGTTTTTGACGCTAAAAATTCCTTACTATACATGGTCGTTTTTTTGGAGCTAAAAATGCCTTACTGTACATGGTCGTTTTTTTCGGCTAAAAATGCCTTACTATACATGGTTGGTTTTTTTCGGCCAAAAATACCTTACTATACATGGTCTTTTTTTTGGGGCAAAAAATGCCTTACTATATACATTGTCGTTTTTTGGGGGCTAAAAATGCCTGACTATACATGGTCGTTTTTTTTTTCGGCTAAAAACGCCGTGCTATACATAGACGTTTTTTTCGGCTAAAAACACCTTACTATACATGGTCGGGGGGTTTTCGGCCAAAAATGCCTTACTTTATATGGTCGGTTTATTGGGCTAAAAACACCTTACTATACATAGTCGTTTTTTTTCGGCCAAAAATGCCTTACTATACATAGTCGTTTTTTTGGGGCAAAAAAAAGCCTTACTATACATGGTCTTTTTTTTCGTCTCGAAACGCCTTACTATACATGGTCATTTTTTTTCGGCTAAAAACGCCTTAATATACATGGTCGTTTTTTTCGGCTAAAAACGCCTTACTATACCTGGTCGTTTTTTTGGGCTAAAAATGCTGTGCTATACATATTTTTATAACAGTCGTTTTTGAGACTTTTTTTTTTAATGTGGGTCAAATATGGCTCATGAAAGATGGGGCTGAGTTTAGGTTGAATTCAGGCTGATATCAGGAACCTGTTCTGGCCCAGCGTCGGGTCGGAGTAGGGCCAGATATGGTTTTACAATGTGGCTCAGATCTGGGCCGAATGCGGCCCACATCATGGATGCCAGACGTGGGCCACTGCAGGACCGTCATTCATTGAGGTATGTGGGCCGAGTGTACGTGCCGTGTCTGCCCCAGAGCTGGGCCAGACCAATTTTGCTGACTGGGTATTTTAGTCCGCAAACTGAGGAATTGTGCGGATGAAAGTTTGAGATGGCGGCGAAAAAAAACTCACAAAGGTCTACTAATTACGACATTTAAGAAATGGGAATGCCAGTCTGATTTTTCGTATGAATCGTCCAAAGGGCGTATCACTAAACTCACCTGAAATGTATGCACAGAACACGAGAGCAAGATACGACGAGAGGCACGATTACGAGGCACGTTGGTCATTAGATTTGTAGGCTAATCGTTATGAAAAATATTAGGAAACAGTATTGGTTATTCTATAATTTACTGGTTGTAGCATGGTAACTTTATGAATAAAACCTTCGTCACAAGGTGTAGTAATGCTAATGTTAACTGTTGGTAGAACTCATGATGACGTATGTTAAATTCTTTCGTCAAATTGATCGTAGATTACACATGCATCGTCTTGGGAATAGGATGTCAAGCCACATCAATACTTACCTGTATTAATGATTACCAGTAAATTAATCTTTGCAGTGTGAGATTGGAAAAAATACTCTGATGATGCCACATGAGTACACCAGTTTTTGATCCATTTATTTTTTGGAATAAGCCTGGAGTACACAGCTACTGATGTAATGTTCATTGTTAATGCATCGTTTTCAAACATTTACCCTTGAAACATTATACTTTTGAGTGTCAGAATTCTTGATTATGAATATCAGTCAAAATAGAAAAATGGGTTCCCATGATGAACGTTTACGGAACCCAACATTAGTTACCATGGTTTCCTATTGGGTAATCCGACGGAACCGAAAAACGGTAACCATGAATTTCCGAAATCCTCAGGCCTGCTACTGAATTATTTAAATTTTTGCAGCATTTGTTTATAATTGTATGTATATGTTGTTGTTTGTGTTATTATCATATGCAATTGAATACGTAGACCATTTCAGAATTCGAAATTTGGGACTCTCTCAATGAATAATGGGACTCATACTTTTCTGATCAGCGAGTCCCTGGGACTGGCTGCCGGTAAACTGTAAAATTATCACTGCAGAGATTACCGCTTTTTCTGCACTCAGTGATTGACTGCTATGCAAAGTCATTTCTCAACTTGTCTTCCGTGCCATGTCATGCCTGTTGAGTGTTGATTTACTTCATATTAAGAAACTACTGCACTAAAACATTAATTCATAAATGTATATCATATGCTTTTATTTTTGTTTTTCTCAGTATAAATAACACGTACCCTGACTGTTCTACTCTTTGAATAAAAACACTTCATTCAAGCATTAGGGAGTGCAAGGGAGGGGTGTTGCAAATCATGAAGACCTGCCAAGTGGTATGATAGCATTGTTTTGTACATGTCCTCGGCGAGGCCTCAGCTTCAAAATCAGTCCTTGGTCCTTGGCCTTGGCCTCGGAAAATTTCTCAAGTCCTTGGCCTTGGCCTTGCCTCGGAAAATCTTCCAAGTCCTTGGACTTGGCCTTGGCCTCGGAGTCAAGTCTTTGGCCTTGGCCTTGGTCTCGGGTTGCCGGTCCTTGGACACAACACTGCCGTCCGCGGAGTAATGTTACCTTCTGCTACCGATGAAACAAAGGAGGTCAACTATCGCACGCTGGCAGATGAGAACAAGGCAAGAGGGAAGGATTCTAAGGGGGAAAAGGTGAAATAGAAGAAGCGGAGTGGGGGGAAAAAAAGGTCATATCATCAAAGCAGTGTTCTCCAAGTGTGGTACGGCCACAACTAGATGTTATGCACTGAAATTAATGTTCAAGCTGAGCATAATGGCTTGAATAAAATAAAATAATAATAATAATAATCCAGTGCAGTTCAATTGTATTTAACTTTTAAGATCAATACTGGAGGTTCCCCGCACAAGTCCGCCAACTCCTCTCAGCCAAGCCCCGCAAGGTGATAAAAGCAGACACTGTGCAACCCACTTTCCCGAGCAAAGCATCTGCCCATTTGCAGGCAACGGGTTTAATGTCAGACTCTATCATTCTTACGTTGAAAATGACCTTGACCATCGACGTACGCGCGCCACGAACTGATGCATGGCTCTTAAGAGCAAGAGGGAGAAAATGTGACTGCAAATCAATTCAAGTTTCAACACCGAGCCGTGTGACGGCCATTAGTAAAACAAAGTCACCTTCAAAATGAGCACAGACAGCCATTACTTCTCCGAGAGCTGCCTTATTGACATGCCGCTTGATTCTTGTCACGCTTGCTTGCCTTGCAACTTTTGGAAATTGGGCTCTCCGTCGAGTTATGAGCTCACCCTTGGACAACTCTATCAACTCACAGTAACACTCAAATTTTGCCATCGACTAACAAAATGAACACATACAAGATGTCGCAGCGGCCGTATGATGTCGCTACTTGAGTCAGCTTCACCCGTAATGTGTGAGGTTGCGCAAAGTGGCTTGTAGAAGCCGGCTCGTATTAATGTGCCTCTGAAAGACTGCAGCTTTTTTATTCGAAAGCAAATCGATTCTTTTATTTGTATTTTTCTTTCTTCCTAAAAGAAGACATTTTTCTTTTTTTTTTAAAAAACAGTCTTCTTTTCAAAAACGTTTTTTTGATAAAACAAAAATGTTCATGATAAAATGAGACATTGTTCTCAAACGCAATTGTTTTTCGTCAAAAGCGTGTTCACATCCATGTTAATAGGATGTTTAGTCCTTGTAATGTAAAAAAATATTTTTACACTATTTAGGCTCATACCTTAAAAAATTATGATTTTTACAATCATAATATTGATCAAATAAAATATTAAACAAAAATATTTTTTGTTAATTGGGTGGACTTTTATATCTGTGTTTGCATGAATGTAAAACTTTTTTTTCCTGATAGAATGCAACATTGACGATTAAAATATAACTTTCCATCTTGGAAAAAATAAATATCACTGAAAAGAAATGACCATCAAACTCACTTGTTCATATTTGACCTCCACCTTTTGCAATGCAGAGTTTATGTAATGTGTGCTTTTGGTCCTGAAAGATCGTCAAGGTGCTCATGTGGTGGCTATGAAACATCATACGAGGCTTGAATGAAGTTCATGACACCCACCCACGAGCTCTTAAGGGAAACAACTTGACCTTTCCATCCTTTTTATAGATGAAACAGGCACCCTTTCTGGCACATATTCCCTTGTTACAAAGCAGGGAGAGATACTGTATACAGTATGCTGCAAGGCACCATATAATTCCCAGTGGAACTGTAAATAATTAGGACTCATATACCCGATGGCAAGTTCGACATTATTTTTCAACTCCTTCATTGATGTTTCGTTGATGTATAAATGAAAGGATCCAAGAATTATATTTTAGTTCGGTTCTGGGTTGTTCGACACAATTGTCACGAACGTCATGGAAACAATGTTATTAATGGAGCGGTTGGTGTGATTTTGCCTGAACGGATATTGCTCAAAATAATCAAGAACATTTTATACTTTGAGGGGAACCTCTGCAGTGTCCACATCGATGGCAAAGGTGTAAATTTAATAAAAATAACGTTACCCATGTACCTCAACTTTGATGCAAATGTGGACCACGGTTAACCTTCTTTTCAAATGTTACACTAAAAACCAAAGGGGGTGGGGGGGACGTACATGCCTGCTGAACTGAGGTCTATCCTTCCAAACTTTTATGCGATATTACAGTTTTTGTCCTCCTGATTGACAATTTATTGACATAAAATCTCACAGTGACCGCAACAGTAAATGTCCACTTCCATTAAGGGCCACTTTCACAGACACAATGAAGCCTATTTGGACAATCTGAACAGATTGCAAACACAATTGCTATCTTCACTGATGCAGAATGCTAATCGGGGCTAATATTGACAGTAGGAACGCAATGATGCAGAAACAAGATGAACAAACACAGCCACTGGTGTATTGGGAGTCTCGGTCTGTCCGTCTGCCTTTCTGTCTGTCTTTTCATTGTCATGCATTTCAAAATGAGTTGACATGTTTTATTTCTGTTGTTGGCTTCTCAATTGCAATCAGGGACTGAAAAATCTCAATAGAGAACACAAACTTCACCCACTCTGGTCTATCGCGATTTAAAAGTGAGATCTTAACACTGTCTTGAAAGCCTAATTCAAGAGCCACGTCCTTAAAACAAACAAAGTTGGACAGGTTTGATTTGAGAGATTAAAAAGATTTAAATGAACATGTGAATGCCCGCAAAGCTTTATCATAGCGTGCATTCAAATTTTTTGGACCAGCCATTGTTGAACTACACACTACTCTAATATATATCGTTTGGTTAAACCGACCAACAGCTAAGGAAGTGTCAGACCTGCTGTGCTGTGATTTGCCAGTCTGCAATTCAGGGGTGTCGCTTCGCAAAAGTTGAGTGGGTACCAGCCAATCGCAATGCATACATACAGAGATAAACAACCATTCATGCTCACAATCACACCTAAGGACAATTTAGAGCATTCAATTAAGATACCATGCATGTTTTTGGAATGTGGGAACAAATCAGAGTACCAAGAGGCACGTTAAGAACATGCAAACTCTACACAGGAAGGCCGGGGTCGGATTTGAACTCACAACCTTTGCAGCGTTCGGTCAACATGCTAACCAGTCGACTGCCCTGCCGCCCAACTGCATTTCTAAAGTGGTCAAACATTGCGGCTTCAGAAGTCAAAATGAGCCATATTCCAATTGTATCTTTTACACTTCACGGGAACCATAAACATTTTCAACACCTGAGCTGCGCTTTTGATTATGGAAACACTCTGTTTTTGTTTTGCATAATGATTATAAAAGCAAAACATTTTCATTTGCAAGGTAAACATATGCAGCCGCAATAGATTAAATGCTATGCATAAAAGTGAATTAGCCTTGGCTTGTGAGATATGGGCTACAGTAAATGTTCCCCATTCATCTTCCATGCAAACAGTGAAAGAAGTGACACCTTAGCAATGACTCCCCAGTGCCTGTCTTGGAGTTCCAGCACTCGGCCAGCAATCTCTTTTAAATGAACTGTTTGTGTTCCTCTGACACACTCAGTGTTATTTTAATGGTCTGGAAACCACAGAGCAATATCGTAAAGGATTATTATACCTTTAAATCACCTGTGAGAACCAATCAGAGTGCATAGGTATTCCATTAATCATCTTTGCTGGAGTGCGGCTCAAATAAAGGCTGAGCTTTAGTCACAGCAAGCAAGTACAGAGAACGCTCAGCTTTTCAGGCTGTGGCCATTTGCTATCAGAGGGGGGGAGCGCACAGTCTTACCTTTGCAATGTTTTCTATTTTATGATTGGTGCACAGTAATAGATGGTGTCCCTATCAGGATTCTTGAAAAGTCCAACCAGGAAGTCGGAGAAGACTACAAAGGAAAAAATAAATAAAGTTACGTTGAATGGACCATAATTTCAGTAACAAACTTTTCGAAGCTACGGTAAAATAGTTACTGTATTTGAGTACTTGCAATAAATAGAATTAGACACTCCAAAGATGAGTGTCATTAACAACAGTGCCAAATTTGAATGACTTAATATTTGTGAGTGTCTAAAATGAGGCTCCAAAACAGTGAAAAATCATGACTTTGTGTCCACTCTTGGATGCGATAGCTGTTTCCACCGAATTCACTGAAATGATGCCCCGTTCAATTGTCAACTGTCATTCAAACACCATGACTAAAACCTGAAAAAATGGATGTTACTTCGTCTCACAAGTTTTGTATACCGACCCATATAGTAGTAACATGTTTGAGCTGTAACAATATACCCGTTCAAATCTTGGTCAAAACATGGTCGTTGGAGAGTGGGGGCTTCCACAGCGCAACGAGGCGCTCTAAGGCCCCTGTCCACGCACGAGTTGCCCTGTACTACCTTTTGTTTCTCCCCCACTTCACCTGTCCACCTCTCTCACCCTGATGTGCGCCTACTTGAGGCCAACAACAAGGTGCTCTAAAGCAACCATGGAAGCAGTCCACATGCTGGCTGCAGATCCGACCTTTTTTTTTTCACGCACTTCCATCTTTCCAAAGAGCTCTAAAGAGACCACACCAGCGGACCACCCGAAGCCAAGATGCATTTTCGGGGTGTGGATATAGCTAGCACGTTAGCTAAATGGAAGCACTCAAGTTTTATAAAGTGGGGGAGTGAGACTCATGCCCAAGCGCCACTAGGCACAGTTTTCATCATTACATCATTCTTGATTTTGTTTCGGCAGCCATTGGACATACTAATCAGGGGCGGGAATTTCGGGAACGGACGGTGTATTTCCGGCCTGGCCTGTCCATCATGGCAGCTAGCAGCCTCCGTCGTCGACTATTCCCAGGCCGAAATTTGGTCCCAGCATGCCCCTGCTCGTTATAAACATGTTGTTGAAAAATATGCTTCGGTTTGTTGTTTCGCTACATGCTTTGAACAGTAGAGAATGTGAAAATAATAAAATAATCATGAAGTGGAGGTCAAGGCACTTCACTGGACAGCTATTCGTTATCAAACGAAGGAGGCTTATTTGCTGAATAATTAAAAACAACAACAACAATGTAACAATCTCACCACTGTAGTATTTATCATCATAGCAGTTGGAGAAAATAGATGAAAGACTGTTACTCATCCAAGCACGGTGAGTCAATCGATACATCAGCCAACAGAACCCTGTGCCAACGCCTCTTTAATTGCCTGTTCTCCGTGAATGATTCAGGTTCCGTTGAAGCCTTTAATGAGGTGTTGAATTTCACTGCAGGGATTGAAACGCGGGCAATTAAAAAGGCAGATGTAGCGCGGCCCAGGTGAACTGAAGGATGGCTACAAGATAGCATATAACATATTAACATCATCTAAGCCGATGATTGGAACAGAGGTCCCAGATGCACCACTGCTGGATATATAGGAGGTCTAGCGGCACAATAAAGAACTGAAATTACCCAGGGAACGTGTGTTGCTCGTATTAAATGTACAACCATTGCTTCTAACATGAATAAATACAGCATTTGTTTGTCCGGTGTGGTGTTTACATGCATAAACCTACGCTTCCCATCATTTTTTGTTGTTGTTAACGAAATCGCTGTCGTAAATGATAAAACAGTACAGTATACGTAATTAGTTTGGTATCTATTACTCATCACCACACTGCGAAACACAAACAAAAGGAAACAACATGAGTAAAAGCGCAGCAAACGTAATCGTTTTTACACAACGAGCCTTGTTTACGTTGGTTCATTCGGGTTAATGGTGCAAAAGTGTCTATTATCAACTAATCACAATTTGCTCCACTTTAAGCACGGATGGATCGCTGAGTCGGGATTGAAGCAGTAAGCAGTGAATTCTAATTAAGGCAATTGAGTGTTGTGTGAAACACTTACCAAAGGGCTAATGGCCTCTGCGCTAACATCCATTTACAAGCTAATAGCCTATCGTGGGGCAGCACAATAGGCCAGGAGGATAGTGCGTTAGACTCGTCGTAAAGGCGGAATCTCTGTGATGAGTTAAAGACTCTAAATTTATATCGATAGTTTCAAAAGCAATTTTGATTTGTATACGTATATTTTTCAGAAAACTATTATTCAATAAAAAGAGGGGCTGTTTTTTTTGTTTTTGTTGTTTTTTTTTTTTTTTTTAAATAACAAGCTAGGCAGCCAAAACACAACCTATGAACTGAAGACAAACGACTGTTGGAAATAAATTGATACCATTTCGTGCAAGTTGTAAATGCTCAGTGGTTTCCAAAGTGCTTCGGCCAGCAAAAAACACCACTGAGTGAAATAAATCAGTGGCTTCTGTCTCTGTTTACAGAGTACAGAACTGTATATGGTACAATTACTCTGGGGGTTTTTTTCTTTTCCAATTCTGGTGTTTTCTTTTAAGGACGGTAAATAAGTTTCTTTTCACACAACTTGTCTTTTTCTGCAGCCACTTGTGTGTTGCCTCGCTTAGCTCAGCATAGATGAACCGCGTTTGGCCCATACTGAGCCTATTTTGACTCCTGCAATTAAAAAGGCGTTGCCTCACTTTCTTTCTCTTCTTTCCCCCACGTGACAATATGTACTTTTTTTTTTGTTGTTCAATCGCTCAGTTATCTGTAACCACCTCCCTTCCAAAAATCAATAGGTCATCTAATAATTTAATATTAAACCTGGAGCCTGAAGATAAGGGATTTTTATGACTCTAATTGTGTGTGTGGGGGGGGGGGGTTGTTTTCCCTCTTCATTATAGTTACTACTAACACAACTCACTGGTGCATACAAATTCGCTAGCAAAGTATGAAACCCCCAAGACAAATCTTGCGGTCAAACGAGGGAGCTAATAATTTCATACTTGTGCAGGATTGGGGGGGGGGGGGGGGTAGAATTATTATTCAATCACGCAAGAGTTATTGACATTCTTCTTTTCTTGCATTATCCACTTGTTTTATTCCTCCCTCATTGTCGCAATTTCTAATAGCTGGGGATTAACATTTAATATACTTCGCTGTCGAGGATTAGAGAACAGGTGACACCATTTTATTTCTGTATCACTCTGGTGACGTGTGCACAAATTTCATCCAGGATTACCGCAAGAAGATAAAACACAAACTGATAAAAATGATTGCGTTTGATGTAAGCCGCTTGTTATTTTTTTGAGACACAACTGGATTAAATTGATCGTGTGGACTCTCGCTCTCCCCGAAGATGATGGTCCGCATCTGCTGTTAATAACTGGAAGAAAAACATCAATTGGCCCTGTTTTAAAAGTATAGTGCTACTTGCAAAGTTCACCATAACTGATCCGTGGTACTGGTCAACTTCTAAATTGTTCTGATATCATCCATCCATCCATTGTCTAATCTGTTTATCCTCATGAGGGTCGCGGGCGTGCTGGAGTCTATCCCAGCTGTCATCGGGCAGTTGGCGGGGCACACCCTGAACTGGTTGCTAGCCATTCGCAGGGTACACACAGGCAAGCAACCATTCGCGCTCATAATCACACCTCGGGACAATTTGGAGTGTTCCATTAACCTGCCATGCATGTTTTTGGATTGTGGGAGCAACCCGGAGAAAACCCACGCAGGTACGGGGAGAACATGAAAACTCCACACAGAAAGGCTTGTTTCAGTCAATAGTTTTGTTTTTGTTTTTTTTAACAGAATAAAACATGTAACTCTTGTGATCAACACTTGACCTTCTCAAAGGTTGCCATCAGGACTTTTGGGAGTCTCTCAAACAGCCAGCCCGTTCCCGACCGAAAAAAAGTAAAAACAGTTCCCACTTTCTCCATCTCATAGGCGCCGAATTGTGCCAGGCCTAATTTTTGGTCCCAGCAGGTCACCGCCTTCTGTTAGATTTCTCTGATCCGTGTTTTACATTGATTTTCCTTTTCAATCCAACAAGATCAATGATTTCATCACTAAAATAGCTGAGTTTGCATATTTCCTGTTCAAATACATAATTGTTTTATATTTTTTAAATACTTTTTTTGTGAACGTGAAACTGCCAGGATGCTTAGGGTGCAGTGTACACTAACGCAATAGACTATAATATTAATAACATGCACACACACACACACACACACAAATTGTATTTATTTTTTCCATTTCCCCTCCACCCCGCGCGGTCGACTTGGATGCAACATTCAATCTCCAACAATGGAACTTAGGACTTTTCAACTGTGAGGGATATCTTTCTTGAAAATGTTGGTCAAGCTCCAAACCATACCACATTTGTAACAGTTTGTGCTGTCTGTTTAACAAGTGGATATTGCCACTTGAATTCAATCAGACGCACAGAGTGAGTGAATTGAATGACAGAGCGTGTTATCATCGCATTCAGTCCGCTTTTGTGGCCACAACGCTCCACAGCCCTCGCAGCTCATCAGACGTGAGAGCTCCTGCATGAAAGAAGTAAACACCCTCTTGACATCCTAAGTGGGGGGTTTCACTGCCAGCTATCATATCATAGCAACACCGCGCCAATCATGGCCTCCTGAAGGACAGAGGTTAATTAGGCGGCCTTCAGCACACGTGGCTGTAAAGCAGCGTGTGGAATGTCAGAGCGACCATCCTTGGCCAGGGGATATTTGAACCGCGCCATTTTGCACTCTGCACATGTTGAGATGCAGGTCTGACAGCATCCATGCTGGAAGTGAGTGTTGTTGCCATTACCATTCCCGAATCCAGCTTGTTATACTCCTACACATAAGTTCTATTTTAAAAATTACATTTATACGTTCAGCGAGACAATTTCAAGAGGGCGAAAAACGAATCGGCGATGGCGGTGTGTGCATCTCAATGTCTATTTCAGTCAAAATCCATCGGTTTTCTTTCACAGCAAATGTGTGCTGAGAATCAAGGTCTTTGTCGGCTCATTGTCGTGCCACGAAGGTCGGAGAACGGTGACGGCTATGCCATCATCGGAGCTGTCAGACAGCGGTGTGTGGTGCAATCATTATCCTTAAGACACATGTCAACAAAATTGAGTACGCCTGAGCGTCGTCAAAACAAGAAGGCTTCACTACCTAAATGTTCACCTGTGAGCCAGGGTGAAGGGCTAAGAGACTTCGCAAAAGGTTTTCCAACCACGAGGCAGAACTCAAATTGTATTTAGAACGCACCAAATCACAACAGCATTGATCTCAAGTCACTTTCAATACTGAGTCTGACTAAATGGGTCTCATCATCCTTGCTGTTGCTGATGGAATTTGTCTCGTGTGTCACAAGAGGCCTGGGCTTGATTCCCAGCCAAGGCTATGATGGGCCAGCCTTGAGTTAAAAAATAATAATAATAAAAACACCCTAAAAAGTGCTCCCCGGGCAATACAAGCTCCAGTGTGTACTTACTGTATTCACTTCTGTAATGGTTTCAATGCAGAAAACAAATGTGAAGACTATGCACCAAGTGTGAAATTCAGGACAATAAATTATCCAACTTTTCCCCAAACTGCAGCACTTTGATCACCTCTGCTGTTGATGATGTGATTCCTGCCAAACCGAGCCGCCTTGCGTGAGTGTGAGCCTCCTTCATCGCATCTTTTCAAGTTTGGAGACAATCAGAGTTTTGCCGTACATGTCATAACACACCTCTACATTTTACTTCAGTCCTGTCATGTTTTGGTTGAAAGGTACTTTATTAGAAACAACGCAATAAAATATTTGAATGTGTATCATGTCCTACTTTTTCCAAAAAAAATGCAATTGTAGAACAATCTACTACTTTACACTGGTGCTTTTCTTTTCACTGTATTAATGATATCCAAATGTCCATGGTGATGATCCGACAACTTATGAATTCTGCCGTCCACCTCAGATCTCGTTGTTTGGTTGCATTTATCCATGATTTATTCTTTTTATTTTGTTTGAACTCCAGTTTCACGAAAACAACAATACAACGGTTATATTGTTTCATATTTTTTAGAAGGTACACATAAAGGCCAACATCCTACCGCACTATTTGCAGAAAGTTGCAACGGTTGTAACCGTATGCACAGGTTGCAAATTAACATTGTGCACGACAGGAAAATAAAAATAATGTTACTGGAACATAAATTGTGCTGGAATTAAAGTTTGGAAACAAACACTTCTCAAAGGTGAAATGCAAATTGCAAATGTATTGTAGTCTACATAAATGCTCAATACAATTGAACTGGACTCAGAAATTGACTGCATGGTACTTGAAAATGAAAAATGATGAGTATAAATGAAAAGTAAAACGATGCACTGTGCTGAATTTTAAAACAAATTTGCAGATATATCCATAGTTCCTATCTCTACTCTAATGTTTGCCTGCATGACATGATTAAAAGTTTGCCCGTTTTATTTTGTACGACTGTAACTAGTGGCACTCGCAGCACACTTTACAGATTCGGAATCACAGATTTTAACTATTTGCATTGAAGGACCATCTGGCGTCATCAAAATTCTCAGCAGGCATTAAGACTGATATGTTAATTGATCTTGTGATGACTATTCATACAGGGAAAAGATATGTACGCATGGCCAAGGAATTTTTATGAGGCAATCAATATGTAAAATCGCGTTACAAGTTACATCAAGGATGTTAATGTTGGCTGGTTTAACCGAGACGCAATGGGATGAATGTAACTATAATTCAGTCTGAATCACAATTAGGATTGACCTTCTCAACTTCTGACCTCTTCGAGTGTCATGTCAAAATGGCGAAAAGTGAGTTATTAATTATGAATGTTAAATCTATTGAATAGTTCATGAGATCAAGGGTTAAATTAAAAAAAAAGTGAGCCTTTCCTGAACTTTAAGCCACACACACCCCCTTCAACAGATACGGTGCCTTTTTTTTCTCCTCAAAAAGAAAAATACAAAGATGACGACAGCCAATGAACCATCAAATTAACCGGAAGCACCACTTCAAATTCCATTTTATTGCCACAAAGTTATGCACATCGGGTAGTGGATATTAGCTGCTTTGATTATACACCGTTGAATATGTTTAAATGCATTTTGATCAAGTAGTTAGTCAAAAAATAAAATAAAATTGTAGCATAGTAGATCGTATCTAGCCTTTATTTTGTGGAAGAAAAAAAATTGCACTTGTGAAATTATTACACAAATCACTAGTTTGGTATTTTGTAACTCCGCTGCATACATTTACAGGATATATTGTTTTTAAAATTTCTCTTTCCCATGGAAACAATAGCGTCAGTTTGGTGATCACCTGACGCAAATTTACCTTGATAGATCCGAACTTTGACTCTCTGTGCTTGTCAACATAGCGCCCAAATGATTCCAACCTTTTATCCTTCACTGCTGCCTTTGCTCTCTGTATCAAAACAGACAGCTGGAGGTGCGTGTATTCTTACGTATTGATCTATTCCTTTTTAATGGCCCCCCACGCTTCCCTGAGCAGGAAGCGTCGCATGTAGGTTCCGCCGGGACAAATGATGCTGTCAGGCCTCGCTGCCACTCTGGTGCTACTTAAAAGCAAAGTAGACAACCTTGGAAGCGTGTTGAGCGTATCCCCGCGGGATACGGCCTTGTAGATAGCCTATGTCCTTGTCTTTCACAAATGTCATAACCTTTTGGTCTCACTCAGCTTCTTTCACATCTGGCGCCATCGAACAAAGACATGAAAATGGAAAAAAAAAACGTTGCCAAAGGACATCCCTTATGTACAAAAGAAGCATTCATTCGCGAATTGCATTTTCTCGCCGCGTGATGGCATGTCAATATGGTAAGAACAACCAATTAACCAATTAACTAAGTTTTTTATACAATGTAACTGCTAGATGGAAGCTTTCTGTTCAAGCTGATAGGGCTAATTAGGACTTTTGTTTTTAAGTTTTGGAGTGGGCTACGGTTCTGCATCCCACTAGAATATATTTGCCCATCCATTGAGCAGCAGCTAAATCCTATCTCGCAAAACAAACAGTAGTAAGCTGAAATCCGTTAATGTGAAATGTTCACAAATCCGACCTTGACCCCAAAGCAGAAAGTGAAGGAAAACATGTTTGTGTCCGAAACTTTTTTTCTCGACAGTGTTTTGACAGTGTTCCTATTTTCGCTGTACATTTATTTGTGTCTTTGCATGTCTTAAAAAGGAAAGTAGTTGTAATGCGCCGCGGACCACTAAAAAGTGGACGGTGGGCTGCAAATAGCTTCCAGGCCATAGTTTGGACACCACTTGTGTATCGATATATACAGTATATACACACACAGTGTATCAGAAATCCCCGTCTCTTATGCAAGAAACAAACAATAAATATGTGGCTGTATGTTCTCGCTGCGTGACAGCATGTGGAGTCCGGTCACAAAATGTCAGCAGGGCATAGGAAGCAACATGCATCAATCATATTTCTAACCATTTTTCTTTCCAGAAGGATTTGCAGGCCATTCCTCTTTTCTCCTGACCCACTCATTTCCTCATTGTGATGAAGTCGATGTTGCTAATGAAGGTCTCAGACACTTAAAGGCCAGTCGGAACTCAGTCAGCTGAGATAGCGAGCAATTATTTGCCCCGGATTCGGAAAGATATCGAGTGAGAACTGGCCAGCTAGAAGATGAAGGTTAGGACATTTTGGGAGCTCAGCTGGAAAGCCACACTCTAATTCAGTGTTTGAAACTCTGACAAATTGAGCCGTGCTTTTCCTCCTAAAGTGTACCAAAACACCGAATGTGCCTGTGGTTCCTCCGTGCCTTTGACCGATAAACTTTTTGACTTTGTCAAAGATTGCACGATATTATCAGTCTTTTATTTTATGGTCGACTGTCTCGCCCTACTCAGTTTTGTGTCTGGCTTCAGAAATTTCCTGCAAGGGGCTCGTGGGGTCACGTTCATACTTTTCTCACATTTTAACCTCCATCCATCCATTTTCCCACCACTTTCACCCAAAGCCGGCTGACTTAAGGCAAAAAGGGGCATCAGCAACATGGAGTAACATTAAATAAGGAAGTATTCACAACATGTACAAAACGTAGCTGTACTTCTACAGAGTAAGTATTTTTATCACATCCGGTGGTGTCCCAATACGTTAGTCTTAGTGTACATTGTGTAGCTTCACTGTTGGACAGTTAAAAGCTGCAGCCCACTGCGTCTCTTCTACGCCTGCTGAAAAACCAGCTGAATGAGATCACTGGTAACCAATTCAGCACGGGTCAACTCTCCATGAGAACAATTCATTTTTAATTGGTCTCAAATCTAATCCATTTCAGATTGTCAGCCCCTGCATTCTTCACATCGCCTGACACTGTTGTATGTGATGTTGTCCGGGTACAGTAACCCTATTTCCACAGTAGCGCCCACCGCCACCCTCTACCAGAGATGCTGACAATTAACAAACCTCGAAAAAAAATACTTCTTAGTTCTTATCTTTTGTTCACAGCATGAAAGACAAAACCATTTATAAGGGTCATCGGCCCACAGAGCCAAAGGGGGAGAGCGACGCTAATGTTGACATCACAAGCTAAGTCATTCTAAAATCAAGCATGGAGCGCGTTCAGCAAACCACAATTTATTGTATAAAAATCTGTGAAATCGACCAATAGCGCCATATAAAAGAGTGTAAAACTGTACGTGCACATTAATGTTTACTCAAAGATATAGCAGCTAGTTAGATCCTGTGCAAGGTATAAGTCGTCACTCGGTGCTTGTTTTCGTCAAACAACATCAACAAATGGACAGAAATACGCCAATCAAAGAAGATCCAAATCAAAGTCCTTTGTTCACAGAAAGCTGCTTGATTCCAAACAGGAGTAGAAACATACCAAAATAAAAACAACGCCTCTGCTCAGACAACCCCCGGGGGGGGCTCAAATTATCAAAGAGTGCACAGAACACATCCTAAATTCATTCGTACACTTGAAATTAAGAGTGTGCTTAAGTACAATAAAATCCATATTTATCAAAACGTGCGGATACTCCAACTCCATATTGTTCATCTGGGGTGTTTGAGCTTCATGGTATGAGTATACTGTATTCAGTCCCTAGCAATGGTCGACAAATATAGTCCACTTTGTTTGAACTCCATTCGTGCATGCTTTAGCCACGCGTTTCCTTTTATTTTCTTCGACTTTACCAGTGTTCTTCTCATCCTCCCTCTACTTTGGCTGACGAGCTCTGCCTCCCGCTTCGGTTCCATCAAAGTGTCACTTCTAATTTGGTGTTTGTGCTGACTCCATCCCTGCTAGCAATCAGTGAAGAAGACATCCATTACTCCTCACTGTGAAAGCTCCCTTCAGATTCCCACTGGACTTTAATGACACCTGACAGAACACAGGTTTACTACTTAGCAAACTGCCCTCCCCCAAATCCCACGGAGACAGCCGATGGGGCCGGCTTGGAGACTACATCCTGACTTGGTGTACAAACACCACACAAGAGGAAAGCAAAGCAAGTGATCTGCGATCATAGAGTTCGGATTCTGGCTAAGAAAAAACACATTTTGTTGAAATAAACGTGTTGAAAATGTTTTGATTACACAAGTCATGGATATTTATTTGTGCAGTGGACCTTATTCAGTTACTTACAGTATTTCAAATACATGAATGGAAAATGCTACATTGAAAAAAAAGATATTAGAATGAATAATGTAAATTGAACTTTTCAGGGCTCAAACTGTACAATTGTAAACCTTGAACTGTTAATTTATTCATTCATATTTTAACATTGTCATCTGCCATACAATCATGAATAGAAGTTAACCAATTATACAGTAAAACTAAATAGAAGTACTCAATAAAAGTAAATAAACCAATTTTATCATTTACTCACCTTGTGAAAACAGTTTATCAAAAAATGAGTCTTTTAAACTTTTGTAAACGCAGCCAAGCATCATGTCGTTGCTTAACATTACATTATGTTTCCTCATTGCCGTTAATGGTAAACTTTTCTGTTAGCATCTCAAGAACAAAAAAGAGACAAAACAGGAAGCAAAACATAATGGTGGAGTCACAAAACTCCACGTTTTGAGCCACATTGAGAAGCGTATGCCGGATAAATATGCTTAAAATGAAGCATATTTATCCGGAATATTTTGGTCTGCCTCCAAATTGTTCCGCTTTTGAAGCATTCCACTATGGGTGTTTCCACCACCGCATTTCCAAAATATTGATTACAGACCACAGAAATGATCTATGAGGCTCACTGCTTTGTGAGCTAAAAGTGCAAAGGTTTTTCACTTTGAAAACTTACTTGTGTTTGCTCTTCATCTTAAGGCAATCCAAGTGTTGCTTGTCACATCGCTCGCTGCAGCCCCGAGCCATTTGTGACCTACATAGACAAAGTAAACAAACAATGTGACATTGCTGAAGGAAGCCTGACTTTTTTTTTTGTGCCCAAGGCGGCCCGAAGCATCTTGCCACGAGCAAGACACCACGCCACTCGATGTCCAAGGTGGCACAGAGACAAAAAGGTTCATCACTGACTCAATTACCGGTAGCTTTAAATGAGTAAGAAAGAAGTGCCAAATATGATCCTATCATCATTATTGCTATGTGCTCATCATCAAATGTACTCATGAAATGCTTAAGTCAAACTCTTTTCGGACATTTAAACTAACTTTGCTGAAGAAGTTGACCCGCCCTGAAAGTGAAGTCATAATTCTTCTATTACTGCGGTCGAAAGAAACTTATAAATGTGCAGAAACACATATCACATAATTTGGCAAGAGCTAATGTTGGATGAGAGATAATAATTGTTTAAAATTGACCTGGATCCAGTAATAAGATGGCAAGGGTCCTCACCACTTCCTTGCTTGCAAACTTTTAAGTCTTTTGATTTACTTCTAGTTTTTCATCATATGCAAATTGCCTTTTAAAACTGCTCACTTAATTAAGTACGCCACGATGGAAAGCAAATTTAATGTATGCCTTTCTTTGCATCTGTAAATCACATTGTGTGAGCTGAGCTGGCAATACCAATGTTAATCCGTTTATTGTTGTGACGGTATTTCATCTACGCTGACCTGCAAAGTATTGTATACTTTATGGTATTCGAAATGTAAATAAATCTGCACCAAATGTGTATTTCTATGACCGATGATTCCATATTTTGTACATGAAAGCAGCTCAAAGAAGTGATGCCCTCTTTTTTGTGAAGTACAAAGTAATTCTTACCCAAGGACAAGATGACAGTTTAAGGTTTTAGCAAAGTTGGAGCATTGCATTGGTATGTCTTGAGACAGTCAATCAGAGGAGTTATTCTAAAGCATTTACTTCCCATGCCTGCGATTTCTCCCCTCTGACCAAAATCAGCAAAATTTCAGTGATCTGATGGCTACCCAAGATTATCTTGACATATGATCTTGTGGTGTGAAGTGTGTTAATGATTTCTTCCTACCTGTTCAAAAAACAGTAAATGCAGACAATCGATTGTCTGTTAAAAATAAATAAATATATATATATATCTATATACTCGACGAAAAAGTCTGTCATGTGGGATCATTTAATGTATTATCATTTTTCATATTAATCATATTTATATTGCACTTAATTGAACGGTGTTTGTTTGTTTTTTCTTCTTTCTTCTTTCTGCCTACATTCTTGCTGCTGGAGGCTGTAAATTTCCCCAGTGTGGGACAAATAAAGGATATCTTATCTTATCTTATCTTATCATCAACACCAAGGATGACCGAAGCGACGGAGCCCATGGCTATCGAGTGGGACCGAATAGAAGTCAAGAAGTGAACGGAATGAAGACAGCACATAAAAAAGGCAACTGGCAACAGTGCGACGGTCAACAGAAACTGCTGAATGTTTCATCAGCAGATGGAAAGAAATTGTCAGATAACAGCTCGTCTAACCGCTTTGTATTTTGGATGCCCTGTGGCATAAGGCGAGCTCTTGTCAGATCGGTTGCTACATCATCTTCTGTTTCAACATGTAGACTTCTGCTGTGGAGGACAACATTCTGGATTGCCAGCGGAGCTCTCCGTATATGAGTGTGCTGTGAATAATAACAACCCGCATTAACCCGCATTATCATTACCCTAAATTCTTATCCAGTCTAACTTTAAAGCAGTTTTGTTGTGGTCACCTAAACGGCACGTTTCGTTTAAATTTGGAACATTATACATTGTCAGTCTTTTGAGTTTTACATCGGTAAGAGTAAATCGTAATATTACACTTGATAACTGCAATGTCAGGTTTCCGGAAAAGTTGCGGACAGAATTGGGACTCCGCAATCAGACACAGATAAGAAGTTTTGACAAATATTTATGGACTGTAAATTTCCCCCAGTGTGGGACAAATAAAGGATATCTTACTTAACAAACGCAAAACCGACAAAGTACAACAAAGGACGCTGGTAATCAAGAACTAGGAAAAGGCGAAAACAAACAGACAACACTTGCAAAAGGCAAGGGACAAGAAAACTCATAAGATCCGATGCACAAGAATATACAATAACAAAATACAAGAAAAGTACTATGAACCAACATGATTGTTTTTGGGGGTGGGGTGTCAACATCTAGAAAAATTAAAGCACTTGGAGTCATGCGTAAGGCTTAAAAATCCACCAGCCAGTTGTTGGCATAGCATGGCTTTTAAAGGCAGCTTAGCTTACGAGGATGATTAGTGTCAGGTGTGGCTCATTAGGGAACGCCCACTCTCCAGCTGGAGACTAAAAAAAAAACAAAAAACATGACCGGATCATGACATGCTACCAAGCAGCATAGCTTTTCTATTGCCTCGGTGGCATGAACATGACGTATTTTTACAGATTAAAAACTGTGGCGAAGAGGAAGAGATGTGGGAGTGTGAGCTTGAGAAACCGCGGGGCATCGGTGACCTTTTCTGTCCGTGAGAGGCAAAGTTGAAGTTTGTGTGAGCTGATGAGATGTCAGCCGCAGCTCATCTGATGACACTTCTCACTTGTGGCTCACATTTGCTTTTCTCAGGGCCAGCGGGTCCTATAATTGAGGTGACGCCATGTGGAATGTGTAGAATTCTTGCGGGACCAAAAAATATCCATGTGGAGCATTGTGTGGTGATATAGAAAACTTTGGTCAGGGTTTAACAAACACGGTTTAGTGTATATCCAGTATCTAATCTGAAAAGAAAAAGAGGAATAGGCTGCAGTATATTTATAACACATATTTCAAGTGAAAATGTAATTTTCGTAGTTAGCTCAACAAACAGCTTGCTGCTTCCTAATGTGCCAAGAAATGTAGCAGAAAAAGTCATATTTAGACATTAAGTCTTGAAATCCATGCATCCGTTGCATGGATTTCATAGAGATGAGTCCACCACCATCCCACCCACCCCTGCCAGAAAAAGCATGCTAGCTATAAGATATGTAACATTGTCATTTAGAGAAATACAGCTTGCTCAGATAGTTCATGCCAGCGGGCTTCCATCCTTATGCAGTATTTAAAAAGGGCAAGCTGAGCACATTTGAAATGTTAATCAGGTTTGCCCTCATGTGTATAATTTATATTTAATTGTCACTTATTTGTGGGTACAAGTGTAAATTACATTTGGCACACAGCAGAACCATCTCGACAAAGAGAGGTAGGAGAAAGGTGCTACCATGCAGGAGGTTATGGATTCATTCTGGAAATGGGTCCAGGAAACCAGGACAGTACAGCGGCATGACATTAATAGTGTTATTGTTGGTGGGGTTTTTTTTGTTTTTGTTTTTTTAGACAGCTGGTACTCATTAGATTGTGCAGGTATATGTATAATTGTTGTAGCCTGTGAGTGTACTCTCTGAATTAAAAGAGACATGAAATTTTATATGAGTCTATTCAGTGCCTGACAATTTTGACATTGAACCACCAAGTCGATTTTCTGTTATCTATGAAAAAATGTGAAAGTTAGGGGGGTCACCAAGCCAAGAGTCACTGCTATAGTACGTGGTTAAATTAGTCAGTGGTTGCTTCACACAAATGCCATTCATTTGAAGTCTGGATATGGAAGGGTGAACATTTCCGACCTTGGAGGGAGTTTCAGAGTCTCCAAGAGCAACATAAGAAGTCTTTTTTTTGGATAATAATCACCCGAGAGCTCAGAAAAGTCATTAAATATAACAACAAAGTACCAGGCTCCAAAAGTAAGCCTTTAAAGGTAGTGGCCATGTCACAAGCATACAGTATATTCATCATATATTCATAATAGCCTATGTTCAATTTTAGTGATGGTTTCATTTGCAACACAGTGACTAAAAAAAAATATATATATATATATAAGGCGGCCCGGTAGTCCAGTGGTTAGCACGTTGGCTTCACAGTGCAGAGGTACCGGGTTCGATTCCAGCTCCGGCCTCCCTGTGTGGAGTTTGCATGTTCTCCCCGGGCCTGCGTGGGTTTTCTCCGGGTGCTCCGGTTTCCTTCCACATTCCAAAAACATGCATAGCAGGTTGATTGGACGCTCTAAATTGTCCCTAGGTGTGAGTGTGGGCTTGGATGGTTGTTCGTCTCTGTGTGCCCTGCGATTGGCTGGCAACTGATTCAGGGTGTCCCCCGCCTACTGCCCGAAGACGGCTGGGATAGGCTCCAGCACCCCCCGCGACCCTAGTGAGGATCAAGCGGTTCGGAAAATGGATGGATGGATGGATATATATATATATATATATATAAAATGCTATACAGTAATGAGTTAATCAATTACAAAAATATTCAAATACCGTACTTACTTCACACTGAGAGAACATCCTGTTTCTGCCGGATAGCGGCCGTGCGCTAATAATGTCGAACACTGAGTATGGCAACTAAATTAGCAACGCTGAGTAGCCTTCACTCGGTCACATGCCCTGTCGTCCTGGTAACAAAGTCTGTGCTCATCAGGTGCATGAGACAAGATTGCATGAGGCAGTGATTTGAACCAGAGTGAAAAATAGATATTAAGTGTGCTTTTTTTTTAATTACTTTTGCATTCGACAGAATGGCAGAGAGTTTATTTTTAATACATCTGGGAATTGTTAAATATAGTGATGAAACTACATATTTCCTATCAGTACTATGTCAGGTTGAACAATGACATTGCTTACTGTCCTGCAAATTCCTGTCTGGAAGCCCAACTTTTTTTTCTTTTTGACAGAAAAAAACCAAAACTTTTTCTTAGGTCGTAAGTCATCAGTGTCACTTCTCCTTCTTCCGCTCCCAATCAAAATCAAACAGAGGCGTGACTTGATTACCAAGGTGTCTGCTGTCACAGCACTTGCAATCAGAAAAATCTTGTGCACGTGCGCCCTCTCCCTTCCTCTTTTGACATCCTTCCTTCTTTCTTCCCCTCCAGAGCTTCTCTGTTCTCTCCCCAGTCGGGATTATTTACCAGCACATGCAGCAGACTGAAGCGGCGCAGCTCCCCTGCCCCGGGAATGCCCGCAGCCAAGCAGCAATCAAAGCAAAGCGCCATCTCTCTTCCACCTGTTCCCATGGGCGCTGCGGAGGCAGTGCAGTGGGGATGAGATGGGAGAGGTGGTGCTTAGGGAGGGGAGCGAGACGGAGGAAGCGGGGATGGAGAGTGTGAAGAAAAGACTTTGTGAGAGAAATAAACAGTGGATCAGAGGATTGGAGATGGTCTGTGGGGTGATGACTGGGGGTTAAAAATGAAGGATGACAGTCGCTGTAAAAAGTTGAGTAGACAGGTGACAAAGTCCATGGATGTTACACGCAAACAAGCAAAAAAAAGAAAGACGTGGAAAAGCTCCACTGTCCTAGCCACCATGATGAATATGACTGAGTGAAGACCGTGAGAAGTCGCAAGATCTGCCAGTGTACTTCCATTATCCATTTTCTATACACCACTTATGCTGTTCAGCATCATGGATGAGCCGTAGCCCGTGACAACTGAACCAGGTCCTATGTGGGCCCCCCGCCCCGATGAAAAAATGTGGCCCCCTCCATCATTTAAGTGGCCCATCTCTGAAGCAGACTCACAATTAAAGCAACAAGACTCCAGTGTCACCAGGTGTCAACATTTGAAGGTACCTGTAGACTATTTTCTATTCTTTTTGTTTCGCATCTGCCTGGCAGCTGAAACTATTGGAAAAAAAACAAAACAGCAACCCCACCTGGACCAATGGCTCTGAAATGAAATCTTTGTCCTTTTTAAAGTTTGTATCCAATAAAGGACTGTTAATCAATGGTACAGTACAGTAATCCCTCGTGTATCGCAACCTCATTCTATTCAATTATATTCTATTGCTGGGAACTAAAATTCTGTCCTAATGCACCGATTTCTCTTTTGGAAGTTGCACAGTTTCATTCGCACATCTGTGTGAATATTTCACAAATTCAAAGTGGTCGCATCCTTTGAAATGAACAGCTTTGTAGCGCGCCCAAGAAACAGGTTGTCCTGCCTATTAGCCACAGTCAATCTCGCAATTATACCATGATGAAGTTAGTCTGTCTTTATTGTCCATTAAGGTAATTATCACATGCAGTAATTGCCTTTTAAAATAATGGGCACCCAAAATATCCAGTAGCTGAATTCTGATTAGCGCTAAAACTAAATTAGACCCATGATGTTTAAGATGAGTGTTAAAACTACGTCAGGGAGTCATTAAATCACAGGAAAACACTTGCTGGGATCATTAAATGTTCAAGAAACACAATTCCCACACCTTTGTTTTGAAAGTGCATGAACAAGCCTATAAAACTGATAGATCTGTTAACAAAAAACTACCTCCAACTACACTAGCACTTAGTAGAGTGCAGACCTATGCCACATCTGAACTGTTAACAAAAATGAAAACGAGACAGTAGGCAACCATGAGTATGACTGATTGTGGTTGCCATAGACAGTTGCCACAAATTGTAACGATTTCTTTCTTAGCCTTCACTGAAGAAAATGGTGTGTTGAATTTACTCAATTATATTTCGTCTAGTGGATACATTTTGTAAGTAGAATACTGTATATATCTACTTGGAAAATGTATCTGGATCCAAGTAGATGAGCCACAGTGGGGTCAGGTCGGTTTGGAATTTGTAATGTGAAAGCGCTGGTTCCCATTTTAGCTGGGAGATTTTTACTTTGTACGATGTCTGTCCCCTTTACCGCTCTCTGTATTTATTTCGGGAAAAACTTATGTTGTGTTTTTATTTATGCTCACTCCCCAGTGCTCTCTTGGTTAAATAAATACCATGATAATAAATCCATAGTTTGTTGGTTGTGTGCTTTGGGGTCCTCATTTGGTAATATTTGCACGCATAATTGGCAAAGGTAGCAATGATAACTAATGTTGTGGCCAAATGAGTTAGAGAAAAAAAAAGATTTGTTAAAATGAGGAGAAAAGGTGAAATATGAACAAATGCATCGTCAAGGTTCAGCACCCATATTGCGTATTCATAGATTTCAGCACCCATATTGCGTATTCATAGATTTTTTAAAAAACAGCATTTTAAAGATATTTGTATGTATATTTTGGGTTCTCCCACGTTGCCCCCATGCATGATTTTTGGTGAAAATATTCATATTAATCAACATTTTTGGAGTTTAAAATAAAAACAGTGGATCAGAGTATTACCCAGCCCCCCTCCCCGCCGCCTCCACAATGCATTTCAATGGGCGTCGATGATACACAGATTTTCACCATTGGCAGCCAGGCCCGGTCGCTATCCTCCGCAAATAGCAAGGTGTACACAGGATACAATGAAAAGAATGAGAGTGGGCGAATAAGACAGCACGGCGCAGGAAAGTGTGTCGGGGCCTCATGCCAAGTGAGGGCCCGATAAACACCTGAGCCTCGGACAATGATGATGGCTGTCACGGAGCGAGAGGTGGCTCACGCTCACGATAATAGTAATAAACAGCAGCGTAAATGAGCTTGCCGCCTGCATGCATCCATGTGTGCGCAAATGAGCTCCCCTCTTATCGTTGACGGGGGGCTTTATGGATGGCTTGCGCATTGTCGGGATAAAGGTGATCCATTTGCGTCTCACGTTAGGCGAGCGCACGGGTCCATCATTTCTTTCAGGGGCCATCATCCCACTCCCGCATTCTGAGATCAGACCACCACCCTTTTCACGCTCCCTCTTGAAGGCTTTTACAAACCTGCCCTTGCTCTTCCTTTTCGCACAGGCTGTGATGTTATATTATTAGCCAACCCCTACATGTTTTAACTCTGTGTTGTAATGATATTGTATTTTCCTCGCCGTTACAAGACATTTCTTCTCAGCTCTGAATGAAAATGTTGCTGGAAAAAAAAAGGTAAAGGTATAAACACGATCAGCTGGCGACCAGTTCGAGGTGTTCCCCGCCTACTGCCCGAAGACAGCTGGGATCGGCTCCAGCACACGCGTGACCCTTGTGAGAATGAGCGGATTAGAAACTGGCTGGAATTAATCAAGCATTTTCAAAATACTTAAGATGATTGTTAACACATTTCATTTATGACATGTGCTAATCTAGACTCCACATTTGAGTTCATCTAAAACCTTTTACATACTTTAGTAGGTTGGGTACTGCTGTTTTGGAGAGCAACAGGGTTCCCAAGTGCTCAGCGGTTACTTCTTTAAAGTCTGTAGTCCCTATTTCCGTGCGCAGCGCAAGTCTAGCACAACGTGTCGGCTAATTGTGTGCAAGGGTGGAGTTTTCTTTCTTTTGGCATTTTCAGATACCGGCGCAGTTAGAAATAAGCACTTGTGCCGATGTGGGACTGAATACAGCCAACTTAATCCCTCTCAATCGAAACGGCTCCCCTCATTTCCTTTAAATTCAGCCCAGAAGAGGTGTGCTGTCTACATGGCGGAAGCATAATGGACTCGCTGGAATCCGTGCATGAGATTGGTGCCGACAAGGTACGTTTAGAAGGAAGTGCAAGGAGATATCCACTTGGGGTTCATGTAAAGTTGGCCTCTGTGAACCACCGATCATGCATTTGTGTGTGTCTTTTTCAATCATTCGAATCCTTAAAATAACAGACGTACTGCACAGCTTGACGAAGTAGGTAATCCGTGCAAATCATTTTTATCTCCTGCTATCCCTGTTTCTATTTTGTCTAAGATTAAAAGGCTAATTGAGCCAAAGAGTATTGAATATCCTGTTGTACATGTCACCAAGAGTGATTTTTCTTCCCACACCCTCATGTTAATAATTGAACCTTTATGGATATTACTATTTTATTAAATACGGCATCAAGACAGATATTTTTGGAACAAACTCTCGACTTAGAGCTTGCCTCATGGCATGAAAAGATCTTTCATTCAACGTGACGTAATTGACCTCCTTGACCAGACTATTCTTAATGTGTCATCCATTAATTTAATCTAAACTAGAATTGAAACACCACTGATGGTAACAGTCAAGTCACCTGACTTGTGATCGACAACCACAATTCTGTCTCGTCATGTGTGCTGTTTTTTTTTTTCTTGAGACCAACATTGCTCCCACTCAATCGTCACACGAGAGACACAATCTGCTGCTCCGAGCGCTATCACCGTGAACAAAGATGTGTCAGAGGCCTCACACCTCGGCCCATTAGCCGGACGCAGTGAGGAACTGTGGCAGGTCCACCAACAGGAGTCCACTATGACAGCTTGGATATGGTACAGTCAGTGTCCTGTGTTGGCTTGGTGACAGATGACGCCGCTCCGCCTGTTGCTGTGAGCTGTCATCGTTCCTATCGATTGGGTGACAGATGAGCCCCAGGAGGAAGTACGCAGCGGCAGATTGGGATTGCTTCGTGTATTTGCTTCCTGCTTTCTTGGCATGATGAAATTGACATAGACTCTATTGATCGAGCAATTATAGGAGTGGACTGGCAAGGAAATAATTGTTCATCCTTAGATCCCCTACCAGACCTTGCGGACATTGGCTGGATGTGAACACCCTCCGGAAGACCAACAAGGCGTTTAACTGCGAACATCATGAAATTGATTCCTGCTTGTCCCTAACCACTTGCTCATTAGCTTGGCTAACAGCGGTGGTAGGCAATCTACGAACAAATATAAATATCGATTGGCTGGGAGGACGCAGCGCCTAAGTCACAAAGAAACCGAAAGCTACTTGTTAGGACTAGAATCAAGCGAGGACTTAATTGTGTTGTGTCGCTTAGAACTTTTTTCGATTAGCTCGTTGCTGCTTGACATTCAGGTGGGCTCAATCAAAACAGCTCCTGCCTTTAAGTGAACGCCGCCACATATTGCAAGGCGAGTTGCAACAGCGTGGGGCCAAAGATTACTTCTAATGGTGCTCTTAAATCAGCCCGAGTGTCAGGATGAGGGGCTTGTGTGGGCGCGACATCCACCAAACCGCATTACTCACTCTCTGGAGGTCCGCGGTGAGGGGACAGCGGTGTTATATAAAAGCTGCCTTAACTCGATGCTCTAATTGCCTGTTGTTCTTCAGCAACACTCGAGCTGACGGAGAGGCATTTAAAGACAAGGATTATAGCTTTTAGAAGCAGGATCGATGCCGGAGGAGGAAGCGAGCACCTCTCATATACAGTGAAACCTGAGAATATTGACGTTGTCAAAGCCTGAGAGGTTCGAGTGCAACTAAATTTATCTCAGCAGGTGAAGTTTAACAAGGTTGTTTTGGACTGAAGCGCATAGTGTATTTTTTCGCCGGCCCGAGGTCTTACTTACCAAAACAGATCATCCATTTTATTGTACAGGGGAGGAAAGTGACATGTAATGAGAAAATAATGAGCGGCACGAGTAATGAGCCCTGCGCCAGCCATCGTCATCTATATCGAGAAATGTAACTATTGACTGAGACAAGGTACTTTACTCACACATAAATGAGTCATTGAGATTTATAATGGCAAGAAAAGGTGGAGTACATGAGCTAATTATGAGCAATTGCCATTAATATCTGCAATGTTTTAATGACCCTTGATGAGTGTTGAATGGGCTGTACCAAGAAAGGCAAGGGACCGTCAGGAAATACAATTTTCTAATCCCAATTTGATCAATAACGTTAAGAAAGGAAGTCAATAAAATGAATTATTTGGTCAACAGTGCAAATCGTAGCATCATACAAACTGTATTTATCATAACACCTCAGCATTTTTGCCTTTCGGACAAGTAAGCCGACTGTATAAGGAAAAAAAGTCAAACTCAAGGCCCGGGGGCCAGATCCGGCCCGGCACATCTTTTTATATAGTAAATCATGCATGTGAACTTCCATGATCCTTGCTAAAATCTGCGCTCAAATTTCAAATTGTCATTCGTAATACATAGTGTTGAGATTTCACAAGAATTTTTGTGTTACTCTTTTTACAGTAACTTGAACAATAGTGGTACAAATTATGATCCTTGACTTTTGATTTCAAAACGAGTCATCCATCAATTTGTTGTATACATTTACCCGAGAAATGTAGAGTCATCTTAAAAAGTGTATCTGGATCCAGATGATTTTATTTCATGCAGCCATTTGATGAGATAAAAATTTTGTAAATTCAACAAAAACCTTTCTTCGTGCACAAGATTCACCACTATTTCATACTCCTGAAGGGAGAAAAAGAAAGACATTGATAACAGGCCAGGGCCGCGCACACACACACACACACACACACACACACACATACACCTGGAGGCCATGCTCCAGACATCCTCAAGAGTACAATGGGGGCAAGGGAGACAGTGATGGATTACAGGCACATCTGGGTTGAAATAAGTAGGTCCCACATCCCACCTGCATGCAGCAGGAGGCAGGAATCCTGCATAATGGCTGCTCATACTAAGGCCAGGTAGCCAAGGCTCTCTAATGCCTTGTCAGCATGCAGGCACGCAACTTGTCACAGTGGGATTTACCACTCAGAGGGCAGAATAAAGCAGTCTCATGAGGAGTTTGGGCTTTTCATACACTGAAAAAAAATGGTGTGTTGAATTGACTCAATTTTATTTTAAGTGTCTGCACAAAATGGAATCATCTGGATACAGATACACTTTTTAAGTAGATGTAGAGTCTACCTCAAAATGTATTGAAATCCAGATGATTCTATGGTGTACAGCCACTTGACATAATAGAACAGAGTAATTGCAAAAAACATTTTTATTTCATATTATTGTAATTACATTTGGGTTTATTGATAAGAAGTATTTGTAACTTATCATCGAGGGCTGACTACAGGACTCTACGCTAGAGGTCCCCAAACATCGGTCCGCAGACCCATACTGGGCCTCGGCCCATATGGGACTGAGGAACATAGAGACAGACCTGCAAGTTGTGAGCAAATTTACTCCATTAGATGTGGCGGAAATGTGCGCGACTCTAGCCAATCGCATTTGAAAAGAGTCCTCCGCTAGCGGTATCTCGAGAGTGACGTTGGCGGAGGAAGCTATTGTGCATGGTATGTCATCAGAAACAAGACAATACAAGAAACCTGTTGAATCATTCGAACAAATGGCACCCAAGTGATCAAGTGGAAAGCATGAAAATGCGAGCGGAGTTTGCACAGCCTGCCTACATAAACATTAGCAGTTTAGTCGCCAAGAACTAGCTTACAGCCACAATGACAATTACAATGACAATTTAATAATAAACAAATATGCCAGGCATTTACACTCATATTTCATTATGTGCAGTCCTCAAACAGACCAGGCAGTATCTGGAGTGATATAAGGCGAAGATGATTGGGTTGCTCTCCACATAAAAAGTATCTTCCCAATGAGCTACGAGCTTTATCACCGAAGAAGTACAACAGACATCGTTGGCATGTGCTTCCAGCGAGGTGTGTTCACGCTTCAGCACCCGGCTTGTTTGAGAAGCTCTGACCCCATACCGCAGCTACTGGCCGGTGCTGATGAAGTGCTTGACAGGCGGTTGTAAGGCAGGTTGGATTAATTAGCACAAGGGCGAGATGCTGCTGTGGTCGTGTAAAGCCCTGACCTTTTAATGTTAGGGTGAAGTCAAACAGAATTGATCATGGCGGGATCCCACTATCTGCAAAGGGTGGGCGTTAATAGATTTCCATCAATGGTCTATGTTTTGGGCAAACAAAACATAGCCTGTTATGAGCCATGATGACAGAACACTATCGTAGGCTTGAGCATGGATACATTTAACAAGAAGACATGCACCACATTTCTATTCCATCCAATTTTAAGTCATTAATATTGCCTCAAACTTCATTTCAGAGGATGCACACTTTGAACTCAAGTAGAGAACATTATTGCGTTCATGGAAAAGAAAATTTATGCTGATTCACAAATGCATTTTAAACCATCTCAGTGGGCCACCATTTTGGCCAAAATCATCGTCTCCTGTTGTTGACTGAAAATGATGTCATAACTACCCTCAGGCTCGCATTGTAAACTTCAAATGTCCCAACCCAGAAAACCAGTGACATTCCCAATCCTCAAAGCCAAATGCAACTTCACAAAATCCCAATAATACAAATATTTGTTGAGCAGCTTTTGCTCCGCAATGCACCCTTTTCTTTTCAACTGCACTGAGTGTTGTGCTATGGTCTTCTCGAAGACTAATAGGAGTCTGCTCCTACTTTAAAGTAATGACTGGTGCCCAATCCAGGTTGTACCTGTCGATCAATGTCAACCGGGCTAAGTTCCAATTCACAATTCAAATAGAAAATGGAAGGATGGCCGTCACAATGCAGCATCTGTAACCCTATCACAAGTAACTTCAGCAGTTCCATCGCTTTCCTGAATAGGTGCTCAACATTATGCACTGCTCCTCACCTGACAGCGAATGTTGAGAGAAAAAGAATGCGAGGAAGTGAGGTGGTCAGTGAGCTTGCCGCCGCCGGTGCAAAAATGTACATCAACAAGTTTGACACATTCCGAGTGAGACCCTCAACTAGCCTCCCACTCTGGAGCACAAGCACAGCTCTTGCCGACTACTTTCAAGCTAGCATCACGCTATCACAAGCCTTGCGACCTGAACTCAGTCAGCCCAACATTTTCAAACTTTTTGGAGTGTCGATTCAGTGGGTGGCTGCATATTTCACCTTTGGGGCGTCTCTCTTTGTCTCGTCTCTCTCTCTCAAACTGCAAAAAATGAGTTGAGTACTTCTGGTGGAATGGACGTACATTTAAGACACCAACTAATTCAGTTAGTCAAAAGTCAAAAAGCTGGATAGCTTTAGGGTCCCTTCAAATCAGGATATTTTTATCGTACCGTGGTTCAGCGCAGCTATCATCTCTGTCCCTCGCCTGGCCGCATTCACATTGCCTTTCGTTACTTCATCATACAACATGGCAGTATTGCAGTTGTCCTCATTGGCTGCTTTTTTTTTCTTCTTTCTTTTCCCTGCTCACCCCGCTCACGTTCTCCTCTCCCAAGCACCCTTGGGTCAGACAAATATACCGTATAATCATCAACCAATAAAAAAAAAATATATATATATATATATATATATATACTCATAGCCACAGTCTGCATTTCAACAAAGGCAACTGACTGATGCCTTAGAAAAATCCCTGCAGAACAAAAATTATGAAAGGTGCATTTATGACTGCTCTTACAGCTTTCCTGTAACATCTACAAGTGTTCAATGGATCGTGCTGTACAAATTTGGTATTTTATACTTAACTGATATGTTAGGGGAGAGTTGCTTGAATAATGTTGTAGTGCTACCTGTTACCATTTACATTTTCCAAAATTGTGCATCTTTGATAAAAGAGGAATTTCTGAATTTCTTATGGGTGTCGAATGACATGATCAAAGGATCCAATTTGTGAATTTACATGACATGCATCCGACCGTGTTTATTTTTCTAACAATATGGTACGATGCAAAGACAAGTGACCAGGTGACAAAAGGTTGTGAACTTGTCCATCACTCTTAGACGCGTGTTGTTGTTCTATTTCTTCTTATGATTGAACCCATATCAAGTGTTTGCCATTCTCCATCTGGCCTGATGGCTACAGATGCTGTTGCCAGACTTTTTTTCTGATTGGGCCATCTGGACCACTCTTTGGAAGAGCAGACTGAATGTAAATATAGCGTCTGAGTTTTCTCCTCTTCCCGTTCCTTTTTAATGTGCAGACGTCGAGAACTTGAGCGCACTTTTAAATGGAAGGCACAGCCAAATGGACACAGTGCCTGCCCTGTGTCATAGCATTAGTATGAACCAACTACAAAGTACTATATTTAAAATGAGGTCATTCATTGAGGCCATACCAGAGGAATATTCCAGGATGGACATCTTGTTTTGAGGAGCATCATTTAAAAGAAAGTACTTTGCATTGCATACAGTTGTGGTCAAAAGTTTACATACACTCTCTATGGCAGGGGTGGGCAAACTACGGCCCGCGGGCCGGATCCGGCCCGTTGGTCTTTTTAATCCGTCCCGCCGAAGATTGGTGCACAATTAAGGTTTGATTGCATTCATTTTGTTTGGACTTGTAATGACAGGTATTTCAACACCAGGTGGCACAGTTACGTCAAGTTGCAGAGCACAGGGAGGGAGGGGAAGACGAAGAAAGAGGGAGAGAGTAATGACCATGGAACGGAAAGTGATATGTATCTGATTAAACGAAGCGGGTAACAAAGTACGAAACATTCAGGAGACGCCTGGAATCGGAAAGACTCAAATCTACGAGACTTTGAAAAACAAGGAAGCGATTCTTACTCAGTCCGATTCTGGCAATTTCCATGCTCAGAGTGAATTGCTTGTGGCTCGAGTAAATGAACATTTCCTAGAATGGTTTGATTGTTATCATGTTAAAAACCTTTCGCAAACTGGACCGCTAATAAGAGTCGGAGAGCAGTCAAATGTGTAGAGCGTGAACAACAGGGGGCTCAGTACACATCCTTGAGGAGAACCGGTGCTGAGTGTGATGGTGGAGGAGAATGTTACATTATTACTGGCATACAAAGACATTGTGCTATCTTCTTTATTTTCTATTTCTAACTTTTGGCCCGGCCCTCCACAATATATTCTGCTTCTCATTTGGCCCCCCCGGGAAAATAATTGCCCACCCCTGCTCTATGGGCATATACGGCATGAGTATTTCGATTTTCTCCAAGACACACACATCTATTCTAGAGATTTAGTCTAGGTATATTCATTCATTTACAGAGTCCCGTAAGATTTGTTGTAGTCTCTTCATCATATTTATCATTATAATTGGTTGATTAAACTCTAGATTTATTATTTGTTTTTGCAAAAAATATTTCTTAATTTAGCCAAGAACACTCATTTACCTCATTTAGTAGACTGAGGTGAAATGTGTATCTTGAGCATGAATGTTTACTTGCCACTTCTAGAATATATTCTATCTTGACAATGCCAGGATTGGGATCAGGATTGACTGCAGTAATTGTTTATGTTTGCTATCATAAATAGGATTGGTCTTTCTTTCTTTCTTTGCTTGGTTATTTATCGCTGACATTCACTGCATCGACCAATGCTCCGAAGAAAAGAAAAGTCCACGGAGCCCCATGAGGATCAAAGAAGGAGAGTTGTTGATTTATCATTTGAGAATGTCTTTCGGAGCCCTTCTGAAACAATTGTAGTGAACTTTTACAACTTAAGCTTGGTCGGACAGATTCACACCGCACCCGTCCCTGACCAGAGAGTAACCCCGAAATACTGCATCTTCTCCTGTGCACCCTGCAGGGATTAATGCATTGATTTGTAGCACAGGACCATGACCTCGGAGAAGGAGGTGCTGACTTTCAATCTGATAGCCTCACGCCGCACATAAGTCTACACAGCGAGGACCCCCAACTTTGCCTCTTCTGCCTATTTCAAAACACGTCTAACCTCTCCACCTGTGCCACCAGGGGGGCAGGCCTCCATAGAACATCAATTTTTATTATGCTTCAGCAGTCTGGGTCTTGTTCTCATGCACTGCTGTCTTAACTTCACCTGTCTGCTGTAATAGAAATATAATGGTCTCGTATGCCATCTCTGCCCTCAACACCGACATACAGTGGTAACGCTGAAGTTCGAGTTATTTAATTTTGAATTTGATGAAAAAAAAAAATCTAAAATTTGAGGTATCATAATGACATCAACATGCATCCTCAATACAGCTCATTTAAACGTTAATAAAAGGATTAACTCTCCATGTTTTTCTTATTTTTTGCAATAATGAAAATTAAAGATGGCTGAGGAACGATACCAAGACACCAGTATCGGACCGATACCAGCTTTTTACAAGGTATCGAGGCCTCAAGACGGTGGCCAATACCAGTCACCAATACCAAGGCGCCTTCATGTGTCTGTTTTACTCCCAGGAACTAAATGGCACGCCTGGTTGACTCAGCATTTTCTAAGTGAACTGTACCCATGCAAGTCCTCTCATATGACGTAAACTTTGGTTCAATGATAGGTATTCCTATCCATTGAATGAATCGCTTGCTGTATTTAGTATACTGGGAGGTTCTCATTCATGCCGACCCGCTCATCCTCATAAACATAAACACACTGATAAAATGCAAGGTGTTTTTTTTTTTTTGCTTTCATTTCCCGTGCAATAAATTTCATCCATCATCTCATATTGCTTTGCTGCGCATGACAGGCATGACTGAAACTTTACCAAAAGATGAAAACTGTCTGTATCGTATCACATTTTGAATTTGGGTTGAAAGAACATAAAGTCAGTCGCTGATGATGTAGTGGTACACTCGGCTGACTTGTGTGCAGGAAGCGTGGAATTGGTTCCCGCTCAGTGACGGTGTGGACGTGAATGGCTATTTGTCTCTATATGTGCCCTGCGACTGACTGGCGACCAGTTCAGGGTGTAGTCCGCCTTCCGCCCAAAGTCAGCTGGGACAAGCTCCAGCAATTTCCTGCGACCCTGTTCAAGATAAACAGTGTTGAAAATGGATGGATGGAGAACACGAAGTCACAATTTAGCAACTGACTTTATTTTTTTTTAATTCTGCCTAATCTATTAGTTTGGTAAATACTAATAATTAATGCTAACGTGCATGAAAAACCACCTATATATATATATATATATATATATATATGAATAAAATATAATTACATTACTGCACTCCGTGACAAAAATTGCCAACTAGACAATGAAGAACATGGGAGCACATGAAGAAGATAAATCCAATGTGATTGCACAGTTCATCTGGGTCGCGTATTTCGCTTCAAACAGCAGCTGGATGATAGCTTTAAGAGGAAGCACTTGGTTGGTCATTTCAATTCATAAATACGACCCCGAGGATTATGCTAACGTACTCATTGTTTGCTCAAAGAGTCAATCCAGACCACGGTGTTATTCCCACAGCAGGGGGAGAGGATGCTCCCTTTATGCTCACAGGCTTTGGCCACAAAAACAGACAACTAAGCTTTGAGATGAAATATTCAAAAGGGAGTATATACCGACATGTCTATAAGTAATTGACTTATTGACCAGTCCAAAGTAGCAAACTAAATTAGTATGCAATGGACGCTAGCTCGCTGACAGGATTGAGACACGTTGTACTTTTAGCCTTACAAGAATGGGACAGGTCGAAACCCTTTTTTTTTTTTTTAGAGCACCATCATGTTTGGCACAGGTCCTGTTCTGGAAAACACAGCAACGTAAGGTCAGATACAACACAGGACTTAATCGAATCGACACTACTCCTTAGGCAAACAGTCATGTCGGAATAACTTCTCCATATACACTTGTCAACAGAAATTACACAAATACTCTAAACCAGTGATTCTTCATCTGGGTTCGATCGAACCCCAGGGATTCGGTGAGTCGGTCTCAGGGGTTCGATGGAGCCTCTGCCATGGAGGGTAAGACACACGCGACTCAACATGTTAATTAGTTTTGACACGCCCGCTTGGCCATCACTGGCTGCAGATGGTCACATGACATTGCTTGTCCAATCAGTGCTGTGGGAAATTTAGTTCGCTTAGTCGTCAACGTGTGACGGTCGTGATAGTACGACGTACAGTTTTTTTAAGTATACTTATCTCTTGAAATTTTATTTACTTTTTTCAGTTTTTAATAAATGTGTTTTTTTTTAATATCTTGAATTTGGAATATATATATATATATATATATATATATTTTTTTTTTCACTCATAAAGGGTTCGGTGAATGTGCATATTAACTGTTTGGGTTCGGTACCTTTAAAAAGGTTAAGAACCACTGCTCTAAACACTTCTACGTAATAATCAAGGGGTGTTTATTTCCTCAAATGCAATGGTGGGAATGGGGGTTGGAGTGTTTATTGGGGGTGGGGGGTGCATTATGATAAACAATGCTAGTGGAGAAAATTTGATTAAGTTCAAGTAGAGTTTAAAATGAGGAGGAGCAAAATGGCAAGAAACAAGGCAGACTGGATATAACTGAAGACTAATAAATCACGTAGCTCCTTCGAGATAAATACGCATGCATACATCACTGTGCAGTGACCACATGTGAATCTGATGGAAAAGTAATCGGTGTGAACGCCAAGGCCTCTTGACTGTTCTGCTAACTCATTGACAGAATGCAGAAAGACACTGTAACTCATCTGAGAGACTGTTTGCAGTCTTTGGTGTTGCTGTTTCATTTAGAAAGAGATTTTAAATTGACAGAATTTAATAACAGTGGGCATGTTACTGTCACCCTTTTTTTTTCCTGATGGCGCTGTGTTCGCGAGGGGAGGCATTCCTTCTCAAGTGGATGACACGACACTTTCACTTTGAGTCCAGGCCCCTATAAATAGTGAAGCACTGCCTCTTCGAGAGCCACCTTTGCCAAACTACTTTTCCATTCACTAAATATTGCCTTGCTTTACTCCTTTCGCAGTAGTCACTATTTGTTTGTACTTAGTAATTTAACCTTTTGATTTGTCGCACTTCATGTTCATTTTTCTGTTCTTCTGGTACTTTGCAAATTAATATTCACTCTACTCACCTGCTTTGGATAGATTTTTAGTTTCTTACTTTTCCCTTGTACCTTTCCATTTAGTCACACTTTTTGCGACTCCATTTTTGCTCTTTTGTGGGCAGTATCAATTACTCCCAGAATGTTGCATTCGCGCTATTCATTTTTATTAATTTTTCAGTTTTCGTCACAATATCTACCCGGTCCGTGCAGAGATAAAAAAGACAAAATGAACAGATTGCCAGTGATAACATATCAGGCACTTCCCGCAACATTGTGAAAATATAATTCACCCGAGGCCCAAACTCTTCAAATAATCTCCTAATCCTGTGGACAATCACTCCAAGATGAACTAGATAAAACGTGTGTGCGTGTGTGTGTGTGTGTGTGTGTGTGTGATTCTTTTTGTCACTTTGCACCATAGCAGAGAATCAAATCCTTAAAAAAAAAAAAAGTAAAGGAAAAGCAGGGATCAGAGCAAAGTGCCACAGTCAGTCAGCTGTGGGAAGCTGGGCCGAGCAAAGTGGAGACAGATGGGAATGATACAAGAGCTCTAGATTAGAGTAGTCATTATCCACAGCTATTTCTTTCTAAATGCTTTTTGCTTTATCCCACTGTGGAAGTTTGTTTTGAATGAAAGTGTTAATATGGTCAATTCAAATTCGGTAGGTGATTGTACAGGGAAAAGCAACAGACATGAAGTAAATTGCGCACAATGGGGGTACCTATTCAGTCCATGCATTCCCGCTAGCACTGAGAGCACGTTATAGTAGATTGGTGTCCTACATTGTCGGTGCTAAGGAAGTTCTGGTGCGTTGTCGGCCACCCAACACATTATATTAGCAGCATTATGTGTTGCTAACCATGACAGAAAATGCCATCCATGCACTTGTATAGTTTGAACATCCATGGGCACGTATAGTAATTTGAATCTTTTTCTTTTTTTTCTAAATAAACATCAGCCAGTTATTCGTTGATTATCATACCTACTAAATTGCAAAACCGGTTGAGAAAACAGAAGTCTTCTAAGTGCTTGTAACAAAGAATGCTCGTCGACATCGGGGTGAAATTCATTCGCTCTGCGAGAATGAAACTGTATCGTTCCAATTTTCTGGTCCATTTATGTGCCCTGTTCTTTTCTTTTGGCCACTCAAACAACTGTTTGCCTGAATGTGAACAGCGCATCGCCACACAGCGCTGAGGCATTTTATCAAATAACTCGATAACAATGGCAAAGAGCAGTTAGCAAGTCAATCAACAATGCATTACAATGGCTGACTGGCGACTCGGCATTCTGTAAATAACGTCACTCGCCGAAGATTGCAGAACAAAAGTATTTTTGTTAAATCTGGGTGGGTTGAAAATATGCTTGAAATAGTTTGATCCCTAAGTAATACCTAAAAAATGGTTGGCCAGGTTTACTTCATGTCTGCCCTTTAAAGTTGTGTTAGCACATTAGCAGCGTACAGCTGTTTCAATGGATAATCCTTTAAAATAGGAAAAGATAAGAAAACCTTTATTTGAGATGAACGCTTTCCAATTTACATTTTGTCTGAGTCCAGAGAACTGTGTGTACATAGTAATTGCGTGCATGGAGGCATCATATTTACTCGTGAATTACCCGCACACACACACACACACATACACGCACACACACACACACGCACATGCGTGCATGGCTATCGAAATGGATGCAAACACACGTGCACGCACTCAATTATCTTGGGCAGTTTGTGCACATACTTCAAGTTACGCTTATTAAACAAGAAAAACAGTTGCTTGTTGATTAACATCAACACAATTTCTGCCTCTCGCCTAACTATGCAAAGCGACGGCCTCAGTGTGTTCTTGTCTGCCTCAATTTGAATCTCCATGCTCACTCCTTTCCACTCGGGCGGCATCCTTTAATAAAGGCGCCTGCCTGCTTGTCCTGTCTCTGGTGAGATGGTTAATAAAGGCGAGATGCTCTGCCCACATCCACGGGCTTTGAAATAGGGGGTGGGGTTGAGGGAGGTGTCGGAGGGGGTTCTTGACTATTATTCAGTCAAGAAAAACAAGGGGCTTTTACATAGAGGCACCGCTGTGAGGGGGGGGGGGGGGGGTGTAGTGCTGAACTTTCTTTCTCTTCCTTTTTAATGTGTTTTTCTCTTCCAGAGTCTAATAGCTTCCCTGGACCCAGACGGCTTCACATTAATTGGCCAAGGAAGCAATGCCAAGGCTATTCTGCTCAGGTCCTCTGGCGCTGCTGCCGCCAACTCAATATAGACCTTGAAGTTTGCTCCTTTTCTCACGCACACACACGTTATCAATGCTTTCTTCCTCTGTTTTGTCCCCGTATACATACATAGCATATATAGTCTCCGTGATTGCTTGTTTCCATGTTTCTGAGCAACACACACACACACACACACACACACACACACACACACACACAAATACACACACACACACACACACACACACAGCTCCTTCTTCTTCTTCGTATGACTGATCATTTCCTCTTTCTCTTCCTCTCAGTCTCCTTCCTCAGGAGCATATAAGCAGAGGGCTTCAGAGCGAGCCATGGCTAATTTGGAACCCGTAGCTCAGCGGGACTTACACTGAGGTCAGCTCAGCAGGACATTAGAGGCACCTGAAGCACTTGTTCCTCTCGGCCTGTTCCTCTGCCCACTCTTTGGTGTGCTCAAGTAGAGGAGGTCTTCAGGCAGAGCTGGACAGGTGATCTGACACTATGTTTCAGAGGCTACTTTGAGATGTTTTGCGAAAAAAAAAAATACATTTTCCACCCTGCTGTGACAGAATTATTTGACACTAAATGCAGAATTGTTGCAATGTGTATATACAGTACTGTATGACTCCTTGTCATAAGGTGGGAGCAAAAGAGCATTTACCTTTTCTACCTGTAACTACATGCCACTGGCATGGAAGGCTGAACAAAGATCTACTTTTGATTCATAAATAATAATAATCAGTGAAATTGGATAACTGGTAAGCGCTATGCTGCCTAATTATGAACCTGATAATAATAAACAATAATATGAAACTTTCCGTTTGCTATTTAAAACCGCATGTGAAGACAATTGTTTGTTAGCCAACCTGTCTGGACCGCTGTGCCGCAGTGAGAGACGTCATATGGGGAATTAAATAAAGATGTCATGATACAATATCTCTTCACATACTTTGAATGATGCCCAAAATGAATCTGCAGCTTGCATTGCACCGGTGAACTGCTGAAACTCTGGATCATTTGTTGCACCATACACGCAGTTGTGTTAAGAATGTTTTTAGAAAAGGGCAAAGCATTAAATCCTAATTTAAGCTTTTGCGCTCCAAAACGGTGCCCCGCAACTGATGAACAGTCCAGTTCAACTCTTGCCCAAAGTCAGCTGGGAAAGGTTCCAACACGAGCAGTGCAAGCACTATATGTAACGGATGGACTGACATAAAGATGGGAGAATCACTCTGTGACTATCCTGAAGTTGCTTTTTTTTCGCAGAATAATGTACAAAGTATTTCACACAACTAAAACCGCTTGGTTTGTTCTTTAAACTGAGATTTAAATGACTGACGGATACATTCAAGTGGAGCTTCGGTTGCTTTAAGATGTCATAAATCAACATTTGATTTCATGCAATTAACACATTTCTTAATGATCAATGAATTTATAAGCATGCCCAGCTCTTTTCTTTACAAATAGATGGCTGATGAGACCAAACTTTGTGTTCAGCTGATGTTTCAGTATAGTTGGTAGAAATACGGCCACCCTTCAGTGAGTCGACAGCTATCGATTGGAGCGAGGCTGTCAGATTTTTGAGCGAGGGGCTTCCTTGGAAAGCTCTGCTAACAAGCTCTGTTTTCTACACCACTGACCCTTTTGATTCATTGGTAATTTGTGAGTGAGAACAAGATGTCAGAATTGCGCTCTGGTAAATGCGCAGCTTAGTGTCACAATCAATGAAAACACCAATGGCACTCTAATTGTTGGAGACAAACCCCGGTGCACACAAACACTCTTTGGTCAAATGAAATAGTTTTTTTCTGAGAGGAGGTAATAGAGGGGCAAGACTATTGAGATCTAATCAAATAGCTTCACTGGGAGAGCGTCTGCAAGGCAGAATTAGGCAGTCTTCTCCTTAAGTTGAAAAGAAGAGACATGTAGGGAGACAAGGAAGAGGCGTAGAGTAGAGATCGATTCTTAGTGAATCAATGCAGCAGCTAACTTTTAATTAACCATAAAGAATTTACAAAGCGTTTGGAAAAATAGATTTGTCAGGGACTACTCAACAGATATTTCCATGTGTCATTCCATGAGAAACAGTTTTCTGGCTAGTTCATCCATCATTCATCCAACCATTCTCGATAGCGCTTGGAGCCTATCCCAGCTGACTTGGAGAGAAAGGGAAGGTGCATCCTGGATTGGACACCAGCCACTCACAAGGCACAACAAACAAACAACCATTTATACTCATATTCACAGCTAACGAGTCACAACAAGTCGAGTCACGTAACGCCACACAAGAGACCTTACGACAAGGTTCAAATGACGGAACTGGGATGCAGACATGCTAACCGCTGGCCCACCATGCACCCTTACTCTAATCAAATAGTCTTTTTATTAATTTTTTTTTTCTTCACTCAAAATGGTGTAGTGATACACAACGAGCAGGCAACATGGGTTTTAGTTTCCACTCAGTGACGGTTTGAATGTATGTATGATTGGTTGTCTGCCTCTGTATGCTGCTTACACCTGACTAGCAACCAGTGCAGGGTGTAGTCTACATTTCACCACTGCACTTATACTAACATTGAAGACGGAATTCAAAAAAGTCATGTCCCGATGCAGGTGTAGCAACCTTTGGAAACTGCATTTGAAGACCATTTCCCTATTCCGAAGATTCCTTTGAATGCAGCCTTCTTTGCACCTGTTTTGAAGGATACTATTCGCAGCCGCTGACGTTAGCCACCAGGATGTTTTATGCTGAATTAATGTGAGGTCGGCAATGATGCCATTTTCTATAACAAACTTAGAAATCATACAAGATTTATTTGACCAATTTAATTTTAGTCCATCTGTGCTTTTTCTACAGCCTCCATCCTCATTTGTGTGAGCCACAGGCTAGCACAGCTGACTTTGAGCTGCCACTCTGGTACACACTGGCAGATATAGACAAATAACCATTCACAGTGATGCTAATAGTAATTTAAGGGTCAACATGCAAAATCCCACAAAAACCACTCGACTGGGTGGCCAGTGTGCTAACCACTCGGCCAATGTATTATTATTTTACGTAAAAATGCCATCCAATTCACAAATACAGCACAAAGCTTGCTTGCCGAAGCTGACAATATTTTGTTTCGCAAATTTCTTGAGACTGAATCAACAGCACCTCTGCTGGTGACACCCAAGTACTGCCCCAATTCAAACCTCAATTGCTTCAAAATGCCAGTAACACATCATCAAAAATACATTGTAGGACACATAAAGTTATGTGTGATTAAAATGCGCTGTTGCCCAGTGCAATCAACAATAAATCCGACACAATCTGTGGAATTCTTAAGAACCATAATCATCTTAAGAGTTATGTGCAGCCTTAGTGTTAAGTGTTGCGTAACATCCTTTTTCATCATTAGCGTTTGCTTGCTCCCTCATGCACACACCAAGCTGAGTTACACTGACCAGAAATGATGCACTTGTGTCAAGCAACAGGACAGACCTCCAATTAGCTTCTCTCCATCTCTTGGGAAGTGATAGGGTGGGGGTGGGTTGCGGGGGGGGGCGGGGGCGGTGGGGGGTTGCAGCATGCTACTCGAAAAAGCTCTGGCTGCTTCCTAATGAGAGCACTGGAGACCACCAAGACAAATCCTAGCATTACACGATTCTGTTTTCGCAAAATCTTTAAACTGTTTGTCCCCGTTGGTGTCACATTTTCACCTGTGTCATCTTTTCTCCAAGTATGCTTCCACCAATGCAAAACAACAATCTCTAAAAGGAAAAAAATTAAAATTAAAAATAAAGCGTGAGTTACCGCTTCATAGTGGATATAGTCTCGGGAAATTCCCATAGACGAGGTTTTAATCTGGAGTCACATGAGCGCTAAAGGTAGTAAATTACTTTAATATCTGAATGTCCAAGCCATTAACTTCACAGTTTGAGGGGGAGCAGCGGGTTTGGTTGCGTAAGAGGCGGCAGGGTGGGCTATGTTGTGTTTTGATTAAAGAACACCCCTCATTAAAAGCTTCCCTCCAGTTAGTAATCAAAGCCGTGTCGATATCTGGGAATTAGCTTGCCAAACACTCTCCCCTTGCCGTTTCACTCGCTATGCACTCTCCTGCTCATCCTCCCTTCTCTCCTTTTCGCCCTCATCATCTTCTTTCTTCCGTACCGTATCGCATCACATTTTGCTGTCAAATTAACAGTGACAAACATGTCTTAGTAGTACTACTTTGGGCTCAACTGGAACAACAACAGGGCGGTCATGATTGCAGAAACCAAAAGCTACAATTACAAATGTTAGGAGCAGACGACATCAACATAAGCATGGTATATTTGTCCGTTGATCACGTTCCAGATATTTTGGTTGAGGCTTCCATGCCATCCATCCATCCATTATCCGAGCCGCTTATCCACACTTGCAAACTCCACACAGGCAGGACGGAGCCCGGAATCGAACCTTGGAGCTCTGCATTGTGAGGCAGACGTGCTCACCGGTCGCCCACAGTGCCGCTTCTGACAATTTCGACATTTATAATTCATCCCTCTGGGAAATTATTTTTCCAAGTAAATGGGGAAGTAATTGACCGACTTGACAGAAGAGCCATGACCTTTAAAGGAACAATTGATGATTCACAATATACAAGATACTGTAGTCGAAGCCAGCTCACTTTTTTTTAGTTCAGACGTATCTTTCTGGTGAAAATTATGCATTTTGCAACAGTGCAATTGATGGTTAAAAAAAAATCCGGATGTCTTCGAAATGACGGTGATTAATGGTGCCTTGAAGCAAAATGGAGTTCAGGATAGTTACTTTCTGCATGTGTTTTATTTTGATCATATGTTATCACCTAATGCTATCACCTAAACAAGCTTCTTTGTTCAAGATAGCAGCAAGTGGCATGCACAAAAAAACAGCACAGTATTTTGTTGTGCTTTTTTTCCCCTTACGATAAAACAGTGTATTGAGTACCGAGAATCAGTGCAAAAATTCACAATCGGCAACTTAAATGATGGATGCCACAATTTTCTATTAGCACTACTGATGGGCTATATAGAACCACACACTTCCTAACCAGATGAAGAACAAAATACCATTTCAAATATGCACAGAATATGGACATATTTCTTATTGAAGCAATGTGATGTCAATCTATCTATCCGTCCATCCATCCATCCATATACCATCCACCCATAACATCCATCCATTCATTATTTGTACCGCTTATACTCACAAGGGTCACGGGCATGCTGGAGCCTACCATTCATTCAGAGAAATCCCGTGGCAACCTTTCTACTACATCAGTGTTTGTCGCTGAGCTGTCCTTATGTTGCATATTCATCAAAGCGCTCTTTCAAACTCCTTTGTATGTACTGTATGTTCATGCCCTTCGTTAATCACAGAACACAGCGCTCCATCGGTCCCATTAGAGCCTCCCTCATCACTCATCTGTCTTTTTCCCAGTTTAAGAGAGAATCGGCACCATTTCCCTCTGGGGGGGGAGGGGGGAGGAGCCTCGACCACTGTCTACTCATCTGCCATCCTCTTGTGTAGACGTACATCTTTGTTTTTGTGCGCTGTGCAAAACAGCTACAAAGGGTTTCTGCTTCACACTTTGTTGGCTAATTGCATCAAAGCTGTTGGAGGCCGCTGTCTCAGCTGCGGTATTTGTACAGGCATCAAAAGGGCGAAGAGCTTCAGCATGAAGGGCCAATGCCAGATATCATCTATCGAGGATTGAGCAGCACAGGATTGCAGAAGCTGCAAAAAAAAAACGGTGACAGGACCGTGTGTGTTTTCCCGACAAAGAACACAGCAAAGAAATCCGGCAGATGATTTCTAAAGTCACTTGTCACACTCTCAGCAAATACGCAGACCCTGTAGCATAGTCTTTAACAGCGAGACATCGAAGTTTGTCCACAGTCCAACACTGATCTGGCTCGTATTTTCACCACAGGCTGAGGAGGCGGAATGGTGATGGTTACGTAATTTATGTCATATATAAATTTAACACCACATCAGCAGTCCTCGCCAATTCATTGGACAGCAACGTGTTTCACTCACACATTTAAATAGAGTTAAGAAATTGTTAATGTGCTTTGGCGCTGCAGTTTAGTCTCAGAGTTCAAAGAGACTCAGCAGTTAATGTAACCATTAAGGAAAAATGTAATGTACCGTAATTGCAAATGAAGAGTTAAAAAGCAAAAGCAGACATCTAAATTTTTGCTGAATTGATTGAATGCATTTTTTTTCTTGTTTCAAGGTTAAAGCTAATATTTGTAAGGCTTCCTCATAGAATCTGCAGCTCTGATCACTAACCCTAATCTCGTATTTCATGACGTTGGACTGTTTCATACAATTAACCAGAGTTGCAGAGCATTAGTAAATTTTCAACCCATGGTCAAACACAAACAGGACTATATTTGCAGTGACTACACGAAAAATCATGATGTCTGACTTTGCGATAGCCTTTAAAGGAGTAAAATGCACAACACAAATACACACTTTGGGTATTATTTTGTTTCGTTTTGTGAGATGCCTCTGTGAGAAAATGTGATTTTAATGAGACTTGAATGTCACAATCAGGCTAATTTGAGTCATCTTCACCCATGCCTACCTTAGCAAAGTTCCGCCATGTCGTTCTCTGACACAGAACTACGAATATGTCAAAAAACAGATTCCAAGTAGAGCTGCGGTGTTGTTGGATGCACAGGGTTAGCTGCATTAGCACCTAAACGGCAGCATTACACTGAAGCAGTCACAATGCTATTCACCATAGACGGAAAAACAATTGTGAACTTTACATGCGTGCCAACATATAGAAATAATTGTGAAGTGACTCTTTACGAACATAACAGTAACATTCACGAACCTCGAACTTCTGTCAGTAAAAGTTAAAACAAAGGACTTTAAGTGACTAAAAGAAATGGGATGCGGGAAGAGTGAGGAGGTGACAGGCCATTCAACAAGTAGGAAGAGGACAAAGGAGAACAGATTAGGACAGAGAGGAATGTCAACGTCAATGTGTCCAGGTGTAGAAATGATGGCGGGTGACAGATTGTGCGTAAAACCCCGGCCGTGCGTGTTGAATATTCATGAAGGCGACGGCAGCACAGGGAGAGTTCAAAGTCTGTTAGATGGACTCAGGGAGGAAATTGGAAGGGACATAGTCACTCCTCTGATGGATAATGACTGCACAGAGTCCCGGATTAAAGCCTTGGACCACCACTTGCTTGCTAAAACCACCTTAGGGAATTTGGACAATGAATGTAGGCGAAAGCAAGGGAAAGCAATAAGATGAAGAAAGAGGAAAAATGCTGCTTGAGACAATAAACAGCCATTGTAAATCAGCATGAAGCGGCGGTGCGCTGAATAAGAATTAGCCATGATGCACTTTGAAGAAATGAAAAGGCACAGCTCTGTCACACAAATGCAGTTCATAAATACTTTGAATCGAATATGACAAGACTAATTAGGCATAATGTACCTGGCAGAAGACGGAGAAATCCTATGCCCCACCTGTATGGAAATAACAAGTACCTCACATTTGCAGCTCATTCCATTTCAGCTTAAGAACAATGAAAACAATTCAAATATTTTTTGACACCCAACAGCATTAATGTGTAAAGCAATCTCCCTTCAAGTACGTAACAGTATGTGTGTAGTTTGCATGTTCTCCCTGCTCTTATATGAGCTTCTTCTAACATTGTATTGTTTGTCTATACGGTATATGTCCTGTGATTGACTGCTGACCAGTCCATGCGTCTCACCCAAGTGAGTTCTCATTTCAAAACCAGTGACTTAAGAAGGGTACTAGTCGGCACGCAATACCAGGGCATAAAGCAGTATGCAGTGTATCTATATAATAGTGTTTCAAATCATCAGTAGTTATGGATAAAACATTTTGGAAGGATGCAATCGTGCACATACACAGTGACAGGGTGGCGCAAATAGTGTTGGAAAAATTAGAGCACTGAGTTCCCTCTGGTGGGGAGGGTCCGGGTTTGTGTGTGTGTGTGAGAGAGAGAGAGAGAGAGAGAGAGAGAGAGAGAGAGAGAGAAGAGCATCTGGACAATACGGTCCCACCGCGCCCAACACTGGCAACTAACGTGATGGGTCCCTGCTGTGTCTAAGAAGAGAAAACGGCAGAGCACACCCCCAGAATTACACATCAGTCGAGACAACTGGGGCCATGTCCAAACGAGTGGCACAGATACAGTAGATGGAGGACAGAGAAAGTTCAATTCCCGTGTGAAGAAAAACCTCTCCGAACTTCACACTCAAGTCAGTCGTACTTAATGTCTTTGTTGTTTCTTAAGTCAACACTAAACTTATAAGGATCGGGAGCAACACTTTGAAAAATTAGGTCAGACGGGCATTGTTTCTTGTGGCCAGAAGAGAGAAAGTCACTGGTTGAGGGGAAAAAAAAGACTTTGCATAAAAAAATAAAATAAAATAATTTGAGATAGATAGATAGATAGATAGATAGATAGATAGATAGATAGATAGATAGATAGATAGATAGATAGATAGATAGATAGATAGATAGATAGATAGATAGATAGATAGATAGATAGATAGATAGATAGATAGATAGATAGATAGATAGATGTTCAAATGAGGGCAGCAGAGTGGGCTGAAGTGAAAGCAACGTATGCAACAGCTATTGCTGTTTGTTCCCTGCTCTCCCTGAGCCAAAAAGCAGCACAGTAAGGAAATAACCACAGAAGATTCTGGCAACAGGAGGTGCCACCACTAATTTATCAGGATGTATGTGAACGTTTACCAGACTACCATCAATTGTCTCTTGGTCATTCTATGTGACAGACATTGTGAAATGTTGAAGGCTTTTATAAGGGGTGTTCACACGGCAAGATTTGGTCCGGTGCTACGCCGGGGCTGCCCCAGTAGAGCGTTCACACGTGCAAATTAGCTCCGGCGTAGCCCCGGAAAACAGCTTACGCCGGACCAAATTTGATCCACCTCAGGGAGGTGGTTTAAAAATTTGCTCCAGAGCAAATGCTCGTTTGCGAAGCAGCACCGGTATAAATTTGCATGTGTGAGCGCAACTGGGTTAAATTTGCTCCAGAGCAAATGCTTGTGAAGAGTTTACGTACGGGCGAGAATGCGTTGCTTTCGTGCTCTGTCGGACTTCCGTCATGTGTTTGTTTAATAACGACACAAGACTTGGCTGGTAACATCTTTCCTTTTGTAGGAGACTGGACTGTCTCGGAGTTGTTTGTGTAGTTTGTTCCTTTGTTGTGTGTTCACAACCCCCTGCCCCCCATATAATTTATTTTGTGATTTCCTCTCTTGATTTTCTGTTTGGCGCATTAGTGTTTGCTTTTCTGAGTGTCATTGAAGTCATCGTTGATTTACGTTTTCGGGGGCGGTCCCTCTCGAGCAGAAGGCATGGAGACCGAGAAGGAGAAGGGCGTGCCTGTCCAGTAGTCGCTTGAGTTGTGTATACGTTTTAAAAAGAACCAACACGACAGCTCATTTGTTTTCTGTCGTTTTGCTCCACTGCAGAAACTGCCGTGTGAACGCAAGTGGGGCTGCACCGACGCTGTGCCGGTGCTGACACGCTCAGCGGCTTTGTACGTGTGAACGCTCCACACAATTTGCTGCGGTGCAAAATATATCGCAACAAAATACATCGGTGCAGCGCCGGAGCAAATGTGTGCCGTGTGAACACCCCTATAGTTTTCTCAGTGTACTGATGCAATGTAGGCTCCATTTTGATGCCATCCACATGCTCGACGTTATAAACTGACAAGAGAGCCCTGGAAAGAGTACAAAAGTTCTTTTGGGCAGTTGCGATACTGTTTTTCTCAGCTTTCTCATTTTTATTTTTAATGAAGAAAGTTCTTCCTAAAAGCTTTTATCTATGATTCAATTAGCATTTGGATAGAGGGGGTTGGCGATGAGGGATATGCTACCTGAATGGAAAATCTCAAAAGATTTGGAAGAAAGCCCGGAGAAAAGAAGCAGATAATGATCGCTTTGTAGCTTCTCATTGCTCAAATGTCTACGTTTTCAAACCTGCTTTGCTTTGTAGGATTATAAACTGATAACTGTTTTTATATCTCAACTTTGAGGTGCAGTATCTCTGCCGAAGCACTCGAGCCCTTCATTGCGTCTGAATGATATCCAACACAAGATGGCTAAGCTAGCTCCTGGCATACAGGGATGTCCTGTAGTCACCGCCTCCAAAAGTTGCTGCTTCCAATCTCGGGATATGTTCCACATTCTCACCAATTTATGAAATCTTTATTATTTGTTATTAAAATGAAATGTGTTCTGTATTTCACAGACCGATTTGAATATCTACGATCGGCAGGAAACCAGTTCACGGTGTACCCCGCCTACTGCCCGAAGTCAGGTGGGATAGGCCGCCTCTTGAAGATAAGCGGGCCAGATAATGAATGAATGGATATTTTCGGATCCGTTTTAAAACTTATCTACAAATGACCCGAAACATCTGTGCCTTTTAAAAATCAAATGTGGACCTTAAGCCCAAAGGTCTTCCCACACCTGGGGTACAAGAAAACTATTGATTTTGAGTGACATTTGATCCAAGGTTGTTGACAAAGTTGTCAACGTTTTTTGAGGTGGGGTGGGAGGGGATCAATGGTGCTAATCAGCAATGTCTTTGGTGAAACAGGACAGCCCTATGGTAAGTGACAAGGTGAAAGGTGGCAGCGGTGGATCAATGAGGGTCAATGGAAGGGAAATATACCTTGTGACCCTAATTCAATAAGACTTGGCCATGTGATTTCGGCATCGGCCTCGCCGTTTAACGGGTTGCGGCAGCTCTCGAGCGACATATCACACTCTGATGTACAACGTTACCGTTAATTATCTCGAGCCGGGTGCTGCATATTGTTATCGGCGGATGATTAATTAGCTCCTGGCTGTCTGTCCCCCAGGTAACGCTGATGTCAGAGCCCGGTGAAGATCATCCGCGCGTTCAGCCGTTGCCATTTTATCATCTCCCCTCTTTGCATGTCATGAAAGCTTAAGCGGTGCAAACATTTGCTGAAAATAGCTTTCTTCATTTTGCTATTATGATGCACAGCCCTCTCGCAGGACATGCGGCATGTGTTTCTTGTCAGTGCGCTTCCCCACAAAATAAAAAAAATGAGAAAATTGAGTCAATATCTGCAGACAGCCGGTATCTATTCTTTGAGGCTTTGCTGTTTTTTCCCTCTGATTTCATTAGAGTAGCGAATTTTCCCCGGGGGCCTCAGAGCTTGTGACTGATTACCGATTCTGTCTGTTGACAAGCTTAGCATCGGTGTGAAATGTGCGCTTGCATAATTACCCATTTCATTATAGTCCGTCAGTGGCTGCAACACAGTATTTGAATCACAGGAAGCCTTTGTGGGTGGCGGTGTTGTCACCGAACATTAATGGCAAAGCTCTTTAAAAGACGTTTGTGATGCTGAGAGGCGAGACGTTTCCCCTAAATCAAGGTTTTTTTGTTTGTTTATTTCGTCCCACACTTTTGGTGTTTTCGTTCAATGGTTTCAACATTCACGATGTTTTAGATTGTGTCACTCAGCCACGGTGCTTGCAACACATCTCGCCATCAGTTCTGCGGTGAGCACTAATAAATACGTTTATGTCGATCTATTAGCCGCAAATTTATACCTTTGCTCAAATTTCCCATGCCTTCACTGTGTAGCAATAACCTCATTAACACACTAAGCACTATAATTGGGGCTAAAGCTTCAATTAACCCCTCAGTCGAAGCCATTTTTTGCACTCTGCTCAAGCCTCGCAGTCTCTTCTGATCCTGATGCATTCAGACAAGTTCTATGAGACAGATTTGTAATTGATATCATGTTATTAAACCCTCAAATAGATCTCATGACAGTGAGAAAAGCGAAAGAAAACAATGCAAAACGCCAGTTTTAATTTCAGAAACAGATCCAAAAATATGAGGCTGGAGTTGAAGACCGATTCAAAGCCCTTTTACATCTGATTTGATGATCAATAAAAGAAAAAGCACAAGGTACAATGCCCAGTACCTTTCGAGTTTGATCGTAAGGCGCTCAGCTGCATTCTCGTGTGCTGTATGACGAACAGCAGTCTGCAGAATCTACTTCTGGTCGCCATAATTTCAACAATCAAAATATGTGGTCGTACCATTGCAAGTTGCTGCCATTAGTTGCAGTGTCACTCATTTCAAATCAAGCAAAACATCAAATGTCATAATATAACTACCATTGTTGTACACAAACGAACTGGAAAGGAAAAATACACCATAGAAATCAGAATATCTGAAATCGAGTCACATTCTGATGGGGTCCTTCAAGTTAGTCGGAGTTTTCAATCAACTAACTCACTAATCCGTCATTTGAACCAAAACATGTAATCCATTACTTACATAAACACTGCACAGTGCCTCTCGCCCTCCCTCTCAGACTGTCAAATGAAGGGGGAACTCAAATCAACAGTTTTCTTTGCACTACTATGTGCATTGTGCCCCCATTAGTCAAAATCTGGTATTTAAAAGAATATTGCATTTGTGGAATCAGAACTAAGCCAATTAATCCATTTGAAACCATTTTAGGAGGGGGACATGTTACGTAGCACCGCCCCCTGCTGTTAACTAAAATTGACATTGAAGTTCCCTCGGGGCTCGCATTGCCAACGCCACAGTTCACCTTGTTTGAGTTTGGCGACGTGAGGATCTGTTTCTAGATCAATAATGACGGTTTCATTGGAGAACAAGACGACTTGCATATTTGCACAGCATGCTTTTCCATTAATCCATGTGTTGAAAAATTTGAAAGTGATTCTCAGACATAATCGAGCATGCACCAAATTAAGCACATCTTTGACCCATTTCGTCTGTTTGGAGTCACTGCCTTTTGTATGTGAGCTAATTCCAAGTGTGGTCATCATCGCTTGTCAGATGGAGGATGGATGTAGCCAAAGCGCACAAGGATTTCGGCAAAGTCCATCACGGCAATGTCTATTTTGCATTTTGTATATTTTAATTCTTGTTCGCTTTGTCTACACTAGCATGTTTCACAACCTAACATTTACACTTCATGTGATACTCGCTGAGAGTTGGAAAACTGCATGATTTCTTCCTGTGGATCAACACATCATCTCTCTTGATAAATATAGTACTGTATATAAAAGTACGGGATATAAATACACGTACATTAAGGGCCAAACACTTGAATTGCTTGGTTTCTCAAAAGTACTGCACAACTATGAGTAGGACTGTAGTATTTCTCTGTATTAGATGTTGAAGAAAAGAGGGGATTATATTCCTTAATACAGAGGCTTAGCCCCGTTCTGTTTGCCAGGTCTCTGGGATCCGCATGTCCTTGCCTTATTATGAAGTGGCCTAAATGATTTAAACCCTTCCTTGGGCTAATCAAATAATTGCTTGGTGAAGATAACCGGCCAGTTTCTATGATTGCAAAAAGGATTTTTTTTTGATGTCCTGGCTTTGCTCTCAAAGTGCACTTTGCTAACAATATTTTCTGATTGCTTGTGGAGCGGAATAAAGACGCTGCAATAGCTAATACTATTGGCCATTGGCTTTTGTTTGATTTCATTTGCTCTAATGCATGGAGCGTTTTTGTCCGTGTTGCTGTGGGGTTAATAAAGTTTGACTGCAAGTCACTTGTTGCTTTATTTTCCTCATCTGGAATATTATTCATAAAACACACAGTGTCACCCCCACGCTGACACCAAATTCAAGTACAACAGTCCGTTCCAATGTCGAGGCTATTGTTCAGCCAGCCTAAAGGAAACAAAGACTCAGTTTTGTGTGGGGGGGGACTTTGTGCCAAAGTCAAATGGAAGGAGAGTTTTAAAAAATTCTCAGAAGTACTGTACCCATACAGTCACCATGTGTGTCTGCAAAACCAGCAGGTCAGCATATTTCGCAAAACCTCAGCATCCAATTTCACCAGACCTCAGTTTAGCCAGCGTCAAACGATTGCATGTGTTTACAAGAGGTGTTTCGATATTTATACAATATCGCATAAGTAACGAGACTTTTTATGAGCTTGTGTTATGTTTACTATTCAATAACAGTAGGTTTACGCTTTCACTCTTCAGAACGTAAAAAAACTGACGTGTCTTACCATTGTGATTTATGATTAGGTTTTATTTAAATTGTTTTTACAGTTCAGTATGAGAGGGGTGGGGGTTCAATTATATTAACAGTTAGGAATTCTTCTTACAGAAATTAGTTTTCTATGAAATAATTTGTTTAGGAGTTCACAACATTTCAAGTTAGCTTTCCTTACCATTCCTTGGCTGTAGGTACTTGTCAGTCCTACGGATGTTCACGCGGAACAGATGGGAATTGGACAACGAATCATGACAAGGGCTCTCTCGTGACCTAACAGCATAAAGTGAAGGAAATCAATTGATTTATGATCATGATATAAATAATTAATTACGGTCTAACCTTACTATTATTTCCGGCACTCTTTGCTAGCCAGATGCTAAGAGAGGCATGTAGCACTGCAAGCATGGTCGCAGTGAAAACATGTGCTGGGTGTCAACCAATACGGACATTGTCTCTGTGATTAAGTGGAATGGATTGGATGATAAGCAGTTTGACTAGGAAATAAGAGGAAACCAACAGATTTATAAAACAGGCCTAATCAAGCCACTGATTCACCTTCTTAGAATCTTACCAAAATTTATTTCTTGTGCTTCCATCCCATCATGGTCAAAGTAATCGAGTGAGTAATCTTTTTAGAATCCAAAACCTGGTCGAGCTTCATTCACCGAGCTGCTGACAAAATCTCATCCCAAGTGACGACTCAAGTCATTGACTCATGAATCACCCCGGGCTTCATTATCGGAGTATACTTGAAGGACATTATGGTCGCATTTATCATCAGCCTGATCGCACAAGTGCGGCTGTAAAGCAGAGGCCGATATCCTAAGAGCACCTTTGTCGAGTTTCGCTACAATTATTCCCTCAAACTTTACTTGCACACAAATCGAAACACCCTCAACACGCTGTCTGCAGTAAACCGGGAACAGGCATATTTTTTCCGTATTATTATTTTCAAGCTTTTCCCTTTCATATCCTCCCTCATTCCTACCCATCATTTCACCGGAGAATAAACGGGGTGTCCCGATGTCAAAAAAGCAGCGCGCCTGTTGGCGATGCGGGCTGGCGGTGGCGCGCCACGTAATGAGGGACTGTCACTTGAGCAACGAGGGTAGACGGCAGTGACACGTCAGCATGTGAAATTCATCTAAATCCTATTACCAAACTGTGGCCCGAAGGCGCGCATGGCTAGTGTGTCGGCAGCTGTTGGCTGGTAATAAACATTGTAATCAAGCCCACCATGCTGAACGGCTTCACAAGAAAGCTGACAGTAAAGAGAGAAATGGAAGCATGAAAGCAACTCGCCATACAGAGAGTTGAGGGAGCTCCACTGCACTATATGCACAAAATTCCGATATGATCAGCACGATAAGTATTTTTTGTTTTTTTAATCAACAGTCAGTTGAATTTAGTACTCTGTCACTTCACCCCTGCAAAAGTCACCTGCGCCGACTTGAAAAGTTCATTTTCACACATGGATATTTGAACTCGGCGGCCCGGTGGTCCAGTGGTTAGTGCGTCTTCCTGTGTGGAGTTTGCATATTCTCCCCGTGTCTGCGTGGGTTTTCTCCGGGTACTCCGGTTTCCTCCCACATTCCAAAAACATGCATGGCAGGCTGATTGAACACTCAAAATTTTTCCTAGGTGAGAGTGTGAGCGCGGATGGTTGTTCGTCTCTGTGTGCCCTGCGATTGGCTGGCAAACTGTTCAAGGTGTCCCCGCCTACTTCTCGAAGACAGCTGGGATAAGCTCCAGCACCCCCTGCGACTCTTGTGAGGATAAAGCGGATCGGAAAATGGATGGATGGATGGATGGATGGGCATTTGAACCCTTTGAGGGACAGCGGTTACAACAGTGGACAGCCTATCATGTGATCAGGTTACGGGTTGTCATTATTGGTTCTCACCAGAAATGAATGGCCACATGTAGCCATCAACAGTCTCTTAGTAGTTTCTATAACGGAAAGAAAAAAGACAAAAATTTGCATCACCGTCATGTTCTTTATATGTTCACTTTGCTATACAGTATAAAGTTCTTGGAAATTGGCTTGATTCCAAGTGCCCTCGCGGCTAATAACTCTTAGCTGTGCAATGTACTTGTCAGCGGCAGTCTGACACAGTGCACGATGACTCAGAGGGGCCGTGACAGCAACAGCAGGAGCCAACGTTGATATTTATTTCACATTAGCACATTCAGCTTCCTTTCAAACACACGCGCGCACACACAAAGTTGAAATGTTGGCCTCAACGCTACCAAGCAATTTGCAAGCATATGTGGGGCATTCACTGTGTTGATACGCAATCTTTTTAAAATAACTGCATGGTATCGGAGATAATGGAAAAAAAGATGTTTCGACAAGACTAGAAGGTTGAAGAAATAAGTCGATATGAAAATGTTGACATTACGTTTGATTTTGTTGAGGAATATCACTATCCAGAAGTCTAACGATGAAAATACAGTACATAATTTAGTCTCATTTGTTCTTGTTGGCATAGCAACGTAACAGGAAAAGTCCTGAAAGGATTTTTTTTTTTTTTTTTTCACAGCATATTCCCATCTCATTGCTGGGCTAAAATGTGTTTTGGGTTTGTCTCTGCAGCTCCCCGTTTCACATTCATAGGATGAATTAAGTGCTTGCCCACCACATGAACTCTACAGCCACTCAATATTCGGCTCTTTGTCTTTGACTCGACTTAAGCCACCACAGAAGCTGAGGGTTAAAGTGCTTTGCCCCCAAAGCTTCTTGAGAGGGACACACGGGGTCACTAAGTTTACAAGCTGGGACAGTCGAGAAACTTGTGGACATGTAAAAAGAATGTAAAGCAGCGCGTTGCCTAGTGCGGTGTAAAAGCACAATCCAAAGTGAAGCACAAAGGCTTTCCATCTCGAAAGTGATCCGGTGGTCGAGTCATTAATTCCAATCCGTCAAGGGTGTTTGCTCATTGCCGGCGCATTAGGATAAACGATATTCATCTTTGATTGTCTGAGATGTTGACCTCTCCCTCAACCTCTATTCCCTTAATTTCAAGTGAAAGCCACTAAAGCCACAAAGGCTGAATTAAAAGTGAGATCTATTCAATATTGGCGCCCACGCTTGGGGAGCTCGCAACCTCCTGACATTTAAAACGGGATTATGAAAGCCAAGACATATATGCCTAGTGACTGGTGTTAAGTGGAATGAAGCCCACAGGATCTGGGCAGGTTCTGGCCCTTTGAAGCTGACAGGCCGGCTCCCTCCTGGCATGCCATGACTCCACTCTCTGCTTTATAGGTAATTTATTCAGCTGAATAATTAAAGGCCATTTGGCAGCAGAAAGCACGAATAGCAAAAGGGTTGGTTTGACTTTTGCAGGTACAGTAAAGCCAATCTGCCCACAAGCAAAGTTGTGTCCAAAATGTTATTTGAGAGGATCGTGGGTGGGGATTAAATATCTAAGATTTTTTTATTTTAGTTAAAAAAAAAAAAAGAGCAAGAAAGAAATTGTTGATGAAACCACAACGGACCCTCAAAAGTCAAACACAATGTGACTGTTCAATTCTGGAAAGAAAAATGTTCGAAATGTTGCCTCTATTAAACGTTACCGAACCTTACAGCAGGGCCACATTTTGGTTACCGTTTCCCTTGGAGGGCCGTTATGACTGAAACCATCTAAGGAAGTCAAGAATAACTGTTGATTCAACTCTTGTTTAAGTTACTGTCATGAGGGGTTTGGTAACAAGAAAATGCTTGGAATATCTCTTGTATTTATTACATGTGAGAGTTTAAATTTTTGGTCGACATTTCAAAAAGCATCATGGAAGTTGACCTGTAGAATCTGATTTCGTAGGCTACATAAATGATGTGGCGGGCCAGATTTGGCCCCCGAGCCTTGAGTTTGACACCAGTGCGTTACAGGTAACGAGTGTAAACACAAGTTACCCAAGTATTAATGAGAACTTCTAGAAACCATAAAAAACGGTTTCGCCAATTGACAGCAAGTTGGGTCAACATTTTTGGCATGACAGGATGCATGAACAAGTCTCAAGAACGGATGCTTGGGAAGAAAAAGGGATTACCGGTAGTTTATTTTATTTTGTTTGTTTGTTTGTTTGTTTGTTTATTGAACTTAAACATATATACAGTAATAATTTGACAGAAAATAAGGTAGATAAACCCATTTAAGAGAATTTGGGATATTTCATGGGGTCACGTTGCAAAGTTACATATCTAGTTTTCTGTTTGCCATTCTCATCTTTGCAATCATGAGTAACCTCCATTTCTCCCCCCCAAAAAATGCACTAAAAGTCAAAGACAAAGCCAAAGAAACTTGCCATGTAAATCTTTTTGATGCTGTTTTTAAATGTTTCAGTACTTTTGTACAACATGTCTCCCAAGGAGTTGAATGGAAAAATACAGAGGAAATGTATTGGGCCATTCATGGATCAAACATCTGTTGTGAATTCTGTGAAGTTTCATTTTTGTGCTTTTTATGAGTCGTGTATGTTGAACAAAGAAAACTTACAAAACGATGTGGCAGAAAACTGCAAGTGCAGAAAACACTGCACATCCAAATAAAAACATTTTGGCCTGATGCACTTCAGTGACAGTCTTGAAAGGAGCTATCTGGGCTTACAGTATCTTTTTTTTTTTTTGCACTTGTTTGGAACGTAACACCGTGGCCAAAATGTGACAGTCGAAAAGCTCACTTGATGTTGCAAATTCCCTCACCAATGCGGTGCAAGGCACACAAATGTTCTCATCCAACTCGCTTGCTGGCGCAGAAATGGAGTCTATTAAAGCGTGAACGCAATTAGGTGGGAGGCAAACACCACAGATGGCCTCTGACCGCACTTGATTATCATGCAAACACAATGATTTTACTGTCAAACACTGCGACACTTGTTCGGTCTTCCACGTCCACATTTGCTCCCGGTTGTCTGCACTTCATAATGGCCGTAAATGTGTTGAAGAGCCCATACGTTTCATCCGAGAGTAGCACTCGGGAGTGAAACAATCTTAATTTACATCAGCACCAAATTGAACACCTGCAAAGATAAAGTCAACTCCTTGCCATTAACAACCCAAGCGAGGATGTGACAAATGATGAAAGCCTCCGACCGCATGCAGCGTCTGACATTTTTAAAGTTTCATGAGTTCTCCAAAGTCACAATAATAATACGGTATAATAGTACCCCTCTGTCAGAATTTGCATTTGGTGACATTGTGCCTTCCTTTCCCTCTCAGTAATAACAATTCAACAGGAAGTTAGTAATATCCTGTTGATAGTTTGATAAATGTTGTCTGCCTGTCTTTTCGGAATTATTTTTTTAAAATAAATAAATGAATAATGTGATGGATAGTTTTCACCAGAATGTGAATCGAAGTCTATGTTTTAAAAAGAGGGATTCAAAAATCAAGGTACCACTGTAATGAAGTTTGGCAAAGAAAATTGCAATAGCTTGCCTGCATGTGGTATAACCAGGGGTGCACGTAAGTGGTGTGCAGGTGCTCGTGCACACTGAAAATATGAAATTGCATACCAGATGCAAGTGTGTCAATTTGCATTTGCGTGCCAAGCATATTTAGGTGTGCTTGTTTTAAATCCTGCTCTCCAGCTCTTAATGCTTCAACTGTGGCTCACACACCTGTATCCTGCATCACCCCGCCCTCATGAGCTGCATTCATAGAATTAATCAAGCGCTCCTGTGAGGGAGCACAAGACATTTCTCTGAGGTGGGTCGGAGATGTTTACATTTGCATTTCGCGGACAAAAAGAGATATTGGGGTTATCAGGAACTATTTAGGGGGAGTTACTCCAGCTTGTAATGCCTCCTGTGAAGAGAATCGGTACAGTTCTTTAGATACAGTGATCCCTCACTAATTCGCGTTTCGATGATCGCGGCCTCGGTGCATTGCATTTTTTTTCCCAAAGTACTGTATTCAGAAGAAAATTCCGAAATACTCAGAGCTTGATTGGTTCCCAGCACGACGTCGACCAATGACAGCACGAGTTGATCTATCCCATGATGCACAGCCATGTTGATTGGCTGTGCATCTTCGCAGCCCCGCCCAGCAACCTCCCTCGTGATAAATCTTATCATGTGGGTTATACTCTTTGATCAGCGTCTCATCATGCGGTTGCCAAGATCAGTGTGAGGCAAACCCTACTTCGCAGATTTACGTCTTTCGCGGGTGGTCCCGGTCCTCAGTAACCACGATTAGTGAGGGGAGGAAACCGGAGTACCCGGAGAAAACCCACGCAGGCCCGGGGAGAACATGCAAACTCCACACAGGGAGGCCGGACCTGGAATTGAACCCGGTACCTCTGCACTGTCAAGTCGACGTGCTAACCACTGGACTACCGGGCCGCTACTGATTACTTTTCATCATTAAATCAATGGACGAGATCGTCTGCTCTGCCTCCTAAAGCATCCTCGGAAGATGACAACTTTGAATATATGTAAAACACATGACTAGTCTGATTCTCTTTGTTCCCCTGAGCGCAGACCTCAGTGAAGATATCGCAACATTAAAAAGATTTTGATCCAGATCTAATCAAATCTAATAGAGGATTGCATTGCTCTTACATTTTTTTTCCTTGTGCAATTGTCTATGTAGTACGGAGTATTGATTTGAGACACGATAGCAAAGCATCCAAACAGACTTGAGGCTCTGTCGAAACACCAGTCCCGCTGCTGCAAACAATTCGATTTTCAAGCGATAAGCGTATCTTGTTTTGTGGTTATTGTATTGCTTTGCCAGGCAGGGAGTCACTCATGAAATGTGTCTAATGTAGTTAGACCAACAGTGGCTCTCTTGCTGGCTGTAAAAGTGCAGTGAATGATAACCTATTACCATAAATAAACACTCCCTCATGGGTGTAGTGTACATGAATGAAATGGATGTTGCCGGATGATGTATACATTTGGTAGGAAAGAAGGCCAGCGCAATGGCGACTAGTTAAAAAAAATAAGATAAAAAAATAGAAGCACAGATGAGCAACTGGTGAAACAAAGGTAAAATTACCAAACATTTAAAACATTTTAAACAGATTATTGCGTTTAGTTAGTCTGTCTGACTCTGACAAAGACCAAAAGAAGAGTTCAATGCGCTCATTAGGTAAAATATTTGTTTTTATTTCTGGTTCCGGATTAAAGTTAAAAATGTGTATTTAAATGAAGAATACTAAGCAATTAAGAGTCCTAACACTTCAAAGGGTGAGACAACCTTGTGTGCGCTCAAGGACAATCTTCAATGAGTCAAGCACGTTTTGGAATGTGGGAGGAAAATGGACTACGAGTAGTGGGAAAACGTGCAAGCCTGAGCCATGATTCAAACTCGAAAACTCAAGATGGTCGGACAGACATGCTAACCGCCACATTGTGACCAGGCTACCTGACCGACCAGCTCACTATTCTGTCCATCTTTGTCTGCAGCTATTTTGAGCATAATGGCTCAGATGTAATCACTACAATACAATAAATACATCTTTATTTGTGTAGCGCTTCCACAACAGCTGCAGCTGTAACATACAACAACAAAAATATAATACATCAGAGCACAGACCATAAAAAATAGACAAGAATACAATCGTAACACCTATTCCTGCATACTCCTTATTGTTTGAGGCAGCTATAGATGAAAGCGGAGAGAATCATTCAGTCGATCAATAAGTTTAAGACTGAAAATTTAATGGTATTTAGTTTAAAATTTCATGACCGCTGATTTGACATTTTACCGATTTCGGCCATATTGGGTCAGATATCGTTTAGGGGTGTTTTTTTGTTTGGGTTTTTTTTTTGTTTTTTTTACAGGAAAAATGTAACATTTCTGTACCATGAGACTAGCAACATTGTGTGAAGATATTTTCTGTGGGTGACGAGTAACTGATGTGTTTGTGTGTGTGTGTGCTGAAGAAAGAGAGAGAGAGCGAGAGAGAGAAAGATAGAGAGAGAGACAGAGACACACACACACAATTTTTTAGCCACATCCAAGACTTCATTGATTTTTAAATATGTCCTTGCGGGCCCGGTTCACTTTGATGTGGTGCTGGTTGTGCCGACAATGCAACAGTAGTCTGCCAGCATAGTGAGGAAATAATTGAAACAGACACACACACACACACTAAAACATGTCTGTAATCCACAGGCATTTGTCCCCAGAAATGTCCCTTTCCAATAAAACCTTTGCTGCATTTGTTATGGTATGATGCTGAAGTTAAAAAAAAAATCTCATTTTCTCAGACCAAGAGGTACATATAAATATTTGAAGTCAACATATCGAGACCGCCAAGAGCTCTTCACAAACCCAAACATAGTTGGACCCTCTGTATGTGTTTTCAAGCCACACATTGGCTGCTTTACTTGTGTAGCCAACATTCCGTATCGACATGATGCCAAGTTGGTTTTTTTGTTTTGTTTATATTTCTTTTGTGTATGACTTTTTGCTTCAGAGTTTTTGTGACAACTTTAAATGGATTTATCTAAAAGAGTAGAATGCCAATACAACACTCCACAAAAAAAACAACCCAGGAATGAATATATACCTTTAGAAATGAGTGGTGCGACTGTCATGATTGACATGTGAGATCTTCCAATGATTTCATGCACACACACGTGACAGTGGATGGCAGGCATTGCTCTATATATGTTAATTTATCCAGTGATTTTACTTCCTTCAAACACAAAAAAAAAAGACTGGAACAACCACACTAAGAGGTAAAGTATTCCATAAATATACATACAGTATTCCATTATGCTGCATAATCCAAATTACCAAAGATACTTAAGGTTACGTTTCCCATTTATATTACATCATGACAGCAGTGATTACTGAATGACGCCATCTGTAGTGAACATACGCTGTGATTTTGGGATCCATTTATCATCTTTTTTGTTACAGACATAAAGAAAAAAGCACTCTGTGAGAACATGACACAACTAAATCCGATCAGAACCTTATCAACGAAAGCACAACATGCCTTCCATGCCTTCTGCATCGCATCTCCGCTCTCTTTTGTTAGTTTTTATTTTCGCAGATAAAGACTTAATTTTCCACTTCTGTGTCCTGTCTTCTTCTGACTCCAAATTCTTCTCCTCATATGACAACAATGAATCTTCGAACACAGCAGGTGTGAAGATATTTTATAGCAATGACAGAGCTTCCTGGCATAGCCCGAAGCAGACCTTTGACTCATTGCCAGTGGTTGTGGAATGAACTCTCTCGCACACAAACATACACAGACACACAAACGCACGCATGTAATGATACAAACTCAACACCACTGCCCCCTATTGGTATCAGCTGTAATTGTACATGTGGCTCTTACCGAGAACAGAGTACTGTATATGTTACAAGTCCGGAGCAGAGAGGAAGAAGGTGGATGAGCAAAATGCGCAGAAATCTATTAAGGGCTGCTTTACTTACGATGATCTACTTAGACAGGAGGAGACTGAAGCTCAATTAATGACCTGACATTTGCACATGCAGGATGTGGATGTGTGCCACTGTGTGAGTGTGTGTGTGTGTGTGTGTATATCACTGTGAAAGTGTGTTAGATTAAACACGTCTGAATAAATGAGGAATAATCAGCACCAGTGATTCAGAATGGAGGAAGTGCAAAAATTACCACACATTATCTTTAAACAAACAGGTAGTCTCACTGTGCAGCAACTCATGATATTTATACAATGTCCCTTCATGGAGATGAAATTAAATTTGCCCTCATGCGCTCTAGTAAATACGTTGATAAACATAAATGAAGGAAAACGTAATCATTTGAAACTCCTCCCATTCACCAGATCTTTTTTTTGTTGTTTCCCAATTGATCGACTGGTTGGCACGTCGGACTCACGGTGCAGAGGTGCAGTGTTCGATTCCGGCTCCGGCCTTCTTGTGTGGAGTTTGCATGTTCTCCCCGTACCTGCGTGGGTTTTCTCTGGATCGTCCGGTTTCCTCCCACATTCCAAAAACATGCATGGCAGGTTAATGGAACACTAAATTGTCCCCAGGTGTGATGGTGAGTGTGTATGGTTCTTCGTCAATGTGTGCCCTGCGATTGGCTGGGAACTAGGTCAGGGTGTATTACAGTGTATCATTATTCTTATTATTTTAGAACAACATATGTAAAATGTCAACTAAGCCTCCACTTGTTGCTAGGCAGAATGGGTGAAAACCAGATCAAAAACTGTTGGTAAAAGCTGGTCACACTCACAATTCTGTGGAAAGGACTGGGAGATTTGGCAAAAACATATAAGGAAATAGTCAGACAGAAACATCAAATGAAATTATTTGGCAGCATCACTGTAAGGTTTAACACTTGTTAAGCAAGCAAGATACTGTACGTCACTTAAAAAAAACGAATTAAGAAGCAAGCTCTCTTCACCACAGCACCATCTGTTGGATGTGGTGGGACCTGAGGGATAATATCGAGTTTAAACATTGGTTCTGTATTTTGAAGATAAGATAAGATAAGAAAACCTTTATTAGTCTCGCAATGGAGAAATTCCCAATTCACAGCAGCAAAGTTATGAAAGGAAGAAGTAGAACAACAAAATATAGGAGCTGCTGGAAAGGCAGCCACTCTCACGGCGCCATTTTGAAGTCAAAATAACAAAAATAACACAACACAACACATAGGACACAGACAGTCGTGCAATCTTCACCACTTTTCTGCATACACTTTGTTGTCTGAAGCAGTTATAGTTTTGCTCCATAAAGCAGCGTAGCATTACGAGAGTCTTACTTTAAATTGAGAGTTTATCCGTGACATCCTCCCATAGACAGACCTGCTAGAAGTTCATCCCTGTGGCGGTTAAAAAAAAAAAATCCATCTGCCATATCTCAGGATGGCTTGGCCGACCGCGAACCAATCCATATCCTCAGGCCACCAAATCCCGTCGTAATCTTTCTTCCCTTCTTTTTAGTGCACCCCTGTCCTCATATTCCTCATTGTCCGTTTCCCCAAGTCTCATTTCTCTACCGAGCTCCGGTGAAGCATTGTCCTTGCCCGGCTTTTGATGACACCACTAAATCACGTCGGATTCGCACCATCACCTAGTTGGTTTCCCCCAATCGCTCGAGATTTTGGCCCACTGCCGTCCACGCCGGTACGAGGGTCATTTTTGCTCCCATGAGTACGCATTATCATCAACATGAGATGCAGAGGAGATAAATGGATCCTCTGTTGCATGGCCACTAGTTGACAGAGCCTTGAAGTGCATAGCTTACCCATGACCCTCATGAGAATAAGTGGAAAGGAGATACATGGAAGCTTTTTTTTTTTGGTCTGTGTTGTTTTTAGCATTAACTTTCCGATATCATCGACAAGTGAAGCGCTGTCTTCTTCAAATTGACAGTTGGTCAAAATCAATGAAACACACATTTCAACAAATAAAGCACTTATTCATAATTATCATAGTAATCAGATACCGCAAAGTCTCACAATCCATGTGGTACTTTAATCCACACCATGCCAGGTCCGGAGGTTGATGGCCTGCCCATTACACCACTGGGCCACAGCTACTCATGTTAACATAAACTTGGCAGTGACTACAAGACGCGAGCAATGCTATCAGTCTTCTGCATGAGTGCTTTTGAGTCCGTGAGGAGGGCAAATTCTCTCTAACCTGCTCGACAACTCTCTGTTCTCTTAATTGGTGCCGGGTGTTTGGGGGACCAGACCAACACCTCTGCTCCACCCTGCTTAACTTGTAAATCAATAATTTGATGAAAGATTATGATGATAGAGTCAGACTACATTCACAGCCTGAGGTTAGTTATTGGCTTCTGAGGAAGAGAGAGAGGCGTGTTCTTTTTTTTTAATTCTCACATTGATAAAGAGGAGGAACTCGTCAATATGGAAAGAATGTGGAAAGAATAGCATTGCTTCTCTCAAACTTTTCTGTAGGTGTTGGTTTATTCTTGGCAGCAGTGCTCTGGCAGCGGGGCTTTTAATGACACCCAGGGAATACAAAATACGGTAGTGTGGCAATGTCATTTACAGAGAGAGAGAGAGAGAGAGAGAAAACATGTCAGGTTGAAGAAAGGCAAAGAGAGGGTAAGAGATTCATTAGTGTTTTCCACTCGTTCCATTAGTATCGCAAATGGGGCTTTTACTTTTCCCATTATTGTTCTCGGCTCACACAAATCCAAGCGGCAGGACTGTTTTTGTTTCTTTAGTTCACCACGTGTGAGAGCTTAATAAGGAGAACGAGATAAAGCATAGTGTCCAAATAACAAAAAGACTTGGATAAAAGGACGCCCAAGCGAGACTCTATGTTCCATTCTAATGGGCTTAATGGGTTTTACAGATGGTTACTGACGACATCTCTCCTTCAGCTTGCCAATACATACACACGGTGGGCAATAGTGGTAAAATAAGATGAGCTCGCATAAACCTTGGCCAAATAACATGTCCTCAAACTTTCGATATTAAAGCAGAAACTTCCAAGAATAGAACAAAAACATGAAGACAAATGGATTTATTTTGTCTTCATGTTTTTGTTTCATTCTGTCAATCTGCCTGATTTGTGTGCGGGCAGCGTGGGATCAGTTCCCACTCAGTGACGGTATGAACGTGACTGTGTAGGGTTATTCGGTTTCGTGCCCTGCGACTGTCTGGTGACTAGTTCAGGGTGTAGTCTGCCTTTCACCCAAAGTCAACTGGAATAGGCTCCAGCACCCCCAATGACCCTGTTCAGGGTAAGCGGTGTTGAAAATGTACGGATGGATGGTACACAAATATATTTTTCCAAAGCGTTCTCCCCTATAGCCCTCTTGTGCCCCCCAGTGTTAAAATAGTTATTTGCTGTTGATATAACATAGATATGGAAAAAGCATGTGATGCTGTCATCAACAGATGAATGATTAGAGCTCTTTTTTCCATTCTCGCCTTGTGAGTCGAGACTTCATCAAAAAAGTTGGTCGTCAGCTTCGACACTTCCAAAAGAAACTCGCCACCTTATTGTGATAGAACCTCAGAATACTCTGCGAGTGGACCGGGGGAGCGAAATGCTGTCCAACCCCCCAGACCTCACACTGTGACATTGTCCCCCTGAGGTATGTAACCTTTATCAAGAAGCCGAGTCCAGTGTTGCTTCAGCTAACTACCGATCCTCTCCCGGGGAGCTCATTAGCCAGTCACACTCTCAGCGGACGTTTCCCAGACACTCGAGCAATTAGGGTCTTCACAAATAGAAGCGCTACCTGAGGACAGCTGGCAGCCGGGAAGCGGCCAAGAGGCCAATTGATAAAAGTGAGCGTGACCCGCGGATGACTCAGTGTCTGGATCTTTGTGTGTGAACATGTCTGCTGCTTCAGGAGCTGTGTGAGGGTTGACTGTCTCAAAGGAACAGTTTCCCAATGTCCAAAAATGTTACTCATTAATGTCTTGTATACAAATCGTCTTTGGAGGGCCTGCCCACCCATGAAGTGTGCAATTAAACTTTTGCTATATGCCTATTTCTGAAAATGTGGGACTCTCTGCACTTGCAACCCATTTTTACACAACAGTGAGGCTAACTTACGTAATAACAGTCCCACACACCGAGTTTTTACGTTGCGCAAAGCTCCAAAGCCATTTTCAAGTAAACCGTTTACAAATGTTGTATTTCTCTACAAAGTGATATTTCTAAATATTTGCCTGGTGGGGCCACAACCTCGTTTGCAACTCCACATGAGAGTGTCAAAGCATGAGAGACGGCTCTCAGGCTGACACTACAATTAATTCACCACAATAGACAACATATTGTAAAATGAATATTGGACCACTCTGACAATTCTCATCACACAATACACCAATGACGCGTCTTACAGCTATCGACTTAAAAGAGGAAAACATTACATTACCAGTACTGAATAAAAATCACCAGAAATAAGTTTTCATATGAAGCGGAAGCAGTGGGGTTTTTTTTTCCCCCTGTTTGAAAATATACACCAGCTCGGGACCAATTCACTGGTCCATTTAATGGAAGCTGCTCAGTAATATAAGTGCAAAGCATTCGAGCGAATGACAGGTCACCAGGCAACAGTCAGGTGTCGCTGATGGCTCTGCGGATTGTGACACACTGAATGTAATTGCAGCAACATTGAACTTGTGACAGCAAGCGTTTTTATTACTCTGGCAAACTTGAAGCATCCCATTAGATCAACATATTAAAATTCTGTCAGATTGCAGCTTTGATTTCATGTGGCGTGTATTTTTATTTTTTTTGAAGATAAAAGCTGGAAAAGTAAGGTCCCTTAATGACAGTATCAGAAGACAAATAAAGCGAATCTATATCTATGTCACAAGTTTGCACTATTAAAAAGTTAGCAAATTCCAAAGCCACCATTAAGTGTTTCGACTTGACAGAGACAAAGGCTGAGGAAGGAAGCAGGATAATGTGAGATGGATGTAAGTGATGTAAGTGAGTGCCTCGTCGGAACAAGGTGAGCTGAACGGCCCAATCTAACACGATGTGGAATTCTTCATTCGGTCAGCCATCTCATTAAGCACACTGTGATGCGCCTCCAGGCATGCACACTTATTAAGGATGTGAGACCAATTAGTTGATTCTTTTGTGAGGGAGTTCCTGCAGCCTCCACAAGAGCTCATAAATGATCCCCAGACTCATTGTTTATCTCCCCTCCTTGACAAGAGGTTGGGTTTTTCGCCTTGTTACAAAGCAATGCTCTAAAACAGCTGAACTAATTTTGCCCAAACTTAGGGGTGAGATACGGATCAAGGAAGGATATTTTCCATCTTGGTGAAGATATAAATAATAAAATGTGCACTCAGCCTTGATTTGCTGTTCTAAAAGCTAGTGGCTGTTTGTAATTTAATTTAATTTTCTTTTCTTTTTTTTTCTTTTTTGTCATTGGCCACTGTGGTGGTTATCATTGAGCCCTCTAAATACCCCCAAGCAACAAGTGGCTCTAGCAAATGTGTGATGAAAAAATGAAAAATATAGAAGTTTCTGTTCAAACTAATGTACTAAGCATCCACGATGTTCCTTACTGCTGTAAAACAAGAAGAAGTATCAAATATTATAAAAACTTTTAAAAATAAAAAGTCAACTGATTGCTTTAATATTGACATGACAATAATAAAGCAGATTATAGAATATGTAGTGCGACCTTTCACGCACATATGCAACCTGTCATTCAAAGCTGGTATCTTTCCATCAAAAATGAAAATTGCTAAAGTTATTCCAATCTATAAAAGTGGAGAAAGACATCGGTTTACAAATTATAGACCAATATCACTACTACCACAATTTTCAAAAATATTAGAAAAACTATTTTCTCGCAGACTTGATAGCTTTATACAAAAGCATGCGCTGTTAAGTGAGAATCAATATGGCTTCAGGGAAAAGCGGACCACCTCAATGGCAGTTATGGAGTTTGTGGAAGCAATAGCCACTAATATAGACAACAAAGAATTTACTGTTGGGGTTTTCCTAGATCTAAAAAAAGCTTTTGACACAATAGATCACAGTATATTATTGAAAAAACTAGAAAGATATGGCATTAGAGGTGTAGCTTATAAATGGATAAAAAGTTATTTAGAAAACAGATATCAGTACGTGCAACTCAACAATAAAAAAACTAATCAACTAAAAATCACTCACGGAGTTCCTCAGGGGTCAGTGCTTGGTCCAAAACTATTCATCTTATATATAAATGATATCTGCAAGGTCTCAAAACAATTTAAATGTGTCCTATTTGCTGATGATACAACTTTCTACTGTTCTGGAATAAATCTGAAACAGCTCCTGACAACCATAGAAAACGAATTAAACAAATTAAAAAACTGGTTCGACAGAAATAAATTGTCACTTAACCTGAAAAAATCGAAGTTAATTGTTTTTGGCACAAGACCAATCAAACACCAAGCTAAAATTATGGTAAACTCAATTGAGATAGAAAGAGCGTATGAAACCAAGTTTCTCGGATTAGTAATAGACTCAAAACTATGTTGGAAGCCACATATCGATAACGTAAAAAGAAAAATAGCCAAAACCGTAGGGATCCTCTACAAAACCAAGGAAGTGCTAAATAAGAGATCTTTGTACACATTGTACACTTCATTATTATTACCATATATGACCTACTGTGTGGAAATATGGGGAAATGCCTGCAAAACAAACACACTCCCTATTCTCAACCTACAAAAAAAAGCAATTCGAATTATTAATAGATCAAAATATACGGAACCCACAAATCCACTATTTATCAAATTAAATACGATGAAATTTTATGACCTGGTTGACTTTAAAATCGCCCAATTAATGTACAAAGCACACAATAACCTGCTCTGCCAAAACATTCAGAAGTTTTTCGAAATTCGAGAAAGCAGCTATGATTTAAGAGGTACCAACTTATTCAAAAAACTCAAAACAAGAACAAACATCAAGCAAAGAAGTGTATCTATCAAAGGTGTTAATCTGTGGAATAATCTCGAAACGGACCTGAAAATGAGTAAATCGCTTGCTGAGTTAAAAAACAAATTCAAAAAAATAGTACAAACAACCTACATCAATCAGAGTTAAAATGATAAATTCAAAACATTAAATATAATGATAAATCAGAACTAAGTTGATAAATAGAGAAAGGTATATAAATATCCATTATGAATTTAAGAGAAAATTGACACAAGAGTGTCAGGGTGTGGAAGTATATAATCCCGATACAAACCAAAAGTTGTAAAAATATCACGGTTAAGGGTAAAGTATGAGCCTTAATGGAGACTTCTTTCTTCTTACTTTTCTGATTGATATAAAAATGATTTATTAGATACAATCACATAACGGGGTAGGACTAGATAAGTTTTTTACTTCTTCCTACTCCCTTGAACATAATAACTGTGTTGAATGAAGATTGATTTCTTTCTTTTTACTTTTTTTATCTACCTTATTTTCTGTCAAATTATTACTGTATATATGTTTTATGTTCAATAAACAAACAAACAAACAAACAAACAAACAAACGTTTGCTACGTTCCATGCACAAGAAGATGTGAGATGCCTCAAGATGTGTCATGACGGCCTCACCATGACAACACGGCAACTCACAGCACCCTGTGCATATGGCAGCTCAGCTCACCTAACTTGGCTCTGTGTGATATTTTCTTTTCCTCTTTCCCAAGCAAGGGTCATAAAGAGGACCTGTTTTGAAGACATGAAACAACATGGTAGCAACCGGAGCTGCGTAGGATCCAGAAAGAAAGGACGGGAACGTGAGTGAGACTCCAGACGGATATCTTCGAAGAAGAAATCTTCTAGATTGTAGTTTGGATTTTGGAATAACGGTATATTAGATGTGACACCAGTATTGGAACTTTCCTGACACATCTTCGATGCAAGTGTACGCACGTCCTTCGCAATCAGTGGAGCCCATCTCATTCCCTGCAGCAAACACGCTTAATCCCTTTTACAATATCAGCAGCCTGCTAGGCTCACTTGCAAGGAAAGGTCACAAAGGCAAAATAATTGTTTGTATACAACAAAGCAAGGTCTTTTGGTTGTTGGCTGTATGTTAATGTGACAGCTGATGATTTCACGGGCTCAGTTTGGACGAATCATTTGCATCTTTGATTTTCTTCAGAAGCTGAGATGTTCCGTGTTCAAGATGTCAACGACAACAATACAGTAATTCTAAGGGTCACATTTTGTATTTGAGAAAAATCATGATGTGCTGGTTTTACTCTAGTCTTGTCAGTAATGGTAATTTGCCTCGGAAATCATGTGCAAAGTGACACACAAAGCAAGATGGATTTCATGAGTCACTGCCCCATTTAGTCATAATCCATCCATCCGTGTCGTTTATTCTGTGTAGGTTCAGATTGGGCGAAGAAAATGGCTGCACACTGCTGGACCATTTTACTGTCAATTACAGGGCATGTACAGAGACCGACCATTAACACTCATACTGTCTCAGAATGGGAAAGGAACCCCGTGCACTGGAGTGGAGTCGAGTGTGACCTGCAAATCAAAAGTAAAAAGTAACGAACGGGAGTCAGGTTATGCACTAAATGACATGACATTGTGGCTTGTTGTTTCCAGTCTTTAATATAGAAGTCTATTACGTGCACTACAGCTAAATCTATTACCGACAGGGACTCTTAAACAGGTTGTGGGAGATATGGCATAAAAAGTGTCTCAAATTTTGTCCTCCTACACTTTAAACTCTCCTTTCACCTACACAATCAGCACCCTAAAACTCTCCTACCATGACCTAAAACACAAATTAGGATGACAAGATGTAAAAATCCAAAATGAAGGAACATTATCCTGATTGACATCCTTTAATCTGGATAGTTGACGATGCCTTGACTTTGGGCAGCTGTTTTTTACTTTATTTTTTTTTCCATTTTCAGAACAAAGCAAGAAGTGTATTTGCTGGCACATCTTCAAGGATCTCACCTGCACCCCTGTTGACTCTACTGGTTGAGGTTTCATTCGGTTCAAAGAGCCAATTGGAAAGTAGTCAACTCGCCTTTCTTCCCCGAACCCTCAATGGGATTTTAAGGTTTAAAACACAGTGTGTGAAAGTAAGGTTTCGAGATCTTTGAGTGGAGCGAAAGTGACAAAGACAACGCTTTGAAGAATAAAACAGTGAGTGACGAAACAAGTTAAACGATCTGTCAATCCATCCATCTATTTATCTATCCAGCCAGTTATCTGCCTGCTTCTAGCTTTGTCTCCTTGGCCACAGGCTATGACTGAATAATTCTGTTTGAGATTTGTGGAAGGAGTCTACAGAGAAAGAGAGAGCTGACACGAAGACTGTGAAAGCAGTTGTACAGGAGCGCAAGATGAGAACCATTTGGTCATCTGTACCGCTGAAAAGCAAAGCGATGGGTGCAGTCAGTTTCATGAAACAATCAATCATTACCAACAGCGTCTGAGAATATCCACACCCTTGCCTTCTTCCCAATTGTTCCTCTCTGTGAACATCTGCCTCTGATGTAACAATCACAGTGTAGTTTTGTGGTTCAATAAAAAATAGATATCGTAGAGTGATTGTATGTGGAGCCTCAAACACCCAATCAGGGTCCTAATTTTCCTTTGTTCAATGTGCTGTGCTCGATCCCTTGGTTTGCCACTTCAATGGCTTTGGCCTGCATTGCTCGGTATGTGATGGGCCAAACCTTTTAGCTTCAGTCTGTGGACAACAGTCTAGAGACGAACCATTGCAGTTCCTGCCCATTAAGTGTTCTGTTGTTGGAACGAGGCATCCAATGAAAAGGTGATATATTTCATCGGTGATGGGGGGAAAAAAGGAAGCTGTCACAAAATTAGCCGCGCCGCCAAATTGGAGGGTTGAAGGGATGACGTGTGAGCAGATCCTCATTATGCCGCCAGTCGCCTTGTGATCCCTGTTATCCGACGCTCATCCCTCTTCTAACGCCCAAGAGAGCGTAAGAAAGATTTTCTTAATTCCCCCAACGTAGCTCCCAGTGTGCCTCAAGGCAACTTGATTTTATTGTTTTGTTGCTGCTTTAAAAACATGATCCTGGGGTTCTCTACCAAGGGAGATATTTGCTCTGAGGAATGTTACTACTGCAAGTGAGCTCACAAATGAAGTATTTTGAAAGCATCAGTGGCAGCACAATGGCCTGGTGGTGGGCATATCTGCCTCACAGTCAAAAGCTTCTGGGCTCCAATCTCTCCTGTGTTGCGCATTTGTATGTTGTCACTGGTGCTTGAGCACTATTGAACATAGGATTGGTTTGTTCAATCACAGCAACATATTTTATCCTAATATTGGGATGGCCGTCGCCAGACTTTATAAAAGCCCCCAATAGGAAAGAGGTTGCCCACTCCTCTTTTCAACGTTGTACTCACACGTACTTTCACACCATGTGACAATCGCAGATCACATTACAATGAGTCAGTAAACTACGTGACAAACAAGCCAGCCCAATTAAAAGCAGATTGCAACGACCTCACTGAAAAACAAGAAAGGTCGCATGGGTGTTTTTGTGTGTAACGCGACAGATTCCGCAAATGAGCGAACAATCGCAAGCGATGAGAGCGTCTGCCGCTCCGCTTGTGCTAACTGGCAAGCGCGATGGCGAGCAGATGTGATGTTAAAACATTCTGCAGGCCGCGACCCAACGATCGTCAAGGTAGCGTTAAAAACCTTCTCGACCGCGACCGCGGCCGTGATGTGAGGACGTCTTCTTCTGTCAGCAGCTGCATCACAATTATCACCGTTGCATATCAAAACAGGAGCACTAAACGCTGCAATTATGGCCAACATCTGTCGGCCAGGGCGGCCCGGTAGTCCAGTGGTTAGCACGTCGGCTTCACAGTGCAGAGGTACCGGGTTCGATTCCAGCTCCGGCCTCCCTGTGTGGAGTTTGCATGTTCTCCCCGGGCCTGCGTGGGTTTTCTCCGGGTGCTCCGGTTTCCTCCCACATTCCAAAAACATGCATGGCAGGCTGATTGGACGCTCTAAATTGTCCCTAAGTGTGAGTGTGGGCGTGGATGGTTGTTCGTCTCTGTGTGCCCTGCGATTGGCTGGCAACTGATTCAGGGTGTCCCCCGCCTACTGCCCGTAGACGGCTGGGATAGGCTCCAGCACCCCCCGCGACCCTAGTGAGGATCAAGCGGTTCGGAAAATGGATGGATGGATCTGTCGGCCAAAAACACTCATGGAGATGGTTCTGAAATGATTTTAACCCACACAAAAAAGGTGGTCGAGTGCTTTGCTATGATTACATCTTTATTCTTGACCGATGATTGAATTTGTTTTTATATGAACCGATTGTGTCTAAAATTGTCGCCTGATTCACAATGGATCATATCTCTGCCAGAAAACCGTTGCACACATCCAGCACCTTGGATAATTTCCATTTTGTCCTCGTGAGGGTTGCTACTGATTTGGACAAGTCTTCAATGAACCAAGCTTGCATGTTTCTGGTATACATTGGAGGAAATATTCGATACTGAGATTGCAACCGTGAACTGTCAGCCAGATGCTCTAACCACTTCATCACCATGCAGTCTATCTTGGATCATGTATGACCCAAAGTCACCAGATTCCGGACAGAACAGAAATGATCTAAACTTAAAATTCTACGTTGTCATTTTTTTTCTTTTAAACAAAGCAATGTCCACCGAAGAAAATGTGTTTTCCATTCATTTTCTTATCCGCGTTAACCGCACAAGGGTCGCGGGACGTGCCTATCCCAGCCATCTTCGGGCAGTAGGTGGGGGACAACCGGTTGCCAGCCAATCGCAGGGCACACACAGACAAACAACCTCACACCTCGGGACAATTTGAAGTATTCAATCAGCCTGCCATGCATATTTTTGGAATGTGGGAGGAAACCAGAGTACCCGGAGATAACCCACACAGGCCCAGGGAGAACATGCAAACTCAACACAGGGAGGCTGGAGCCGGGATCGAACCCACGACCGCACTGTAAGGTTGAAGTGCTAACCACTGGACCACCGGTGTTGAAAATCATGATAGATTCAATTGTAAGTTATCTAAAGTTATCTTCTTAGCTTCCATTCAAAACACATAATTGGAGAAAGTGCGTGAAAAAAACATTTTCACCCCTGGCAGTGAATCAGTCAATGCACACTGCCCTCCGTCTTCATCATGAAGCCTCCATGTGGATTCTGAACGTGGGAAAGAGTGCGATAGACACTGTTTACCTAACTGTGTGGGGTTGGCTTGTCGACAAGTCTCACCACTTGGTGCCAAATCAACCCCAGCTACTTTCAGTGTGGAAATGTGTGAATTAGTGTGTTCCCCCAAAATTGACTGCAGTATTCCTCCTCCTCTCTAAACGCTTTCCCTCTGCCTGCTATCTGTCGGGGCTTGGGGGCTTCTGGGAGAGAAAGAAACAAGTGAAATTTGATGAAAATTGTTGCCAACACTACACGATCCATCAGGTTACATTTAAAGCTGAGTGCTATATCACACTCCTTCATACACTCAACCCCCCCCCTTCTCCTCCCTCCCCCACAGGAGAAAAGGGAGCGTCCTTGTATAAAAGGATATCCATGTGTCGATCCCGTGCCTTTTTGTCACTTGTTCATCAGTCAAGTTGAAATTGCAACTCTCACGCTCGCTCGCACACACACACACACACACACACACAGGACGCACCATCTTTTGTGAAGCATCCTTGTCTCTGTACTTGATTTACTCTGCTCATTATTATTCTCGTCCAATTTTCCAAGTGATGACCCGCTGCTTTAAATTCACATCAGTGTGATGTGTAGAAACGCAGCTAATCAAAGTAGACACACACACACACACACTCAGATAAGGACACATTCCATTATCCGCAAAGCATGTTTGAAAGCTATAAAGGCATGATTCACAATATATATGATGATGATCCTCAGTTGTCTTTGTTTGTTCCTCTATTAGTGCTTGTGTGTTTTGTGTCATTATACGCGTGTAGCTGCCAGGTGATGATAGGACACACTCCATCTAAAGTCATTCACATTATTCCTGCGAATTCTTTGTACATAATGAAACCAAGGCACTAAACACGAGCAAACTGAGGAGACGACGAGGCACGCGTGGACAAGACACGAGAGGCTGAGGGAGCTGATTGTGAGACGCAAGGGACCGGTCCTTACGAGACACAAACATTTTGGGAGACAGACATGGAAAAAGGGACACGGAGAAAAAATAACGAAATCTAATCAAAATCCAATCAACAAAAACACAGATCTTTCAAATTATTTTGAATGTGTTTCCAGTTTTGTAACGTTACAACAAATATAGGACATTCAGATTAATGTGAATTTAGAAATTCAAATGTTTTACTTTATTTCAAAATGTATTCAAATTATTTCAGTGTCATAATTTTTGGGCGACCCTAGGTTTCATATGATTATAGCAAAAGGTACAATTAATTCATCAATACATTTCAACTGATCGTGTCAGATGAAGTACTGCTACTAGCAAATGAAAATGGTCATGCCAGAACCAGTTTCATTCGTACTGACATTTTTCAACTATTAAAAGTCATACAGTAGCTCCGAAATTGCTTGCCTGCAGTGTTGATGTACTTGTGAATTCACACCATCAAATAACAGCACCTGCATGAAAAATGACTTACGATTAGTGAAAGGTGTTTTCGCTCACCTTTGGGGGGATTCGGTGACAGGCTGCAAACTGTTGGAAACATACTCTACGTTGTTTCGCCCGTGTCGTGTGTGTGCATGTGTGTGTGTGTGTACCGTAATATGTGTCAAGATGCAACTAAGATGGCAAGTCGATATGATTGACATAATTTGTACCAATTTTGCCTATGGTATCAACAAAAGATTATCCCAACCAATTATCCTGCGGTGTGTTTCAGTCGGTTGAACACATCAATATTGAGTCAGATTCCCCCCTTCTCAGTCAGCAAAAGCCTGATTTTCAGACATCCTCAAGAGATTAAGTTTACTGATTGTTCTGTGTTGTGTTCAGAGTGATTGTGCTCCCCTGAGGTGCTTGGAAACCGTGAATCGTCTATGTTGTACCTGTTCAAAGCCCTAATCTGTGTGATCAACACTGAGTTGGGCCGACCTGCGGACTCCGTGATTGCGACATGAAATGGAACGACAGCGAATTAGGAAGTGAGTTGAAGGATAGAGGAGACTCATTATTGTGGGTCATCAATGTATGTGCGTGTGTGTGTGTGTGTGTGTGTGTGTCGGTCCGCTCCAGAACACCAAACACTACAAAAACAGCAAGCCCCAATCTTTTCCCAAGTCATGTGTGTGTTGGCTCACATTTTAAAATCATTTAGATGCCCACATATAAGTACATGTGTTTCAGGGTTTAGTTTGTCACCGTGATACGTAACCAACTCATAAAAATACGAGACCAGAAAATTGATGTCACAAAAACCCTGAAAGATTGTGGCAAAGGGTAAAAATGGGATACTAGCCTTGGCTCGAGGTCCAGTCATGTCTGAATGCCCTTCTACTTATTTATTGTCTTCCTTTTCATCCAGCACCGTAGGCCTTCCATCTTTTAGTCGCTCAGATATGAAGTCTCCCGCTCACCCCGCTTTCTCTCTCTCTGCATGTCTTCCTCCTCACTTGCTCTCTGTATAAATGCACTTCTCACCCTGTGTCAAGTGGAAGAGAGGGGACACCTGGGTGTAAATTGCGCAGCTTGCGCTGGCTGAAGAAAAGCGGCAAAGCAATTCCCGACACCGTTTCATGGCAGGGTCCGCTTTTGCCAATGCGGCCTGTAAAAGAGACAGAGAGAGGTGGCGCTGCTTAATGGGCAGCCCGTCAGCATGGAGGAGATTAGGAGGGAAAGGAGCGGCCCGAGCCGAAAGAGAGCGACATTATCTCGGCGCGCACTTGATAAGTAGTCGGAGGAGCTAGATTAGAGTTATTGTTGCCCATTTTAAACAGCTACATTTGCACTGTGGCTCACAATGCACAGCATAAATGGCACTACTTCACACTCTGTGCTAATAACGTGCAGACTTTATGTATGCGTTTAAAAGGCACAGGTTATGGAAAATTGAATTTTTAATTGCTGGTATCCAAATCAGTGGGAGTGCCTGCACTGCAAATCTACCCATGTTAAAAGTTCAGGGACATTGTTTAAAACAGAACCAACTAGTTTCTATATGTGAGTATCGAATCGCAAACACCTCAAGGGCATATCGATGCACACAGACATTTTACCGGTGTTTTATTTATTTAAATTAACACCGCTAGTGTTGACTTAACACCAGCATATTTGCGGTGTGCCCATCCATGAAGTGTGAAATACATTTTTTTTAAATAATATTTCTGAAAATGTATCGGTGTGTGAGTGGTTCTGTACTGCTGAGCCACTGTTACAAAACAGTGACCTTACGTAGTGATCACGGCTCTATACATTGAATTTATCTAACTTGACATGATCAGGTAGACAGGAGAAAGATCCGGAGACATTTTTTGAAACATTTATCATCCAGAGGCAATGTCATGCCACATCCCTCCATGAATGTAATGTCAAAGTCAAAGGGTAAAGTAGAGTTGCATTGAGATTTCTAGGATTAGGCAAGGCAAGGCAGCTTCATTCATACAGGACATTTCAAACACAAGGCAACTAGTTGTGCGTCACATAAGCAAAGGCACGACACCGGAAAGCAATTGCAAGTGAGAGTTAACAACGTTCAGAGACAAAGCAGAGAAAAGTAGCTTTCCAAAATTATGAGAAAAAAATATATTGGAAATGTTCAATCGCATGAAGCAAATACTTGGAAACCATCCAAAAGTAAAAATAAAGAAATAGAAGTAGGTTTCTAAAATTACTAACGGAGAAAAAAAATTGTTAAAGGTATTAGCTTCTGACAAGAGGCACATACTTGATTATTCTGTGATGTTATCAATGTAGTGGCCGGGTGTTTGTGATGCGTCCATTGGCCAAATACAGTTGCATATGAAGTGCTGCCCCTGTGATTGAAAATGCGTTTTATTGTTTTACAGGCACCGTGTTTTTCCACACTTTGCTCACATTCCTGTTCATTCCCCTCGATCCACCATGGTAATGACATCATCAATAACCAATTTATGTGAGGCGGGATGTTTGGTCATTCACTTTCATGAGACAGCCCCTATAATGGGCTAATTTTATCAAGACAAAAAAAAACAGTGTGTAAAATTTGCTATAATTCTTTTCTCCCTTGAAAGGCTTTGCCAAGTCCTTCACTGCATCTGGTTTTTCTCACTGGCTTCATTATTGTCCCCATCAAGTGACAAACATGCTAAAATTGGTTGAGAAGTTGGCTTTAAAGGATACTTTAGAGTCTTTAAGTATTCGCCGACAACTTCGAGCCCTCCTAAATCTTAACCAAAGCCGTTACCGTCAGACAAAATCTCCCAGCAACAAGCGCACGGCACACAGTGGTCGTTCACAATCGATAGCCGTCTTCTCAAAGTAAATTGGGGTCTCGCTTTAACCTTCTCTCCCGATGTAATCTTTGAGAAATCCCCAATTGGCAGCAACCGAGTCTTACAGTACATCACCACGGGGCCTGTTAAATGCGGACGACAGGATTGTAAAGGCGACAGCGTTGTTTATTTACAGCGCCGTCTTCTGGCAGACTTGTTATGTGGCTCATAACTTCCAGTGGCTACTCACTTAGTCCATTAGGCAAACTGCATGCATATGTTTTAAACCAAGCCAAGCAGGAAGACTTTGCCCCATAACTCAGCTGGAGCAGAGCTGATTTCATACGATGCACAATACGGCGACACCCACCGGAGACCCGCCAGAGAGACGAAGAGGTCACGGGGAAGTGAAGGCCTCACGGCCAGATGCTGTGTGACATCTAAACAAGGGTTTTTAAAATCACTCATCGAGATTAAAAAGGCAGCGGTAGAAGTGTTCCTTCTGGAAACCAAACAATCTTGCTGCGCTGTTAGCATAATTACAAACATCTTACAGCATTATGCATTCTCTGCTTCTATCGCGGGGGATCTCCAGGGATATTTGAAATACTTCTAATAGCATTTGAAACATCTTGCTTGTCTGGATCACTTAAAGTCATCCGTATTGGCTGAGGATGGACAGCAGGAAGGAAGATGCGTTGTCTCTTTTGTCAGGCTCCTTTCAGAACATTTCTCCATCACAGATTAATATTCACTCCATGTAAGTCAAAGTCAGAACATACTGATGAATGCATGAAAAGCCTGGCAGCATAGAATTGGCGATCCAATATTTGGCTATCTGAAACATCCAAATTCGCTTGACAAAATAAACAATACTGTTCCACCCCAGTCCCGCAGTACATTAGAAAATCTGGTGACGCGCAGCACAACACAACACAACAAGCTCTTTTTCCCCATAGTATTTCTATTTGGTAGGTCGCTGCCTTACTTGCGCAGACACCCTACTAACGTAAGATTTTTTTTTTTTTTTTGGAATGACAAAAATAGACATACGTGTTATGATAAATGACATCAAAAGCAACATATTAGTCCAGGCATGTCCAGCTCCAGGCCTGGAGGGCCACAATCCTGCCTGTTTTCCATCTCTCCCGTCTGCAACACACCTGATTCAGGTGATCAGCTCATCAGCCAGCTCTGAAGCAGCATTAGAACGATCCAGATTATTTGAATCAGATGCGTTGCTCCTGGGAGAGCTGCAAAACCGACTTTGGACACCGCTGTATTAGTCCAAAAATGTTCATACAAATCAAGTAGTTGAAGTAAATTCCATTGGACATTACTTGTCCAAAGTAGAAATGCAGTTATCATGCTACCTCACAAGTTACGCTAACGGTTTGGTCTCATGGTCATCTCTTCAATGGCGCAGACTGAAGGGAAAATGAGCATTAGTTCACCAAAGTAAACTACTGTGCACTGCTGTTGACACACTGGTCGGTCTTATTTTGAAAGTTATTTTTAGCACGACTCAGAAGGCTCAGGCTGAAGGCTTGTGGCTCGGACACTCTGCAGCCTTCAGACAAAGACAAACAACTTCTCTCAAGTAATGGAATCATCCAAGCCGCCCCCCCCCCCCCCCCCCCCCCGCCGGCTTGTCCGATAATGTCTCTCGCCCTCCCTTCTTCCCAGAGTCATCGACTGCACTAAGTTGTCGTCCTCGCCGCTCTTGTCGCCCCACTTATCTCCTTCGCCCCCCCCTCCCTTGAACCTCTCCATCACTGTCAGCCCTGCGCACGACTTCGCTGGACGGCGGCCATCGACACTACACCTACACACTTCGACACACGCACACGCATGCAAGAGCACGCTCACTTTTCCTCGTATTCACACACACGCACAAAGATCATTCCTCTCTTTCTCTTGCAGTCTTCCTCATTCACAATATACACATCACTGTGTCTCTCTGTCATCGAGGTGGAACGACTCACCTCGCTTTGGGGTGCCCAAACCCATCCATCACGGCGGCATTCAGCGGTGTGTTGCTGCATTAGTAACTTTCTGGCCTTATCAAGTTTTTGTGGCTGGTACATGGTGACAGTGGTGACAACAGAAAAGGCAAGCGGTTACCCTCATTCGACACAGCGTGAGCTGGGATCAACTGCTGGTTTAAATATGTCCATGGAGCTCACACATCCGTCTGTCTCTTTGCATACATACTTAATGGAAACATCTACCCCTTTACAATAATCGGTGTCACTCTGAATATCTCATCTGGTGGAAGTATCAAAATATCAATCCAGTAGAAAAATGATTAACTCGACATGCCTCGGCCTCTGCGGGCTCTCGCAAGCTGGGCAATTAACCATGCATTACATGTGTGAGCCTTTTATTTATGACTAACAGGCAGTTAACGAACGGTGATTTCCTTCATGACCGAGCACATTGTCAGCTCTCAAAGGAAATTTGACTGAGTTACAGCTAGTTGATAGCGGTATTTCATAAAGAGCCAATACGCCTGGCGCAATCGCGATGATTTAAGTCGCTGTCGGGAGCAGCCAGCGCGCCACCCTGCACGGCGTATTGCTTTATCACACTCCGCCTCCCAACTGTAAACAAGCTGCAGAATAAGCACAATAGAAGCTAAGTGGCGCTAACGTTAAAGAGATGTTGATTTGTCGCCCGTCTGCCAGTCTGTGTCAAGGGAAGTCGTAAGAAATGAACAAGAAAAGGAATGGAAAATGGAGACGGGAATAAATACAGTGCGGCGAAGGAAGGCGATGTGAAAAATCTGCAATCCGTCAGAATTGGGGTCCGCATGGGTGCGCGATTGAGAGTTAATAGCCTAAGAAAAGACAAATAAAAGCATAAAAGAATATTTGCATTGTTATGTATTTGCGCTAAGCAATGAAGCAGTGACGAAAACACCTCCTCGAATTGGCAACTTTGCAAAACCAGCGTACTGGAGGACCGCAATGGAACTCAGAATCAACAACAGCTCAATTCAGCGAAGACTCCGGAGAGCGATAACGCTTTACTCGTCCCGACGTCACGTTGCCGAACATCATAATATTCAGCTTGAAGCCTTTGAACCACCAGACTCCCAAACTACAGACGCACTTAGAAACGATCACCATGGGTGACTTTTCTGTCACAGTGGCATAGTGAGAGTAGGGATGACGCACGCAGAGAATGCAAATGAGGGGGAAGAGCATCACAGCAATGATTGCCGTCGTTTCAATTGTCATTACCGTGTGTTGCTGGCAACCAGTCGTCTCATTAAGGTGGATGCTATCAGGGCGCTAATTGCGGAGGATGTCGCGCGGCAGCTTGCGGTGGCGGGGAGGGGGTCGTTGATGGTGTGGAGGTATTAGCTGCGCAAACGTTTAGCAACATGAGCAACGGCTGACTCCTGCCTGCACTCAAGCTGGCAAATGGCAAATGTTCCAACTCCTTGCCACTCGTGAACCTCTGCACCACTGGCCGTGAAATGACTCTTGGATGACTTTATTTACGACTCTATTCAAGCTTAAAATGACTTTTTAAAAAATCCTAACCGTCACTATTCAATGAAAAATATGACGTTTTTTTAATCCATAAAAAACAATATGAATATCAATGAATATTTATACTGTATACATAATGTAAATAATTTAAAGAAACAACAATAATGATGATGTATGTGACCTTCAGACTAAGTATAATTCTGAAAAAGACATGAATTAATGTCTAATACATATTTCATATCTACAGTGTACAATTTTGATGAAACTAATACTACTGTGCTATCAAAAATGATCAAATGAGTGATTTTAAAAAACATTTTAACATGTTTACCCAAACTATACAATATTTTATTCATATACAATTCCAATTTTAAAAACTAGTCATGAAATAAGTGATTTAAAAAATTAAGTGATTTAAAAAACTCATAAATATCATAGTCATAAAATGTATCCTGATTAATAAATCATTGTCAAACATTATTAGATTCAGATCAAATTTGCGATATTCATTTGGAGTGAGGAGCTTTTTTTTTTCATCAAACCAAGTTCAACTCATATCTGATCTCGATTGTGCAAAGACCACATTTAACTTGGAGTCTCCAACATAACTTTGCTGTAGCAGCTAAAACGAGTTAGGTTTTAACAGGACTCAAGTAAGAATGTAATTAAAATGAAAATTTCGTTTTGTTGCTTGGCGGGGGACTCTTCTTCTTCTTCATCGCCCTACATGTCAATCTAATTATGTACCATAATCAGCATCTGGGCCCATTTGCAGGCAGCTATACCACACGACCTCCAAGGCATTTCGATGAGGATGTTGTTTCGAATCATTCGGATTCCATCAATCCCTTTTTCAGGCATGAAGTTCAGCAAGTAAAGATCCCTGTACGACCTCCCCCGGGGAATAACAACATCGCTTAAATGGTGAACGTTTCTATCAGACGCGGCGGTAAATGCTGAGGCGACTCTCTCAAAGGGAGCTGGAGATGTTGCTTTGCCTCCGGCTTGCAGTGAGAGAGGCGCATGTTTATTACTATTAATATGGACCAAATAAACGCAGTTACAATTTTGCACCCAACCTCCCTTTAACATTCTAACAAAAAACAACATTCTAACAAAAAAATGGTGAACTAACCAAACAAGTTTGAAGAGGAACTTTTGAAGCCTACGTAGGTGCAAGGGCTAAAGAGTGATGATGCATCGCAGCACCACCTGCTCTCAATGTTTTATGGTAAGGAGCAGTTTTAGGGTTACACTGAGCAGGGGAAAACATTTAACGTTTAATCGCAATTCAGATGCCGCAAAGTCTTCACATTCTTCGAACCAAATGTTTTAAACTCATTTGTATTTGATCTATTTTAAGCCTTTGAGGGACAGCGGTTACTAGAGTGGACATCTTATCATGTTATCAGATTACAGGGTGCATGAAATGGTTTATATTTCATTCTATTTTGCATTGTTCTTCTTAGCCTAATATATGTGATGTCATCTGGTACTCTGTCGTATTGATCATTACATTGTGAAATTATTCCGCAATAACATATTTGTCTTTTAGACTTGGTGAAGCGGCATGCCTCTCAGAATCAAACTACACGACTTGTTCTATGGCAAGTAACTGTAAACAAGATTATGTGAGCTTGAGCCGATTGCCCCCTTGGTGTTTTCCCGATCTTTATTATGGTAATACAGAAAATATTGCAAAAGGAGGTTCTTTCTAGGATAAAGTGAAAGCACAGTAAGCATATTGTAAAATGTAACGATTATGACTGCAGCTCTGAGTATGTTTGGCTTCCTGTCACATTCTCGCTTGTGAACCTCCAAGAGACGCAGTGACGATGAATTCACTGATTAGGACACTTAAACTCACTCTTGATAGCTTCACTTGACGCAAACGACAAAGATGCCCGCAGCGCATGGGGGGGGGGGGGGGGGGGGGGGTGAAGACAGACAGTGGCCATGCGAGTAGGCGGCCGCCCTCGCCACCGTTGAAAAGCGACGCAAACAGACTCTTGGCAGCAAGTCTTCCTTATGAGAGTCTTCTCCTGTTGCTTCATCAGCCCTCTGATTGCAAGAAGCACACCGATGACCAAACAACTACACTGATTGTCCAATTATTCAAGCAACAAGTGCTGTGATTGTCCACTCGAGAAACATGTATACAAATGGAAACAAACAAATGCACGAACATATCCTCAGGCGCCACGACTATCTCATGAGAGTTTAGTTTGAAGTATTTCAAGCTGAAACTGAACCAGCGGTGTGGTTAGGCCTATTTTAGGCGAGCTGAATTGGCTTTTAATTACATTACTAACTTCTAAAGGTAAACTTTTCTCTGTCGTTTTTTTTTTGGTTTAACGGGCTTCACTTACTTTATGACAACACGGGGACCTTTTTTGCATGCAGTTTTGCATGCCCTATAACAATGTGTTGTGTATAATGTTTTTGTTTTTTGCTAATGCTGCACACACGTTTCCTGTGTTTGTGTAATCACCCTTTCATACACCCTGTAACCCGACAACATGATAAACTGTCCACTGTAGTAGCCGCGGTCTCTGAAAGGGTTAAAAAAAAAAAAGCAGACGTAATTAATGAACTTTTACGCGATCAATCTCCGTTAGCTGCTATTTTGATTTTTTTGCTCATTTGCTGCACTGGTTCACATCATTGGCACCGCCCCCCCAAGCCCCACGTCCATCCATAAAACCCACTGACACCCCTAAACTGGATTATGTGGAGTTAATTTCACATCTACACCTTTCGCACCTGTTCTTGAACAGACAAACCGGAGTCGCTGTTGACTAATTTGATTTGTCGATAAGTATTGTGATTCGCATTCATGTTTTCACTTTCTGCCCATCTGTCTAAGGAGTTTGTGGGGGGTGCTGACTGCCTCTTGCATTGTGTGTTATAAGCATTCATCAAGGGCAACACTAGTGAGATGTGACCTCATGACTGTGCTGGCAAAACAGAAAACAAGCAGTCTTGATGAAACTGCACACCTCCTCCATTACTCCAATCCGAGTGCAATCAAGTGAATCTCAAGTGGACGAGTGGGCGACACTAAATACGACAACACATCTAATTAACTCCTCCGGTTCTCCATTTTTATTGTGCAGACGCTGCAGGACTAATTAAAGCCTCCAGTATGAGTTTGTTTGATCACTTTTTATTAGTCATAGGGCAGTTTGTATTCGCTTCCGGCTTTGCGGATATTGCATTACTCTTTTAATGCGCCCATCTAATAATGATGAACTGTTTTGTGTTTCAAAAACATATACACAAATGTGACTCTTGTTCCCTTTTAGGAGGAAGAAAGCATAACAAAAACGTCAACAATACCTGCAGAGGAAGAAGATGAGGCAGAAGAGGGGAGCAGAAGGCATCAGGGAGGGCCAGAGGGAGCGTGGGTTTGTTTGTGGAGGGGGGCGGGTGGGGCTCGCAGCTCTGTGTTCTTTGGCGGCATCCCGCTGTAGCAAAACAGGAGCAGAGGCCAAGCTGAGCAACAAGCAAACAGCGAAAGCGTGCGATACACGAGCAGAAAAAGACGGGAGCATCCCCCGGTTTAGACCCCGACGCTCCACTTGTCAGTCAAAGCTTAGGAGGCGAGCATTCGCCAAGAGCATTGTGTCAAGGCGTGTTAATGATTTGCTGCATCTCTGCTTGCTTGCAGACGACTGACAGTAGGCCAGAGCACGGGGAAACATAAACAGTGGAATAAAACAGCTTGTCATCCACGGATATTAAACACTCAACGACGCAACTTTAATCCAATTACAGTGCAACCTCCGAAGTCAGACACAATTAATTCGACGACATTGGTTGATTGGCAAAAAAAAATAATCGAATGATCAATTATTCCCAATGAATAAAATAATGTCCGGGCACTTTTTTTTTTTAATTCACAGTCACCTTTAGGTCGCAAAGGGGGGCGAAACTTCTGATCAACTTCCATCGGAAGATAAATGGGGAAATTGGGAACATTTTCCAAATTGGAAACTTTCCATGAGCATTAAATGGCAAGAAAGGGAACTTTAATGGAAAGGCATCATATTCAAGCATGACTATAAACTTTTGCTGTCTTCATTAGCTTTGCCAGTGAAATAGAAAGCTCTCCTTGTCCATATGTGAGGGCATAAGCAGACTGAGCGATGTGGTCAAACGGGACAGAACTGGAAAATCGTCAACAAATTACAGCCGTTGACTTATATCGTACCTAAACTTTCATTTGGTAAATTCTTTGAAGACACCTAACAGATAAGTAAAGGAGAGGGAACAACAAGGGGTTGCAAAGTGTTAGTGTACTCAACTGCAATTTACTAGACTGTTGGAATCACCTCGCATTTATGCATGCCGCCGGTCAAAAACAAAAACCAAAAAAAAAGCACATTTTGTGTGTGAATCGTTTTGATACTGAGTGATCTGAAGGTTCAAAAGATATGCTGACATATTTTTTTTATTCAAAGTTTTGTTTGAAGTTTGGGACATATATTTTCCCCTCCAGGAAATATTGAGCGAATACTGTTTTTGAAAATTCCCTCAATTTGTCGAAATAAGAACCTTCAGCCCACAGAGGCCCTCACCCATTGGCATTTGAGTAAATATTGTAATCCCCAACAGAATTTCAACTCCCCAATGAGTTGCGCTAATTGCACAAATATTTGAAGCCCCTTGCAACAGGTTGACTCTGATACGCTCTAATCGTTACTTAGCAAGAATTTGGCAGAGCCTGTTAGCCTAAGTGCCCCCTTTACACTGAGAAGCTAATTAGTAAAAGAGGAGCAGCTGCGCAGGCAAGTGGCTGATAATGAGGGGAGACGACGGCGCATCAACGAGGGCGATCAACATGGGGCGGGGTCTCTGAGTTTGGCTTGATTTGACTATGAATGCACGCTCCAAATATGTCCATCGGAGGCAAAGCGAGCTGCGAGAAAAAAAGCAAGTGAAGTGAAACGGCGAGTGTCAAAACACGACCCTGCTGGTTGCACCGTAGCATTTTCGAGTTGTCGACAGCTCGCAAATTGGCTGTCAATGGAGTGGGGCAACAAGAAAGAAGTCAACATAGATAACACCAGGAAAGGAGTCGAACCCTTTTACAAGGAAAATTGTGGGTGTCAAAACATGCAACAAGTACTTAAACATTTTCAATTTGCCGACTGCTTGAAAAATGTTGTCGACGAAGTGGGCCAATTCGAGGAGATACACTAACCCCAATTCCAATGAAGTTGGGACGTAAACAGTAAATAAAACCCAACTGTATCACTTTGTGGAATGTTGTTTTATGGATGGCCAACAAATTTAAAAAATTGCAAATCCATGGTGGTGTAAATGCAGCTTGAAAGCTCATCGGAGGATGGCTAAATGTATTTTATCAAGCCAGTGACCTGCAGGAACAAAGTATGTTAGTACGACCCGAGAGAAGTAAAACACAGTCTGTGACTGAAATCTGTCATGTAAGACGCACACGCTTGAATAATGCATCGGGTCTACGTCTCCACTGACGGCGCATATTCATGCGCATGAACAAGTCTGCACGTGGAAGGCCGCAAATGTTCCCATGTTAAATTTCCCGCAATGTGCCCCAACCTCCAACCTCTAATGGCTTATTCATGCAAAGGGGACGGAGGCACAATTCCTGAAAACATTCCGTCTGCGCGTTATGCTTTTTGCCCCATTACAGGAGATTTTAATCTGATGTTGTAGGGCTCATTTCCGAAGAGCCACTCCGTAATGCGAGATCAGAAGCAAGGCTTTGTCAAAAAACATGAGGACTGTGTGTGTCTGTTAATAAGACCTCTGGAGGATTGGAAAAGGGGAAAGGCATGGGATGTCCATCCATTTTCCCATCCGCTTTTATCCTGGCAAGGGTCGCGGGGGGTGCTGGAGCTGTCTTTAGGCAGTAGGCGTGGGACACTCTGAATCGCAGGGCACACAGAGACGAACAACCATCCACGCTCACACTAACAACTAGGGGCAATTTAGAGTGTTCAATCATCCTGCCATGCATGTTTTTGGAATGTGGGAGGAAACCGGAGTACCCAGAGAAAACCCACGCAGGCACGGGAGAGCATGCAAACTCCACACAGGGAGGCCAGAGCTGGACTCGAACCCGGTACCTCTGCACTGTGAGATCAACAAGCTGACCAACGGGCCGCCGGCATGAGATGTGAGCACCAAATATAATGTCTGGCTGGATACAAGTAGAGAGGTGAGAGAAGGAGTGAGTGAATCAAAGGATGGGCGAGATGCAAATAGTTAATTTATATATATATAGAACTTTTACATTTATGCACATTTTAACCAAATGTTACAAGACATTGCAGTCATCACTAGAAACCCTCTTTTTCATCTCTTAGGTCAGAAAAAAAATGTCAAGCAGCTGCAGTCGATGGGAGCTGAGCCATCCCAATTTATTCAGATTGGCCCTGCCTGATGCACGCCTTGGGTTCTCGTTTCCATGCCTCGCGTCCCAGATAACACTGGGCAATTCAAAAATGTGAGAGGCCTGCAAGCGAAAACTGGAAAAGCATCGAGGACATTCGTGTTCTCCTGAAGGTTAATGCCGATCATCATTAAATTGCCATCCCAAATGAGCTTGACATAGCAATGAAGGAATCTCCATGGAAACCAGATGAAAGGCTCCAACAAGAGCTGCATTCAATTACTGCATGTTGAATTGCTTGTTTTAAAACAGGCAATTTGTGGGGGTGTTTAATGAAACTTCCTTAAAATTCCTAAAGCGTTGCTCCATCTTGCATTAGGTTGATCTATTGATTGAGTGGCTACTGTCTAGCTGAAGCTCATTAACAGGGTTTTGAATCAAATGCCAGGTTGTGGAAATTGAATCATATCGTACAGAATGTTGCCGAAAACAATTTGTTCAAAGTCAAATCTTTTTTTTTCTCCAATAATTGAAACAATGCAGATCATCGTCCTCGTCATACTGAATTATGCTCAATCATATACTCTACTTTAGAGCCCAATAGTAATGAGAATTGGCAACATTTATTAAACATAAAATAGATATTTGGGGAGGCAACAGAACATTACACAGATAGGAAAGAACAAAAATAAGATCATTGTATTAAAATTAATTGAAAAGAAAAGCAGTGCCACTCTTCAGTAAATAGAAATATAGTATTAACAAAAAACAGCGCTACTCTCTTTTAGCTATGAAATAAATATTGGGACAGGTAGACTGAAAAATAATTAAAATCGTGAAGAAGAAAAAAGTTCTGCATTAAGTATAAAATAAATATTGCAAATAAAAACAGCAGCATTTGTAATTTGTATCAAATATGAAAAATATTAAAACATGCACAGATCCATAGTGTATAAAAATTCTATAGTAAAAAAAAAAATAATAATCAGCACCACTTGTGGAAAGAATAAACTCAGCACTGCTCTATATTAAATATGAAATAAATGTTAAGGCGGCCCAGTGGACCAGTAGTTACTGCGTCGACCTCACAGTGCAGAGGTCGTGGGTTCGATCCCAGCTTTGGCCTTTGGCCTTCCCGTGTGGAGTTTGCATGTTCTCCCCGTGCCTGCGTGGGTTTTCTCCGGGTTCCTCCCACAATCCAAAAACATGCATGGCAGGCTGATTGAACACTCTAAATTGTCCCTAGGTTCATCTCTGTGTGCCCTGCGATTGGCTGGCAACCGGTTCAGGGTGTCCCCCGCCTACTGCCCGAAGACAGCTGGGATAGGCTGCAGGACCCCTTGCGACCCTTGTGAGGATAACGCGGATGGGAAAATGGATGGATGGATGGATATTGTTAAGATACAGTATGGATCTGTGGATACCATCGCCATTCTATCCCATCCATCCATCCATTTTCCGAACCGCTTGATCCCCACTAGGGTCGCGGGGGGTGCTGGAGCCTATCCCAGCCATCTCCGGGCAGTAGGCGGGGGACACCCTGAATCAGTTGCCAGCCAATCGCAGGGCACACAGAGACGAACAACCATCCACGCCCACACTCACACCTAGGGACAATTTAGAGCATCCAATCAGCCTGACATGCATGTTTTTGGAATGTGGGAGGAAACCTGGAGCACCCGGAGAAAACCCACGCAGGCCCGGGGAGAACATGCAAACTCCACACAGGGAGGCCGGAGCTGGAATCGAACCCGGTACCTCTGCACTGTGAAGCCGACGTGCTAACCACTGGACTACCGGGCCGCCCCCATTCTATCCCATCCAACAAAAATAAAAATGGGAAGAATGCAAACCAGCATGACTCTGTGTTAATTGTTAAACAAATATTGTGAATAATGAAAAAAAGCGCCACCTGGTATTACATAAAAATCTCTTTCTACTGTACTGTAAGAAAAGAAAATACCGGATTGTGTCGCATCAAAATCAATATTGCAAAGCCAGAAATGTATCATTACTCTGTATTAAACATTAAATAAGTATCGGGGAAGCACCACACCTGATAACATAAACAAATATTGGGAAATAAATAAATATATGCAGTATAAAATGTTATGATTTAAAAAAAATACACTAACCAGTAAAGGCTATAAAATGCATTTACAATTATATGCAATTCAGAGCTCCACTTTTCCTTGGCGCTGCTACAAACTATTCACAGGGAGTGTGTGTCATGATTAAATTAGCACACCTAGTGGTGCGAAGATGAGTGTGTTATATCACCTCCAGAAAAGTTGTGGGTTTGATCTAGGTTTGAACTTAGCGGCCCACTGGGAGCTGACTGTGAGGAGCTTGAGTGATCTCCCCATGCCTGCTTTGGTTTTGGGCTGCAGTGTGGAGGGATCAAACAGAGACTTTGCATTCCCAAAACGTTGCATTTTCTACCGCAAGTCAAGACAGATCATATGTTGGTTTACATATTGTTTGTTTACCAGGCAACTTGTATCCCTGGTAGATATTTGGGGGGGGGGGGGGGGGAGACCATTTATAATATTTGAAAAGAGTTCAGCAAAAATAAAACTGCAGTACATTGCATCTGTAATGACTTGTAGATTTCTGGAAGGCAAGTGCATCCAGTGGTGATTTCTTGGCATTTGTGCGGGGAAACACGCTCCACAAAACCCAGATGTTGCCCTTTTTTGTTTTTTTTAGATTAGATTAGATTAGATTAATAGATAGATAGATAGATAGATAGATAGATAGATAGATAGATAGATAGATAGATAGATAGATAGATAGATAGATAGATAGATAGATAGATAGATAGATAGATAGATAGATAGATAGATAGATAGATAGATAGATAGATAGATAGATAGGCCTATGAACCGTGTCTGTCAACAAAGGGCCACATAAGTGTTCTACGTGAGCAGGAACAATTCAGCCCATCCACATTTGTGTTCCTGGTAGATAGCGATTAGATTTCAGGTGTAATGTTACAACAAGAATAAATCATCAACTTTTCCAGGCAACACAAACATGTTAGATGACCAGGGAGACGAATCTGAGCAATTCTCCCATATGGACAGACATAACATTGCATATGCTGTCATTAGTGTGCAAGTGAATGGATGCTAAGGGAGACGGGCATCTGGTAATAAAAAAAGGAGAAGATGAAGAAGTAAAAAAAAATTTTAAAAGAAAAAATAAAGAAAAGGAAGCTATAAATCAATCAAGTTAGTCATGATTTCTTTCCTGAGTGTACTCTTCTTAAGAGACCTGACTCATAAGTAGTCTGACGTTCAATGGTCTGCGTCCTTAATGATGCAGGATTTATGGCATGCCTCCCCACGAGCAGACAGGGACGGATGCCCTCCCCCCAAAAACAGAGCCATAAGCACAATTAAGGGCCCATGTATCAGAGCGCCATTATTTCATCCCTCCAATTAAAAATAAACTTCAACCTCCTCAAATGTATCCTTATACGCATAATCTGATGCCCTGCTGAGAATAGCGAAAAGCTATTATCTATTTTATATTTAATACAGAACAGTGATTTAATTTAACAAGCGGGAGTCCATTTTCGATACAGCATGTCCTCATAGACTCACTGATGAGCTTTTGACTGTCCCAGTTGACTTAGAGCGAGAGGTGGGACACACCCTGAAATGGTACACAAGACAATCATAGGACAAATATAAAGATAAACAACCAATAGGAAGAAAGGACGGAAATAGATCAGAAAGAAAGGGAAGAGCGTGGGAACAAAAGATTGGAGGCCAGAAAAGTACTTTTGGTATTCTTGAATAAAGGATGGAAGGAAGTCGGGGGGGGGGGGGGGGGGGATGAAAAACGTGTACAGCACTCCCGTATTATTCACAGGTTACAAAGACTGAACCCTGACACGAATGAGGGGGAAAATGTGATCAATAGACTCCCCCATACAAACCTTTCTCTCTCAGAAAATTTGTGTCATCTTTGGGGTATTAGAAATGGATTAGATGCCATTTTGCTCCATTTTAGGGCGGATCAAAGAGCAAAAATACAGCAAATATGACAACAAATAGCAGTGGACAGGTTCCAAAAACAATTTACGAATAGGTACAAATAGGTGAAATAGCAAATTAAGAATAGTCAGGGAACACTGTACAACTACTTTTGGCCCACCCTGTATATTACCCTTCACACAAAAACATTAGAAATAATATCATAAAATTAGAATCAATTTTATATATACTTTCTGAAAGTATGTGTTTAGTATTTTACACGCAAAAAATAACAATTTCCTCCACGAATGACCTGGCTCATCTGTTTAGAAAACAACAACAACAATGTAGATCTTAAGCACAAAAGTTAGTTTACCAAAATCACCAACCTTGACACAGGAGTCAATTTTACATTCAACTTCATCAACTTCCTGTTTTACGTCCTCGGCTATTTTCTGATTGGGTGTCGCCCATATGCATCACCTCCATTTTCCTTCCTATGTCGCTGTTGTTGTATTTTTCCGCCCCTCTCTCATCTCACGCTCTCGCCACCAGGGGCCGCCTGGTCACGTGATGCCCGGAGTGTCAGTGGGGAACAGCATGGCGGACATGCATGTGCGGACAGGCGACGAATACCATCGACTGTCCAGCTAACCCCACCCGAGAAGCAAGAGCCAAATCGGGTCGCGGCGAACTAGGCCCAGCGAACGTGGCTGAACGACTCAGCGGAATGGACGAGGATACGAAGCTCCAGTTCCCGTCTCTGCCCGCCACTAAGGAGGAGCTCCTGGTTAGTTCTGGAGGGCGGGCTAACCTCAGCTAGCCGTTGCTAAATACACTAGATATCCATCGTGTGTGCAAATATATAATTTTTTAAAAAAACAATATACTTTTAATTATGTTACGAGAGCCTAAGTCGAAGCGCATTCTTGTCAAATTGCCCTTGCTTTAACGTTGAGTTCACAACAACGCGCCTAGCATGCTAGCATTAGCCACGTCATAGTTGTAGTTTAAGATAGACTCATGACGTCAAGTTTTTTATTTTAATTCTGTTTTTGCAGGACTGGGCTTATCCAATGAGACGAGAAATGCAGGTATGTGCATCAGTACCTGTCACCAATGGTGTTTAATGTGACAGCAGCCATCCAGCAGTTTCTCAACATAAGCGCTAACTGTATCGTGACTGTATGATTCAAAGTGGTTCAGCAGCAAGTACGTTTTATTTGCAGTTGATTTTCCAAGATAGAATTATAAGCAAAGGTGTTCCCACGGCCTGCAATGGAAATTGGACTAATTTGTCCAGTGCTCAAACAGTGGCCATCATTTGACATTCTTCATTGTACCATGCCTATACATACTGTTGTAAACGTTGTCATTCATCTTGTTCGAAAACAGTAAGTTGTGCAGAAAACTGCAGAACCATTGAAAAGTTGGCGGTGCCTTCAATAGTTTTGAAAAAGTCATAAAGGTCAGCTGTAATAGAGTGCATTTTCGGCTCATCCTGAAAATGTTCACCCCCAAAGCCTAATATCTGTCACCTTTTTATGAGTGGTGTTGAATAAACCGTCTGTCACTGGATGCCTCGTTAGGTACAACTGCACAATCGAGTGAAACCCAGTACAGCATACTGACATTATTCACAAACTGTGCCCGTGTCTCTCTTGTTTGGATAGGAAATATTACCCGGACTGTACTTAGGTCCTTATTCTGCTGCCATGAAAAGCAAGGTAATTCTTTTATTACACAGTAGCATATCTTGTTAAAATGCATGTTTAGTAATATGTTGGGTCTCTTGGTAGCTGCAGGCTCTGGAGAGAGAGGGCATCACGCATGTAGTGTGTGTGCGCCAAGACATCGAAGCCAATTTTATCAAACCTAACTTCCCTCATACATTTAGGTAAGTAAGATTTGTGAATTTAGGCAGTAGTGAGTTGCTGTTGTTTGACTGTCATTTTTCTTCCTCCAGATACCTTGTGTTAGATATTGCAGACAATCCAGTGGAAAATATCATAAAATTTTTTCCCACGGTGAGTTTGAACGCTGTTAATGTCCTGATGGTAAAGTTTTCACAATGTGGCATATTTATGTAATGTCTGCTTCTTGTTTTCTATGTACAGACTAAAGAATTTATCGATGGCTGTTTAGCAACTGGAGGTGAGATCACATTGCAAAGTCGCAGAACAACCTTAAAAGGTAACTTTTGTTTTTTGACTGTCTGTCTTAGGTAAGGTACTGGTTCACGGTAATGCCGGGATCTCGAGAAGGTACGAGAAAGTATTTTTTATTTTGTTTAAGTTTTCGGTTTTTCATTCATTTGGCAACATGACGTTATATACTGCTCTTTGTAATTATGCATGAATTACCATTCAATACACCAGAACATCTGCTGTATGCCCCCGAAGGTTTTACAGTTGTGAATTAGAATTTTTTTCCCAGTTACTTATGGGGAAATTAGCTTTGAAATGTGGCTAAATTCGAACCGATCATTTCGAATGGAATTGAACACGGTCATAAAACAGCCTTGTGGGCATAGATAATTATAAAAATGCATTTTGGTTCTCCCCCCCCCCCCCACACTTTCAGTGCTGCCCTAGTGATTGCCTACCTAATGGAAACGTTTGGAATGAAATACAGGTGAGTCTTTTTTTTTTTTCATTACTCTCTTTTTGGTTTAGGGAAAAAAGATGCTCATGGGCATATTGTAAGATTGTGCAGGTTTACTTAATGCGGTGGACACGTGTTACATGATGATCTTGTGCATGGTGTTGTGGTAACACATTTGCTCCAATGACTTTGGATTCTGGTATTATTAACTAATGATAATCATTTATGTGAAGACGCTGATCATATTGAATACTTTCTCACAATTATCAACAATGATTGAATATCGTTCTCCAACATTTTATTTCTATAAATTTCTGCACGTGTTCACATTTTCAAACCATCACTCCAACAACACTCTGGGGAAATCGCAATGTCATATCCCTGGTGAGCTGTTTTAAGAACAGGCCTTCGGGCTATTCCGGTGATTCGAGGCAGCTAAGTGGTGCCCACCATGCTGGTGACCCCTGTTTCCACCCTGTGTGTTCGCTCTAGGGATGCATTCAGTCACATCCAAGAGAGGAGGTTCTGCATTAACCCCAACATGGGATTTGTGCATCAGCTTCAGGTGAGCATCAACTTTTAACAAGACTTGCCGATAAACAGGTGCAGCTCAATAAATTTGAATATCGGGGTCAGTGTTCAAATGTCAAACTGAAAAATCGTTAACTGTCTGATGTATATGTTAATATGTGTGAGAATAATGTAACGGCTGCATCCAAACACGTTGTTGTGAAAGATTACGATACATGCTTGTCCTCCCTGGAGGTGACTCTTTTTGTCAACATTGCCATATTGTATTGAGTAGCTAGAAAACTTACTACCTTCTTCTCTCCAACATGTTGCATGCTGTAAAATGACCATTCTGGGCCCTATGTTTATCATAACTGCCCATTTTGGGATCACAGCAATATCCCATTTGTGGAGTGTCACAAGATTCATGTTTTGTTTGGCAGGAATATGAAGCAATCTACCTCGCTAAGCTGACTATTAAGATGATGTCACCAATGCAGTTGGGCCGCTCTTTCTTACAAGCGGGCATGGCAGGTCCGGTCACAGTTTCCCTCCCACTCATGAATGTGGTTGTCAAAATGGTTGATATTGGTTTAACTCAAGTCGGGTAGAGAACTCCAGTTCCTCGAGAGCCATATCCTCCCCGTTTTCGCTCCCTCCCTACTCCAACACACCTGATTGAAATGATCAGTTCATCACCAAGCTCTGTCGATGCTCGAAATGAACAAGATCATTTGAATCAGGTGTACTGGAGTAGGGCGAGCACTAAAACAGGCAGGATATGGGTCTCGAGGAACTGGAGTTTGCTACCCTCGGTTTAACTGAACTGTGACCTTTCTTGCAACAGGAAGCCGCAAGCGCAGCCTGGAGGAAGATGACGACTTTGGAGCAATGCAGGTCGCAGCAGCACAAAATGGATGAGCCTTGCTTACATTTAGCCACAGGCGTGTTGCACTCTTTTTTTTTTTTTTCTTTTACATTTTTAATGGGATTAAAAATGTAGACATTTGAACGTTTTTCTAAGGGGTGGGGGGAAGACCACTTATGTCTGTGACATGATGGTCTGATGGGGATGAGTACATTTGATAACTTTTTTTGGTTGTTTCTTGAGCTGTATGCACTGATAAGAAACTTTTTGCAGTTTTATAGTATTTAAAGCATTTTTGCATTTGCAGCGGGACAGTATTGCAATCGTGCCCTTTCAATACTTGAATTTGTGTAGATGACCAGAATGGGGAGCAGGAGGGAAAAGGGATGTCGCCCATTGCAGGACTTGAATAAGGGGGATAATTAATTAATGCCTTTATTTTGGTGTCATAGCATTAACGACTAATAGCAGGCTTAATGTTGGATAGGATGAAATTGTTACCTAATAAAAGTTCTGACTGACTGCATTTGAAATTGTTTGTTCCATCTTCTTATCCAAGACTGTGTGAGGACTCTTGCTAATTGTATTCTACTTCGGTGCACTGGGCAGGTTACAATGTTATTTGGAACATTTAAACACAAACTATGTCCGGTTGTAGCAGTAGTACATCATTTTCTACAGCCTTGATCTTTTGCTTATTTGGCTCCCAGCTGGGTGAGTGGAGCCTGTCTAAGCTAACTTTGCATCAATATACCAAAAGCAGAGAGAGTGCATGCAGAGCACAGATTTGAACTCCAAACTTAATATCTTAAGAAGCAGATGTGCTGCCCTCCGATTTCAACATGTCCTAAACATAAAAAAGCACAAGAAATCAGACCGTTATGTTGTATTTTACTGCTGTTTTATTTATACTTTTGCACATATTTGGCAATAAATTACATTAAATATGTTCCCACTGCCCAACTAGAAAAAAGTCACAAATATGAATTTACAAATCTAATTTTTTGTATCCATACCACCCATCACAAAATGTGATCACTGCAACATTCCAAATATAAAACGTTAAGAACTTACACTCATGAATATAAACTTCTGTTGGCTTACTTATACTCATTTTAAATCCTGTAGGATTCATACCTAAGTCATCTTGCAGCATTGGTTAGTGTTCGATGAATTGTTCTTTGGTCACTTGCCTTTCACAATCATTTATTGAATTATTGGATGCTGTAAGGACATAAGCTTTCACTTTATGCCTGGCTTATTTCATTCCACCATTTCAATTTTCTGTCACCACCGTAACTAAATAAGACATTTATAGTAACTGATGATTCTTTCTTCAGAGGCCCGCTGCTATGAGGTAGCCATGGTTGCCACAACAAAAAGAAGAGGCTTGGGGGGTGGGGGGGGTCTTCCACATGTGTTTTTGTTTACTTCAGCTCTGATGTCAGGATGACACTCAGGGCGACTCTAAGCTTCTGAATGACGCACTCCAAAACACAATGTTCCACTTGGCGGATGTCAGAAGGTGACGTGAAAAGCAGCATTGCAGGCCCAAAGTTCGTCAGTGGGAAAACCGACACTGCATGTAAGTCTCATCGGAAGCAGAGTAACCAAACTTTTGGTAGAAAGACACGTTTTTGGGTGCACATTCCAGTGTGATTTTATAGCAATTGAGTTTTTTACTGAGAAGCGTAAGCGTAGACATTAACCTGTGGGAGAGAAAAGATGGACAGTGGAAACTGAAGAAGCCAAACGTCTTCCCATGAGCACTTTTAAGAGTTCAAAATGAAAAACACTTGATAAACATGACAATGACTGCTCCACTGTATACAGCAGCACTTCCTCTTCAAAAACCAACATCATCTCTTCGGTATTAATGTGCACTTGTCTACAGCTACACTCGGTATCATCGATAGTAAAAGTATAGAATTTTTTTCCATCTCAAAAAAGGCCTGCATTTAAGTTATTTGATCCTGAAGACAACGCAAAGGATGCATTTAATTGAGGCTTGGCATTGATTTCTGGTAAAGACGTCTAAAGCAACATCAATCAGACCACAGTTTATTTCTTTTCCTGAGGAATTAAAAGGATGCATTTAAGATGCTGTGCTTATTTTTTGACAGGGAGGACGCAAACACAAGGCAAAAAGGATAAACTTATAGTATTTGAGGGGCCGTGCGCATTTATTCAAGAGAAGGCACGATGATTATTTGGAGTAGAGCATCTACTAAGAGTGGCAGCAACTGTTTGTAGTTTGCCACTAAAATGTAATGAAGTAATTTCCCGACTTTCAAGAGGAAGGAGATTTTTTTTTTTAATCAAGACAACTCATACTTATGGGTGGAGGTAACAAAATTGTCAGACCAGCCAGAGTTGTACTCACAGTTTTCCCAGCTGTTTGCCTCTGCACACGTCACTAACAACCACCTCCTCAACTCGGCCTCTCTGCAAACAAACCCCCACAGATGGAGTTCTCATTCAAGCTCAACAGTCCACTCATATGCAACATTAGCACCCCAGTCACCTCCTCTCGGGCATTAGTGTGAAGGAAGACACAAACTTACCTTTGCACAAGAATGGATGAATTTGTGCTCTGTGATTAAAGTGGCCGTGGCCACAATTTGTCCTAGATTGGTGTCCTCCACCACCACTACATAGTAGTCCCCTGTTTTTTTCATGTGCTCAAACTTTTCTGAATGATAAAAGAATGTCATTCATTTCAATTGGTGTTCAGCGAAGCAGTCACAACAACAACGTTTTCATTGTGTCAAATAACTTTGACTTACTTAGAAACTGGTCTTCAGTCACATCACCTGTCTCGGTTAATTCAGAAAGAACCATAAAGAACCCTGGAAGACAAAAACGGGAAACTTGTTGCTCTTTTTACACAATTTTTAATAGCTACCATTGTGCACAAGAAAAAATATCTTAGTAGTATATATGCACACGTATGTATGGTTATAGTGACACCCCTCTCCCCCAAAAAAGGTTTACAAATGCCGAAAGATAGCACAAGATGGCAGTAAAATACCAGTTTTCTATGAGACAGGGCTACGGTCTGATTAAATGGAAGCTCTTTCCCTCACTTCAACATAGTTCCTTGGGACCGAGATGTCACAAGATGGTGCAAACCTATACTTTTATATTAAACCGGCGGGGCTTTCGCCTTGGGCATAAAAACATAATCGGTGAAGTCATAATTCGCACATATCCAGGGAAACTCTTGACCTGTACAGTAATTCGACGTTAATGATTACATTTGAAAGTGAGGTTGAACATCCTCATGGGTTACATAGCATTGGACTGAATACAAACCTCAAGTTTCCGTGACATTTTGGGAAATTAGCGGATGGTTGAAAATGTGCCACTCACCCCTGTTGAAGTCGGCGGTGCAGAGGGGCCTGAGCACCAGACCGTCGCCTGGGCTAGAGGGGGAGATGTAGGGTGAGAAGGAGACACTGTTGTCGCTCCAGTCCAACTCCTGAAGCAGAGAAGGATCGAACAGGGGAGTCTCGTCCAGCAGCATTCCACGACCTTGGCCTGGGAAACCCACAAGCATATAAATGAGCTCATGCAGGGAATACACCCTTAAGTAGTGTGTGTGTGTGTGTGTGTGTGCGCGCGTCAAAGGATGACACAGAATTTACAAATAAACACTGTACTGTAAATAAATAAATAAATAAATAAGAAGAAACAGTATAGCTTTGAACAGAGCAACAGTATGTTTATTTTACTTCATGCAGAACCTTGACCTGTCAAACATGAATGCTCTGCCTGTTTAGGGTTCACACGCCGTGATCGAGGTCGAATTCAAGCAATTTGCAAGCCTTTGCGCTCACTTTACAGCTTTTGTATAAAATGTATTGACACCAATATAAAAATAAAAAAAGACTAGGTATTATGCTAGAAACAAAACAAGGGTACAAGATTATCAGTACTAATATGAAGAAAGCTAAGACATATTTATTTGTCTTTTCAGACTTCATACATTCAATCCCAAATACTTATTTATATTTTGACAGATTCAAAAAAAAGGGCCTGAAAATGTTTGGCACTGAGTGAGTTGCAAGAGAAGTGGGAAGTGTTTTTAAATCATGGGGAAAAAAATATATTTACTTTGATTAACAAGTAACAATGCATAATGGTGACCTTGGTGTTGCCTACGTCATGTAACTTCCCTTCTTACGTTCTGCACAGCTTGCATTCTGTCACTCAGAATAGCAGCAGCTAATAACATAATGTAAACAAACAACTGTAGTTTTCTAACAGCCATGAGTTTGTCCAGTGGCGAGTAATCTCACATTGCCCATTATGACCAATGGAAGAATCCTGTCCCATTCGGTCCTCTCTCACAATACAATCAAATAGAAAGAAACAAAGAAATTAGTGTCGCATATGCTGTATGTTTGTCCCCACACTCTGAGTTGTAAAAATGCCTAGATACTATGACACGAACCTGGGATATACTGTACAATGTACTATGCAAGTAGGAGCCATGCCAACTATATTAAAGTAGGTATTTGTACTAAAATACTAAAAAAAAAAAACAGGTTAGTACGTCCAATGGTAAATGAGCATGTTCCTGTGCTGTGTGATGATTTCTTCTTACACAACCGCGCAAACTTGAAATGTCACATTCCAAGACCACTGTAAAGCAAGAACCCATGTTTAGTTAGAATCGGGAATTTCTCCATTGTGAGACTAATAAAGGTTTTCTTATCTTATCTTAGTAATTTACCATTGTTGAGTTATACTTTGGATTTCTGTGCTCGTAACTTTTGCATTTTCTAACACTTTACCTCAAACCACCACCCCACCCATTTTTGCAAAGGGCTTGAATGAATGGCCCTGGAACATATGATTCCTATTTCAATTTTTCACTGTTGGAAAGTGACGCTGTTTTACAAGCTGAAGTGCTCGACAGTTAACTATCCCGAGTCATAAAATCATATTTGCCTTCACGGGATCCGGGCTAGGTCCCTGAACAGGATACCAACTGGGATATGAGCCTATCCCACAAAGGGCTCATTCAACACAACCAACACCAGGAAGCACTCATCCATTGACTTTAGAGTCCATGAAAACATACACCTTACCGTAATGCTGTCGTTCCTTAGTTACATGACTGTTCCACAGACCGCGACTAGTCATTAGTTACACCCCAACTAGCACAATATTAAATGCAAACAGCCCTGCTATAAATCGTCCTCAAGATCTGATATTTATTATTAGGTATTACTGGACGTAATCTACACCTGTCAAATACATTCAACAAACCCTGAACAATAAAATCCTCAGGAGGGTTGGGTTTTATTTTTATGACAGCGTTGTTTCAACGTCAAATGTGTTCAAAGTTCATTTTATTTGCCTTGCCTAAAAAAACTTATGGTACAGTCCGTGTTAGTTCAATCAAAAATATTTCCAAATGTGTAACATGAAATCATAGAATGCGTTCTCGATTGATGTTATGTAGTAGCAAGACTCTCATGTCAAATGTTCAATAATAAACAATTAAACGGATTCTCGTTTGAAGGCGAGCAGTAATTACAAAAAAACACAGCCTTCATCACCCCAGGTGACTGACTACACATTTCATCTTCGCAGTAAACGACTAGCCGGTTAGCTAAAGGACTTACCTTAAACACAGCAAGAAAGAACAGACGACAGTGTGGAATTTCCGTGCTACGTAGCTTCGTAGTTAAACTCTTCTACAAGTTGACCGGTTGGTCAAGCAATGTAATTCGCTTTCGAAATGAATCATTTTTGAATGGACTCAGACACACCACCACGGCGGGTGTCTGCGTCCGACACACTATGACGTGGCAAGGTTTCCGGTGGTAATGGGCGCACCCGGATTACGTCATAAGACTACCTGCGGGTTCCTTGTGTGCTTTTGATAGCAGTCATGGCTATCTGAACGTTTCTCGGTGTTTTATTTTTTTTTAAACAGTTCGGTGACTAAAGTTATTACAACGGAAACTTTCAGCACTCTACTAAGATGAATGACTCATACAAACCTAGGTTCACAAACCACTTGTCCGAGACACAAATCTTTAGGTACACCAGGGAACCGCGAAGTATTCTACTGTGTACCAAAATCGGAAGGCACCGCAGTTTATAACTTAACTATTTTAACACAGTGTTGAAACATTTAAACGGGAGAACACGTATTTTCCATGAATACAAACGTATATTTTAAATAAGTTTGTTGAACGTCGCATGTCAGGACTGTCTTAAACCCTGAGGCCCTTGACAAAATTGTAGCACTGATAGTGTCAAAAGGTTATTTTTTTTCTGCTGCTGAGTGGGGATTGTGTAGTACCTCTAGCTCAATAAAGAAAGCTCATAGTAAGAAAAATGACTGCAAGGCTCAAACAATAAATACACATAGGCCTACTTGATTGACGTTTCATATTTAACTACATTAAATTCTCAAATCACAGTATTGTAGATACTCTTCATTACTTTGTCCAAAAAAAATCTGAAGCCACTCTTTTTTATTGATTACAATGTGTATTCTGTATATGATTTACAAAAAACTACATTTACACAAATGACCCATGAGAGAAACATCTTCATGTGGAGGCACATTTCCACTGGTAACGTTCAGTCCAAAAATGTCTGCATCTTTGATAAATTATTCTCTATAAATTCAGAAAACCGTTTGAAATTAAGTGTTACGTAACTACCGGTGAGTAGAAAACAAATGAGTCTTGTTTTCACCTATGCAAATCACATCGCAAACATCCCACCCAAATAGTGAGCAAACTGCATTGCATCCTATGCCAGCATTTACAGCAAGGGTGGTGAACCTGGGGGCACTAGGCCATAAACAGCATTTGATCCAGCCCACTGTGCAATTCCAAAAACAAATATATCCTCAGATATAACTGTTATAAAAATCCCCAAAATGTTTAACTCACTCTTTCCTGGACCATGCATCCATCTTGTTGCACTATAATGAACGACAAAAACATCTCCACATTAAAACAAGTTTAAGATAATGTTGCTTGCTGGTATGCCCCCCCCCCCAATTTGAATAGACAAAGACAAAACATTTCTATATACCCTTTTCTTATTTAAAAAAAATGATAGAAACAGAGATGAGTTGCCAAATGCTCTGAAAATAATTTATCAACTGCGACAGTAGTTTAAGGAAGGAAACCCATCGGAAGAATACCAAACAATACTTCCCCTTACAAGAGAATATTAGAAACCAAAAAATGTACATGCCTATACACCCTTGCTGGTTAAATAACGGATGGAAATGATACACTGCCGACACTTCTGTTTGCAGCATTAGAAACATTCATGTCCTGACCAAAAAATACTAAAGTGACATTCTCTTACACCAAGGTAAGAAGGGAAGAAAAAAATGTGTATTTTGCCTACACTTACTGCAGTTCACAGTTGAGAGCTATAAAATAACCCACAAATACATCAGATATGTTTTCCCCCCAAAACTGAACATAAGAATCCTAAGAGGAAAAAAAAAAGGTCAAAGAGCTTTTTAAAGACTCGGTTTTTCTGAATGCAACACATGCTCTTATATTTTCTCAGCCGGCAGCCCAACTACATTGTAGCTTCCTGTCTGCTCAAGCTGCTGCTTACAATGTGTGGCACGTACACAAAGAGCATTGATATACACAATACTCCCATTAGTTTAGTTGCAACTGGTGACACCATTTTCAATAGTTTGGCCTTAAGAATAATTGACGGCAGCCAGCAACTGTACTGTATGAGAGGGGGTGAGTAAAAACACTGTCATCATTCATGTCATGCCTTTGCTGTGGATGTTGAAGTTTGAAGCTGGGTTTTCAGGGTTCGGCGTCCTGATGCATTCGTCTCTGCGCGGCCGCCGCCATGGATCGTCGCCTCAGCGTTGTTGAGTCTACAACTTCCTCCTCATCCTCCAGGCTGGGAACATCATCATCCCGCTCCTCTGGGCTCTTGGTCAGGTATCTCCTGCAAGTAATGCAACCATGGAATGAACGTGTGAATGGGTGGGAATGAATGACTACAAATGCCTATAGAAGATGGCACAAAGAACTGAAGAAGGCTTCTCATCTGACTTAATGACTTCAGCGCACTTTCTTGGCCAAAAATGGCAACAAAGCTATAGTTTTACATATGGCTTTGGCAAGATTGCAACAACAATGAATGTGTAAGTTCTGCAAATAGGTCAATGTATGAATGCCGACCTGCCTCTAAGTTGCGGTTCACAGTATAACTAGTTTGACTTCAGCTAAGTGAGCATCTAAAGCTGGGGTGGACAAAGTATGGATCAAGTACCGGGTATGTCTGTTCTTTAATCCGGCCTACTGAGCATTTACATTATCAAGAGTCCTGTAATGTTTGTTACGATACTTTCGCCCTGTTGTCCTAAAATTGGTCAATTAAAATGCATTATTTTTAATGAATAGATATGTCTGTTTTAAAATCACATATGGTCCTTAAGTTTAAAAGATTGCCCTCCTCTGTCTTAGAGGTGTCATTGTACCTGCGCGCCTGCCGTATAAGCTCCTCTTTCCGCTGCTTTAACATCGTCTGCCTCTCCTCAGCCGATTTAGAGAAGCGACCACCTCGGGCTTCCGTGTTGTCAGGCTCGCTGGGGCCTTCGATGGCACTGCCAGCGCCGCTGGGCCCCGCCTGTTCATCGTGTGCAGGACTCACCTGCAATGCACCACGCTCAATGGCCTGCAACCATAATCACACTTTGGATAATCAATTTCAAGCAATTACATGACAAATCAGGAGTGGTCAAAGTATGGCCTGCTGGCTACATATATTCTTAAATTCAGGCAACTGAGCATTTACATTATCACTAGTCCAAGTATCTTTCAATCGATTTTTTTTCTCTCTCAATCAATCAAAGCAGCATTTTAAAACTGTTTTTTTTGTTTATTTGGGGTGTCTTTGATCTCTGATACTGTTTGATAAGCTTAAGCATTAAAGTGGGTAAATTGTGCAAAAAAGGGGAAGAATTTGAGAAGAGGGCAGTTTTCAGGACACTGTACAAAAGCACTTACCCAAATGCAAACATATGCCTACAGTATATGCAAAAGGAGAAAGACTACTGCCTAGTGTTTTGCCTTGTAAAGCTACATGCATCAAAGTGAACACCAAATGAGGCCAACATGGGAAAGCAGAAATTTCCAAGTACCAACAGAAATAGCATGTATGTGCTAAGTGAGAATCCTTCAAATTTGACAGCTGACAGACCTGTGTGGGTGGAGGGAAAGGCACCTGGATGCGTCCCTCCAGGATGTTGTCAGTGGTGACCTCCACAGAGCGGGTTAGCTGAAGGTCTTGCATAACCAGGTAGGAGGGAACCTGAGGGAACATCTCTTGGATCTGATGGGCCTGTCGACATGCAGGTAAAACAACAATCACGGAGCAATATGGATAGGGGAAAAAAAAAGACCACAGAGGGAATCAGAGCAGACTGCTTGTGAAATATACGCAAATCTATAGAACGTACACTCGCTAATGCTAACCACTGGCATTTATTCACCTGTGTCCTTTACACAGAACTCAGCATGCTGCAATTAGATCATTAACCAAGTGTCTAACTCAGCATCAGCATCCGGTGCAACACTTGTCAGGCAGTGATTACTGCTTTCAACACAACATGCAGGAGAAGAAACTCCTTCGTGTTAAATTTCATACCCCATCCCAGGATAGTAGAATACCCTTCCACACAGGCAGTGTTGACCCTCTGTTATGCCTCTGACACTATCTACCCATCTATCTATCTCAAATGAGAAACTTTACCATGGCTGTCAGCTGAGAGTTGTTAGCCTGAGCAATCCCTAAGATGTTGGTGCTGTGCATCACTTCTACCGAGAAGCTGGGCAACCAGCTCGCAATACGTGAGCCTGTGAAAGAATGCAAAATTAATGTGACCAGCTAGTGCACCGTGTAGAAACCGCATGTTTGTGCGTGCGGACAGACCATCGAAGTGAAAGAAGTGATTGTGCTGATTGATGTGTGGCCTCTGATCGGCAGCGGCTCCGGGGGGGCCGGTGTTGTCCTCCATGCGGGCGCCTTGCTGCTGGCCTGTCGCCTGCTCGCCTTCCCCGTTGATGTTGAGGGACGTGCGGCAAGTGGGGCACGAGGTGTCCTGCTCCAGCCAAGAGCGCAAGCAAGAGCTGCAATAAACAAAGAGCACACACATAAACACACAAAAATTCAGATAGGCTTTTTGACCAGAGGAAAATAGTTTTTTAAGTCACAGACAACACACACAGAATCAACTGTATTAACATTTAAAAATCAATCTCACTTGTGGAAGAGATGACCACAGGGAAGCTTGCGTGCTGACACCATGGCATCCCAACAAATGGCACAGTCATCATCATTCGCTGCCAGCTCCTCAGCAGTGGCAACTGCAAATCTAAAACATTTAAATAAATTATAAGCATGTTAATGAGGAAAAAAATCTCGAATGATACTTTTATCGTTACTGATTTATTTTCACCTGGCCTCCATGTTGTTGATGACTCGAAGGTAGTTCTTGTGTCTGCGGATGCGACGCTGCACCTCGTGGAAGAGATATCGCAGCTGCATGAAGATGACCAAGCTTGCCATGGACAACCAGATGTTTCCGAAAAGCTGATGAGACAAACATCAAAGAAAAGGTTGAAACATTGCAGGAGGATGATGTAGAAGCAGACACATTTATTTATTTCCACTCATTATCTCACCAGCATATGAATGTGATGCACAAGGTCTAGAAATAGCATTGCCAACTCCATGACGAAGTCGGTGTAATAGACATAGGTTCCTTTACTCTCCCAAGTTCCTGGGTGCTTCAGGTCCCACAGGTGGATAGAGTACCTACAAAGAAACAACTCATGGTCAATACAGAGCCATTCAAACTAAAAGAATTTGTCACATCCAAATTAAGGTGGAAAAAAGCTCCTACGACAATGTATGCATCCATTAAATATTCCACATGGAAGTGACTTGAAAACGCGATTCCTTTTATTTAAGAAAAATAGCATTATAAAGATATAGCTAAGATATAACAAAGAATGAAAAAAAAATACACAAGTTTCATAAAGTGTAATAATGTTCAATCAGAGTGAGAGTCACAACAAATGTCGGGTTGTATGTGTGTCTTTAAGGCACATGGCCAACTCAGGAGTATCAGAATTTTTTTTGTCTGCTCTGAGCATCTGTGTGTGCGTTTTGGTCATTAGTAGGTCTTTGCGAGTCTTTCCTTATTTATATTTTTCTGTTTGACCATCGTTCACAATCAATGAACAGCACAAAGTGCATCAGTGACTGCAATTTCCCATTTTTTCACCTCACGCAAGTGGTTAAGTGCCTAAGTTGTACTTTTTTGGCTCACGTCGCAAAGAAATCAGCTGCCAGCTCAATATTTGAAAACGTTTCTCCGTCTGACCGCTTTTGACTCTAGGGGTTTTCAACTTAGTCTGTGTGTCTATCTAACTGGCCTCTGTGGAACAAAAAGGCAGTGAAAACGATGTGTCTTGCTGAGATTAACCTCCACCAACACCCATGTAAATCTGAAGAGGCGATATTGTATGCTGAACTGGTGCACCCAGGTGCATGACTGCCTTAAGTAGGCTTTAAAGGGACTTACCGCATGATGACATGTCCTGTGCGAACAGTCACCATCAGGCACTGGATGGTTTAAAAGTAGACAGACAAACATAATCAGTCTGCGCCATAAAGGTTCGAACAAGTAAAAATTATATATCACATTTTTACCTCTGCGGCCATGAAAGAAAGGGTGTGCATCCCATGGGATGCTCCCAGCAGACCACAGACTACTGCCAGACCACAGCAGCCAAGCAGGAGGGAGACCAGAAGACACATGACTCGCACGTGGCTGTTCATGGGAGTGGAGGGCGAGAATGACAGCTGCCACAACAAATAACAATGACAAGGAGAGTTAAAGATGCATTGGCCCTTGCGACAGGAATATCGTCTCATTTTACCCAACCAAATCAAATACCGGTATTTAAGTTAAAAAAAGTAAATGAAATAACAGCCCTTTTAAATATCATTGTAAAAAAAAAAAAAAGAGGCAGAATGTACTGGAATGTACACTTGCCTCGCAATTTTGAGGTTTGGATTTGAATCTTGGCCCCCAAACTAAAATCAGATGAGTGTTCTCATTGCTATATGAGCACAAGCAACACCTCACTTTGCAGATCTCAGTGTGAGGACGACCAGCTCATTCATTGTGTATGCGTGTGGCGAACACAAGCCAGGCATGCTGCAACTGAATATTGTTGTGGCTGGGTCAGCACTTCTTGTGCGAGACTTGTCTCCATGCCAACAATACACAGACAGCTTTCTAGTTCTGGTATGGCCACAAAGTCAGTAATTGACAAAGAAAATATGTTTATGCAGGGGACGTGGCATTGGGGTTAATTTATTGTGTTAAATTTACAAGGTGTCCGAGAACACGATGATAATGGTAATTCTGCTGCATGCGCACTTTTGGACATATGGGATTTCCCTCTGCTTAGCTGTCAATTTATGGCTGATCTGTTTGTGCAGTGTTCCCAAGTGAACATAACAGCACTTAAGTTCACATGCAAGTGAACCAAGACTATTTGGCGCTCAAATAAACTGAACCGTACCTGAGTTCAAATGCAATTGTAGCCGGACTGCTTGGAGTGTCAGTGAACAAACTCAGACTCGAGTTCATATGAAACCAGACAGACTACTTGGATATTTGGAGCTCAAGCGAAGCAGTCTGCACCAGAGTTCACAAGCAAGCAGACCGAGACCGCTACTGCACTCAAGAGAAATGAACCACACTTGAGTTTTCAAACAGGGCAGATAGAGACTACTTGCAGCTCAACTGAACCCAACTGCACCCGAGTTCACATGCACGCAGATTTTAAATAAGTGGTTTGGTTTGTCCTCTTTGGTGCGAACGAGATCTCAGAAGTGTGAAAACGTTTTTCAGACTTTCACAGAGCTTGTTCTGTCTTTAACAGTGAACATGATGGCATGAAGCAAGTAATTAGCTCCGCCTTCCTTGTTATTGAAAGAACAGAACGACACAAGAGACAACCGCCGGAGGAAAATATTGTAGACAAGACTCTTTATCTAAGAGACATACAGACGTGCCTGTATGGCCTGAGATGGACCCCCTTCAGCACTATTATTAGCACTAGAATGTTGCGGCCTGTTAGGCCACTGATACGTTTTCAATTGCTACGGTGTAACTTACTCCTTCCTGTATTAGATAGTGTCGTGCCTGTGCTGGAAAACAAAGTATCATATGATGCTTGTAGAGCCATGCTCCGCTTGAGGTGTCCTAGATTACAAAGTAACCTCCAAAGACACTTTAGAGGTTGTAAAATGTGGACTTTAAGATATTTCAGGGAAGGAAATGCTTTAAAAAGACCAAAAGGTTGCGTTTACTGTATATGCGTCTTACTTTGTACCATTTTGTTAGATAGTTATGTTAAAACAATGAGATAGGGAGTATCAGCAATGTCTCCAAAGTTGTTGCGTTTTATTATTTCTGACGCATTTAGAGACGAGTTAATTTCGTTTGTCCTCATATTCCGTTGCCTAATGTTATGCTCTGCATTGTCCGTACAGTTAATCAAGGTTTTATGATGGAGAGAATCTGGCCGCTGAAACAAATGGTTACAAACATAATAAATCTCAATTGGATTTTGATTCCGTCTACTTGTGAGCTTTCACTGTATCTATCAGTTTGTCAATGCACTTGTCTCACAGATGTGTTCATTTGACTTTTGCTGCTATGTGTGCATACACTGAACTTTGGTTTATTTGTCCGAACAAGTCAGGTTTGTCTTTTGGTTTCCGTGGTACAACTAAATCTGTAAAAAAAAACAAAGTGTGTGATTAATAAAAACTTACATATTCAAACCGGTCCTTGCAGAGCTGCACCATGAGATGAAGAAAGACCAGTGCAGAGAACCACAGACACCACATGACAACCTCCTCCACTGTCTGTACGTTCAGCACGCCAAAGATGAATATAAACTTGTAGAAGATGAAGTTCCAGAACTTGTCTTTTAGGTGCTGGTGGAGTTCAAGTTAAGAGATCATGAGAAAAAACACTCACGTTTGCTCAAATTTTCGGCTATTCATAAGCCAAACTCACCTGTTTCTCACTGACTCTGAGAGGGCCAAACACCACATATTGGATCATTTTTGCAATTAACATTAAGGAGCAGCAGACTGTATTCACTAGCACCTACAACGAGAAGAAAACCAGACACATCAGCTTTTAAAACTGCTCTCACTCATAGGTAGATCACAGGTGATGTACTACAGGTGTTGTATTAAAAGTCTGTGGAAGAGATCCAGCCCTGCGAAACATTTTATAAGCTTGCAACTATTTTTCCTTGATTTCTGCTCCTAAATGGCCATTAAAATATTATGGAATAATATATTATGGAAATTCTAACTTTTTATCTGGTTCATCTATGGCTTGGCAAAATAATCAACTATTGTGTTGGTTATAATGATGGTTAGTGGCAACCCTATATTGAAATATTAAAAAAATAGGGTTTTGTTTTGTTTTTGTCAGAGATGATTCAACTGATGTTCTGTGAGTGTTGGCCATAGCATCGTTTCATGACCAGAAATCATATTCATAACAACAATGTGACCTGCGATAAAAACAATTTGCTACCCCCATCATACTCTCTCTCTTATATATATATATATAAATAAACAAAAGGAGCTCACCCATACAAAGAGGCTGTCTGTTACCAGATACCACAAGACGGTGTTTGCCAATTCTGTATTACTAATATCATTATTCAAGTGTTCTAATTCCACGTCGGTGGGTGTTGGGGACTCGTCCCCTTCCAAAGACCCAAAGCCAGGATCGGTCACAGTGGTGTAGGCGCTGAAGATGCTCCCCGCCAGCAAAACCAGCGTCAACGCCGTGTAGGTCTGCAGACTGGGCCACGGGAACCTCTCCAGAAATAGCAGAGGCATTTCTGCTCCGAGCCTTCTCCCCACTCGTTAAAACTGTGATTTGTCCCCGTTCGAGACCTTTAAAGAGCACAAGTTTGTTAACTAAGGGCAGTCACACTCATGAGTTATGTTAAATGCACTAAAATTAGCTACTAAATAGACGAAAGACTCGTTCTGATAAACAAGCACGAATTGTGCTAGGAATGCTGAGAATTACGTTAAACAGGTGAGACGTTTACCTGATAGCACGCCGATCTAGTTTCTGTTTATCAATATATCAATCCCACAAATTCCCTCCTAAACATATTAAACTAATTTGTATATATCTGTCCTTAAGGTAAAACAAGAGTTTCCGAGCTCCAAACTAAACAATTGAATCCGACCTATTCGCATGGCTAACACTGGCTAACATCAGCTAACACTAGCTGTAAGTTGGCTAACGTTCGCTACTTTGCTAATCATTCTATGCTTCAATACGAAACATTAAATACGTATTAAACTTTCACTTACAGTTTCCCCGAATCTCATACACAATATCCAACCTACGCGTTGTATCGAACGCCGCGGTTTTTAAGAGTGCTCCATTAAAAACATCGTAATGGTCAACATCGTCATGTTTATTTCATGGAGCGGCAGCCAAGCTGGGGGGAGGCTCCTGTCTCGTGCGTGCCTACGTCATCATAAGAGATCGACGTCCCCTCTCTCAATGCCGTCGGCGACTCAACATATCTTGAGTACTTCGTGTCTGTGTAATATTAATACTACTTACGAAGACTTATAATTATGTAACTATATAATCTCGGAGTCGTTTGACCTGTTTTGGCACGCTTACTGCCATATTTTTACTATTTCCATTTCCTTGTATGAACATTTACAATGATTAATAAATTTGATTGAGACCGCCACCGGCAGAAATCACAATAACATATGGGAATCAGCTAATTAAAAAAAAAGCCGTTTATGGTTATAAGATGTACACTCCATAAAATGTATTTGAAAGAAATGGATAAAAAAGTGGCCTTAATAAATAAATGCAGTAAAACATGGGAATCTCCTTTAGAATGATGACACAAACTGGAGCTTTTTGGGCAGTTGCACGAGCCTGAGCTCTATGTTAGTAGATGCAAAATAAGGTATACAATAAGAGAACACTGTACCAACTATACATTGAGGAGATTCTATGTTCTGCAGCCAATTTGCTACATTCAGTAGACTGCAGGGTGTCATGAATCTGTGCAGGTTCCAACAAAACCTCAAGATTACCAAGATATTCTGGAGGGAAGTGACATTGAAACAAAAGGTGTTTGGGCTCCTTAAGTCATTTTTACTCACACAAGAGACAGGTCAACAATGACATGCTTGAAATGATCCCTTCAAAAGAAATGTTCTCAATTACTTTGTAGTTAGGTTAAAGTTGATGGTGATGAGAACAGAAATTGGACTTGTTCGCAGTGAGATGATGACATTCAACGTTTGATCATATTTGCGGAGACTTTTGATCCTCATTAACATGCATTATGAGCAGTGATTGGATGGATCAGTGGATACCACCACTGACTTTGGAGGTTGGAGATCTAATCCTGGTCAAGGTAAACTATGAAGGAGTCAAACTAACACTGACTGAGAGGGAAGACAAATGTGTCTGAGAAGAATTACTTCTCTAGTCCTGTGGTGTTAATTTAACTGTGAAATAAGTTAAAAATGTTCTCTCTTCTAGTGTTAATACTTAACTATTATAAAAGTGTTGATTTAACTTTGAGGAGTATCGAGCTATGGTGTATAACTCAGAAAAAAATTTAATTTAGACTTTTTGCTGTGAGAAGTTTGCATGTTCTTTGCATCATGGATGGATAAACATACTATAAAAGTACATTTTCTTTCATCATTATTAGAAAAAAGCTATCTTGTCCAGCGATTTGATGTTGGCATGTCAGTGCTAAACCATGAGAGATAACATTGCAACATAAGATTATTTTGTACCAACCATGCAATATGCATTTTAAAATTCATCATTGTGTTAACGTGCATGAATGCATATTCCAAACCAAATGTTGATCTTATGTTGAAAACATGAGTCACCCTTTACAGGAAATTGCCCACTTTTTCATGAGAAAAAAGAGGAAGCGAGGCCTTGCTGGTGCTGCACTTTGTTTTTGCTTTTCATGCAGACACCACTGTCAGCACCTCACATTCAAGCGAGCACTCTCCTCCGGCTGAAATGGCCCCCGAGGAATTTGGTGGCGGAATGGTGGCAGTCTGCGTGATCCTGGGCCTGTCCTTTTTCATCGGGATGCCCGGCAACCTGCTGGTGATCTGGACCATTTTGCGCCACGTCAAGCAGCGCTCGCACACGGTGGTGCTAATCCTTCACCTGGCGGCCGCTGACCTGTTGGTGCTGGTCACCCTGCCCTTGTGGATCTACTCATTGGTCCACTCTTGGGTGTTCGGAGAGGTCTCCTGCAAAGTCATGGGCTTCGTGATCAACGCCTGCATGTATGGCAGCGTTTTCCTCATCACCCTGATGAGCGTGGAGCGTTTTTTGGCCGTGCGCTATCCCTTTGCCTCAGCTGGATGGAAGAGGAAAAAGGCCTTAAATAAAGCCTTGCTGTTTCTGTGGACCGCAGCCTTCTTATTCAGTGTGCCCGCCCTCCTCACGCGGGTTGTTGATAAAGATTCGGGAGAGGAGCACTGTTTGTACAACCAATACACTTCAGTCACTCAGGAGCTGGTGTGTGTGCTACTGGAGACTCTGGTGGGCTATGTATTGCCGTTCTCCATCTTGGTGGTGTGCTATGGCTGCCTGTGCACCCGCATTACTCAAATGACCTTCAAGTCCAAGCGCAAGTCTACGGTTCTCATCGCCAGTGTGGTGGTGGTGTTCGCCATTTGTTGGACACCATACCACATAGGAAACATACTCTCACTGATTATCCTCGCCATGGAGACGTCCTTCCCCCACATCGGAGATCATTTAGAGGATGTACGCAGCAACATGGCCTACATCAGCGGAGCTATGGTCTTCATCAGCAGCACCATCAACCCCATTCTCTACATGTTTGCCGCCCGTTCCTTCCGCAGTTCTTTGAGGGACACGGGTATCGGGAAGCTCTTCCGACACATCTCCAGCACCTCTCCAGGTGAGGGCAACAGGGAGTTCTCCTTTGTGTCCAAGAGACAAAACAATCAGACCAGCAGCAGTCACTGTAACTCTGAGTCAAAAGAGCAAAATGACATTTCTGGAAATCACACATCATAGCAATGTGAATCAATGGTCTATGTAATTTCGTGTAAATACAACAGTTTCCTGTTTTTGCTTTTTGTATCTGAAATGTAACTATTTACATGTACATTTATGAGCACGGAAAATAATGCAATAAAGTATGTAATTCTTTAAATAATTGATTCGCAACAAAATATTAAGCTCTCAGTTTAACTACTGTAAACCACAACGTCAATAATAAATAATTACAAATAAAATGAATACCTCTTTGAGAGTGTCAATTTAAAAAAAAATCTGCCTTATTTTAGTAAACACATTTTTCTGTATTATAAGTGGTTTTAAATATTACGGAGTTGGCACAAGTGGTTAACCCATCAGCTTCACAGTTTTCTGATTGGGGGTTTAAATCCGGACTCTGGCCGTCTGTGCTGGGTTTTCATGTTTTCCCCGCTTGTGTGGGGTTTCTCCAAGTATACCCTGGTTTCTTCCCACATTCGAAAAACATGCATGGCGGGTTAATTGAAGATGCTAAATTGTCCTGAAGCATGAATGAAAGTGTGAATGGTTGTTTGTCCACCACATTTGCCCTGTGAGTGGCTGGTGAGTGGTAACCTGTAAAGGATGCAGCCCACCTCTCACCCAAAGTCAGGTGGGATAGACTCCAGCTTACCCGCAACCGTAATGAAGATAAGTAGTATTGAAAAGATAGATTATGTTGTGGTCGTAAGTGTTTATTTATTTTAGAAAATCTATCTATCTATCTATCTATCTATCTATCTATCTATCTATCTATCTATCTATCTATCCATCCATCCATCCATCCATCCATCCATCCGTCCGTCCGTCCGTCCGTCTGTCTGTTTGTCTGTCTGTCTGTCTGTCTGTCTGTCTGTCTGTCTATCAGGCCTCTTTACTTCCTCTCCATGACAAGATTGCAAAATGAAAAGCGACAACATGCATGTTCCCTTTGTTACACAAAATGCAGAATAAAGGTGTTGTTGCTGTGGTTGTTGTCTTTGTTGCTTCATCCTGAGCAGAATCTTACACTTATAGCATAGGACACATACCATCTCGTCACAGTTTTCTATCAACCAATCAAGTGAATAAAAATTGGAAGAAAAAAAAATTACGATAGTGGTCAACACGATCATTCTCATCAGTCACACGACCAGTAGATGGCAGTGTAAGCACTTTCTAAAAAAGATGAAGACGGAGTTTCCCTCAAAGTGGTGGCACCGCAGATAATATTTTGTAGGCCAAGAGCTCGATAACGCATGAGATCTATCTCTCTACACTACTCACAAAATTATATTTGGATTTTGGGTGAAATTCCAGGACGGCCCTAAAAAGCATTCAAACCTTTACAGGTCAACATGATGTGATATTCTCGAAGATTTTGAATGCACACATTCCAGCTGTTAAACGTTTCAGTAATTTTTGCACAAATTGCTGTTCTCTAACGAGGATCTTAACGGCAAAATTCACCACAGGTGTTTAATCCTTGAATCGACCAATAAATGTCCTGGTGTGAAGACTGAATTTACATTCAAGCAGTGCCAGATGTTGTGGCTTTTTATTCTTATGTATTCGGACCAGGGTTACGAAATGAACCTTTAATTTTAATTGGTTGAAACTAAATGTGGTTGGAGTGACTGCCTCACAGTCAGAGGGATTGGGGTTCGAATCTCAGTTGGGACATCTTTGTGTGGAGTTTACATGTTCTCTGGGTTCTGGTTTTCTCTGATGAAATGATGAAATATGCATTAAACTTCGTGGAGTTCAGCTCCCCAAGTGACACTTAACTTCACTTAACATTCGATGATTCAATTTTTTGGTGGTAGTGTAAAATAATATTCAAGAAACTACCAAGCACCTGGTCATAAGTACCTTTAATCTAAAATGCCAGTAAAAAATGACAGTTTAAGAAACCTGGGGAACCAACATCCCATGGGCTGTTCAGGAAACAATGTAAACCTGTGAAGAAATGCTTTAAAATTCACCAGATATATAATGATCGTAATGTCGAACAAGCAATTGGCAAAGTGTTGTGCCACAGAAAAGCAGAAACGGATGTCTTTGGAAATGTATTGGTTGATTCAAACACCCTGTTGTGAATTTTGCCACTCACATAGAGCAAGATGGGCAGAAAATATTAAAACATTGAAGAGTAGGACTTGTGGAAAACAAGGTCAATTCAGTTCACCTGTAAAAGACCATTTTAGGTTCACCCTGAGAATTCACCGCAACACGTAATACTGTATTCTTAACTTGGTGAGCAGTTTATGTTTAATAAATATGGTATATCCCAAAAGAAACGGCACGATAAAAACACATTTGGAAATAAAATAAAAACCATCACTAGAATATGACAACTTTGTTTCGATTGAATCTGGTGGGCCTCAAGTACAGTATGTCCATATCTGTTAAAAGTAAATTTGAATTTTTGTCAGCTTCATAAGAATAGCTGCCCATTTTAATCATATAAAACCATCTGAAAGATGACTTTTCAGTGACAGCAGGTGTTTGTTTTTTAGCGTGTCTCTCAATCACTAATCCGAAACATTCCACGGGAATGCCTCATGGAGTCTCTACCACAGCCCTTTTTTTAATCAAACTACTTCCTAGTTAAACGCGTCTGACCAATTATATAACATAATACGCCTCATTGTCCCGCCCTCACCTTTGTGAAATAGCCAATAAAAAGACACTTGTGGGACTTGTCAGCTCAAGGGCTGAGACACACGCAGGTAACTAAAAAAAACAAAAACCTGAAAAAACCCTCCAAGGCTAGTTATGGAGTCCATGTGAACGAAACACGGATTTCCACCCTTCTTTACTAGTCAAACCAGTATCGCTGGATAGAATTCGCTCAAGTACAGCAACAGGTAGAGTGACTGGCCGCAAACTTTCGTGGCTCCCTCTGAAAATAATCTCCCCTCTTTTTCTCTCTCTCTCCCCTTACCTCAATTGAGTTTCCAGACCCTTTTGGTCGCTCCTCTTATCACTTGGAAAAAGGTGAACCCTTGTGTTGTTTTTAGTTTAATCTTTGCTTTAATTGTAGTTTTTACCCTTGTGGTCCCTGATGGCTTCGCACAGTGATACTCTGGTGGTGTTCTTTGGGGCAACAGCTGGTGCAAATGGGGGTAAACTGGGTTCGGATGAGAGGGAAATAATTCTCTTGGTGTGGCAAATTGTGGACCTACGTGAGAAAAAGGTACGGCCCGTTCGTTCGTCCTGTTTCTTGTACTCGAGTGTGCCTGTGTGTATTTTCATTCGGTATCGTGTCTTTAACTGTTTGACATAAATCAACACGGTGTGTGCTAATGCTATCTCTAGCTCACCTTCTGTCCAGGTGTGCAGCCCAAATATAGCCGGCAAACGAGGGAGTGTATTTTCTTTGTTTGTGTTGTTTTATTTTGTTACTTTCTCCCAGTTTTTCTTTGGTTTTACCTATTTGGAGCAAAACACACACCTTTTTGATTTGCCATGTCAACCCAGCCCTTGACTATTCAGTTCTCCTTTGCAACCATATTGTTATTTTATTTCATCATTATCAATTTCCTGAATGGGAGGCCGACCTGTTAAGCACCTTGTCTTTTGTTACCGAGACCTGACATGCTAAAAGTTTGTTTCATTCAGGTGGGCAAGCTTCACAGATGTCTTGTCAAGCCAGACACTTTGGAGCTTGCAGATCAGTGTAAAGAGGAGACGGCGCTCAGTTTGGACGACGTCGTCAATGCTGAGCCCTTGGATAAAGTTCTGCTACAGGTGAGTCCAGGAGACCCTTGAGCATCCTTATAATGACTGCTCACTCTGACAGCATATCCTCAACGGTGAGGTGGAACCTTTCAATGGACCACAGAGTTATTTGAAAAACAGTTGTCCGTAGGTAATTGAAGTATCCCAGGGCCGATCAGTTGCCATATTATAACTTTGACTATACAAGCAGCGTTTTAAGTCACAGTTGATTTTAATGTTCCTAACTGTCATTCAAGTGTAAACTTGAGACAAACGCCGTGACATTAAGGTGTAAAATTAATAAAACACTTAGTTCTTGAATTTATAAATGTAGCTTTAAAAATGTAAACATGTTGAGTTGGCAAGTGTTTGTGAGCCCTGTCAAGGAAGAATCTGTCACCAACTGGGACAGATATATATCTAGCTAGCTAGCTATAGCACCAGAAGATGTATACTCTGTTCTTCTGGTGTGGATTTTGCATGTTCTCCCTGTGCTTGTGTCCATTTTCTCCGGGTACTCTGGCATTGTTCTACAGTATATCATGCAAAAACCTGTTAGGGTTAAAAAAACCTAAAATTGTCTATTGTGTGAATAAGAGTGAGAGGTGTTATCAACAATATCTGTGCCCTGAGATTGCCTGGCGGCCAGACCAAGTTGTGTCCCCTCCCCTTCTTACCCAAAGTTAGCTGGCATACACTCTCCAGCTCACCCACACCTTTAATGAGGCCAAACATTTTATATTGAATATTTAAAAGGAGACACTGTGCAAAGGAAACAAAACTTGCCTGACGGTCGTCGTTGCTTTCAACACAACGGGACTTGATGTGTCAAACTCTTCACCCTTATCTGACCATTCCACAATTCCCTTCTATGTAGGTACCGTCCCGCCTCTGTTGTATCTCTGAAGTGAACTTGCATGCCAAAAGCTGACAGTTTGTACCAAAAGAAACGGAGGAAAATCGTGGCTTTAGAAATAATAGGGGCAAAAAACTGACATGAAACACATTCTTAATGTCCTGATGGAATCTAAAATTGTTCAATCAATAAAAATCTTGATAACCTTGAATAACAGCCACTTTGTCATGCCTTCACTGGCTAGTTTCATATGATACATTTCCCCCAAAACTGTATGATCTTGGGTTTAATTTTTCAGAAACCACTCTATTAGAATTTCAGGTGCTTGTTTCACACATTTAGTGCACAGATCTTTTTTAAGCTGTAATACAAGAATTGCTAAACTCCTTGACAACATTTTTATGAGGGTGGGTTGGTGCTCTGACAGTGTGTAGAAGTTCAGGAGCTTGCATCGCCTGAGGTTGTTGGAGATTAAGAGTACCGGTAGTCGCAGGTCCGGTCTTGTCTTGGCTTGATGCATGCTGTAGACATCTGGAAGGTGGGTTGTTGAGCTGCGACCGCACCTCTCTTAGCTGGAGGACAGACAGAGGAGAAGGGAGGGGACAGTGGGGAGGTCTTAAATGGTGTGTTTGAGATACAATTTGCTTATGTTGCTCCCTGTCACTGTGTGTTTAGACAATAGTGCTTATGTTGTCAAACATGTTTCTTGACCAACCTTGCAAAAGTGTTTGTTTGCACTGGATGCTCCTTTCTCCACCCCTGCCAGTACTGTATTTCTTGAATGTCTGTCACTGAATTAATCCTGGCGCTGCTTGATATTCTTGCACAGAGTGAAATGCATCAGGACGGTTAACGTTTCAAATAAGGCTGGTTACCTTAAGTTAGTTTGTGTGCTGAACCTTCAAATATTAACCCAAGCAATCACTTGGCTCTTTTCATTCCTTTGTGTCACCCATTAATCTCTTGCTATTTGTCCTTTCATAGCTTAACAAGAAAAAAAACCTTTCACCAAGGGAAGACTAAATGAATGTAATTGATAGTTTTGCCTCAAATTCAGTTTGTGAATACGGTGACTGGTCTCGCTTATACAGTGATTGTGCAGCTTCCTGCTAGCGGGACCCTTTGAGCAAGTGAGCCGCCAGACTATCGTGATTGTGTTCTTGTCAATTTCATTTTTTTTTTTACTCAACCATATAGCTCATAACACGGCAACTAACGTTTACTAGACATTTGATTCAATATTTAGAATACGTAAGAGAACCCATCCTCCATATCTGTCGAAAATGAGTATATGGTATTGTTTTTTTTCCCCTTTTATTGTGAGAAAGGTATACTTCTAATGTTTAATTTCGCCAACTGGTTTTGTCTTGCATCTTATCTCGCAGTGTTCAGTAAAAATCTAACTATTGTCAGCCATCTTCCCCCAGCATTACATTCCAGAGGTTCTTGGCACTTGAAAAAACACAGTAACGGGGGTTCTTATGTTAACTGAGTTGTGACATGGCATGGGCAGAAAAAAAATGTTGCCCCACTTAGCTGCAACTGACACAGGTGCTGTTGATTTGGCCTTAAATATTTTGCAGTCTATGGAACGTCTATGCAACTATTTGAACGTCAACAACATCCACACTAGGACTCGCACTCTGGGCAACATTGTTCTACTCAACAAATTAGTTTGGCTACAGAGGACAGAGTATTTAATTGAGTCCAACTTGTCCTAAAGTGGACTCACAAAATTGTCTTTGACAGCAAGCATATGAAATGTGAAAACTTGCCCTCTTGATGCAAGTGGTCGTTTTGAAATACGGCAATTCAGTCTGTATTCAGACGTCATGGCTTGTAACTATTGTCTTTTGAGAAACACGCTTGCCTGCACTGACGTGGTCTGAAGTTGGTTTCTTGTTTGGCGCAGTTACAGCATGTCGCAGCCTGTGTAGTGATGCGTGCGCCTTTTTCTTATGGTGAAACTGAATCATTCCAACGCTTTTCAATAAATACACCAAGCTTGTTGTCAACATGGTAAAGCTTATCCTGACTCCACGGGGATTTTGAGGCTAAATCAACGGGGGAAACAGTCAAAAATCAAACGGTACATCATCTCTGCTGGACCTTAGCCAGTCAGGACGCAGAATACAATGGAAGCAGAGTAACACTGCAAAAAAATACAAGAAGTCAATTAGAACACAACAGGCATTGCGAGCTGTTTAAAAACAAATAATAATAATAATCTGCGATATAGAGAGTCTGCAAAAAGCTGAACCGCAATATAGCGAGGGACCACTGCATTCAAAAGAATTTCAAGTGTTGCAGTGTTAAACACATTTCGATGTTGAGTTTACTCTTTACGTTTGCTTGTGTTCAGGCCACGTCGTTGAAAGGCTTGTGGTTTAGTGTAAACATTCATATCTCAAGTCACTTATTTACTCTTGATCTATATTCAAGATTGTTATTTACAAGGGCAATGTCACAGTATACATATGACACTGTAGCTGGAAATGTATTCTTTGAAGCATTAGCAGTTTTAAGCACACAGTTGTGTTATGGATATGCACTCTACACTTGTATTGAAACCAACTTTTAAAGAATCGTGGTTCACCTAAAAATACAAAAAGCAGGTTAGGGTAGGAGTGGCTGCTAAATTCTCTTCTGCTTGTGCATGTTCCCAGTTTCTTGTTAGTTTGTGACCAATGTTTAATTTTAAAAGTAGAGAGAATATTAAATGTTAGAACTGCGTGGCGGTTCTTTAGTTGCCTTGAATGCTTTAGGACTTCCATGACACACCCCGACGCTCTTATCGGAGTTTGTTGCAGCCACCAGTAACACCCTTCCTCTCACCTCTGCATGAAAACACTCCACTGGAGAGGGACTTCTGATAGGACCACGTTCAAAGGCCGTTTCCTCCCCCTCAATTGTGAAAATACCTTGGAGTTGGTTGAAGCATGTTGGAGTGAAATCTCTCTCTCTGTATTGTTTGAGTCGGCTTAATACTCTTCTTTCATTCTTCTTTTCTTCGCAATCCTTGTTGAGACAGGTTGGGAAAACGTGTGTAGAGTAAATCTTGAGGCTCACTGAACAGAGCTCTCCTCTGGTACACTCAGTTGTTGTGTGACGTGCTGGAATCTAGGATGGCGGCCCTTCTTTAGAAATGTTGCAAAAATGCCATCAAATGGTTGTGCAATTGTTTTGTGCGACTATAAAGGTGTTCATAGAATTTTCAGAAAATCTTCAAATTCCTCTTTGTACAGTCTCTTTGCCTTTGGACTTGGTTGTTCCATTGTCGAAATGTTTTCGCATTCTGTAGTGCTAGACTCGTGGGATGTTTTCCTCGTGTGTCTCTTGCAATCTGATGATAGTCTTGAACACATTCACTCAGGTTGAATGAAAAAATCAGGGTGTGTCGGTGCTGCTCGAGAACTTGCGTCTGCCAGCCAGTTTAATAATTTGGCAAGCCTTGCCTGGATATGCGGAAGTCTTTGTCTGGATGTCACTTGGTGTGAAACTCTTAAATAACAATGTTTTTACATGCGACATATTTGTCCCTTGTATTTTGCCAGTGTAAAATCTGTGGTTGGTGACAACCCGATAGTGGGAACCCAAGGTCATACTGAGTCAACCTTTGCACTCAGTGTTGTGGCTAACTCGCCTCATGAGAGCAAACTAAAAGAAACACTCATTGAATTTTTTGGGCAACTATATGGTGACGTATCATAAGTGAAACTAATTTATTTATTTATTTTAAATATTGCAGTTTGTTAGCTGCTTGGCATTGCATTGCGGTTACGCTGCGAAACGAGCCCAAACATGCACCTGTAACACTCACTGCTTGATTATCAGTCATATGTAGCCTGCGGCCATGTGGGACACCTGCCTGTCAGCCAATTTCACTGCTTCTAATTTATGTTTTCATCTGTGGCAGTTGTAGGGATTCATGGGGTCGAATTTCCCTCAGTGCCCTTGGCCAGGGTTTCACAAACTTTGTCATCTTTAGTTACAAATTGGAAATTTGGAAATGAGACAGGTGCACCTGCAACACACTTTTAAAAAATGTTTTAAAAAGATTGTCACTTAATAAAAATATATGTATTCTTTTTGTTGTCGTGTGAGTTAGCTTTATATGGCTTCCAAAAGGGTAGCCAAAATATTAGAAACGGCTATTGATATAATGGAGGATGTTATATCTTTCATAGGCGGCCCGGTAGTCCAGTGGTTAGCACGTCGGCTTCACAGTGCAGAGGTACCGGGTTCGATTCCAGCTCCGGCCTCCCTGTGTGGAGTTTGCATGTTCTCCCCGGGCCTGCGTGGGTTTTCTCCGGGTGCTCCGGTTTCCTCCCACATTCCAAAAACATGCATGTCAGGCTGATTGGACGCTCTGAATTGTCCCTAGGTGTGAGTGTGGGCGTGGATGGTTGTTCGTCTCTGTGTGCCCTGCGATTGGCTGGCAACTGATTCAGGGTGTCCCCCGCCTACTGCCCGGAGATGGCTGGGATAGGCTCCAGCACCCCCCGCGACCCTAGTGAGGATCAAGCGGTTCGGAAAATGGATGGATGGATATCTTTCATGTTGGGACTAGTAAATAGCATCAACTTGACACAACTCTCTGTGTGTGTGAGTGTGTGAGTTTAGATAAAACAAATGCATATGTGCGGGATGCTGGTGTTAAGGGTGTTAGCATCAGTTGAACGAGGCGGGTTAGACCTGTATGGCCTCTTGGCAAATGTAATCGCTCCCCTCCCACACTCGACAAACATTAAAACCTGTCAGACGAGCCTTGTTTGCGACGACAAACGCACGCAATCCAAGCATCAAACATAGCACCACCTTCACTTGTCTGCCATTCAATCCTATTTAATTCTCACTTTCCTCTTCGTCACTGCTGTTTGAGCAGCGGTTGAATTGTACTCAAGCCCTGAAATAAAAAGTCAACCAATTACCACTAGATACAGTATCTACATTGCTGATGCGCACAATCTGATGAGATCCTTGAATGCAAATGATTTATAGTAAAAAAAAATAATAATTATTGACAGTGACAACAAGCAACGCCTGAACATTCTGTGAGAAACGTTTTTTGTCCCTGCTTGGTTTTTGCAGTTCCAGCAGTCCGTGGCATCGGAATTGAAGTGTCTCGACAGGAGCTCTTACACGCTTTGTGTCAACAGTCCCCTTGTCATACGACAGGCTCTTCACCCTGAGGCTTCTAAAAAGGTAAATCGGTTTCCACACTGTAAAAAAAAACATTGTCTCTTTACTGGTTCATGAAATACAAACAAGATACAAGTGCTGGAAAGATATGTGACCTGATAATTTTTTCCAGATAAAGTACCCTGGATGAATGTAAATTAAATGATAGGATTTCCCCCACACTCCCTTTTGTGTCCTAGTAGCAAATGATCCACAGCATTTAACTGGACCTCAGGCGTAAATGTTAAATATACAAATTTGATTTAGTGTCTTGTAAAATTGTGTTTCTAAAACATTACTATAGCGGTGTGATGTTATGTAAAATTGCTTTTGTGACACTCACTCCTTCGCTGAATACTGAACTTTTTTTTTTCTCCGCACCAGGAGAGCCTTGTCGCCCTGCTTTGAAGCAGGAAAAACATTATACAAAATTGGAACCATTCTGACTCAAGATATCTTATTTCATATTAGTATGAAATATTCCTGTTCCTATCATCATGTACTCATTGGGCTCCTGTTGTTTGGTATTACATACTGTCTCATCCCTGAGCATATCCTTGTGGTATCTTGCTTCACAGAATCTCGTCCTTCCCGAGTGTTTCTTCTCATTTGTGGACTTGAGAAAAGAGTTTGAGAAATGCTGCCCCAACACCGGCCCTGCAAACAAACTGGAGATTCCTTCCATGTTAGAACGTATCTTTTTTTTCTCCCCCCGGTAAAATAAATAACAAATAGGGCACATTTTTAATTCTCTAACTTTGTTCTTGTGCTTGGTTTGTTTGGTCATTTTTGAGTTCTCGGAGTTAAATTAAAGCACAGGAAATCCGTAGTATGTCTTTAACTGGGTGTGCAGATGTGGGTCTCGCTGCAGTTTCAGAGCAGCTGATGGGAGTGAGGGAAGTGAGCAGCATGGTGCAACTGATCCTCCGCATCCTGGCTGAGCCTTACAGTTAGTATCCATCATTCTTGGTATCATCATCAGTCATTTTGAGATTCCCCCCCTCTGTTGATCCACAAGCACCCACCCGTACATTTGCAGAGCAACACCTCTACTATGTGAACATAATTGAAGTGTCATTTGCTGTTAACCCACTTTGGCTACCTTATTGGTCTGGTCCATGCACCGTAATTGTCACTTTCGGCGCACAACCTGTTTTGCTTGTTTTAGCAGAACTAGCCTGACCGGAATGTCAACAGGAAGAATGTACACGTGTTTGTTGAGCAGTAAACTGGAGCTCTGTGCTGTCTTTTTAATAGATTTTCTTCATTTCTTCTCCATTTAGATCACAAATTTTCCCTTGTGGAGACGGTGAAGTACAAATTTGATTCTGGCACATGGTAAGTCTTTGGACAAACAAAGATCTTGTTCCTGTGGAACCTTAACTGAGTTGTGCAGACATTCAGCCTTCTTTTTTTTTTTTTTTGTCTAGTATTTGGACAATTGATTTAATAGTGAATTTAGCCATGCATTTGAATACTTGGATGCAAGTCATTTCTTTTCAATAAATGTAATGAATGTCAATGAGCCTGCTTTGTTGAACACTTACTAGCTGTAAAGTTCCAGTGCTGTGTTTTCCTACAGCAGTAAGACGGAGCCAGTGGACAACGAGACCATAATCAGAGCGCGAGGACTTCCATGGCAGTCTTCGGATCAAGACATTGCTCGCTTCTTCAAAGGCCTCAATATAGCCAAGTGAGTTAGCCTCTATGGATTTGAAAATGGATTCTACGTTAAGTTGAATCTGTGTGACTTTTGTAGCGGGGTCAACCGTTTTGAAAGAAAATGATGCGTTTCAGAGGGGGCGTGGCCTTATGCCTCAATGCTCAGGGCAGGAGGAATGGCGAGGCCTTGGTTCGCTTCATCAACTCGGAACACAGAGACCTGGCACTGGAGCGCCACAAGCACCACATGGGGAGCCGCTACATCGAGGTCAGCTTGAAAGTGTATTTCACTGGACTTGTCATAGTGATATGTACCGCACCTTTGTGTTTGTCTCGGGTTCTTTATTCAGTCGTGTGAGGCTGTGAAATATCTTGTCAAAAAATAACAAGCCTTAAGCTCTGCTACAGGGCTGCATCAGCTGTAAGGTGAGACTTGAACACTGTCTTGTCTTGGTGGAGGCTTGTAATAAGTTCCTCCAAGCTTGATGGGAGTTGAAGCTTTACCTTCAGGGTAGATTTTGAGACGGAGGTGCTCAGTCAGCCTGTCGGCACACAACAACTCGATATGACACGTTTAAGTTTTGTTTTGCTAGTGTCTGTCACCCATCTGATGAAGAGGTACTTTCGGGGTCCAAGAGAAGTTATCCTTGACATAATATACAAAATGCCAGGCAGAAAAATTGAGATTAGATACTTGAATTTGGGTGGCATGTTCCTGGAAGAGTGACTAGTTCAATTCCCTTAAAGTGACCAGCCTAAAACTGTCACCACGATAAAACCTTTACTGTCCAGGTATTGTTTTCAAAACCATTTTAACAGTCGACACGGGGCAAGTGTAACTTAACCACTTTTGAGGAATGTTCAAAACCATAAAACATCTTAACGTTTAAAGACGCACACTTACATGGGTTTTGGGCTGCGGATGTTGGTAGCTTGGTTTGTCTTCTACTCTGTCATTAAAAGCAGTTTTGCTAGCTGTCCTCTGGAAGCCAGGCTCACTATTAAACTGATTGGTTCGCACTACATTTGAGCTGTGAGGAGAGGTGATGCGCACAGCATAAGGTCCCTCTTCTACCTGGTTGGAGTTATGTCGTTCTTTCTCTGCTTGTTGGGACTTGTGGTGTAATAAATATTCCTGGAGGGACCACACAGATAGTGTCCACTTTAAGGGATAACCAAATTAATTTATAAAATATCTACCGTATATGTGTTGTCTTTGAATCATGATAATAAAACCTCTCAGATTTATACTGACATTGTTCAGTCTTCCGGTTGTAATGCTAAATTTACATTTCCTCCTCGTTGTTTCAGGTCTACAAGGCCACAGGAGAGGAATTCCTCAAGATTGCTGGAGGTGAGATTTTAAGTTTTCTCCGTTCTGCACTGTGAGCATGAGGAGTCATTGTGAAAAGCTATTTATTTTGGCCTCCTATTTGTTATAGTTTTAAATGAACAAGCACGCCGGGGCCCTCCACACACATCTCTAAAAGAGCAATTCTTAATGGCTGTAAAGGAAGGTTTCTTCTTTTGCTCTCTCCTGTTACCTGTGTGCCTGTCTCATCCCAGTGATCTCTCCAGCCGCTTATCTTGGACTCATAAAAGATGCTTTGTCAGGAGCTAAACCGCCCCCCCAACCCACACTCATCCCTCTAGCCCACCCCTCACAGACTAGACCGAAATTGTACCCTCACCTGTTCTGCTCAACCTCAAAGTCCACACTCCCCTAAGGGGGGGCCAGGCTGACAACCGCTGCAAAGTGCAGTCCGGTGCTGATACAATGGGGGTGTGAGGAGACAAAGCCGGGGCCGAGGGCCTCCGGTGCACAGGGTAGCAGTCACACAACTGAGAACTCAGAAAGAAATTCACACTGGACTTTAATCCGAATGAGCTCAGATCGATGCAGATTGACACACGTTGGCCTTTAAGTAAATAGTTCAAGCACACAAGATCATCTCTGAATGGAAATATGTTTGATACCCTTGGAAATCTCACAGGTGTGGGTGGTATGCCTTAAAATATAATCATTACTTTTCAATTATGACCTTACATTCAGTATTAACATCATTGCTGCATGCAAATGTGTGTGATCGAAAGATGACATGATTGATAGCTGCTTTGGTCTGGTATATTCACGGTTTGGGGTTACAGCTAAACTGTTATATACATATTGTGTGTGGGGGGGGGTCTCATAGTGAAAAAAAAAAGCACAACATTGTGTTTCTGTGCAGCGGTGACAAAGAAATGGGATTGACCAGTCATTTAATTGTCATGTGCTCCTATTGGCTCAGCGGCAAAAATATCATTTTCTATATACTGTAGTTCACAATGCTGTGTCCAGCTGAAGTAATGTTTTTTGGGGGGGGGGGTGTTTTTTGATGGAGATGTTGGAAAAATATTTGCTGGTATAACTGATTTATGGGAGTGATTCTCACTGCAGTATTTCTGGTTAGTACCAGTACATAGTTTTGTCCATATGACCAATAATCAGACCAGGTTTTATCTTAATTTGTGTGGGTGAGTTTTCTGTAGAACACAAAATACAATTGCATGCAAATGTCACATCTATACAATCTAATTAGCTTAGGCCATTTTATATATATATATATATATATATATGCACACACAAAAACTACTATTGAAGTGCAAAACCGGATAACTAAAGCAGAGGCAATTGGAGCCAAGTATAGCTGAACTTATACTCATTCAGATGGTGATTCTGATAGCTCAGTCCTTTTTTTAATTTTATTTATTTTTTAAAAATAAAATCTCCTTCTGCCACCAGGCACATCTAACGAGGTGACACAGTTCCTGTCCAAAGAGAACCAAGTGATCATCCGCATGCGGGGTCTGCCCTTCACCGCCACACCACAGGAAGTCCTGGACTTCCTTGGTCCTGAGAGCCCAGTCACAGACGGTGCAGAGGGACTTCTGTTTGTGAAATACCCGGACGGAAGACCCACCGGTGATGCCTTTGTGCTTTTCTCCTGTGACGAGTACGCCCAGAATGCCATGAAGAAGCACAGGCAGATCCTGGGCAAGCGCTATATCGAGCTCTTTCGCAGCACCGCTGCTGAGGTGCAACAGGTCAGTTGGGACAATCGATACATGGCCAACATTGCTGATTTATTTTTATTCGGTAGATCCAAATTTCATCACGGAACACATTCACCTGGTCAGTCGAGGTACCACTCTAACCCACAGAAATAGAAAGACAGATCCTATTACGCTTGCCTTTTTTGTAAGGGCTGATTTCAGCGAAACCCCCCAAGTTACTTGCAAGATGGCAACAACACTCCAATTGTGCTTTTCTGTTGTTTCGATTGCTTTCTACCTCACCTCGCACCAACTTTGGTTCTTTACTTTTGTGCTTGCTAGGTGCTGACTCGCTACCTGTCCAGCCCTCTAATATCCACACTGCCCGCCTCACCCATCGTCTCAGTCCCCGTCCTCGCCACGCCGCCCTTCCTCCCGACAGCTAGCAGCAGTCGCGACTGCGTCCGCCTGCGTGGCCTGCCTTACACGGCCGGCATCGAAGACATCCTAGAGTTCATGGGCGAGCACACCGCTGACATCAGACCCCACGGAGTCCACATGGTCCTCAACCAGCAGGTGGCAACACGGCTAGACCTTGCGATCATTCGCCCAAAACTTCAGAACAAAGTTGATTGCCTTGGTTCCCTTTTCAGGGGCGGCCCTCGGGCGATGCCTTCATCCAGATGAAGTCCCCGGACAAAGCTTTTATGGTGTCGCAAAAGTGCCACAAGAAGACCATGAAGGACCGCTACGTGGAGGTCTTCCAGTGTTCCACAGAGGAGATGAGCATCGTACTGATGGGAGGAACCTTGAACCGCAGCGGTCTTTCTCCACCACCTTGCAAACTCCCCTGTAAGTAGAGTTGATTGAGCACTTGATGACAAATTCAAACTGTTGAGTACAGCATGTCAATCTCCTTTACAACAGAAACCATTTGGGCATACATGATCCCTATATATATATATATATATGATTTTTTTGTGTTCATTTCTGCGACAATGAGAATGAATGGGTTTGAAGAGAGGATGCCACTTTTGACTGCATGCAGGGAACCTGCACTTTGCCCTTTGCGCTCTCCTTTCTATCGGTCGAGATTAGATTGGTAGCCAATTTTTTTTTCTTTTCCAGACAGTCTCTCTCTCTCGCTCTTAAAAAGTTCTTTTAGCGTCTTTTTTTCTTTCTTTTTTTCTTGTGTTCCCTCCTTAGGTACCCACAGCCTTAGATTCGATGGAGGCTATTTGTCTGTAAATATGTCCATGCTGCCATTTAGCTTTGTTTATTTTGTGACAATGACAGCCTGAAGGAAAAAAGTGAACTTTGTTAATAAAATACCGGGCATGCACAAAGTGGCGAATGTCCCAGTTTTGAAAGTGAAATGAGCATTTATTAAGTTTATCACTAAAAACATACTTTATGGTTGCTGGCGGTTTAATGTGCTCTGTGACGTATGTTTGTCCCTCTCTCTTTGAGGTTTATCCCCCCCAACAGCCTACGCCTTTCCCACACCACCCACCATCTTGTCAGAGGCCGCCCTCTATCAGCCCCCCCTACTGGCCGCTCCCAGACCTCATCAGGCCACACATAGCCCCGCCTTGGCCTACTACCCCCCCCAACCTCACCTGTACATGAACATGAACTACACAGCTTACTATCCCAGGTATGCCAGTCACCTGTTAGCGCAATTATGACTCCAATTTCTTGGTGGACTGTTGTGGTTAAACTAAATTAACAGATACATTTCTTACTTTGGATGAATTCGAATAAGAATAAGCCTTGTTTTTCCATAATTTAATTTCACCGAAGCAAGTGTTTTTATCACTTTGTTATGTCAAAAATGTCATAGTTACCTTTGCCTAATATTTTAATTTTACTTGATGGACAAGAATATCACATGTTGGAATGTTATGTCCGTCACAACCGTTTAAATAAAAAGCAAAATACTTTTTGCAATACCCACCACCTCTCTGGTTCCCTCCACAGCCCCCCAGTGTCTCCCTCCACAGTGAGCTACTTCGCAGCCCCGCCCTCGGTGGCGGTGGCGGCCCAGCCTCACCATGCGGCCGCCGCTGCTGCTGCTGCGGCAGCGGCTGCCTCGTCTCCGGTACTCCCCCAACCCGGAGCTCTGGTGCGGATGCAGGGCCTTCCCTACAACACAGGCGTCAAGGACATCCTCAGCTTTTTCCAGGGATATCCGGTCAGTACCTGCCGCGACCACATGGAGGCGCACATGTTCATTGAAGAGATGTGAGGGTTTTATTCCCAAATTGTTTCCATGCTGAGATTGATGTGAACGGTGGACACACGCCCTTTTTGCTGTGTCACTGCACTCTTCATTTGAAGTCCCTCTTTCCCTCCCATAATCCTTTGCTGCCAGGCCAAATGAGGTTGGAACTCTGAGGTTTGACTTGACGCGAGCAGCTAGAGCACGTGGCTGAAGTTTAGGTGGAGGGTTTTTTTGTTTGTTTGTTGTTCCAGCTTATTTGCTTTTGGTCTCTTTGCTTCTGACTGTCAGCTACTAGGAATGGGCATCATGAATTGATTTATGTATTTAAATGGTTAATTGACTGAATTATTTTTCCATTTGTAAATACAGTTGACCCCTGGATCGAGGCAGGGCTAGCCCAAATATAGCCAACATTTGCGGATAGTTGATGGCCGTAGAAATGCACTGGGGGTTCCAAAAGAGTTAAAAAAAAAAAAAACACGGAGAAACATTCACGATGAGGGGAAACATTTTCCATGGCGGGCAATGGGGATAAAAATCCCCCCAAACAAAATTTAAATCAGAAAATGGAAAAAAATAATAAAAATCCCATAATATGCACATTTACATGTGTTGAACCACAGGCATGGGTGGGGCCCACTCTAATACAAAAAGTAAGGTAGAAAAATTACAAGAATTATATTCATGGTAAATGTTAAAATTAAACTATGAACAAAGTAATTTTCACATTTACATATTTTATACATTTTAAACTTTATCTGCAAATGACCGATCTGGCCATTTCAAAAAAATTTAACCCTCCAGCACCAAATTTTACCGCCTCAACATCTAAATCTGCTCCTAAAAAGAAAAAAAACCCCAGCAGCTTGACAGTGTGTCACATAGGTGCATGTCACCTTGAACCAAATTGACATTTTTTTTCTGGCAAACATCAGCGTGATGCCATTGGTTGTGACAGTTGGATGGTGTACTGAATTTTGAACAACCGTGTGCGTTTGGTTGCAAACCCCCTTTTCACACATCATACAAAACTAGTCTGAGCTCAAAATGTCTCAAACCCACTTGCTTCTTTTTCTCTCTCTCATGCTTGAAGACGCAGAAGTGGAAAGTTCATTTTTGTTTTGTTTTTCACATGCTCATCACTGCTGCTTCCAGCATCCATTACATCTTGACTTACAAATGTAATCTGTTCCATGATCACACTCAAGTCCTCTCTCTCTCCAATGAAATGAAAGTAAATGCCAACCCCACAGAAACACCCCCAAAAATTCATGTTTGTTTCACCAGAAAAATACAGTCATAACAAGACTGTATATCACATTGATTGTAAAGATTCAAACTGTCATGGTTTACATCGGAGTCCTTTTGGTGTGCGTGCCTTGACCACCAGGGGACAGTACGATACTGCCGTTCATAAAAAGTGCCGCAGTAATATAACTAGTGGTTGTTTTTCTGAGGAAAAATGTAAGTCTATTATGCTATCTGTTCAAATAGTTGTTGATTAAAGTAGTGGTTCTCGAAGGTTTATTTTTTTGTGTGTGTGAGTGTATATATATACACACATTTTTTGTAAGTACCCCCAAACCAGCAAAATGAATTTTTGGTTGAGTAAAAAGTCAAGAAAATATTTTAAACAGAGTGATGTGCTATTTGGAAATACAAAATAAAACTGCAAGAAAAAAAATTAACCTAATTCTAAATAAAAATTTGTACAAAAGAACAAAATGTCCTCCATGGGATGACAGTACAGATCTGTTCTGCAAATGGTATCATCAATTTAATTTAAAATAAAAATGGAAACTGCTTAAAGAAAACCAAACTGACAGCATTACCAGCTGTCAACACCGAATATTGTGTTGTTGCACTGAACAGAGTCTCTTTGCATTTAGTGAGATACTTGGGGTTGTAGTTCTTGCGGGCAAGTTGGCAACTACTGCCATCACTTTTTGAATATGAAAAATTTCATATACCCCTTGATGTGCCTTCACGGAGAACCGCTTTTAACGTCAATGCGACTTTGATTTGTCCATCTGTGACATTTTCTGCTGGCCTTAAGCTAGCAGACGTTGGTTATTTATTTTTACTTCAATGGTGAATGGCAATAAACACTTGGACGCAAACACCTGGTCTGGATTTTGAACAACTGCTCACTATCACTCCAACTCTTAAGTTGGGTCACTTGTAAGTCAAGATACGATTGCATTTACATTGTATGCTTCATTTGGGTGTTGTCCTGCAGTGTGAGGGGTCTCCAAGAACATCGTCCTTCTTATTGTGTTTCTTGGTGTGTGTGTAATATTGGATATAACCGTGTTGGTTATTATGCTATGTGTAGTACGCCCCTGAGGAGTACGGCAGCATGGTTCAGATGAGCGAACAGGCCAGGAGTCTGATTCAGCCCAAAGAATGGCTCTGCCTGTAGGGGCTGACCCCAAGGTAAGCGGCTCAGGGCCCCGCCGCCAACCCCCGCGGGCCGGGACGCAGACGCCGCGTTGCTTCGTTCTTCCTGCTGTCTGACTTGGCTTGTCGGCCTGCATGTTCCCCAAAATGAATCCCCGCTTCCCTTTTTTTTTTTTTTAGAGGAGTTCTGAGTGTTAATTGCTGAACGGGCGAATAAGATGAAGAAACCTTCCATTCAATGCGCTGCATGCCGAAAGCGCCCCATGCTGGCCTGTTGAAAGAACGCACCGTGTAACTGCTCGAAATGCAGTTTGCAGTTGCAGCAGTTTGTGTCCTGTCATGTCTCCAGCTTCTTCTTTTCTCCTTTTGCTGGCTAACCAAACTAATCAGATGTGAGCTGTGGTCTTCTGGGATCAAAATGACCTCTTTTAATCTTGCCACTACCTCCCTCCCGCTGGCAGCAGTGTGATCTAATTCTCCCATGACTCGCCGACGCTCCCTGGTGTTTGGCACGTTGAAGCCCACCGGCAAGGCACAAGCAGGCCTTTTTTATTTTATTTTTTAAAAATGTTTCGTTTGTCTTTTTTTTTTTTTTTTAATGTCGCCACGCAGCTCCAACCGGACGCCGTCCTCATCCTGTACAACTTCAGCGGCCAGTGCAGTGGCGAGGCCTTGGTCACCTTCCCCAGCGAGGAGGCGGCGTGCCGGGCCGTGGCCGAGCGCTCCAGTCACGTCTTCTATGGGCAGCAGATCCATTTGGCATTCTGCAACTGACTGGCTGACTCCAAATGCTTTCTGGCCAGCGCGTGTACATGGCTGCTTCCTTCCTACCAAAGCATTTGTCCGCACTTGAACCTTTATTTTATTTTTTTTTGCCCAAATCAATCATTCTTTTGTACCAACTTGAGGAGAGTGGCAAGCAAAAGCCATAAATTTACTCAAGTGGAAGGAGAAAGGAATTTTGAATGCATGCTTTTCTGTGATTGGATACATTTGACCTCGCCTCCACATGTTGGTTTTGCATTTCCTTTGGACTCTACGACTCAAATGAAAACGTTAAGGACAGCAAGGCAACTTTTTGACTTCTTGTGACCAAACTACTGACGGGTATATCTTTTTTTTTTTTTTAAATACCCCCTTCCCCCCCAAAATGTGCCTATATTACCCAGAGAGTAACACTGGCGCTCCTATTGTTAAACCTCCAATAGTCAAGGATATATATATATATACAAACACACACATTTTTTGTTTCATTTTTTTTGTTTGTCAACTTTGATGTCATATATATTAGAATTGTGAATAAGAATGTAAACGATAAAACCTGTTATTGATGATTGAGTAGGTGTGTGCTTTTTGTGTGCGTGTAGGCCGTTTTCTGGCAGGCTGAGATAATATGAAACGTTCTTCTTTGTGGTAATTTTCTTTCAGTATTTGGCTTGCAACCAGTCCAGGGTGTAAGTCACACCGGATAGACTTAATTGAACCGTTATCCTCTCAGGGCGGGTGCTACAGAAAATGGATCATCTGAATTTAAATTGCATTTTAAATGCATAAATCCAGTAGATGTATGTTTTTTTTTCACAATTATTATTTTAATTCACAATAGTCAAAATTTAATTTAAAAGTGACTTTATGAAATTGCCCATAATTTCAAAGGTGAACTATATCAAGCTAATTTATTGGTAGCATTTTAATGAATTATTTTTGGCTCACCCCCATGCATAAAAGCATTTGCGTTCACATGCATTGTCACTCCCATGTGACATGACTCAGCCATTCGCATTGTTACACGGTATTTTGAAAAATATTAGAGGAAGTCAGCGAAAGCAAAAGACAAGGCTCTCCTTTTTTTGTCGTTTTATTGATAGTCACTACTTTCAAAACCTAAAGCATGTTGCAAGTTATTCCCTTTGAATAATTTTCAAAAGCACTGCAGTCTTTAAAATTACAAAAAAAAGAAAAATCCTTTAACATACAAAATATACAACAGTTGACAATACAAGGCTTGGTAAACATCAGCTAAACCTGCATTTCCCTTTTTTAATTTCTGTACAAAATAGTTTGTATACAGATGGGTAACACATAAAAGGAAAAAAAGCTGCAAAGGCTGTCAACGTTATCATATATGTGTCGTCCTTTTTATTTGTCATATATATCACGTTCAACACACATACAGTACATGTCCCCAACCTTTTTCTTTTTGTTTCGGAATGACATCCATTTGAAAAAAGTATCAAAAATAGAGTTGAGTACAGGGTTTTTTTGTTTTTTTTTGTCAAGTGGGAACACACTGTATTGTTCGCTCTTTGGTTGTGGCCAAGGACGACGTTTCTTGATTTGAAGCTTTATAAACCACCAACAAAAACACTTTGTCCCGCCCCCTGGAAAAAAACTAACAAACAATCGAACAGCACACACACTGACATAAATGAGTTAAGGCATCCTAAAAAAATTCTCATTCTGCTGCTATGAAGTTACTTTAACTTCTTTGTCATATTTATTTTAAAGTTGCATAGCCTTAGACACACGTGTGCTTGAAAATAGGCGTTTTCTTAACTACATTTGGTATAATCTCTCTCTCTCTCTCTCTCACACACACTTGGGGCCGTGGCTGTCTTCAGGTCTAGATCAGGGGTGGGTTTCCTCAGTTCTCATAAAGTCATAAAGCCAGAGTAAATTTCTGAAGAGAAAAACTGACGTTGAATCGTTTGCTGCGGTGGGTCGTATATGGTTGACGTACCACGTGTAGCCCACCCCTGCTCTACCGGCTTCATATTTCGGGTTTGAGAAGGCTTATTCGGCTGAAGGTGAATGCATAGACTCATTGTTATCATCATAAGGCCGACGGGGAAAATTATTTCAATTCGAGCATTATTGCTGTGGTTATTTTCGTTTCGTGTAAATATGCCACATCCAGATGGTGGACAACATTTTGTGGACTATATTGTTTTTTTTTTAGAAAATACTGAGACAAAATTAGTCTTCTTGAAAACAAGGCACTCAGGGGAGACTTTTAATTGATTTTCTTTAAATTATTGCACAGAGTAGATGAGCAGCCATATAATATTTTCATAAATAAAATGGTATCTCCGTAGATTTCAGTTTATTTGTTTAGAAAGGGAACTTTGCTGCCATTCAATTCTGCTACACAGGTAATAATAACGAATAATACAGTGAACCCCGCTTAATCACGGGTTGGCGTTTGCCTTTTTTTCTTTTTTTTAACTATTTGATATTTTTGTGCTCAGGCCAGAGTCACGTCTAACAAAGACGTTGCTTTGGCTCCATCTGGTGGCATCCTGGTGCCAAGCTATTATGTTGAAGTGAGGGGTGGAGCTTTATTGAGCTGGGTCATTGCTTATCTAACAGAAAATGTGATTTGCTGCCATCTTATGGCATCTATATTTCTATAATAAGAAGAATAAAATAATAAATCATAAGGCAGTTACATGTATAGACAGCAGGGGGCGTGAGTGATCAGAGAAGTACAGGTGCTTGACAGTTGCGGAATGTTGAGCTTCTCACTGGGATCATAAATGCTTTGATCATTTCAAAAAGGGTGATTTTGTGAAAAAAAAAATCACCCACATTGATGCTCTTGATGTGTGTATACAGTATATCGAGCTTTCCTGACAGGTGTTGCATTGTGGGAGTTGAAGTACCCTGGTGTTCTGGTTGCCGTCTGGCCATTTAGCTACGACTGTGCGCCGTGGGCCGCTCGGGCGGGGCGACGGCCACTGGGGGACTGCGACATGTCTCGGCCGATGATCTCGTTCACTGCGGAAAAGAAAGAAAAAAAATTCTGACATGTTTTTATAATGAGGAAAAATTGCAAATTACAACACTGTACACTATAAATATCAAGGTAACAGGTCGTTGTGAGTGCACGGCAAATTGACACCTGGTCAGTCACGCCTTCTCTGATCGGTTGTTTATCGGTTGTTTTTCCTCAGGCATGGTGGTTACTTGCAAATCAAATTAGACACAAGATGGAGATCGAGACCATTTTACCCATGTTCTCCTGTTATACTGACAATTTGAACGCGTTATTTTAAATTGTAACGTTGCCCTTTGAGTTGCATTGAGTATCGTACTACATACAGTACAGGTGCGTGACCAGCAGAGGGAAGAGCACTGAGAACCATACTTGGTGCATGCCAGGAAATGGAGGAATGCCACACGACAGGGGGTCCACAAAGTTTGGAGATTTCACGTTCACCAGAACTTTCTGACTTCTTTTTCTGGGGTACACTAAAAGAGAACGTGAACTCGATGAAGAACTTGGGGCCAATTTCCAAAGACAACTGCTGAAGTACAGGTGGTGTAGTTTTTTTTTTTTTTCCCTTCCCATTTTCTGAAATGAGGGTTTCTTGAAATTGGTTACTCCAAATCCCCCATACCATATTTGCATGCAAGTCTAAGTCGAGCGTTTAACTCGTTCCCGTGCGGTGACATGTCGGCGTCGAGGCCGGACGGACTGGTTCGGTGCGAGAAGACGACTCGGGCCTGTCTGTCGGCTGGTGAGGGAAGCACACATTCTTTTGGCCTTCTTTCGCGCTGATGTCATGTTCTAAACAAATGCAGCAAAACAACACCGTGCGTGCCTCTACTCATTCAAAGCAAAATCATTTCTTAGAGCCATTGAGCAATCCTGGGGGGGGGGTAGATAGAATTAAGTACATCGATGTATTCTTGCTCGAAAATGTATTTGTTCTTGTTTAATCATTCTACCATTATGTTTGTATATTATATGTCAAACCTCATAATATAGAGCAGTACAAGAAAAAAAATTAAATATGTTGTAGGAACACATCCATCCATTTTCTGATTCGCTTATCCTCACAAGGGTCGCGGGGGTGCTGGACCTGTCTTCGAGCAGTAGGCGGGGGACGCCCTGAACAATTTAGAGTGTTCAGTCAGCCTGCCATGCATGTTTTTGGAATGTGGGAGGAAACCAGAGTACCCGGGGAAAACCCACGCAGGCACAGGGAGTACATGTGAACTACTCCACACAGGAAGGCCGGAGCCGGAATTGAACCCCCCTGCACCACTGCACTGTGAAGCCAACGCACTAACCACTCGATACCGGAATACAGTGCCTTGAAAATAAAATATTGATACCCCTTGAACATTTTTCAGATTTTCCCCACGCAAACTTGAACGTTGTTTATTGAGATTTGATATGACCGACCAACACAAAGTAGAAAATTTAAAAGTAGCAACTGGTAAACAGTTCAAGGAGCATGAATACTTTTTTCAAGGTACTGTAAATGTAATCGACACCTAATTTGAACGATCTAATTAAATTCAAATAGATAACTTCATTGAAGTACAATCCAAAAATTGTAATAGTTTACAATTGATCAAAAAAAAGGAAAAAAACAAAATGTATGTATTGAAGCCCTCTTGTGTGAGTTAAGCAAACGTATGAGGAGATTAGCTGATCCAATATATGCTGTTCACATCATATCGATTTCTTTTTCTTAATAGAACCATTTGGCGCCAGATTTGTGCCAATAATTTTTCTTCCAAAGTCTTAAACGATACAATCTTGTCTGATTATATCACGTTATTAAATTGAGCAATTAACAGATTCATCACGACTGTAAGTTGAAGCAAAACAGTCCACACCACGAACATAAGCGTGGCAATGAACCTTATTAAAGGCCGACAAATGTGCATGGAACAATGGGCGACATTAAAGCAAATGGAGCGTCCTCGAGTTATCGCTGTAGTGCATGTGCACGCGTGTGCTTTCTGTGCATGGCCACCATGGGTTGCGTCATCCTATTGGCGTGGGAGGCTCTTCCTTCCCCATGTCAACACAACCACACACACACACGCACACACTATGCTTTACCTTGTTGTCTTATATGCGACAATGCACATTTTTTAACAATAACTACTAGAGCTGTCAAACGATTAAAATATTTAATCTAATTAAAAATGCAACTGTCATAATTAACTCAAATGAACTAAAAATTAATCGTGATTACTCACGCATTTTTTATCATTTCTGAATTTCCTTTTATATTTTTTTGTCCTATTTTTCCCATTTTAATGCTCTCATCAACATGGAATCATGAATCAGTTTTCTAACTTTCCATTCATAAACTCTTTAAGTATCCGTTCTCGGTGTCTCGCTGCCGTGGCAGGTAAAACAAACGTGCGTGGACCTGTGCAGCGTGCTTGTTGTTTTGTTTCTGGTTTATTTATAGAACAACGTAACATCCGCTGTGACGTGTGCCGCGTTAATCTCGCGAGAAAAAAATTAATCCCGTTAAAATTGATTTAAATGAATGCCAATAAAAACGCGCTAAACTGACAGCTCTAATAACTACACATGATTACATGTTCAGAGTGCCTTTCGGCGCACCCTAAGAAACTGAGGATCAACGTGATAACCGCATGTACAAAAATTAATGAAGTAAAACAAATCTTTGGCAAAATTGCACAAAATCCGGCTACAAAATTTCTGTATCTTAGTGCTGATCTCTTTGTATTAAAGTTACCTTCGCCTTAACCAGTTAGTTCCGTGTCAGAACTCCTGTATGGTAAAGCCCAACTAACATTTATTTTCCATTAGGAACCCAGGGGCAGCAAATACATGAGAAAAACAGAGGCCCTATCATCGAACCCTGTGGAACACCATAAGAACTACCAAAGCTTAGTTTTGTTTTCCAGAGAGGATTTAAACCAACCCAGATTGCGACCAGTAAAGGTTCCATAAGTTTCAATTGTCCAAAAGTTGGCCACTATAAAGCCAATAGGTACCATTTGTTGTAAACATTAGGGGTGTTCACACGGCACACATTTGCTCCGGCGCTGCACCGATGTATTTTGTTGCGATATATTTTGCACCGCAGCAAATTGTGTGGAGCGTTCACACGTACAAAGCCGCTGAGCGTGTCTGCACCGGCACAGCGTCGGTGCAGCCCCACTTGCGTTCACACGGCAGCGGCAGTTTCTGCAGCGGAGCAAAACGACAGAAAACAAATGAGCTGTCGTGTTGGTTCTTTTTAAAACGTATACACAACTCAAGCGACTACTGGACAGGCACGTCCTTCTCCTTCTCGGTCTCCGTGCCTTCTGCTCGAGAGTGACCGCCCCCGAAAACGTAAATCAACGATGACTTCAATGACACTCAGAAAAGCAAACACATCATGCGCCAAACAGAAAATCAAGAGAGGAAATCACTAAATAAATTATATGGGGGGCTGGGGGTTGTGAACACACAACAAAGGAACAAACTACACTAACAACTCCGAGACAGTCCAGTCTCCTACAAAAGGAAAGATGTTACCAGCCAAGTCTTGTGTCGTTATTAAACAAACACATGACGGAAGTCCGACAGAGCGCGAAAGCAACGCATTCTCGCCGTACGTACGCTTCACAAGCATTTGCTCTCGGGCAAATTTAACCCAGTTGCGTTCACACGTGCAAATTTACATCGGTGTTGCTTCGCAAACGAGCATTTGCTCCGGAGCAAATTTTTAAACCACCTCCCTGACGTGGATCAAATTTGGTCCGGTGTAAGCCTTTTTCCGGGGCTACGCCGGAGCTAATTTGCACGTGTGAACGCTCTACTGGGGCAGCCCCGGCGTAGCACCGGACCAAATCTTGCCATGTGAACACCCCTATATTGATATATTTACAGAGATCAAGTTGCAAATAACAAAGTCAGAGCAAACTCCTCACCCTGGTGAAGTATAATTACTTTTGCTACATTTGCATTAGCACAACTTAAATTTCCAAAAGAAAGCGAGGTGGGCAGATCGTTACAAGAAGCTCGAGGTTGTGTTTTGTTCACACAAAAACATCAGGAACGCGTGAGGGTCAAAGTGGTCATTGGAAGACATGCCGTGTCCCGTGGGCGTCTGCAGAAAAAAACGCTCGCTTTTCCACTGCACCAATTCAAAGGTCACACAGTCGCGAGTGATTTGAATAAAACTATGATTCACTTCACTTCAACAATGTGGCATGACTACCTATTTCCTCACAGCCGATGACATTTACACGTTTGAGCCAGAGGACTTGATTTTGGTCAAACACAAATCCAGTTGATACGTTCCTATTTCAGAACAAATATTCCCATGTGAAATGATGCTCCTGTTTTGTTCCACAATGTTTCATTGTCAGTAACATTGCTCGATATGTTCACCTGTTTTAAGAAAACTTTCCAAGTCAGATTTTCAATTAGAATGCTGTGTTGGCAGATAGCTTTGCTTAAATAAGTTATTTAAATTTTCCCCCTTGTTGACAAAAAAGTCCTGAAAAACCATCGCTGACTTGAATTTATTGTTTTGAAACTGTCCATAGAGAAAAGTGTGGTTGTTACGACGCCCCTCATTGGACTTCCAGTGCAAGTGCTAGTGTCCTTGATAAGAAATGTCATGAGAAGTCCGTTCTGACCTATGACTCTCCAGTGAGTGTGCAGCAAAGGTAACTTTGCAACATTTAACTGTCTTGAATTAAAGACCAAAAAGCCACAAGTGAAAGAAAGATTTGAGTGGAGACTGAAGTCAGTTTCGTTTAACTGCTGCCCCACTCTCTCACATTTACTGGTACAATGCACACAGAGACGCTTCCCCCTCAGCAAGAGGGAGACCCTCTGGAGATGACTTGCAGAAGGGGGGCTCCCTACTTCAAAATTACTATGAGGCTAACACACACCTACAGTTCAATGACAGTTGCTCGGGCAAAGCTCAGGAAGACTTTATACCCCTTTCACACTGAACTGGTATGAATTGGTTGAGATCTCATCTGGCAGACAGACCTAAGCTTTGGTAGTTACCGCTTTGTTTCCCTGTTTTATGGGGTTCCACAGAGTTCAATCTTGGGGCCTCTGCTTTTCTCTTTATATTTGCTGCCCTTGGGTTTCATCTTGAGAAAGCATGGTATTTCCTTCGATTGCTATGAATATGTTAGATTGATGTATGGAGGTAAAAGATTCTTTCTCCTTATTTTGTCTGAAATTAAAGCCTGGGTGGCCCTGAACCTCCTAAACTTTGATTAAAAAAACAGTGAAGTGATGGGTGTTTGATCCCGGTGGCCCTTGTAATATACTCCAGACACACTGTGTAAAACATTCAAAAAGGTTTTTGGCATGAAAAACTTGGGATTGGCACAGTGGTTTTAGGAAATGAAGAGCTACAGTGGAAAAGCTTTTCACGGAAGAGGCTTAATTTGCCCGCAAAAAAAAGAAAAAGAAAAAGAACAAAAAAAGAAGGGGGTATCTGAGGAGTTTCCACTTGGCAATGCTTTAAAATTACATCTTTTGCAAACATCGGACGTCAAGTCGAAAGCCAGCAACGTCACACTCTTTGGAAAAAAAAAAAAGGACAGCATTACTTGTTAGCTTCATTTCTTTCTGCAAAGTGGCTTTCTTAAAATCGTTCATCGTGAATCATCGATAGGTTTTACTTTCTGCACATGATGCTTACCGACAGTAGTCACAATCAGTCATTCAGGACTGGCGCAAAAATAGCATCCATTTTATTTGCTAATACTACTGGAAGACTTTACGGCAGTTTTTAAAAATTTTTGCTTCACTTTTTTTTGTCAGCAGTTTGTCATCTTTATTGAGATTTTTACAACCTTTCTTTTATGTTTTCATCAGATTTGTATGATTTTTCCCCCCAAATTTGCTATATCTTTCATATTTTTGTGACTTTTTTTCCTAGTTTGTTATTGTCCTGGTTTTCATCCTATTCTTCTCAAATTTTCATATCTTTCCTCTTCCATGATTGTCCCCCCCCCCAAAGGAGTTCCGTTCCTCCAGTTGCGTTGTAATCCGATTTTGACGTGCCATCGTCTATCACAAACCTTTGCCCATTCCTCTGCTTTATTGGCTCAAAAAATGTTTTTGCTAGATTTTGTGCATGGTTTTTTTTGGCAGATTTTTGTCAGGTTTGTCAATTTTTTGGTGTGCACACACACACACACACAAACTACTTCAGCTAATTCATTGCAGCATGTTTTGAAAGTTTGTCGCTTTAAATTTACTGAATAACTTTGTCGTTTGTGCTTTTCTACTTAGCCAGGAAACAGTACCCAACAACTGTAATTATGATCAACAATGTCCTTAAGCCTTTCAGTACCTATTGTACAACATATTCAAGTAACAGTGTGTGACAACTGCCTTCTGGCGGCTAATTATAACTTCTGCTTAATGTTTTTTTTTTAACCTATACGTCATCTTTCCAAGACAAAGGCAAACAAAAAAAACCCCCAACGCAATTCTTCCCACGTTCACAGCATCACATTTATGTGACTCTCACACGCGTTCATTGTATGAATTTCTCTAGCTCTTATTGGAGTCAAATCGTCTTGCTGTCACTTGACGGCTTGAAGTCTGCTGAACAGCAACGACAGTCGCAACAATATATTTAGCTTTGGAAAAAAACAACACAAGCATGGTTTGAATTTAGTATGTGCGTGCTCACTGAGGCCTTTCCATCCTTCTGTCTGGAAAGGGAAGGAAGCACTGGCACCATTTTCCCAACCTCTGCCAAGCATTCACTTCTGTGCAACCTTCACGGTCAGGAAAGATGACACATGTCATCCATTTCCACTTCACAGGGGAACAGACGAGCAAATGTTTGTTATTGGCTTTAATTTGATGGAAACTTTTTTTTCCCCCGTTTCCAAGGTTCTTTCAATGCCAGACAATCAGGAGGTATGCCGGACGAATCTATTAGGGAATGAAAGAGTTACACGCACGCGCGCAGACAAACACACGCAGAAGTGGCAGCAGGGTTATACAGTAGTGCTAAAAAGTCTGTTATATAGAACTGCCACGTTATTATTCATTCATCCATTATCTGAACCGTTTTATTCTCACGAGGGTCCGCGGGTGTGCTGGAGCCTATCCCAGCTGTCTTTGGGCAATAGGCGGGGGACACTCTGAGCTGGTTGCCAGCCAGTCGCAGGGCACACATAGACAAACAACAATTTACACTCATAATCACCCATGTTATTATATCCTAATTACATTATTACTGCATGTGCCTAGCCAATGCCAAACTAAATATTACACAGAGAATTACACATCGTGTAGTTAGAGCAACCGCATAACGTCTGATAATTTTCCACTTGCTTAATGCTACCAAATAACGCAAAATGACAACAACTGCATTGGTGCCGTGGTGTCATAACCCTTCAAGCAACAGATATTTCAACACCAACAGTGGAGTAACACATAAAGAGAGATCATATAATTGATCACCGGTAGATATTTGTTATCCTCGGTGAAAAAAGGCGAGTATTATTGCAGCTTATTGAAGAGCTGAATACATGTATTGATTGAATTGAAGCACATTCATATTATTAATGTAATTTATTTTAGTACAATAATAGCGCGCTAATTTTTCTTTTAAAAAAATACAATCTTTTTCTGAAATATTTGTTGGTCCTTGAGTGCTAAATACATTTTTAGGTGGTCGTGGCAAAAACGGTTTGAGAAGCAGTGCACCGAGGACTACTTTAAGAGCTGTGTTTTAATAGGCTTATGTTTTAAAATGTTGAAATGTGATTCAAGCATGTGGGAGGGGTCAAATTATTTGCACGCGGTATTTCTGTATCACAAATTTTCACCACGATAAAGAGGGGTTGACTGGATATGAATGTTGATGTCAGAGGCACAGGTTGTTGAATCTATACGGTTCACTTGCAATGGCGACATTTGTGCCACAACTGTCAGGTTCAGGGAGAACCCTGCTGCTGTTATTTAGGCTCACCTGCGGTTGGGAGGCAGCTGTGCAACTGAGTAGGACACACACCCGCACACAATGGCACTCCACGCATGCATACAACTACCACTCTCATTTTGCCGACAAAAACTGCAGAACTCATGTTGACAGGAGGTCTTAATCTACTTGTGGGTTCACCAATTGTACACCTGGCATCATTCCAGCCTCACTGCACTTCATTATGTGCGCCGAATGAAGCGGGTAGTATGGGAAAAAGAGGAACCGCGTGTCATTTTGGAGGTCTGATGCCGACAACGTTCCAGATTCAGTGTCTCGGCCGTGCGGCCCCGCTGTGTGATTGGATGCTAAAGTTGTCCGCCCATCTGTCTTTCAGTCTGTCCCTTTACCTCCTGTGTGTCTGTGGCTTTGTGTGGCACACACACACGCACACACACGGGTTTGGATCATCAATGAATTCATTGGTTGATTGTCCCAACACAACTCCATCTTTTGTGCTCAATACGACTGCATGGAAGCAGGAGTTTTGAACATTCACACATTAAAAATAATATTTCTCTTATCATCAAAACCACAAAGACACTGAATCATCTCTTCCTGTGTCTGTCACACACGCACACACACACACACACACACACACACACACACACACAGCCTGTACACGTCACAGGGGCCATCTGCTAGCTAACGAGGGCAGTTTTTCTACACACACTCCATGTTTGTACTCATTCCACTTTGGCTCTTCTGTGATATTATTACTACGGCTTCTACAGAGGAGCGGTTTATTCATTATTGTTCAAAAATGTCATCAATGTGGATAAATAATGCCAGATAGACTTTCTTTCAGTAATGGGTAATCTGTTCACTGTAAATGACTGTTCAATTGAATCGTTCAGGCTATTCGCATTCGTATTTTTAAAATATGAAGAAAGCCTTCTAAAAAATAAATCCTTTTATTAAAAAATGATTTATTTTTTAGAAGGCTAAGTTCTCCTACCCTAAGCCGGAGCTTCACTTTCTTGTTTATGAGCCACCATTGTGTCCTGAGCTGGATTATCAGACTCTCTGTCTCACTCTATTTAAATACTCCCTTTCACCTCTGACAGTCTCCCATTCGCTTTTGGATCCACTATTGCCTTGATTTACTTTTGCAACTCAACGTGTAATTTTTGACTAAAATATACCCATTGAACAAATACGAAATCTAAGTTGACCAACTCAAGATGTGGCATCACCAATACTTTTGGGCATATCTGTCCATTTAACCTGAAAACATAAAGGTAGTGCAATTTGGAACCTAAAAAAGCAATTGTTTGATTTGTTTCTTGAAAAACTTCCTGGAACATGGATGCCTGCAATATTGTGAGGCGACCACTTGTCAGAATCTACTAGAATGGTACTTCTCCACATCACGTACAATGACAACCCTTTTAAAACTGCACTCGGAACTCCTTTACAACGTGCAATTAAAATTCATCTGCCTCGGTCGGTGCTGCACTTTTTGTTAGCAACGATGGCGAAATGGGCACAGAATTTAACTCCTAAATGTCTGATGCAATGATGAGTCCATAAACTATGATCATAAAAACTGTGAGGGCCTCCAGCGAGACGCCTATTTGAGTACAAGCCTATATTTATTTGTTCCAGTGGTTGATGTCGCATCTATTGTAACGCCCTCTAGTGGTATGCACATTTGCATTTAAACTTCGAAACTGTTTGTTTTCATTTATTTTGGTACAATTTTATTTATTTATTTCAAGAGACTGCTACCGACAAGCATTTGCTATGCATGTGTGTGTGTGTAGATTTTCTTCGTAAGTGACATCGCCAAATACTGGCCAGGCATGCATAATACAGTATATTCAATAAGAAAAAACCCCCACCGGTTTGGACACGGTTGTTGCCAGGTAAATGCACCTTTCGTCGTGACTCATCAGCAGAAAGCCTCGCAAGACATACTGTACATCATGCTAATGGATACACTTACTAATGCTGTGTCTGTCAGAGGCACAGAGTGAATACGGTCTTACTTAGTGAGTAGGCAGTGACCTCTTAAAAATACAGACCGGGGCCAGGCTCCACGTTGCTACTTCAAAACATGGCCTGCAGAGCCGGGCTGGCACACAAAGCTATTTTTAGCCACAGGCTCAAAGGGGGAGCTCACATTCCCGGCTGAACCGTGTCACTCGCAAACTTTTTCGGAAAAGAGCACAGCCTGCGAATGTACTTTTACCCTCCCCAGAAAATAATTGAGTGTGTCAGAAACAACAACAACAACAACACAAAAATAAAACAAGCTATGATGCGCACGTTCGAATTAAAATGTGAGATTTTTTTTTAAAACCGTGTACTCAGCCTACTTGGCAGTGGTGTGTGTGGTTGCATAAATGCAGCTCCCGATGAACCTCACTGGATTTTCACACATGACTTATTGACAAGTGGCCTGTGTTAATTAGGCTGACCCGTGCGAGCACACAATGTAACACCTCCCAACCCGGCCTTGCCTGGCTATTTATTAACCCCCCCCCCCCCATCCCCCTCCGTTACGACCCTGATTTGAATATGGCGAACTAGCCAAGTTCCTGAGTGGCAGATAAGAGGCTGTTTGGAGACGTGTACTTCAGATAAAAGAAATCTAGGGGGGGAAAAGCCAGCGGCCTCATGCTTTGTACTGACTTCACTGCTCATTGTGAAGTCAACATGTTCTCTTGTGCATCCCATTTAGACTTGTGAAAACATGCACTTGCACACAGAATATAATAACCACGGCAACCCACACAATCTGTGACTTTGCAATTATTATGCAATATTGCTATCAAGGTAAATAGGGCTGAAACAAGTCCTCGAGTAATTAGTGTACCTCGGTTAAACAAAAACGCTCCAGGTATTTTTTTCTGTCTTGAGTACCGATTATTTCTGTGTACACGCAGGAAGATGAAGTCAAGCTAAATGCTGCAACAACATCTTGCCTGGTGAGGTAATTAGTCTCCTAATGGCCGCCATACATCGAACAGAATTGGAGCATTAATCTGATGCTTTGGTTATCAGCCCCGTGTGTCTTACGTAGCCAAATACAAAGTCCTGCCTCGGACTGTGGCAACACTGACAGATGAGACACTATCACTGTAATCAAACACCAAGGATTTAGCTCACAGAAAATAAACTGATGCTGACGAGTATTGGTTTACATCATGGGGTATGGATTTGTCACATGATGTAACTGAATCCCAAAGCAGTGTCTTGGTTTTAAATATGGATGCTTGCAAGTAATCTCTGCAAGCACTTGTTTTGAACGGCCTTGACTGTCCTTCAGAGATTCACCTGAAAAGCAGCTGAACTGCATGTGCGTGCTCCTCAAATCTGAATGGCAGGACGTACAGATATTGAAGACAAATGTACCGATGGACTGAAGTGGTGAAAGTCCAACACGTTCAAATTTCTACAGTGCTTAAGATGGTGTATATCCAAGCTGACTACGAGGCTACTGCTATGAGTAAGCCATTTCTGGTTGTTAGGTGCTCATCATATTTCTCCCTTTTGCAATAACTAGTAGTTAGGCCCATTCAAATATATAGATTCCACTTTAGTAAGGTATGATCAATATCATTTTCATAACTTACCATCATCCAGTGTGATGTCTTGTAGGCCTATCGAGCGGAAGGTAGGCTCCCTATCATCCGGCTCTTCTTTGATGTTCAGCCTCTCGACTTCCGACGTGAATGGCCCCTGGGGGCTTAGTGGGTGCACCAAAGGCCCCGCAGCAGTCGGGGACAAGCCGGCCATGACCGGGCTAGCCGCCTGAGGAGAAGGCTGTCCTGAATGCGGATGCTGCAAGGGGCCCAAGGGACTGTTACCTGATGAAGAGGAAGTAGGAGACTGGTAGGGCAGAGAGTGGAGCTGAGGGGAGGAAGGCCCGGAATGGGCTGACGGGATCATATGCGGAGGAGGGGCAGTGGACGGTGTAGGGCAGGAGGCTGAGCGTTGACTCACTGGGTGGTAGCCCATGGCCCTCTGAAGCTGAGAGTGGGGCCCCATGAGTGGGGGGCCAGTAGGTGAGGGCACCTGAGTGGGATTCGGGGAGCAGTGGTAGCCTCCCATCGTGTGGAGGTGTGGGGACGACGGGGCGAGAAGGGGTTGGTGGCTTTGCGGGGACCCCGCGATGGGGCCTGACGACACGGGCGTTGACGGGGACGAGCAGGGGGAGGAGGAATACACCATCCCCATGCCCAGCGGGTGTGACGAAGCACTGGGGCTTTGCTGGAAAGGCATCCTGTCATAGCTCTGAGGAGAAAGGCTTGACTGGCCGTTGAAGGACAGGCTGTGAGCGTGACTCTGGTTGCGCTGCATGGGCTGGTACGAGGGCCTCGAGGGCGACGGGGAGGCAGGAAGTGGGACAGGAGAGGATCTCGGATGGAACGTCATGTGGCAGTCGACGGGAGCGTGGTGCAAACTGCGACCCTGGAGGTGAGGCAGGTGCTGGAAGGATGGGGAGCCTATGGAAGGGCAGGGAGCCTGCAGGGACAGCAGGACGGGTCCCGAGCCCGAGGCCAGACCGTGCGGGGAGGTGGACAGAAGGTTATCCGATGGGTGGCCCTGATCAGGGGAAGGCAGCTGAGGGCGCACCAGACTGGCAGCATGTGTCAGGGGCATGGACATGGCAGATACAGCGGGGTGGTCCAGCTCATCCCGGTGTTCCTCTTTCACCATCACTGAAGAGAAGGAAAGAAAATAAAATACATTTCACAGAAATGTACATAGGTGGCAAACACATTTTCTGGTTTTATTTCTCCAAAGTGTCTGTGCTAAGGTGGACCAATAGAAGTCATAAAATGAGGAATTAAAATGCAGGGGGGCGGGGACAAAGGAGTGCAATTCAAACCCTGATTGATCGAAAAAATATTCTCCGATTTTACATTTATACAATAAACAGGACAGTTATTTCAGCTCTCGGGTTTACCAACGGTACCTAATTGTGATTCTTTTTTAAAAAAAGTATTTATTTTCCTTCAGCTCAGAATCAGAGGACGAGCATATGCTGCCGGTCAGTCTGGACGCCATCACATGAAATGCTGTGTGACAAGCTGAATGCCTGAATGCCCCCCAGCACGGATCAGAGCAACAGAACAAACGAGTTCATTGATCTCACGCCCTCGACTCACCCCATCACCCCTCTGGGATGAAGGGACGAGGGGTTTAAAAAAAAAAGGGCTAAACAAGCTTTCCCAATGAATCCACAGAAATATGAGATGATAGATGTATACAAAGAAATTATTTTCAGCGGACCCTCTGAACTATAATCGTTTGCCAGTCAAACAACTTGGATTTGATCCGAGGACCCGACGACATGCGGCACATTTCACAGCTCTCAATTTGGGGGTTCAAATTGAGGCAGCAGCTTCTTTCGTTCTGTGCTGCGTATGCATAACCTCCACTGTGCTTGCATCAGCTTTCTCCAGGTTCTCTGGGGCACAAATAATATTTTTTTTGCAGTTGTAGTTTTATGGGAATTAAGTAGCATTTTAGATGGCCGAAATAGCATGCCCTTGACTCCCGTGAGAATAAGGGGCTCGGATTATGGCTGGATGGATGGTAAATTACTTTATTTGCAGTGTGATTTAGTAAAACAGAGTAGATCAGTAATAGCAGGATAAAGAGAATTTATTAATTCTAATTTCCAGTTGTGCATGGCTAATTCTTCAGTATGTGGTGTCTGCTACAGCGATCGTTACCACCCAGTCCACAACAAGACAGGAAACATGACTTATTAGACCACCACCTCCAACCCACACACTCACACACAAGCACATAAACACAATAAAGCAGGTGGTGTCTGCGGTGCCTCTGATGGTGTCACCGAACCTGCTTGTGCGAACAAACAGTGCAGGGTTTACTCCTGCTCTGCCGTCATTGGCTGCCGCAGCCTGTCAAAAGGGAACAGGAACAGGAACCGCCTGAGTGGGCGTGCTTGCAAATAGAGAGGGCAGGTGGGTGGAGGGGCATATACAGACAGACACGCACACACACACACACACACACGCAAACCAGGAGACATTCAAATTATGGCATCACACACTCAGAAATCTCGGCCCACTACATTGAACAGAAAAAAGAAAAAGACTTCAGACCAAAATGGGCTTGTGAGTTAATGAAGGTTTTACAAAACCAACAGCAAGCAGGTGTTTGTGACATTGGGTTACTCCACTGCATCACAGTCAGGTTCTTTAGACTGACAAAATGGGTTAGTGATACAGTGTACTGTCATTTTAATGTGCTTTATTACTATTGTGGGAGGAAGCAGGAAGCAACAAACAAAAGGAATCCATCATGACTGTAATTAATCGATTAAGCCCATAGAAAAGCAACATTTACAGATCATAGAACAATAAAATGGTCGTCCAGTAATAACAATGACAACAACAGTTAAGAAAAAAAAACTTAACCTCACCTGAAAGGTAAGTGAAACGCTGGGATTGGCTCCTTTTCCGTTTTCCATTGCAGACATAAAACTGCACTTGCACAGCGGAGCTCACAGTCTTACTGTGGTAAGGAGGGACTTCCACTACAATACATGACTGTGTGAAAAGCAAAACAGTGCTCATTATTTAAACGCACCTTCTACACTTGACAAAAAAAAAAAGAGCTGTACAGCGGAACCGTCACTTGATATCCGATAGCAAATTTGTTCACCTCACTTGAACTAATTTCAGCCAGAATCAGAGGACTACCTGAATGTGTGCTTTGAATTTTATCATCCATCCATTTTAGACTCAGTGCCAGTCAATCATGGGTTTTGGCTTTAGGTGTTTCAGTGACATGATAGTTTAAAATGACCATTAGTAGTAGTCATGTGTGCATGAATTTTGCTTCTGTTTCACTTTGGTTAGTTAGGAGGTTTCTACTTTTCTTATTTGTTACCATTCACGAGCAGTTAATCAGACTTTCAGACGGTATTGTGGAAACAAAGGACTTTTGGTTTTGTCTTTGATTGGACTGGTATTGCGCATGTAGTCCATAGGTGGGTATTATTTGACAAGTAGTGCTGAGTAAAAATGAAGCCTGCAACATTAGCTTCTCGCACTAGCCGCTAGCTGGAGCCTGATTAGCTGGCAATGCTTATCACTGGTGATCAAATGGTAGCGTTTGATCATTGTTTTACATTTACTATTTACTTTGCATGACATTTATTACCTCCCCACATTTATATTTTCCATTTAAAAGGTCTGCTTTTGTGTGTGAGATAGTTTGTACTGATACCTTAAACAGTTAAAGGTTTTCTGATAATGACATTTTTGACAAATTAATATAATAAAAAAAAAACTTTTAAATGGGAAATTTTATACGGAAATGCAAGCAAATCAAAGGTCAACCAGGTTGTTCTCCACTCTGGAGGTTCCACTCTATTGAGGTATCTAACAGACCACTCACGCCTTGAGTTTTCTCCCGGATGATTTTGGCCTCCACTTCCCACTGTGGCCGCGCATCTAACAAGAGAGTAGAGAAAAGAGGGGAATAACTTTTACCGTCTGCACTGATGAATGTGGCTAAGGAACCACAGGATTTGTTACTGACGAGCTTTGTGTCCTCCTTTTCGAGGCCCAGAGGCCACGTGGAGAAAATCTTAGTAGCGGTGACTTAATCACAATCAAATGTCCAAATAAACCTCCTATTTGTCTTGCCTGGCTGACATTCTAAAGAGCACAGTGGAATCACTGTATTTATTTTAACTGCTGAAAAACATCCTTTGCCGTTTTCCAATGTTGGATCTAATTATTTAGCCAGACATCGTAGGGAACACTGACAGGACCCTGTGGTTGGAAGACACTGAAGCCATTGACTAAACGTTTATTTGACTTGCTACGTTAGCACAGAATGTTGCTCTGAGCTGTATTATTTGAAGTTTGTGTTTTAATGATGTTACCACAGTCTCTACCTGCATAGCGTCCCCGCAAAACCAAAGTTCCCTCATAATTCCAACCAAAGACATCTGCGTCTGTAGCGAGGGTGAGTCTTTGTGTAGCTTGAGCGCACTGTCTAATCTCAGGAACATTTTCGGCTTTTCACTTCCCTGTAGATTTAAATCTAACCTTCTGTAGCCGTAATCTAATCTAACAACCAAAGCCTTCGTGGGGTAATGCAGTATCCATTGAGAGGTACATTTCCTTTCCTGATGAAGAAATGTCCTTGAAAGTCTTGGCAGCTGACAGCAGCGCATTATTGCACCACGTCTTGTTGACATTCAACAGGCTGGAGCAAGGGCCCCACATGCTACGTCAGACAACAAGCACCAACAAGAAGCTCATACCACGCTAAGACAATGACTCGGATCGGGCAGACACCAGAGTCAGGGGGAGAGAAAGAAAGTGCAATTTATATGCCGAATTAAAAAACAACAACAACATTTTACTCGAGGGGAACAAAATGGTGAGAAACGAATTCGTATGCGTGTGTCACTGTTCAGGTGGAGCGCAATCACTGCTTCGTCTCGTTTGTATACACTTTCATCCTTGTAAAATTGATATATTTTATTTAATCTTAGCGTGAATGCCTGATGAAGAGTGGCTTTTCTACTATTCTATTCTAAATAAACACTAAAGATGTCCGTTCATAAATACAAAGACAATTTTATGCACTAGATAATATTGCTGTCCAATAACAAATAAAAATATATTGCTAGCCTGCAACAGTTGAATTAAGTCAACTGGACTTTTGTTGAAAATGTTTCATCTCGTTATCGAAAAGGCTTCTTTAGTTTTAAATGTAGGAATGCCATTCTATTGTGACAAACCCCCCAGTCTTTGTCTGGACTTGCTATAAGCTCCATAAAGTCTTGCTTGGGGACTTGACTCTCAAACTCTTGGCCTGGATTTTGTCTTGACCCCTAAAAGTCTTTGTCTGGATGTGGTTTCAACTTTTCAAAGTCTTGGCCTGGACATGGTCTGAGCTCCACAAAGCCACGGTCTGGACTCTTCTCAACTCCACAATGTCTTGGTTTGCACTTGGTCTTGACTTCCCAAAGTCTTAGTGTGGATTTGGTCTCAAATGATCAGTCTTGATTAGAAAGCTACACGTGATTTCTATTTGGTTTTCTAGTTGGATCACGTGTGCCTGGAGGTTAGGGATCACTGTCAGACTGAGGCCATTTATGGTGCCATCCTATAATCACACAACTACTGTTGTTTTTCAGTTCAGGAAAATGGAAAAATATCAGTCACTGCCTTCCATTCTTTCTTATTTCTTCCACTACGACAATTACTCCAATCAGTGCCTTTTGCACTAAAGCGGACAGATTAGTCGAGATGAGGGGATCGTTTAGACAAACCCCAATCATCATCCTTCCTTCCTGGGCAATCGGCCCCCGTCAGGGACTTGCCCCCCCTCCCGGGTCCCACACCCGGTACGACTCTCGCTGGTGCCCCGCGAGGTTCACACTCAGTGCGGGCCCCGGAAGGGCCCTCGCCTGATTTTTGTTTAAGGAGGGTTGTGGGGCGGCTACTCCCACTTCCCTCCGTTCCAGCGGGGTGAGCCCTGGGCGCCTCACCTTCCGGTGAGGCCCCACCTTCTCCCCCGCCGGCTGGTGGGCATTTAGCCGCAACTGGGGCCCAAGAGCCCCGGCGTTCCCCCCTCGCGCCACTTGGAGGCATCCCACCAATCATCATCATCATCATCATCATCGTCATCTTCCATTCCCTGTTGGTTCATTGTCTTTTTACCCTTCTTCTACAGTCCAATTTCTTCATACATGGAGCCCAGCTTTATATCTCCTCTCTGAGGATCCTTTCTTTCTGTTTTTGGACTTGACCGTTTAACCACGCCGCATCTCTATGCTTATGCATAGCCCTCAAAGAGCTGAGGACATTCCTCCGTGCCTTATTTCCCTCAAAGATCTTTGCGAGGGTCTCTCACTCACACGACTTAACTTTCTGCCGTGTGTCGACTTGATTTGAACACAGCAGAACAATCGTAGTTGCGGCAGGCGGCGACTGGCTAAGCGAATGCTTTGCATTTTCATTTTCAATGTATGGCAATGGCTATTAGTTGTTTTGATTGCGAAGAATAAGTAATGTCAAGAGAACTTATTGCATCTATCAAGAGCTCTGAAATAAATTCAGTGATGCAGCATGTCATATTTGTACTTCTAAAACCTTATTTTAGGCTGTTTTCCTCAAATACCACCCCAAACAAAACACACACAAAACACACACGAAAAACACCAACAAAGGTCTTACCAGGGCCCTTCTCCAAAAAGATAACTTTGGACTCTGGAAAGAAGTTGCTCCCAGTGATGGCCATTTCCTCTCCCCCACAGACCAGACAGCTGGTCAGACTGGATTTGTCAACTTGTGGCAGCTCTTGAGCCGAACGCTGGGCTGGGGGTTACGCAGCAGACGTTACAGAGAAAAGAAAGTTTGCTAAGTCATCTTTTGTCACATAGACAGGGTAAAATATGGCATTTATTTCAGGAGTATATTAACATTTTCACCAAGCGGTACAGTTCAGTTCGGTTCCCCGCAGTATGATTTGAAACGGTAAGCTTTAAGAAATTTACACACCGCAGACGGCGCACAGATGAAAGTGTTACAGTTCAATCTTGCCCATAATTGTCAGTGGTTGCTAAGCGACAGAATAGGAAAAGAACCTTGTGCCTTTTCCCGCTTGTATGGATGTAAACGAAGCTCCAGCTCGGCGACATGTACTCGTGATAGTTCTATGACGGGAAGTCCTGGCTTTGATTAAAATAAGGAGGTGACGATGAGCCGAGCAACAGCCAAAAGAAAGGTGTGGGTCCATCTTATTCTATGACCACTGCAAAACCTGCGAGGGGGTATAAGTTCTTCCCCGAGCTCTAGCTCCATGATGGCCACTGATAGAACGGTACATCATTTGTCTTGTGTCCAAGAGCTTGGGACACTGTGACACTGCATTAATTATTGATTCTCCTTTTTTTTCTGCTCAGTGTAGAACTGAACAAAAATGTGTTGCTTGGTGAAAAGGTGGATTTCACTTATTGTTAGGGAGAAAAACGGCATTTATAGTGTGCTTGTATGTGTTTGTGACTTACAGCATTCTACAGGAATAGAGGCCGCCTGTAGCGACAGAACCTTCCCATTCGGCTGAGGGATGTGAACCCTGAACACTACGCGTACCCGTGTGTTCTTCCTTCCTATGTCCGTCTCCCCCTTCCGCAGTTCAATGTCTGAGTTCCGTAGTTTCAGGATGCCTGCACAGTCGATACTGTGGGAATAAGAAGGGAAGGTAGTTGGCTTGTAAATTGTAAAATCTAGAGAAAAGCAAATACATGCACAGCAGGGTTTTGGAAGAACCTTTTTAAATGTAAAATGTAAAACAAATGGGAAAGTCCAGACCACATCCTTTCCACTTAAATCCAATGTAAACAACTGAAGCAGGGCCTTCCGCAAATATAATCATGATGCAGGATCTTAAATAGTCACATGAAGTTTACTTCTCTACTCCTTTGGTGTTCACCACCTTATGTTGATTTAAATTAAAAATACATAAAAGTTCACATTGGGCTAAGCCATAAAAGCCGTAAACACGGCCGGACCGTCCTCACTGTGGGAAGCTCGTAAATGGAAAATGCAACCTGGAAATATGTGTGACATGTACCAGGCGGACATGTTGTTTTCAGGCAGGAGAGGAATTTCCAGAACTTTGGTGCTGGTGATCACAATCTCCTGGCTGGCCGTGGCCACAGTTTTCCCGGTGATGCGGTGCACTTGGTAAAAAGCATGCGGCCTCAAGTAACGGTCATCTGCTGTTCCGATGAACATCTGCAGGTTGACAGGCTTCTCGCTGTAGCCAACCAGCTGAAACATGACAGAAAACGGAATCAAGCACATGTGAGTACAGCTGTAAGGTGTGAACAAAGAAGCATTCAGCTGTCTGACTTTTGTTTGGGAGGGATTTCCAATGTCAGTTGAAGGTTGTTACAGTTCTGGCAAAGGCACTGGAGATTCATTTGACATTTTGACATTCTATGAGTCTAACTGATGATTGACTTAATAGGCCTCGATATTTTTTCCTGTTCCAAACCTGGCGCAGGAGACAGTAATGCCACAAACCCAGTAATTCCGCAGAAGTTCACCTGGGGCTACTTTGGCAAAGCAGGATGTGGCATTGAGAAAAGAAATAAATACAGTGCAATCCATGTTTCTCTCTACCATAAAAACAAGAGAATGTACTGTATACCGTTAACTAGACCTCCACCAAGGCCGAGCGAATCTTTAACACATCCATCTGACTTTTTTGATTACAAAAAATCAAGAAGAACATATGCATATTTATTTGCATATTACCTAGCCAGCACACAATGACCGAAATGGTATGCTACTTGATGGGACTGATATTCAAAGATTTCCACAACTTGCTAGATAGATAGTAGCCATAATGAATGAACAGTTAAAAATAGAAATATAAAACGAGGACAATGCTGTCTTCAAGGTGCGAGCTCCCACTCATGACGCTCACGTTGGACCCAAGGCTAAATATTTGTAGCTTCTTCAGAAGTGGACTTTTAGTGTCAAGTCTATCAGGAGTACCTTTCAGGGTACCAGTAGTAAATATTTTTTGCTTTTTTAGAAGTGGAATTTTAGTGTCAAGCCTACAAGGAGTACCTTTCAGGGTACCAGCTCGGGTATAAGCTATTGTTACCCAAAAAGAAGACTGATGCACTTTCCTCTAAAGGTGACTATGCAAAGCTCATTCATGGTTCAAGTCAGTTTGACAAGGAGAGAAAATTGCCAGGAGTAATGTTGTCCTTTTCAAATCAAATGTTTAACCCTGCCAACCGTGTTGGCCTCGCACACCCGGCAAGCAGCTGCTTTCTTCATTTGTCATGAGAGTTGCCACCCCGGTTTCCACTCAAGACAGGTGAGATATTTGATGGCGGAAAGTGTTGCGTGTCTGGTAGAGTTGAGGGCAAGATGGAAATAAGAGCAGGACCTTATTCTGAAACCCAGAAGCTGCACAATCCCACTACTGTTGTAATGTTGTGCTTGGCAGACTCGGTGACGGCAGGATGGCACCCCCGCTCACATTTGCACGCACTGTGCTGCCCTCATGGCCCACCCCCCGCCTATCCCCGGCTTAGATGGAGGGCAGCTCTTAGAGGCTCGCAGAGGAGAACAAGGTCTTTCAGTGCTGTTTGCACCCTGGGAACTGCCAAGCCTCAAGCGAGCTGCAGCTGGTTACTGACCCCATCTTCTTCTAAGCTTCGCGTCACACACCACCGCGTCAACGCTCTGTCCAATATTGTGGTAACTGGAGGGAGAGCTAGTGAGATTCATCACATGCTGTTCCAAAACCAACTGGAGTGAAAAGGCTTGTGTGAATAATCACGACCATACCTTGAACGACACTGACCTATGTGAATGAAACATGCTTAATCAATCAAAAGGGGATTCATTACTTATCAAAATCAAAATATGAGACTATGCACCATTTCCACTGCAATTTAGCTACTCCGCTACTAGCTACATATGATACTTTTCTATTGGTAAGGGGAGCTACTAGCCTAAACCATACGGGTTCGCATGAACTACTTCTGGTCACTCACTGCTAAAACCAGACATGACAAAAATAAACATATATGCTAAAATTAGCATACCCTGCTGCTGTGCCTTTAGCTTTGGGCACGGCAGTGCTCTTCTGCACAATCAACATTTTACTGTAACATTTTATTTTCTTCCTCATTCTCTTCTAGGAGGAGACAATTAATCTATGAAAGACGAATAGGAGATAAGTAGAAGAAGTGAGCCAAATTATTTTATTAATCAAGGGACCCCTCAGAGTGTGGCCGCGGGGCCGCACGCGGGCTGCTAGTTACCAGTTGCCCATCCCTGCCCGAGCAGGCATCCAGTATTTCGATGAAATTTTGAGAAATGACACAATGTGCTCCCTTGAGTCTTATACATAGAATTCACTCTCTCAAAATTCACATGCTATTTATAAGGGAATCTCTCAAATAATCATTGCTTATAAAAGACACAAACAACCACAAGAAAATAGAATGCAAATCACAGCGTGATGTTATCATTATCCAAAAGCGATGACATTTTCAGAGTTCAAATAGATTTGCGTTAAGCCCACATAGTGCTGCTCAACAGGAAATACAGCAGAAAACCTCTGTTGAGCTTTGTTTTTGGCACCACTTAAATCAATTCATTTGCTAAAATTGTTTTGATTTGAACTTCAAAGTTCCATGCCTTCGGCCTCGTTGTGAAGCAAAGACCCAAGAGGTTGATATATACGGATTGTGTGTACTGTACAAAATATTTTCTTTGTGCTCCGCAATGGAAGCAGGATGGGATAAACATGACTGACTACTGGTACACATTCATGTGTGTGCTGAGTTTAATTAAGGAAGAGCTTACAGTCAATTCGACTATTCCCGAAACCAGTCTAACAGACACCACAGAAGGTAAATTCTGGTGCAGTAAACCGTGACTAGAATCCAAGTCCCTGTTGTAATACACAGTATCTGGCACTTGAAATGTATTGGGAAGGAAGTTATACTAAGGAGCAGCATGTGGCCACCATAATAACCAGTTACAGGCTCATCTTTGGCAACCACACTAGGCAGATCTTAACCGCCACATGAAAGCATAAATCATGCTAGTAACAAGCTAACGGGTCATTATGCAGCCACGGCTGAATGGTCCATGAGTGTAAATGACACGATTTTTATATTCAGAAAACCACACGGTCACACTTGTTTTGCCCAGGTGGTTAGTGCTTGCGCATGAACGCAGTGCAAACCATTTATCTGCAGCAGCAGCAGCACATGTACCGCAGACAGTATAAAATGAGTTGTGAGCTGCATGTGGAAAGATCAGAAAGCCCACCAAAACTGGTCAAGTCCACCATCATGTGATGCTTTGCCATAGGCCGCAAGTAAGCAAGGAAACAAAAGCAACAAAAAGTGCAATTCTTCTTTCCAATATTTTGCCATTTAACATGCAATCTGCAAAGTCAGGTTCGCAAAGGAACAATGAAATTTCTTGGGCATGTCCGTTATAAATAGACAAAGTCTCAAAAATCCATCTGTGAAAAGAAAAAGGAAGTCTGCTGTTTGGGTCGAAGCAGCCATTTTAGAGGTCTTGTGGCCATTTTCCTTCAAAGACAAACCAGTCCTTGACAGTTTGTGTGATTGCAACAGATTTTGTTCCATTGTTTGCGGTCAGAGCATGGCATCCAACTTTAACACTCAGAGGTTCATAAAACGTGTGGTGTGAGGACGGTCCCGCAACCATATAGGGCCAGTACCGGCTGAAATGTGTACAGTAGATAGAGAGTTAGATTTTCTGCTCTTGAAGCTCGGAATTCCATGAAACTCAAAATGCACGCATTATGTCTGCCGTCGTCCACTGTTTCAACTGTAATGGCTGCACGGGTATGCACACCCATTCATCACTCCATGGGGCTTCGATTTATTTCTTTATGATTTGGTATGGAGTGTTGACAAATGCATCAGGGTTTCTTTCCAAGCAAGCAGGAAATCAGGATAAGACGGCCAGAAAAATGCCTCCTTTCATGTTGCATTGACGCTTGACAATTGCCACACAGAGGCACGATTTCAGTCGCTAACCCAAATGTGCAACCGTTTCTAAACAGATGATTATTTTCAATTTATGCTCTCTTTGATTCAATAATTAGAATTAGTTCTGAAAATTCTGAGGGCTCTTGAAATATCAGCCAGTAGGAGCCACAAAACGGTCTCTGTTAACAAAAAATAAACACGTGAGCCATAAGGCGAGGATAGTTGGAAGAATAACATTTACTTTAACAAGAGCTCAAGCGCGGTTGTGTCGCTTATAAGGCTAAAGCTACATGAAGAATGACAACCCAACAGGAAAAAGTGGGTCGTTCAGGTGAAAAGTAAAAGAAAAGAAAAATATTCAAAGAAAAAGTCACACAACACAACAGCGCGTTTGACACCACACATGATGACATAATTTTGTTCAAAACGTACAAATTTGCACTAAATTATGTGAAACCTTAATGGTCTAATGTTCCCCTGTTCTGCAATATATTTGGTACTATTTGATTAGCTGATGGCCAGTGACAATCTTTGCGTATGGAGACAGTCGAGAACTTCAATTGGGTAGCAAAGTATAAACAGTGCCAAAAAAACTCACTCCAGAAGGTTGCACCATATTGAGACACGTTTTATTGTGCTGATGTGTGTATCATATTGAGACAGCCTGTAAATGACATCAAACTTGGTAAAGACACTCCGCAATGTCTTTTATGACATGGACTATTTTAGGACAAACATTTGCCTTCAGCCTTCAGATATTTATGCGCCAAATGGAAAATCTACCCTAGTTTGGACTTGGCCGTGTTAATTTTAGACCTTGTGCCACTAGCGCTCCGGCTTGAACACAATGTGTTTATGAAACAACAACAAGACGGATGGCGGACTGAGCACTCTTCAAAGAGAGGAGGCTCGGGGTGGGGGGGATATTTAGGTAAACACACAGAAGGGTAAAAGAGGAGTTCTGGTTGAAGATGCGTCCCAACGACAAAAAAACACAGCACATGCACGCTTGACTTGTCTCACATTCCGGAGTCACCCCCTAAATCTGTGCTGAGTGTGAAATACCGCAGGAGGGTGGTCTCTGCACTTTTACTCATCTTCTCTGTCTGTCCACAGCAAACCATATGGACTTTGCTGTCGGGTCAGCAAGAAACCGAATCTTACAAAAAAGATCACTTTTATAATTCAACGCCATGAACCAACAGTAACCGCTGCTGCTGCCTCTGACTAGACTGGATTTGGGATAGGGGATGAACTCTCCCCTCTAAAATAAAACAGCTGGATACAGTTACATATCCAGCTCCCACTAAATAAAGTCCCCATTTATTTTTGGCCTTCATCTGTTCCACTGGTCCGGTAATAAGGGCAACAAGCACGGGGGCAAAAACATCTTCCAGCACCGCGTGTAAACATGAAATTGTACACGCAGCAAAGATGTGTTCAAGGTAATACAGAATTTGGCCTAAATAGCCTAAAGAGAATTTGGGTTTCCATTTACGTGTATGTGCTAGTCAAAGTCGAAGGCTCTTGAAGGTCGTATAATTTGGAATTTGAATTGTACCACCTTCATAAATGACTTGGTTTGAGGGTACTTTGAAGAAAGCTTTGTTCAGTGTGTGCCAGAGGATGAACTGGCGCTGTGCATATTTATTTATTTATTTTTGTCAAGACTTAATCTAAAATATTAAATCAGCCTCAACTAAAGAAGTAGTAAGAATTAGTAAAGCTACTGCATCATAAGGGGTTGTTTTTGTTTTCAACTTAATTTCACATTTGATTGCGAAATAAAATGTAAAATTACATAATTAGCGTCAAGACCGTTTTTTTTTTTTAGTTTTTACATTTAAGAGTGGTAAAAATTCTCATAAGTATAAGTGATAAGAACATTACAGGCCAGACAGAAAACTCGCCCAAGTTGAAAAAAAAAATGTTCATTTCAGATAGCAGCACACTGTAGCATCTGATTGTCCATCCGCTAGGAGAGGTGGTGGTGTCGCACTGTCCTGTGCCCTGGGTTGCAAGACAAATCATGGCAAACAGGCATTGCAATGGATGGAGATCACTACGTTGAATATGCCTGGTTGATTGAATGTGGTAAATTCATTGAATTTGAGCATTTTTACAATAGCCTAAAATGCAAATACAGTCGCACGTTCTTCATTTATATCACATTTGCTCCTCCTGTTAAAAATAGATATTTTCAAACAGCAGGAAAAGACACCAGGCTACGACCGGTACTTGTTTGGGGGCTTAGCAACCAGTGCCAAATATGAACAGACTTGCGCTGAGCACCTGTCGTCCCTACGCCATCCTACATCCTACACCGCAGTGAACACCGCGAAAACTAAGTGCAGTGTTAAAAGGTCTTTCACATGCTACTTGAAAAATTGCTTGTACTTTTAATAAATCTACAGTTCATCTGTTTTATGATGGCAACAGTTCGATCCTGGCAGAGATCATTTCTAACTGACAGGGGCATGAGCAGTGGGGGGCGCTGATTCTCCAGTGTGGTACTAATATTCCACAGTCGACGAATTGGGGGAGGACCATAAAGTGCTTCAGCATTGCCCTAAAACAACAGGTACACATTGGAATGACTACATTTAGCGTTTGCCTATTTGCCTTACGCAAGTAAAGTCAGGTATGACTTCCTTTTGCAGCTCTCGATGAAATGGCGCTGTTTTGATCTTTTTTCTATACCGTAATGGTAACATGGCTGCTTAACTTATGGCTGATTAACTTTCCAAGTCTCTGAAGCATAACACATCCATAGAATTGAAAATACTGACAAAAAAGGGTGGGTGGTTCACTAGTAATTTGTTGTTTGCACGTCCTCCATGCGCTGCGTTCCCAATTTTGCTTCGACTCTTGTCACAAGTCTCTGTCACCGTCCACCTCAGCTCAGGCCGTAACTCGACACTTTCTTACATCCAGCGCCTGACTCTGCTAAGTTGTTTCCCTGTGTTGCTGCACCGTTGCCATGGTGAGACTTTTTGTGTATGCAATCGAGTATGTGTGTGTGCGTATGTATGTGAGTGAGCGAGGGGCTTCATACGCACATAAGCTGCCGCTTTTCAACTTACGCAAGAGAGGGGAAGGGGGGTGGGGTGGGTTGGAGCACATTGACTTTAGTGTAAATGGTGGTCCTTCAGGGGTTAACCGTCGGGTTTAAGTATGTGTGTGTAAGTGTATGTGACAGATGTGGAAACAAGCCCAATGGTGGCAAAGGTGATTTTTATCAGGCTGTAGTTTGTCAGGCGAGACTTCAGCGAGTCTTGTGAGACGTTATCTGAATAATTTTGCAAGTGTAGTTTGGTTTCCTTTGGCTTTTTTTTTTGTTTGCCAACACAGAAGAGTTTGAGCCCTGGTATAGGCGAAAAGTGTGATGATATCCATAAAACTGGCCATTTTACTTTCTGTGACAAAAGAAAGGTTCGAGCTGCTTCATACAATATGAGGAGTACAACTGATTCAATGTCAAGTACAAATAAATTTTGTTCAGCAAGTACCATGTTAAATATACAACCACAATGCTCCAGAGATATACAATACAAGACTTTTTAAATTCCTGCTGGTAAGAAAGAAAATCGCACTGCAAAACACTTTCCTGTTCCTTCTCTTTTACGTGAATAGTTTTATTGAAATCCACTTTGATTAAGTTGTATTATCTGCATCACTGTGCAATAGTGATTAGCACGTCTGCCTCACAGTACCGAGGTTTGGAATTGGAGTCTACGTTGAGTTTGCATGTTCTCCCAATGCTCGTGTGTTTTTTCTCCATATAATCCAGCTTCTTCCCACATTCTATAAGACTTTAAAAGAGTTTATAGGTGTGAGCGTGTTTGTCCATATGTACCTTGCGATTTAGCTTACAACCAATCCAAGTCGTACTGTATCCTGCCTCGCCCTCAGAGTCAGTGCCAGCTCACCCGTGACCCTTATGAGGACAAGCACTATAAATGGTGGATGGTTGAATAGTTAGCAGTATACTGTGGTTAACATCTCTTCAAACTTGTGTGACAATTGGGAATTTTATGTTGCTTAAAACATTGACCGTACGGTAAATAAACATTTTATAATGCCCACAGTTTGCGCCTGGAATGGATTATTAACTTCCTGGGGAAGAAAGTGTTTGGAAAGCTGCTCTTGTCCATAGTTTTCAGTTATGTATTTATTTTTATTTTTTTTAATCGTGCATATGCACTGTGTCGATCTCAGAGGCTCGCTGTTCGCCCTGCACGCTGGGGAGGGCAGAGGGAGCCAGGGGGCCAGTTCACTGTTTGTTTAAACAAGGTCAGTACATGTGCGCACACACACACGCGCGCACAACCATTTACTGTATACTGCATCAAAGCTGTATATGGCCTTGGAGGATGGGTCTGCGCTCGCTCCTTCCTGTTTCCCATTCTCTCCTCCCTCGACCTCTCTATAAAACTTATACTCCTTGTGACTTGCCTCCTCGCTGGGCACTAAGCCTGCTTACGACGAACGGCTTCCAATGTGTCTATATCAAATAAAGCCCGGTGGCAAAGCAATGGCAGCTTCAAGTGAAAAGCCCATGAATTGTTGTCTACGCGCCAATTGTGGCGGCAAGTCTATTTAAGGAGCCGCGACGTACAAATAAGCGGGCTGAAAAACAAAAAGGGGGTGAGGAAAGCTGAGCAATCAAAACAATAAATCAAAACCACCCAGAATATTTGGAGCCGTTTATGAGACGTGAACACTCTTTATTTCATTTGCAACTGCTCCCGAAGTCGGAGAATTTGGAGTTTAATCACAATTCGGTGGAGAAACAAACACCGATGGCCAAAATCATCTTTCATTTCACAAGTGTTATTTATTCATTTATTTATTTTTGTAATGAGTATGACCTTGAAAAGCGAGGACACACGTCTCTGTCCTGGCTGCTCAGTACATACAATACGTTCATTATTATTTGACATCAGTAAAGTGAAAAATGGAATACTGTTTATATCGCAAAGTCAGTTGTGTTAAGTCATATGGTGAAGAGACCTCTCTCACAGGCACGTGTCATCGCAGTTAAGGATAAGTACCTGTTCTACACTTTTGAAATAATTAGTTTTATATTTGTATGACGTGTCTGAAGCGACCCTCCCTTTCCATGCTTCTGTGTCACTTCCAGGTGAGTCATTATATTTTAGTTTAGCTTTATATAACCTCAGTATTCAGTACATTGTCAGTACAAACTGTTATTTTATCGTAATGAGGGAAAACACGCTTTGGATTATGAGGTCGCAGTCAACCAGGATCCTAGAATTTATGTTTAACCTTGAGGGTTTCTCTACCGAGATTTTTTTGGTGAAATAATATGAAAGGAGTTCTTTTGTCATATCCGTCATCCTTTGTCTTGTGTCTGCTCTCCTTCATTTGTGGCCCAGCAGGTATTACCAAAGTGCTCCTTGTATTTGTGTGGGCGCAGCAGCACTCAATTAAGCTGGTTAAATACGCACAAGGATACCTCAGCCAGCCAGAGAGGCTTTGGACTTATATGTCTCCTAGCAACAAGTGTACTGATTGTGATCTGTGGCTAGCCCCTGAGGAATGGCTAACGCAGCGCCACAGTCAGTCGGGCACAGACAAGGCCATTTTATAATATATCATGACATGCAAAAACATGTGTTCAGCAATATCGAATCATTTCTATATGACAGAATGGAAATCTGAGTATTGGAACCACTGGCTCAAACAGGCCCATTTCAATGTAAATGTTGTCATTGCTTTTATAATACTGTCTTGTGCAGATAGACAGTTAAGGCCCCAAGTTCAATCTGTCATCCAAAATATACAGTACGGTTGTTTGAAACTGAGGCATTCACACTTGTCATGTTTGGTTTGTTTGCTCCGTTCCTTTGGTTAAGTGTCAACAATAACATTCAAACTTGGTGCACGCCGAACAAGCACCCCAAAAACTGAAGCGGTGGTGTCCGTCCACATCTGAATGCTTCAACTTAAGCGCAATGAATCAGACTCCAAAAATCCACCGAATTACAGGGTCATATGCAGTTATACAACACATTTATCTTGTCTTCATTTACCCCCTTAGTCAAAAATGGCAAAAAAAAAACCTGTGCTCAAAGCAGTCATGCAAAAAACAAACAAAAAAAAACGTTCTAGTTCTCCTTTGTTTTTCTGTTGATACAACAGCTCAGCGGTGCACAGCACAGTCACAAAAGGAAGTCACGGCCATGCCCATATGGTAGCCGTGGCGTCATCGGGTGACGTCACACCGCTAGAGTCAAGCTCCACAGAGAATAAAGTGCCGGGCTCACAGGAATGAGCGGGGGGAATCTGTAGCACAGGGCTACTGCTGGTGCTGCTGCTCCTGGAGTACTACAGTTTGCTTTGTGTGTGGAATATGATGATGAGGCAAGATGCAGAGGAGAAAAAAAAATCCCATGTTGTGTCATCCTTTTTGTAACTCTTAAAAGATCGTTTATAACATCAATTAGGCTTTATTATTTAAATTGCGTGGCTGGATAACTGTGATCAGGTTTTGCTGGCAGTGTTATTGTGCCTCCGGGGAATAGCACTATCCACACCTTCGGTGCACCTGAGAAATACAAGATGTACAAGCTAGTTTACACTCATGTGCTCTGACCCCTTTGTGATCAGTGGAGTGGGTCAAGTAACCTGAAGCGAACCCTTTATTTCCTTTGGAGCATTCCTAAACTATTTGTCCTAATACTGTATGTAGCGTCTGCAAAAGCACATGGTACAGGTACAGGTGTATTGTTTTGTCCGTAGTATTTGTTTTGGGAATAACAAGAATGATGCCACATGGTAAGGACGTTGAATTAAGATGAAGACGAACCACGGTACATGAGATGTTTAATTAACAATATGAGACCTGGAGGACAAGTTCTGAGAATAAAACTCCTGCATCGCATTAGGTGTATGTTTAATTTGAATATATATATATGCAGGTATATATATATATATATTGCAAAAAGACATGTACATAAAAACAAACAGTTAATGTTTTATTATATGTGAAAAAAGTTGTTCAGTGGAAAGCTGGCCACATTATGATCGGAATAATTTAGAATGTCTGAATTTGGAAGTGCTGTCTTATTAAAGGCCATCAAGGGGGTACTTTAGAATTCCATGTTTGCTTTGATGAGTTAACTCAAAAGAAATCTAGATCACATTTTCAAATGACAATAGCGATACATCATAAATTATATTTAACGAATAACTTGTCCGATATTGGAATAAAACACAATAGGGTGTCAGGCAAGAGCAATACCCAAACAAACGATGAGAAATCAGGGCAAGTGTAGAGCAAAGCTTGGTTGACAAACTTTGACCGCTAAATTATGCATTGTCACATATGGGAGGATCGAATCTTGGTCACGCTGAGGTTGAAATGGTTAATTATCAGCCTGGAGGGGAGTCTGCCTGACTGAATGTGTGAGAACAGACAGAGGCAGTTTCTTAAGAGGCAACAACAATACATTAAGGCTGACCTTCCGGGTTATTTTCAATTGATTTCATGCTAACAGCAGTTCGATCTTACAGACTGAAACTTGGTTACAACTGTTCTAAAGCCGCTGATAACAATTCTATCTTGTACTTGATTCACGTACTTAAGGAGCGGTACCGCCGCTCCTTCCTGCCGACTGCTGTCAGGCTATTAAATAGACAGACCTGACCTGAAAACCTGGACTCACCCCCACTCACCCATTCTGAATATGCTTAGATTGATATTTTATAATTTATATATACTTATATACTTTTTGTTCTTCTACTTCTCACTTTCATAATTTTTGCTGCTGTAAATTGGAAATGTCTCCATTGTGAGACAAATAAAATTTTCTTATCTTATCTCAATGCATTGCTGAGCTTTTAAAAGCCTGTCAGCCAACAAAAGATGAGACAAAAGAAATGCCAAAGGCAGAGAGCCCACAAACATGTGATCCAGCCTCAGATTTGTTCTGATTTTAAAATAGATTTTCAGCAATTCCAAGTTCAAGCTGCCATCCTCTTAATCTTTACCGACTATTTTGGCTTTTTTTTTTCTTCCAAATAACATAAATGCAATCTTCACTATACAACAAGTAAACTCGTGTTAATAGTAAAATGCGGACACAATAAAAAGTCTTACCTCGACAAATTTAGAGCTGGCAAGGCTACAGATGCCCCACTCCCACGTGTTAAATGTGAAGGTACAATTGTGAGTTTGTGGAATGTAGTGTGCAGGGTTCCTGATGGGCTGATAGCGCCACGATTAAAGCTCTCAGCAGGAACTCAGCCATTGTTAGGGTTCACAACAAGTTCTACTTTAATCACAAAGGAGGATTCTTGTGACGTAAATTGTTTACTGTCAAACTTAGCTGGTAGCACACGTGTGTGACGTTATGCATGCTGTGATCATGACGTTTGAAACACTGATGAAAGGAGACTTTGATTGTCTGCTCTAAGCGCGACAGACAACAAGGCGTAGGTCGGAAAAGCTGACACGATTTTATTGTTGACGATGTTTCATCCAGTGTGTTCTGTTGAATTCATGTTTTTTAACGTTAAATGTTCGGTAAAGCGCTTTGTTACAGCTGCAGTTGTTGTGAAAGCGCTATATAAATAAAGTGGTATTGTGTGTGTGTGTATATATATATATTGTGTGTGTGTATAAATCTATATCGATATCGATATCTATCTATCTATCTATATCTATATATGTATATACAGATATCGTGATCATAGATAAAGGGCAGAGGAAAGCCGTTGTAGTGGATGTAGCGGTCCCAAGTGATGGAAACATCAGAAAGAAGGAACACGAGAAACTCGAGAAATACCAAGGGCTCAGAGAGGAGCTGGAGAGAGCCTGGAAGGTAAAGGTGACAGTCGTGCTTGTGGTGGTCGGAGCACTATATATCTATATATGTATATATAGATATAGATACAGTAGATAGATATAGATAGATAGATATACAGTATATAGATATATATACATATATATATATATATATGTGTGTGTGTGTGTGTGTGTGTGTGTGTGTGTGTGTGTGTGTGTGTGTGTGTGTGTGTGTGTGTGTGTAACCATCCATCCCAAATCCAGCACCCTGAGATTGTACGCAAGCCGAAAGGAAGGAGGCCAGGGACTAGTGAGTGTGAGAGCCACTGTCCAGGATGAAACATCCAAGCTCCATGAATACATCAAGGAGAAGGCTCCAACGGATGACGTACTCAGAGAATGTCTCAGACAATGGGGAACAGAGGATGAGGCGCTGGAAGAGAGACCATCATGGGAGGACAAGCCCCTACACGGGATGTACCACCGGACCATAACTGAAGTGGCTGATCTCAAGAAGTCCTAGCAGTGGCTAGAGAGGGCTGGGCTGAAGGACAGCACAGAGGCACTCATCCTGGCTGCTTAGGAGCAGGCCCTGAGCACCAGAGCCATTGAGGCCCAGATATACCACACCAGACAAGACCCAAGGTGTAGGTTGTGCAAAGAGGCACCTGAGACGATCCAACACATAACTGCAGGGTGTAAGATGCTGGCAGGGAAAGCCTACATGGAACGCCATAACCAGGTGGCTGGCATAGTCTACCGAAGCATCTGTGCGGAGTATGGACTGGAAACCCCAAGGTCAAAATGGGAAACACCTCCGAAGGTGGTGGAGAATGACAGAGCGAAGATCCTGTGGGACTTCCAGATCCAGACTGACAAGATGGTAATGGCGAACCAACCAGATATCGTGATCATAGATAAAGGGCAGAGGAAAGCCGTTGTAGTGGATGTAGCGGTCCCAAGTGATGGAAACATCAGAAAGAAGGAACACGAGAAACTCGAGAAATACCAAGGGCTCAGAGAGGAGCTGGAGAGAGCCTGGAAGGTAAAGGTGACAGTCGTGCTTGTGGTGGTCGGAGCACTCGGGGCAGTGACCCCCAAATTAGATGAGTGGTTGCAACAGATCCCGGGAACAACATCGGACATCTCAGTGCAGAAATGTGCAGTGCTGGGAACAGCAAGGATACTGCGCAGAACCCTCAAGCTTCCTGGCCTCTGGTAGAGGACCCGAGCTGAATGAGGGACGGACACCACCCAAGGGGTGAGACGAGGATTTTTTGTGTGTGTGTGTGTGTGTGCGTGCGTGCGTGTGTGTGGAGAAAGAAAAATACAGTCGATGTGTGTTACCATCTTAAAGCAGCTGTACAATTTTTAACAGTCAACCGATCTAGAAAGAACTACTGAGGGAACACCAGGATGTTGCAGGCAGTAAAAATAATTCCAAAACGTTATCAGTTACTGGCATCTGAACCGCAAGTATGAAAAGTATTCCAAGTGCAATGGGGTGTTTCTAGGGCTCGTGGTGAAAGTACACTGTGTCTCAAATGCGGAAGGAAATCCCTGAAAAGTGTTGAAACAGTCTTTCACGAAGGAAGTGGCTGCTGAATTTCGGCGTGGTGTATTGCCCTTAAGGGTGCAAAAGTTGAACTCGTGACTATGTGATTTCAAGTAGCATGTTTCACATGGCCTTCATGGCAGAATCGTATAAGGCACGAAAAATACTTTGCAACCCCATGTTGCTGTCAAAGTGCTAAATGCCAAAATGTGATACCTTGACAATGGGATGGCCACTTGATGCCGCTTTGACAGCTCCTCTACTGCCCTCGGTCTCATAGTGTGCTCGGTGGTGCGCCTTGGGTTGCACCTCGATCTTCAGTTCGTACTGGCCGAACTGACTTGGCAGCGGCCAGTCTAGGGGAGGAAGTGAGGAGGTCCTGTGGAGAGGAGACCGCATAGACACAAACACAATTCACTCCAACTAAAAGAGTACTAGGTCATGAGAAGATGTTCCCCAAGGAAGGAATAAAAATTCTAAAGCACCAAATTTGTGTTCTGTTCGTTAGCAGGCTACTTAAATTAAATAACACTATCATAATAAACAAACACCGAAGCACATACAATCGTAAAGTGGAAGAGTTTTGGTGAAAAACTCTTCCACTTTAAAAATAAAAACAGTGATTTGATTTTTGTCTTTTTGTATTTGTCAAGAAGGTACAGAAGAAGTAAAGTGCGACGATCACCATCGAACAAAGAAGGGATTCTAACAATGCAACATCAATTGTGTTGACTAAATTTGACAGATAACAAAGGAAGCAAAAGTTTAATTCAATGTCCATTAATGGCAAAGTTATTTTAAACATGAATAGTTGACCAAAATATTTTAGCTATTAAACATGGTTATATTGCATATGAATGTTTCTAAGAGTCACGGGCTGCTATCAATCAAAAGCTGGGTCGAGGAACGTGTCTGTCAAAGTGTTTGCTGTGCAAATTGCACTTCACGTGTTGTGTGCCACACTGGCTGCATTCCTGAGCTTGTCCTCCCCCCCCACACCCGTTTTTAAAAATAAAAATCGGTGTAGTGACAACCATATTTGAACAGCTGCACTTGAAAAAACATGGCCTTCTCAACTGGGGAACTCTCCCTGGTCAAGTGAATTCAATCATTTTAGCTCCAATTTTGCAATCACAGCCATGAATCAATATCAATTCAGCCATCAAACCAAGGGATTCGTGACATAATTCTTTGTACTTGCATTTAATATGATGAGCCAAACGCACTGCAATTAACACATCAGTACTCTTAGCACATCCTGTATTCTTTCAGCATTTTGTCTGAAAGTATAAAGCACAATTAGAGACGAATGAGGCCTGGTGCAAAAAGTAAGGTAAAGGAGGGAATGTGGTGAAATCTAAATATAGCATGAAAGACCATGTGGTGTTCCGGGTGATGAATGGGTCAGATAAACAGCAGACTATGCCCAGGAGGACCATTACCTGACCGCAACATCTCTAGCAAAAAGTATCTTCTCTTTGTCCTTTTTTTTTTTTTTTTGCACATTGCGTGTTACCGATGTAATGACTGTTTGTTAATCTGTTTTCTTGACAGGAGCCATTACATAACCACCTGATCAAGTGTGACCCGTTAGGCTGCCGCGGTAACAGAAGTAGAAAAGTCCAGCTGAAACATGAATAGAGACAGACGGGCGGCCTTTAAATGATCTCATCATCAGCTTTCTCTAATGTCCAATTCCTCAAATCGATCACACAACTCTCATCGTCCGACATGCAGGTTTACACGACTCAATGAAATGTGTCAATTCAGTCAAAATGCTTGACAAAAATAGGTAATCAAGTTCACAAAGCACAACATTCGCTCAGTTTATCTGTGTTGTGTTTTGTTCAATTTCTAGATTCTAAGGTTGAATGGCTATATTTGTCCCAATTCAGGGACTGCAAACTTTCAGGGTTCACAATGTCATGATGGTCACAAAGGCTGGTCCAATTCGAAGGCTCCCTCAGATGCAGTCTTCTTTTTGCATTTATTTCTTCTACAGTACTGTATATCCTGTATATATAGTCTTGGAAAATTCTGAAATATGGCTGCGCAAATATTCTGTTTCTACTCATTTGAAGGTCGTTGAATGTAAAATGAATGAAACCTCAAGCACAAGAGCGTTTTGTGATCACACAGAAACTGTTCTTGAGAATATTGTATGCGCCCAAAGTGTGACCTAACTTGGTTCAAATAAATACCGTATTTTCTGCACTAAAACAAGCACCTAGAAGCCTTCCATTTTCTTAAGAGTTCACAGGGCGCCTTAAAAATCCGATGCGCCTTCTCTATGGTCATTACGGTAATATTTCGACCCCAAAATGGCTCCTTGCTCGAGACATGCTGACAACGCAGAGTTCAAACTTAAGTCGATCGGTTACGCAGTTGAACACGGAAATAGAGCAGCGGCAAGAGAGTTCAACGTTAACGAGTCAATGTTATAACTTGCTGTTGGTTAAGTGAACTGTGTCGCTGCTTTATTCAATACGTTTTACTGACATCTGATCGTTCTGTTGGTGTTTCCTTGAGCGTAGCATAGTGGACGCATTGTAGATTGCGTCTTATAATGCGGTGCGCCCAATGTATGAAAAAAAATTACAGAATAGGCCATTCATTGAAGGTGTGCCTCATAATCCAGTCCGCCTTTTAGTGTGGAAAATACGGTAACCGGTCGCTTCAATGAAACTGACGCTTTACAACGTACACAAGAACAGTGTGCATTCCTCCAAAATGAGTTCCACTACCAGTTATTTTGAATGGTATATTTCCTATATCTTAAATCAATGCAAACAATTTGATTATTTTATGCATATATCATTATTGAATCAACTGATATGAAGTACTTACATCGTGACACATGTTTTTCAGTGCCATTAATGTATACCGGTACCAAAAAAACAAATTACTGCATCAGTTAACTGACGTTAATGTGTCGAAAATGGCAAGGTTGAGCAAGGGGATGTGTTATGTCTATGCACATGTTTACATCAGTCTATGTACACAACTGTATGGGTAGGTGTTGTTGACCTTGTTACCAAATACACCCTCTGCTGATTTATAGCACTATACGGGCCGCTGCATGCCTGGGAGCCCTTCCCGTGGTGAACGGTCTGCAGACTTTTAGCCTAAAATAATACATGATGAACTTTTCAACTTCATTTATCGCCCTTTGATGTGGATGTTATTTAGGAGACATTATAGCTCTCCTCATAGACAATCTCGTGTAACTATTTCAGATTCATACTGGTTATACACAGCTCAAAGTTCCTTTATTGAACATTGGAGCAGCGCTCCAGCCAAAGACAATCTAGTCAAACAATGTTCCCTTTGGTTTCACCGCACTTGTTATTTGTCTTTAAGATCAAAACGATCCATCTTCATGGCAGCTCAGAACAGTGCACATACTTCAGTCCTTTTATGGCCTTGACCAATTAATTGCCTTTCAAATCTCGTCAAGTAGCGATAGCATATCATAATCATAAAAGAGATAACTGTTGTCCCGTTAGGGTCTGGAATTGGAAAAACGAGTAGGAAAATTCCTTCAAATTTCTTCAAATGAAAGCATTTTGCTTTTCTGCTGACTAGAGCTGTGTATTGCAGGGTAACTCGTGTGATATGACACTTTGCATTTTGATGATACTGTATTATGCCAACAATAATGATAGGAAGTATCACAATAGTAATTGTTGTCATCGTTATAGTGGGAACCGCTCATTAGAAGGTTGGTATTCTAAATGTTACTTGAAGCAGTGCTATAGTCAATTTAATTCTTTGCACTTCACTGAATTCCTTGAAAGAAGTTGTACAACCACATATTTTGACTGAGACTTTTTCCTACTGCTGGATAATTATGTTTCATAGTATTTATTTATTTAGAATTTTATGAACAAATGGAAAAAAGCTCATGGAAAATTAATTTCATGCAATTTAAGGAAAAATGCTATATTGGGATATCTATTGGGGACCAAAATGGAAGGTCTTTTGTTTTTTTGACATTATATTAACAGCTGACCCCGCTATTCGCGGGCAACAGGAACTCGTCCGCTTGGCAAATAGTGAAAATTTGCGTATATTTGACACCAGTTGCTTTTAAGTTATATACCATGATTTTACCGGTCTTGGGAAAATATTTTCTTTCATGTGGCCCCAGGGCTAAAATGAGTTTGACACCCCTGGTCAAAGGGCTCAGCTTGTCGAACATCACATGACCAAACTCAGAAAACAAGGGGAGCAGTGATTGGTCGTTCCCTAAACCAAAGCTAATTCCCATGAGGGATGTTCTCTCTAAATAATGATCATGTACAATCAGTACTGCGCAGGGAGCTCGCAGTAAAACCTCACACAGAGCAGAGGTGTGAAATCCAGGTGCAGAAAGGCAAATGAGCTCTTTTACCTGCTAGTTAAGTCGAAGCACCTGTGGCTATAGCCAAAGTATGGCAGGGTTTTTCTTTCTGGACCTTGATTTGCCACTTTCTGCTCCAGAGGGAAGTGTTTATTTGTATTCAGTGGGTGACGTGCCACGTCCACTATTTGAGGAAGTTTTTTGTAAGACGGAGGCATTATGGTTACTTGATGCTCGATAATGCTGTGCCACATCACAATAGCAATATACTTGACTTTCTTATATATTTGAAATGCTACATTTTCACTGACTTTCTGGGAGTTACCTGAATATAGGTGTGTGTCCGGGCTTGGGTTTATTCCATGAAAAATGGGAGGGCACCGAGAGGAACTGCTCCCCAGGCCCATCCTTCTTGAGGCTCTGGAGAGCCTCTTCTGAGGGCGAGTCTAGATTAGAAAGCATATTTCCCTTGTCATCTATTCCCAACTCTGCTTTTGCCGAGGGCTGCATGGCTGTTGTGTCTTGTGAGGTCTTCCTTGTCTTGGATGGGATGTCTGCCTCAGATTGGCAGCACTGGAAAGGTGACATTCCTGTCGATGGACTTCCAGCCCACGTGTCCTCTGTCACACTTCCCCTAGGTGAAGGTCCCGGCGTGGGCGAGGGCGAATGATGTGGTGACACGGAGCCAGGATAGCATATGTCGGCACTGGAGTGGCGCCTCTTCCCGCAGGGTGAGGTGGGACGCGAGGAGGGCCGAGAAGGTGGCCGTGGGCTAAGCCAGTTCTCATCAGTGACACTGGTGCGCGGCGAGTGGCAGGGGGACTGTCGAGGCGACAGCGTGACGGAGTGGGAGTGCTGGACGAAGGAGGGGTGAGGGTGCTGCCACTGCGGCTGTTCCTCCAGATTGCCGACGCCCGTTTGTGGGGAGGCGCACCCCGGCGACGTAAGCGGCGAGCCCAGGGTGAAGCGAGCGGCGGCTTCATTGAGCTCAGCCTCGACATCGTCATAGACATGGGAAAATGATTCGCAGGAGGAAGCGTCCGAAAACCAGCTCCTGGATGATAGGCTGCTGCCTGGGCTCGGACTGAGGGAGGAGTCCCGGTACGAGTGGTCGAGAGGCAAATACAGGTGGTCTCTGGATAGAGGCCTCTCACTGTGGTACTCCCTATCGGGGCCATTTGGCCTCAGAGCTTGTTGATTGGCATCCATTTCCTGCTGGCAGCTCGGGGAGATGGAGGTAATCTGAATACTGGGGCACTCGAAGGCCTTTGGTGCCTCCACTGGGGCAGAATGGAGTAAGGGGGAGGTGCCATACTTCGAGTCCTGTGCCTCATAAGTCAGGTGCATGGGTCCTTGTTTATGTGACTGAAGGCGAGGTGAAGTGCTGATGAGCGGGGAGTGCGACTGCATGCCATGTCGGGGGAGGCTGATTGACTGGTGGTTCGTGACCACTGATGGGGGCTGCCCCACATTTAGAATGTAGAACGATGTGTTGTCATCTGGCTCCAGATCTAAGGGGAAAAAACATAGGAGAAGAGAATGAAACAAATACTTTCATTTGTGTGTCTCCTTTTTAATGGGGCTTTGCCTCACTAGGGTTGCGGGTGAGGTTGAGCCTATCCCAGCTGATTTTGTGCAATACTTGAAGTACACTCTGGACTGGTCGCCTTTAAGTGCAGGGCAGAAATAGACAAATACCATTCACACCACATCGATAGACAACAGAGTTGTTGTTTTTTTTAATTAACCTGAAATGCTTGTTTTGGGAATGTGGGAAGAAGCTAGAGTAGTAAGAGAAATCTACATTTTGCTTCTTCTTTGGCTTATTGCTTTTTGTAATTCACATATTCAAGAAGAAGGACTTGCTTATGTTTGGTCGCTGTGTGAAATAAATACAGTGAGTGAAAACAAGTGATGATAAACCGGACAGGTGAGAAGTGGCGCGCTAAAAACTTTTCTATCATCTTCACGTTTCTCATCGCGCGTCTTATATCTGACATCTACAAAACAATGCGGCCTGTCGTCTTCCACAGCTGCGATGGCCGAGAGGGAGTTGGACTCGAAATCCAATGGGGTCTTCCCGCGCAGGTTCGAACCCTGCTCGCAGCGCTTGTGTTTGTTGCAGGCCTAAGTGTTCTTTGAAAACCCAAACCTGTCCTACTAGTGCTCCATAAATCACCCATGAACAAAGCATTATAATTATGACACGGAATACTGTATAATTATTCTTTTTCATGCTTATATTGTGAATTACCGCTTTTTTATGTGTGAGGGTTAATGGTGATGCACTTAATTGAACCCATGCATAGCTATTACTGTTTAAAAAAAAAGTCACCTCTAGAATTATTAAACGCTTTATGCTGGTAATTGACAAGAATTTGACCCAGGAATGGGTTCATTTTTTATTTAATGACTTACGATGAGGAAAATTACCTCCAAATGCCAATAAATTGGCAGAATGGATTAGGATCTCCTGGCACTGTTGTTTTTCGAAAAGTAACTCACACCTCCTTCACTTTTCTACGTACAATATCAGTCAGAGAATGATTCCATTCGTAAGTCCAGTTTCAGGAAAGTAATTGGAGACGGTTACCATGTAAAGTGTGCCATACAGGCATTGTTTCAAGAGGGATAACTGTTGAACAACACTACTCAGGAAACAAATTCACACTGGTACGTGCCGTCAGCTGTCATCACACTGCACTGGCAGGCTATTTATACCCAAAGTCATTCAGCACAGGCAGCATGTACACAAATATTCACACACGCACACACACACATACACGCACACACACACACATGCACACACATGCACGCACACTAAAACAAATAGACAAGAACACATTGTCCACATTGGCTCCACTGAGTTAGTGGATATTGATAAACGTCCACTGGATGCACTCCGCAGCAGTGTTACCACTGCCCCTGTTGCAAAATGACTCACGTCAAATGTTGTGCCACCTCGTCCAAACAATAACACGAGATAATCGGAGGTTCTTTCCTACGAATTTAGTCGTCAATGTTATCCTGTAGATAGGAGAAACGGAACGTGAAAAAGCAGGCCCGAAAGACACCCGAGGCATTTGTAAATTTGAAGTACTCTACTTTAAGTTGCAGTTGATAAATGCAGATACACACCAGTCCTGTAGCCGGTGGTATGTTTGACTACTGCCAAGCAAGTGAAGAAGGAATCATGTCTGTCGACCTTCATGGATCTGAGTATGATAAAATAGAAAGGCACTCATTCGAACGTCGACCTGCACCAGCTCGCTGAACCGTTTAGTTTGTGCTTGTCTGTATGTTGGTGGGCAACTTCTGGGTTCATGAAGTATGATATAGGACAACCGGGTCAGACTATATTTGATTCTGGGTGACAGGAATGATTCGATCATAGCTCAGTAGGAAAGCTACCATTTTCAATGAAGTGATTAATAAACTGCTCTGTCCACATTTTTACTTCACTCCAAGAATGTCTTCCTTGACACAAGCACATGTACAGATATACGTTATGTGGGGACTGACTGTGTAGTTTTTATGTAATCTTACTAACCAACCAACCAACAAATCTTCAACAAAAGCAATACATCTGGCCTATGTGCTTTTGATCTTGGCACCGCTCATAGGAAAATCGTAATGGTTTCTTCTTTTGCTCATGACACACATCTAGATGTTTATGTGGAAAATCAGTCACATCGTTTTTCCAGTTACACTGCTAACAAACAACATACAGGTGAAAACATAGCTTTGTGACTGACAGGTAGTTACGGGTGGACCACATTCATTTACCTATGAAATGAATGCAGACCACAGCTTATTAAATGCATGTGTAACACTCACAAAGTATTGTGAAATGATTGCACAATACTTCCCTAAATTCCAGAGAATTAAAAATTATGTTCTGTATGAAAGAGCAAAAATGAAACGTCGGATTGTGTTGTAACTTTGAGGTGGACTTCCAACAGTCTCTTAGTTTGTAACCGCCATGGCCGATCAAAGAAGATATTGGGGCTAAAGGATCGAGAGGGAGACTGCCACCCCCCACCCCCTTCCCGCCCTCCCTTCCTAACAACGGCAACAGCAGAAGCCGCAGAAAGCTTTATATTTAGAGCTGCTCAGCTTCACAGTGGGCCAGCCTGCCTGTCACAAGACCGAGCATTGGCTCCTCTGACAGCATCTGACTGACAGACAACATACAGGCAGTACGTAGACACACACACACACACACACACACACACACACACACACACACACACACACACACACACACACACACACACACACACACACACACACATAACTGAGGCAAGCGGAAGACACTGTGTGGAAAAGAAAAAGCACAAATTTCACAATGGCATGGCATCATGAGACAGGAGAGATTACGTGAAGGAAACTAAGCAAAACAAAGTGCAAGACAATGTATATAACTACCGGAACCTACAGTGAGTTTATAAAATACAGGTCTGTTAAAGTCTGAAACTAGATCTATCTCAATGATTTTTCAAAATCATACTTTAATTGTGATTTGTGATTTGAGTTTCAAGTCTAGTCATGAGTACTTTTGGAAATAATCTGATCACTCATAGTCAGATGATACCGTGGACAGGTTATAATAACTCTCGTTCTGTCGGTGTGCAGCCAGGCCAGTGAAAAGGATAATTTGCCAAAACCATGCTATAGGAAAGTCTGAAAGCACATCTGTGTTGGCTTGGTGGTAAAAATGAGAGCAGTCACCTTTTAGCACTGTAGTCAAATGGAAGATAACGAAATCCTTCGCGGTTTCATACAACCGTTCTGTGCCATACCCTCTAAAATTACTAATTCAAATTCAACTTTCTATAAATTGCCATGAATCTGTTTCTCTCTTTTCACGATCGCGTTACACTTGCGAATACGCCGTCAAAGTCAAATGTCATCAGGTCCATCTCTTTTCTACTCAGACACCATTTCAGTCAGCGAAGGGCAGTGTTGGAAAGCGGAGGGTCATACAGTTGACGGCCATGCTACCTGGTCCCAGATAATTTTAGCCTGTGACCTAAAACCTCCAGAGTGGGGAAAGGAGCGGGTGACGGGAATCCCCCTGTCAAAGCCCATTCACCTTAAGAGAGTAGGTCACAGAGAAGACATGGGAAGAATTGAGGTTCCAGTTTTTTATCAATGGCTTAGGATGTAAATCCCTCCTGTGCAGTTCTTGAAAATCCAGTGCGTCACACACTCCTCAAGTGTCCATACATCACAGGCAATCCGTTTAAATAAAGATCTCTAAGAGGCTTTGCTGTACCTCCGTTATTAATAGCGTAACCACGGCATTTCATTGAAGCGCAATGTTTGTGACATACCCCAAAAGTGACCGTAACTACGGGAAAACCTTGTTGGTGACGCTGACATCCACTCGGGTTTATGGTGACAACGCTCATTAAGCCTCAGAGTGATTCGAACACACTGCTCGAGGATTCTTGCTTGGGGGTAAGGCGCAGGGAACGTGTTGCTCCCTCCTCCTCTTCCCTTTCCTCGCAAAAGTGTGTCAGGGTCCTGTGACCGGCAGTGACATACAAGCCCGCATTCTGAGAAAGTCCAGTTAACAACAGAGATGGAGGGTTAGCCTCTCCCAGGGCAGATTCAGGTTAATGCTGTCGCCCTCACTTTCAGCCACTGCTAAGTGCTAAGACATACATGTTCAATTCAACCTGGAATAGTTGATAGCCAAATTCTAATTGAAGGGAAAATGTTATTTGTCGAATTAGTATTTGAAGAAATAATAATTCACACAACACTATTGGGCACACGAGCGGTGCAGTGGAGGTACTGGACACTTAATTGGAGAAATGCTGTGAGCACAAAATTATTGCCATTTCTGCACATGTGTTCATGCACCATCACTGTCTTGGATTACGCATTTGCCACAAAACCATGTGGCACAGGAGCTAGAAGGTAACCTAAGACCAGGTTCCCTTTATGGTGGGCACGCAACTTGATTACAACCAGATCTGCTTACATCCCATGTACAAAAGGCTTTGTATTCCGACCAGTGGCCCTGTCTCCTCTTTCAACCTACGTCAGGAGCTGCTGGGCAACAGCTCGCATCAGAATTATGCCACTAACCGTGACTCTCGGGGATGTACTGCTCATTTGAAAATTTGACTTTCACATTATATTTATGTTCGATCATTCACAATCATCAAATAACGAATCACCTACCACGTCGTCTTTTCAGGCATTGTTTTTTTTTTTTTTTAGGTCTCGCAGGCTGGCTGGTGGCCTACTTTTCTAAAATGGGAGCTAGTGACGCACAGACATACGCGTTACAAAGGTTTGCCATCACCTGTGGCTTAAAACCGTCCTAACTGGGTTTGTGCCAAGCCTACTGGGGTTCCCTGTATCTACTGAGTCGGTATACAAATGAAAACCTCTGAAAGTCTTAATTAGTTGTTCTCTGTTCGATTATCACTTATCTTGTGTTTGCGTGTTATGTAATGTTTTATGTGCGGGTTACTTCATAAAGCCTTCCTGTGCTGTCACAGAAAATTCACGAGCCAACAGAAGCTCACCCTAAGCCAACGTTAACATACGCCGACAACAAAATTAGGCTCCTAATTAACAATCTCATGCCGGGATAACATTAAGGGATCAAGATATAGTGCCAAACAACAACCTGAACTAAATACCCACAGAGATCCCACTGAGGCACAGCTGTCTTAAAGATGCATTTATGTTTTTTTCTGAAAAAGCCTCAGAAAGCTTCTTATCAGACTTGTGCTTAATCTGATACAATCTTGTAATGTGCCACAACTAAAATACCCAGTGTCTTGACCTCTAAAAAAAGCAAGCATGTAAGATTCGCCCGTCAGGTTGGCATACACGATAAACAACATGCTTTGCTCCAAATTGGAAGAGCACTGTCATTAAACTGGACTTTTCAAAGGACGAATGTTTGGGAAGCTAGATGCTGTTTATGACGAGTAAAAGGTGGCGCATATGGTTGGAACTCGATTCACAGTTGGCGCGAAATGCCCTTTTTGTCCAGCTGTCAGAGTCCACATGGTCCACATTCCCGGTTATGACCCATGCAGCGGGGTCCACACAACCTTATGGGCTGCAGATGGAATGCGGACCATCCTCCTGTGATAATTTTACTGGTGCGGCACACAATCGAAGAGTGGCAAATGAAATTTACTCTTCCTATGGACACTTTCACATTTTCTTATCAAGGGAAACGATCCCCATATTGGCCTAATCATTGGAGACTGGCGGTAAAGATGACACGACTGGTTGGGAGACTGAAATATATCTTGAAAGGATTTCCTAAAATAATTCAGATTCAAACTGCTGTAATCCTCATGCCCCGCAGTACAAAGAGAACAGTCGGGGGGGGAAGAAACAAATGAAAGGAGATACAGGAGTTAAACAGCTTTCTCTCTGGTGTAATGCCGCCTCTGATATGTTGATACAGCCCGGCCAGCAGTAGCTTCAGTTACACTAAATTTAAACTAGACGGATGCCTCACATAGTTAGTCATGCCTCGCCCGCAAGGAAACCAACGTCGCATTCATCACAAAGAGTGCTGGGACCCCCTAAGTTCAGCAAGGTTAGGGGGCACCCACGTGGTGGTCTGCGCCCACATGTTGACCTTGCGCATAACTGTCTGACCGCCGACCTCTTTGCCTCCATTTCCATTGAGATTAGAAGGTTAAAGTCGATTTTAAAATTCATGCAGCTTCCCTTTTCTTTAAACTGTAATTGTTATTTTTATTTTATTTTTTTATCTGTACCGATTTGTTAGATTCTCAGTCATGCGCGTTATTGGTCTTACGCAAAAAGTGCACAGAAGTACTTCTTAGTCTTGAAATTTCGAGTGGAGGGAATGTGGCGAAATTCTACATTTGGGTTGGCGAGAGCGGCGGGGGAAGTAAATCTTTATAGAGGAGAGCGTTGTGGATACAGTCGAAATATCTCCGAGCGAAAGTGATGGATTAATTCAAAACGCCTGGTTGAGAAATTCTAGATTTGTGACAATGGGGATAAGTGTCAGAAAAATTAAACCATTTCGAGAGAGAGTTGGGTTAGGGTGAGGTATTTGAGCGTGGAAGAATTCCATGAGTGGTGGAGAGAGAGAGAGAGAGGCAGACAAACTTACAACTGAAGAAGTCTTACCGAAGAAGTGAAACTACCTGTCATCCAACTGTGATCGATTACAACAGTATGTGAGCATCACAAAATTCCAAATTGTCGCTACATTAACAAAAATACATTGCAGTTTAATTCATAGTTCATCCGTGGCAGGAATGGCGAACACAAATTGTCGACCTGTTGTTTACGTGCTCATGTATAGACCTCATGAGCTTGTACTTGCACGGTTTGAGTCATTGCTACCACCCCTCAACATTTTAGCCTACACACGTACAGACGCACACGCACACAGACTCACACACCTGGCTGCAAGTGTGGGAGTGCCGAGACACTCACCTGGAGATGTGGCGCACAGCATTCTTCTCCACCTCTCCTCGTTAAGCTCATGAAGTGTCCAAGCAGTAAGAAAAAAAAAAGGCTGTGGACGTGTTAGGGCGAGACAGATCCTACCGCACTGACTATGATCGGGTCACCAGAAACTGACGTCTGCCCTGTGTCACTCTCTTTTGGGAGCTCAAAATAGTTCACCATGAGAGCGATGTAATTTCAGTCATTCGGTCTTTCCCCCCCGAATGAGGAGGACTGCGAGGGAATCGGTTCAGAAGAGCCGGCGATCAATAACAGAAATCCAGGGTCTGGAGGAATCGTTCAATTCAAATGCCATCAAGTTCAATATATTTTGTTCAAGGAAATTTCTTGTGTCATGATACTGCTGCTTTGTCAGCATGCCAACTATAGTCATGTTAAAAATTCTTATTGAAATAGCATTTGACCACAGGGCACAAAGTAAAATCCTTATCAATTTACTGTGTAGCTTTCTATGTTTATGTTGGCATACCAACTGTTCACATGCTAGCATTCAACTTATCTCAGCAGGCTTTAGCCCATCACATGACTACAAGAGATTAACTCTACTTTTTGTCCATCACTGAAGGCTACCGGGCAAAGAGGAGCAATACCATAAGATGACAATATTTTATATCGCAATAATCAAAGGCTCAAAATAAGCAGTTTCTCCTCAGAGATTTTCAATTTGCACCTCAAACAAGAGTAAAACTGAGAGTCACATATTATGTCCAATAACTCATCCGTCCCAAAGAAGCTTTGCTGGGCTGAGCGTACGACACCGACATGCAGGTAGCTGCACCAGCTAGCCAAGGAGCTTCGGTTGGCTACTAATGCAGCTAAACACATTGCGGAGTCACTCCTAAGTCAGTAATCATTGCCTTAATGGTGGCAAAATATGCTCCAAAGTTAAACAGGACCAAAACCCCAAACAGAAAATGTATTACCGGTACCTTGGACTCTAAAAACAATTGGGTAAAAAAATAACCCAATTCGGATTTTTTTAAAAATGGACCAATTCAGTACCTCAATTTTACCCAACTGTCAAAAATCTGGTTCTTTTGTAGAAAGCAACCTAAAAAAAACAGAAAGTTGCGTCAAATTGACCCAAGCAGTGGATCGTTAATTTATTTTTAGTTATTTTTGACAAAAAAAGCTCAATGTCGCCATAGGGCTTCATCTGATTTACCAAATTGCTGCTGCTTTTTACTCGGATTTATGTGGGCTTTCCAAATGATACTTTGCATTTTGACAGATTTTCATTTTTTTGCAATCCTGTCATGTTGCTGATGACTGGTGCAAAAAAAAAATCATGTAACTTCTCGTTCATTCTTCTTTATTCTTCAGAATAAAACAAAGGAAAACCACAAAATCCTCTTATGTGCTCTTAACTCTTTCCCAAATAATGTGATGGAAGGTTTATTTTCATGGAAACAACTGAACTGTCAGCGCTTCCTTATTTTCATTTCAGTGTTTCTGCCATCATCCTCCAGATATTTTATTGGGGCTATACAATGAATCCTGCTGTTTTGTCTTTCCTTTCATTTTTTTTCCATATAAATGTTCCTACTTACAGCAAAGTTCTAATTAGTCTGGTTCAAGGGTGGCTCTATTCTGCCCATTCCCATGCAATTTCTGGGAAAATCCCCACCTGTAGAATTTGCCTGAGCATCTAAATAATAGCGCTGACATACTTCAATTTCCCCTCGTATGTCGTTTCCTGAGCAACAAACAACACACAAAGAGCATTATAAAGAAAAGGTAGAAAGACGTATAATTAGACAAGGAGGAGCAGGATGGAAAAAGCAAAAGCAGAGGCTTCTGGCTTTTTCTCGGATATGTTCACTATTACTCAGATTTGAATTCACATTAATGTCTCGCGTGTTTACTTATGTAAGTAGAAAAGCAGCATAACAGCTGAGACTTGAAATGATGGTTAAAGTGACATCCTGAGCAAATAAGACAAAAAAATGGAACTCAGCCACTATCAAAGGATTAACTCTCCGGTGTTTTTCTGCTTTATGTGACACGTGAAACAAGGAGCTCGGAGAAGAACTATAATATGCACCGGAAGTTACAGATTTTAACAGAAAGTTTCCAAGTACTGTACTTTTGTCGAGTGTTTGTGAGTGTTTCATGTCACGATAGGTGCAGATGATCACCAGTAGCCATGTTAGATGACTAAGCAGAAGCAGTATATTTAGAGCTGTTACTGGTTTTATTTTGATAGGTTTTGACTTCTTGTATTTTTTTTTCTCTTTGGCTTGATAGGACTCGCATTGAAGGTTTTTCTAGACAAAGGACTATAATTTCGAGATTATGCGACTGCCATCATGTTTTTGAGACCATGTCTACGTCTAATTTGACAAGAAATGGGGAGTCACGATATAGACTGCTATTTTAGTGTCTCACACTATACGCTGACTGGACTGGTTGATTTTATTTTACACAATCAGTGACGTGACCTTTCCTACCCTACTCTTACATTCGTCAGTGAAGAGTGGTTAGAATTTTGTATGTTTTTTTTCACAGATTCATAATAGATGGTAAACAATTGCTGGATGGCCTTTAATAAGGTTACTGTTACTTATATTAACATTCCCTGTACAACTAATGCATGATTTTATAAGAATTTGGACTCTGGAACTGAGTACAGTATCCCAAATAATTTATCGTTGGTCTCAATGAGAAAGGTTTTGAACCACCAACCAGCATCACAGAACACACATTGTTCAATTTTGGAAACTTAACTTTTTTTAAAAACTAGTGTAACAAAACCCTTTTTTTTTTTACTTCTGGGAGCGTAACCTCAGTATTTTGACAAGACGGAAATTCCAAATGGTGTCATGACAAGCGATGGAAGAAAAAAGCGCTTTGTAGAGACCTGTTCGAAACAAAGTAGAAGTTCACCAGCTTGTTACGAAAAAAATAAATCAAATAAAGTACCAAACAAGCCGTGACATGAGTGTTGCCTTCAGAGAAAGGAGAAAAGAGCGTGACACTCCCTCCTACCGTGATCCTGCTTTTACGCTCCGCTTATTCATTTAGACAGGATGCCCCCCCCCCCCCCCCCACACACACACTCCCACCCCAACAACCCCTCTCCCTTTTTTGGCCACGCCATCCAAACATGATTAAACTCACTATTCTAACTACAGCGCATAATTCAAAGTGGTGTATTTACCCCCTTGAGCCATTACCAGTTCTAATTCTAACCAGGGAAAAACGGATTTAAGCTTGCAGCATCCATGAATATATTCCAAAGTTTAAGAAATATAAACAGTGTCAGCATTCATTGGTTCTCCTGGTTTGGAGTCAATGACCGAACCGATAAGCATCTAAAGACAGTGTGATTGAAGAGAGTAAAAAAAATAAATAAAAGTATCGACCAGTTTATGAAAATGCTGGATTTGACTCAATCATGACTCAAATAACAGATCACACCGAATGTACAGTAAGTATGGTTAAAATGCGTTGTTTTTAAATAGCTGCAAGCATGCCTCATTTGGGAGTATTCTAGATGTACTGTGCAAAACATCCAACACCTACTCACATCCTCTTTGAAGCAACTCGGGGTTTTATTATTAAAGCTGTTTTTTTTTAATTATTATTATTATTATTTGGCTATCGACCTTGATTTATGAAGCTATAACAAAAAGATAAAAAGTGCGGCAGGCCTCTTAAAATGGTCAGGATGAAGACTATTTGTCAGGTTTTACTTTGTTCATAAAATTTGTAAAAAAAAAAAAAGTTTCTTGAGTCAAAATCATTGACACGTGACATGTCTCAATATCGCGCAAGGCATCAAAAGGACCTATTTTTTGGGCCTAATCAACATGCGTTCCACACTGCATCAAGCGCTTTTAGACAGAGACATTTATTGTTTTAAAGAAAATAAAGCGCGACTGACTTCTTTTATCAGTCGTATGGAACAAATGAATAATAAAAAGCATGATGCATGAAGTTGACTGTCTTCAGTGTGCCTCTCGATCTGCTTTTTTTAATGCTGCAGTGAGTAATTTTTTTTTTTTTAAGAATTTTTGTATGGCTTTAATTATACAGCAGTTCTTTGTACACCGTTAAGAATGTTACTTTTAAAAAATTGTTTTTAAAGGGCTGACAGTATGATAGTGACCGTTTTGACACTTAATCCAAATGTATGCGTGTCAGAAATGTTTTGGTGTCACTAAAGATATTTCAGATACAATTGAAGTATTTTTACACATGTTCCTAGCCTTCTCTGCTAACACCTTTATGCACTCCTGGAAGGATTCTTACAGAATCCTCCACAGCTAGTGTTGTCATCCATGTCTTCATAACGAGTCCCCTTGATGACCTCTTTGAGCTTGTAAAAGAGGAGAAAAACAAACAGAGCCAGGTGAGGGATGTATTGATGAAGTTGTTCCTACACAACAATGTCCTTATCTGCCAGGAACTGTTGGATGCTCAGGATACTATGAGCAGCGAAGTAGTCCTGCCACAACTTTCACTTCTCCTCACACACCAAACGAAGCAAACACAGCAGAATCGTTTTGCAGACATGCTTGTCGATCATCTGGCCCACACAAAACTCACGGTAGGGTTTACTTTGAACTACTGTATATTTTTTGTGACACCAGTCAAGGGACTTTTCTGACACACCTTGTGCTGCAGTTAAACTCACAGGGATCAGTTGACTATGGGGTCGAATAATTTCTATTTCAATTAGTAAAATTTTTCTGAAACATGGACAAATTGAACTGATTGGGACAGAACCTAACTAGACTTATCGTATACAAATGGGGAATAGCACAATTTATAGTATTTAATAATGCACTAAAACCCTGTACAGTAAGTGTAAATATTTATAAAGCCAAATTATCATTAAGTAGTAAGTAATGAGTAGTACAAGTGACAATTACATTGTGATTATTTCTGTGATTTCAGTAAACCTGTTCTTGTTTATAGCTCTATCACAGTACTGCAGTAAGATCTTAAAAGCAAAGCAAACATCACTAAACTTTTTTTTCTGGCAATAGGACTTCTACTACCAGTTAGCATGTCGGGCTAATGACAGCTGCTGTTATTCTCTGGCAGGCGGCCATAGAAAAGTGATGTGCAAACATTTGACTTTCTCAAGCACAACTAACGAGGTTAAATTTACAGAGGTTAAGTAGCGAATAGGAAGCCAAGTTTTAAAAAAAAAACGGGGGTTGAGTATGAATGGAGGAATCGGGGCACCGGGCAAGCGTACTGACCTGCGGGGCCCAACTGCTGCTGCTGTCCGTCCTCCCCGAAGATGAGTCGGAAGTCGAGCTCCTCATTACTGGGGCAGTTTGCCGTCGTCATCGGGTTTGACAGCTCGGCTCACTAGTCTCTGAAACCCCCCCACGCCGCCGCTCGACCGTCGAAACAGGTTTACGCTTTCCGAAAACGTCGCAACATTTACCGAGTGGCACGACGCCGCCGCTGAACTTCAACTTTGCTTCATTTGGCGCTTGAATCACGCAGTCAAAGTGTCCTTCGTTACTTCCACAAATCCAAAACAGTCTTCTAATTTGGCCAAAAACAACATTTAACCTCGGAAAAAAGACGCCGTGTGTGCCACTCTGTCTCCAAACTAACAAAAAGAGTTCTCTCCCGGTCGTGTTTGACTGTTCGTCGTAATGTCAGCGAACGGTCGGGTAATTTGTAGCCCAGTTTTGCTGCCTCTGCGCCGGCCTGACTTGTGTGTCTCTCTCGCCCCGTGGAGCTCCGATCCCAACTTTTACTAACCCCGCGTGACAAGGCACTTCCAGCTGTGATGTCAGCAGACACAACACACACTCACACGCGCACGCGCGCGTTCGCCCTACACAAACACGTACGCGCGCGCGCTTGTTGTTGTGTACGACTGCTATGCCAACTCTTGAAAATGGATCACACTGGTCAATACAACAGGAAATTTGAATCAGATGCCTTTAAGTGCCCCTAAATGTATTTCTGGATCGGATTAAAAAAATGTCTCAGCACATCAGGAGCTTTTTTTTTAAGTTTGATTTATAAAAGCTTGTGCAATACGACTTTACCATGCATTGTCATTTATAACGATGAAAAAAAAACACCTGTTGATGAACATAAACCTCATTCATAAGTATTACCAACTCTATTTCGCATATTATTATTCTTATTTTTATTCTTCTTATTATTATTATTATTGTTTTTATTATGAAACCCTGAAGTGCAGAGAGAAAAACGAGGACAGATTCGGCATCAGCGCAAAAATAATAATAAAAAAGTTTACTTTAATCTCCGATGAAGACAAATATTGTAAAACTTACAATTACATTTTAATTACTGTAGTTTAAAGTATCCAAAAAAATCTACTTAAAAAATATGATCTAAAATATATTGCTGTCCATTGGTAATCCTTCAGTGATGTAATTTAATTAACAACCAGCAAGTTTTGATATATTGTTCACATTTTTGCTGTTAAAACAGCCAGTGTAATTATTTTTCATCAGGGTTGGACAACTTTGTGCCCAAGGGCCACATTTGATTTTTAAAGCAGATGCACAGATGAACCAAGTCATTCCAACTAATAAGGATTAAGAAAAATAATCATTAAAAAATATAGATATTCGTCTCTGTGTGCCCTGCGATTGGCTGGCAACCGATTCAGGGTGTCCCCCGCCTACTGCCCGAAGACAGCTGGGATAGGCTCCAGCACCCCCGCGACCCTAGTGAGGATCAAGCGGTTCGGAAAATGGATGGATGGATGGATGGATATACTGTAGACAGACAGATAGATAGATAGATAGATAGATAGATAGATAGATAGATAGATAGATAGATAGATAGATAGATAGATAGATAGATAGATAGATAGATAGATAGATAGATAGATAGATAGATAGATAGATAGATAGATAGATAGATAGATAGATTGATTGATTGACTCCTTTGTAGATCTTGTGTTTGCATCATACCCATCAGTCTCTTCAAGCTCAGGTTAATCTTCACTGGGGGATCCGGCGGCCATACACGCATGCACATACTCACACAGGCAAATGCACTGTAAAGCTCTAATGAGTTGTTTCGAGGCCTTAAACATCAGCGTGTGTGTTGTTTTATGCATCACTGTGTAAATGTGAGTCATGTTTGCATTTGATCAAGAGGTCTGCGGCTATCAGATAAGCTCTGCAACAAAGCTTTAAAGCTATTTCAGGCAGTCATAAAAATATAATGATTGAAGGGTGACGTTGTAACTTTCTATAGGGTTAATTAAGGTGGTCCAGTGTTGATTTTTTTTTTAAAAAACGTAATTTTGCAGTACAAAAAAAGTATAAAGAATACTATGCGAAAGTATCAGGCCTCTACTAGTTTTGTTTTAATTTTCTTCAATCTTTTTAGAGCATTAATTTTGACACTTATATCCAATTAAAACCAATTTGCACACAACATTGTCTATGGATGGCGGATGAAAAAAGGAAGCAAATTGTGTCAATTCAGATAAAGGATGCATGGACAGAGGAATATATATTTTATGTGTTTACCAATAATGTCACAATGACACCAATGCAATCTGTTCATCTCCCTCCTGTCTGTCCATAAACATCCATAAACCAGGAAGTAGATAACAAACTCATGAATATTTGGACCAACAGACTTTTATTTATTTATTTATTTACGTTTATCAACACTTGAACCCAGGCTGTGGGGTGCGTTCTTCTGAGTGATATTCTAGTCATTATGACATTGCTAAAATAAACCACCCAATGGATTTCGACAGGACTGTACATGTTTCACTAGTTGCCTATTTTTCAGTTGAAAAATACAACATTGCATCATTTCCAAACTCTCACTTGAGGCAAAATGCATGCGTAGTAGACAGCACCCGCTTATTTATGACACCGTTGCCAGATGCATGTGGGCGTTCAGCGCACAGAAGACATCTGAAAGCATCAATATCACATTTCCTGTGGTCTTTTATTTCAATGCAAAAACATCATCATAACCGGTGCTCATGTACAGTCGATGTATGAGCTTCTTGAATTGTTCGCAAATCCTGCAAAACTCTTTGAATTATTGACACTTCCATTTGTACTTGTTGAGAGCTCATCTTATTGTAATACTTTTCATCAATACAGGTATAGTAGACTCCATCCATGTTATAAATTGTCCAATATTATTAACATGAATAATTGAAATCATGTAAGAATTGACATCCAAGCAAAAACTGTATTTTGTATTACAGTAGTATTGTACAAGCACTGTTTCTGAGTTGCATTTTCCTTTAAAATTCATACTTTTACGATATAAACGATACTTGACTAGTCTGCTTTCCTGTGAGCCACTGAAATGCTATCAAGCTATTTCCGAAAGCTGTTTCACATCTGTATTGCATTTTCTTTACCAACTGAAATATCCATACATCCATTTTCGAATCCGCTTATCCTCACGAGGATCTCGGGCGTGATGGAGCCAATCCCAGCTGTCTTTGGGCAGTAGGCGGGGGACAACCTGAACAGGTCGCCAGCCAATCACAGACCAACTCAAACATTTACAGTGTAAACAAACAAACCTACCTAAATATTTTTGCATGCCTTTCCTCTGAGTCGCTGATATTTAGCTGTACATGCAATGTTTTTGAGAATTGCTTCACATGTCCTCTCTTGCAGATGTGAAAATGGTACAGTCCGAACCAAGACTTGTTGCACAAACTGATGAAGCCTGTTCAGATGAGAGGAGAAACATCTAAGAGTACCAGACTAGTTTAGGCGCAAGTGATTCAGTGCCATGAGAATGAAATGTCCTGTATGAATGACAATATTCATCGGCATTAGTGTTGCATTTATCTATACAAACTCATGTATTCAATGTATGAATCCTGAACTAATTTAGTTCTATAAGCACTGCTTCAAAGATCTACTTTACATATATATTGGATTTTTTCAAGTCAAACTTTTACTGCATAAATAAAAAATAAAAAAAAGTTTGAATATTTTGCTTTCTAGTGGATCACCAAATTGATTTTTAATTCTAACAGCACCCTTTCTCGGAACTGCTTCACATCTGTGTGCAATGGGGTCGACTAACTACTGTCACCCGTGGAAAGCTAGTCAAACCCATGCAGGCCGAAAGGAAACATTTAATACATTATTCTTCATGTTTTGATGGGAATACAGTTTGGATTTTTAGCTTTATTTACTTTTTTAAACACTGCTGTTATTCTGAACATAACTGCACACACCCACACACACACATACATCAAATAATGAAAAAAGGATGTCTAATTTATAATATTTTTGTATCCTACTTTGTGACAATCACTTGACAGGGCTTGAACTTTCTCCTCTGCGTACACACCCTAGTCACATTTCAATTATACCTGCACCTGTTATCTTCATCTTCAGATGACCTTTAAAAGGAGAAGATAACAAAGGCAATTTGTGTGGGAGGCTGTCGATGTGGTTTGTTCTTCTTGACGAAAAACACAAGCAAGCTGCATCATTTCCCCATCTCACACAATTTTTTCGGGTGCGCTTTTGAGGCGTCACTCTCCTTTCAAGGATTTGCACTCACACACATGGTGCAGAAAAGCAAACGTAAGCACCTACGCAACAGGTGTTTGCTAAATGTCAACAAATATCAAGTTACATGCAGTGCTGTATTAGAATGTGGACCGATGCAGACTCACCGAGGCAATAAAGCACGGGGAAAATTATTTGTGGAAGACGTCTAACTCAGTGCAGAGAAGGGTTTCACTCAATCTAGAAATGTGGTCCCTCGGACCCTCACAGAATCCATACAGATGAAAAGACATATATTCCCGCAATGTTAACATATTTTTCATCAAATATGATGAAGAACACAGTAGGTGTGAATTTAAATAAATGTGAAACAACACCCCCCCCCCCCCCCCCCAAGGCCTCATGAGCTCTTTGGGAAACCCCTCCATCCCTCCATTTTCTTTGTCGCACATGCTCGGCAAGGTCAAGGGTGAGCTGCAACTTATCCCAGATGACTTTGGGTGGGAGGTGGGAGTGCATCCTTGGCTTGTCACCACTCAATCACAGGGACCACACAGGCAAACAAGGATCCACACTAACATTCACACCTAAGGACGAGTTAGAAACTTTAGTGAAACGAAACATGCATACTTTTTTTTTAATTTAGGAGGAAGTCAGAGAACCCGATGAAAACACACGCAAGCAGGGGGAGGACATGCAAACTCTAAACTATGAGGTTGGAGCCTGGATTCAAACCCCAAACCTCAGAATTGTGGGAAACATTCATACACTGTACCATCTTTTATAAAATATATCTATGTTTAATATTTGTAAATATCATCATTTATATTTTGTCAAACGCTATGAAAAAAAAAAACGTACGGGTTATTTGGAGAGAGCAAATTTCGATTCTGCTATTGAATACAGGGACATACAGTAAGACGCTATAGCTTCGCGTTTACTTTCAAAACTTAGCTTGTAGCAGACGTGTGCACATTTTCAGCATGACGTCTCTGATCCACTGGTGAAAGGACACTTTGATCCTCTCCTCTTTCATCTAGAACTGCTTCAGACAACAAAGTGTATGCAGAAATGTGGTGAAGATTGCACGACTGTCTGTGTCCTATGTGTTGTGTTGTGTTATTTTTGTTATTTTGACTTCAAAATGGCGCCGCGTGAGTGGCTGCCTTTCCAGCAGCTCCTATATTTTGTTGTTCTACTTCTTCATTTCATAACGTTGCTGCTGCGAATCGGGAATTTCTCAATTGCGAGACTAATAAACGTTTTCTTATCTTATCTTAAGTGCACTGTAGAGTTGTTGGTTTGTGCTTCCCCTTAGTGGTCAGATGGTGAAACTGTTTGACGAGCAGGCTGAAGGCCCGGAAACGGGATCATTCAAACATCAGCAGATACACCGTGTATGGCATGAGTGTGATCAAGAGTTTTCCTTGTTGGCGTCCAGATTCCAACAGCTACAACATTAATTTGCAACAGACTTGATGATACTGATAATCAATGACCGGCACTGAGTTCATTCAGCAGACCAGCTTGTGTACAATCAATTGTACAATACCCAGCAGCACATAAATGTGATGACTGAAACATGTTGATGAACACATTCAGGAGAGTAACTCCCTTTTTGGACCCCTTTCTCTGGATACAAACGGGAGATTAGTGACCCGTTATGATTTTAAATGCCCAATGGCACAGCAGCAACACTGGATTATCCCCCTTGGAATCCCAGGACAGACGCACAATAACAAACCGACTTTGATGCTTTAATTAGTCGCAAAAAAAAGTTAATAAAAGTTGACTTTAGAATGTTCTCATTACAAAACTGCAGAGTCACTGCTTGCCTGTCCACGGTTTATTGAGGATTTTTTACATTACGGTGTAAGAGTTGTTGGTTCGCTTTATTAATATTGAAAACAAACAAAACACAGCAGTGCTGGGATAGCCTATCCCAGTTGACTTTGGGTGAGAGGTGGTGTACTCCCTGGGCTGGTCGCCATTCAAACACGTATACTGTATGTAGACACGCATTGTGTGTTGTGAGTGGTTGCTGTTGTTTTATGTTGTTACCGTTTTAGTCATTTGTAGTTGAGAGAGGAACATGACTGGAGTAAAACATATCAATTAAGCAAAGAACTGCTGAATTCAAAGCAAATAGACTTTAGTTTGTGTGATTTTATGTGCTCGAAATGTTATTGTCTCACCTAAAAATCGATTTTTACAAAATTTAAAAGAATCAATTCCAACGGTTTTAGTGTTAAAACGCGACTCTTTTTTAATTACAGATACGCGATTTATAGTTAGTTTTACATTGAAAGTTAAATTATTATTTTTTTTCCTTTCTCAAATCCTTTTTTTCAGAGAACGTACGTCATGAACGTCATCAACCCGCGCCCTCCCTCTCGTCATCAACAATCGTCAAGATATCCATGGTCCTCTCGTTTAGTTTTTGGCGTTTAGGAAGCACGTTACCTTTGCTTTTTGGATTAATTAGTGAATATTCCCCGGTGGATTCACCGCCTTGTTTTATTTGGTAGGTCCATGTTTTAGTCACGCTTCTTCGTTGCAAACTTTTTAGCCGCGAGCAGGGTCGAGTTGACGTTACCAGAATGTGGTCTCTGAAGGCCGGCTACACGGCACTTGCTTCTTCTAGAATTTACAGGACTAAAATAAACAGATTCTCGACCGATCTTGTTTATTTTTCGGCCTGCACGGCCTCTCCGGAAGAGATCCCTGTCATTCGCGTCCCTTGCTCCATACAGAATCGCTTTGAGAATGTGAAGCAAACCCGGAGTAGGAACAACATCAACACCAGCAAAGCTGGTAAGCTTCTCATACAGAGCAGAAACGCTAGTTTGAACCAGTCTGTAGGATACACGCACGCTAAGTTTGACGAGCCTCTACTCTGCTCCAAAGGATGGAAGCATAAAAAGTCATTCGGGGATTATTTCACCGTCAACAACATCAAATCTGTGGCGCCTTTTGTGTCTCTAAGCGGTCAGGAGGAGGATATTAAAAAGACAGTGAAGACCTTCCATAAACTGCACATCTCCAGTGAGCTGGTGGAGACTTTGGAACGCTTAAACATCACTCATCCCACCACCGTGCAGCTACAGACAATCCCCAAGGTGATGAGGGGTCACAACATCCTGTGTGCAGGGGAGACAGGAAGTGGGAAGACGCTGAGTTATCTGCTGCCAATTGTGCACAAGTTGCACCTGGATGAAGAGATTTATGAGGAGGGGTCTCGTAAAATCCACACTGTGGTTGTGGTTCCCTCCAGGGAGCTGGCTGAACAGGTGGCGTCTGTGTCCAGGAGCCTGTGTGCCCCATTGGGCAAGGTGACGAGGACGGTAGGAGGCGGGCGGGGCGTGGGCCACATCAAGGGGGTCTTCAAGCAAGGGATTCCTGACATTTTAGTAGCCACTCCTGGCGCTCTTGTCAAAGCCCTGCGGAGACGTTGCTTGGACTTAAGCCATCTTCGCTTCCTGGTCGTGGATGAAGCGGACACTATGTTTGACCCGAGCTTTGCCGACATGCTGGAGGACATTTTGCGGCACACCGAAGTCGCCCGCAACCCGGGCGAGACACAAGGCCCCGCACGTAAGGCCCAACTGCTGGTGGTGGGGGCCACCTTCCCTGGCGGGGTCGGCGATGTCCTCAGCCGGGTGACTGATCTCGGCAACATGGTTGTTATCAAGAGCAAGATGCTGCACTTCCTCATGCCGCACGTGAAGCAGACCTTCCTCAAGGTGAGAGGGCAGGATAAAGTCCTTGAGCTCAACCATTATCTGAAACGGCTCCAGCAGGAACATGGAGCATCTGGAGGGAACGCCGTCCTTGTGTTCTGCAACAAGGCCTCCACCGTCAACTGGCTGGGGTATGTCATTGAAAATCTGATCTATTATAGTACGACTTATTTCACTGGTTTTCCTTAGCCTTCGATAGTGAACCACTGGAAAGATGCAATTGGCTGAATTAGAACTGGAATTACTAACCACTGTGCTCTGGCACATTAGTGTGCCATGAAAGATTGAATGTGCTGCGGAAAATCCGATGTAATTGATTTGATAGTATCGTGGACCATAGAGGATGAAATCCCTGAATTATATATAAATACTGTGCAGGTTATTTTATCTTTGAAGATTTATTTCAGGTATTCTTGATCTCAGGGTGAGTCTTTTTATTTTCCACAACAGGTACTCCCTGGACGAGATGGGGGTGCCACATGCTCGCCTCCAAGGAGAGATGCCGGCTGTGGTTCGTGCGGGCATCTTCCACCGTTTCCAGAAAGGCACGACCGAAGTTCTCCTCTGCACCGACGTCGCATCGCGAGGCCTGGATACGTCCCGTGTCCGCCTGGTGGTCAACTATGACTTCCCGGAGTCGCACACGGACTACATCCACAGGGCGGGTCGGGTGGGAAGGGCCGGGGGGTGTGACGGTGGCCAGGTACTAAGCTTCGTCACACACCCATGGGAGGTGGACCTTGTGCAGAAGATCGAGATGGCGGCACGGAGGAGAACTAGTTTGCCTGGTATGGAGTCTGAGATACGCGAGCCAAAACCTGTCGTAAATGAGACAGAAGAGTTGAGGTGATGGACATAACTCTTGGAAAAACCAAACCATACTCTCTTAATAATGCAATAAATGTCCACCTAACTATTTTCCATTACGTTCGTTAATTTATGAGGGTGAAAAATCCCCAAATAAATGTTTCTTCCCTGAGGATGAAGCCGCACTGTGTGTACTTAACCACTAGATGGTAGCATTTGTCTGACTTCCGATTGCTCACTGGACAAAAAAAAGATTAGGTCAAAGAACATCCTCGTTTTTTTGTTTTTTAATAAAAGTAGCGACTCTGCCAGGGTCATTATTTAATGCTTATTTTTGTTGTGCATTGCAGTGGTTTCTACATTCTTGCTTGAGAATCACTTCTCATGCTGCTAATTATACACGTCTCCATTTTCAATGGGCACAGGCCCGAACCTGAAACCTTGACTTGATGTGGTGCGTGCGCACTCCCCAAGAAGCCTTAGATTGAAGGGAATTTTTTAAATCTCTTTTTTTTTCCTGACTTTTGCTGTGGGTAGCTTGATGAAAGGTAACGTGGCGGCTGACCAAGTTAAACTTTTTCTGGCCTCCTTTTACGTGGAATGTTACCACACAGATTATGGATTACGCGCAGTTGACGGGAATGAATCCAAATCTAAATCTTTTCCCGGAGACGTCTCGCTCCCACAGATCACATTTTGGGGTGGAGGGTGGGATGCTGCTGGTGGGAAATGTGGAGATTACGGTAGCAGACAGATGTGTCAACATGGCGATTCCATCAGAATGTTTGGAATTTTACTGGGATTTTCACACAACTGTTCCCTTCCATCTATTAACTGCATGACTAGGGGGTATTCTTTGCTACTTTTTTCCCCCTCTAACTGAAACCGAAACCAAATGAAGTACTACATACAAACATCTCCATCAAGAACTTGTCCACTGGCTAATCAATCACTTCAACTTTGTTTATATAGCACGTTATAATAGAAATAAAATGCATCTGAAAGCGCTTTACAAGATTTAGAACAGTTTTTGATTAAAAATAATTTGTTATAAATTATTTCTATGCAAATATCGATGTATTCTTTTAAATATAAATTCATTTTTACGTTGTCAATAATTATGTAATTATTGGAAACAATTATTGCAGTTTATCAACTATCACAAATACATTTCACTATTAATTACTTCAGCCAAACCTTCAGCAAAACCTTATCGACTAATAACCACTCAAATAATTTTGGGGGAAACCAATTATTATAAGAGCAAGCTATTAAAATGTTATTTCATTTTTTGCTTCATATAAACGTGTCTTTCAGTGCATATAATTTATATTTTAATGTTGATTAAATCATGCAGAAATGCGTGAAAGACATTTGGTATATTCGATCTATTCATATAATGATTGACACGTAAATGTGTCTTCCTCAAAAATACATCTTTTCAATTATTAAAACGCAAATGTTATAATTAACTTGTGCAACAAATATTTCACGAACATTTTAAATTTAAATATAAAAATATAAAGTTATTATTTCAGATCGCTTTCAGTATTTTTAAATGAATAATTACATTTGAACAATTATTTGAACGATTATTGTAAATTGAATTGCAAATCTATTAAAAATTATTTCATTGAAAATTGCAATTCATGGATGTTATATATATTATATATATATATATTAACCACGTCATTTATTTAATATAGAATTGATATATTGTTCTCATTTCCCCCGCTGACAGTGTGTGGGAGTGGCTGATTGGACTACAATGCGTGGTCCATTTAAAGTGACGTATTTCCTTTTGTGCCCCCACTGGAGGATCTGCTCCCCCTCCCATTTTACGCGCAAGCACTCACGCGCATTACACACTCTGTCCCTACATGAACACACACCATTCCGGCCACTTGGAAATTTCCCATCACACCGCACAGGATATTATTTTGCCGCTAAATCAGCGGAACTCTCCGCCAAGGTGCGCCCTGCGATGCGCCAGTGGAGCGTCTGAAGGTAGGTTGCTTTTTTTTTAAATGTATTTTGTTGTTGCAACATTGTAATCCGATTACCTCGGTGCACATCTCTCCTGCGGCACACGCCGAAAAGCCGCTTGACCTTCTCGAGCTATCGGCGCTTATTGAACGGAGAAGAACCAGCGCCGCGTGTGCGTGGTTGCTGCTGTGTTGCGTGCGTGTGCATCGACCGGTGAAGTTGTGTCCCCCCAACACGCTGAGATGCTTCGTTGAATCGACGCGCAACTTGTGGAGTCTTGATACCCACGAGCCGGTCCCTCCGGCGGCTTCACCGGTACGGGCTGCTGTAGAATGCCCGCCGAAGAGGCGTCTCTGGCGGCTTTTGTTTGGAGAGTTGTCCGAAGGAGTGGGTGGCGTGGGAGGGTGTTGGGGCAAATTCGAATGCGCGGCTTCTCGCCATGTTAATGTACGGGTTCGAAGCATGACTGAATGGATTGTTTGCAACTTTGTTTTATGACCCCGCCCCTGGCCTATGCAATCACCACCCCCAATGAATCGTGTTGCATCCTCCTCACTTCATTGTATTGCTTCCTCATATCTTCGATAGAGGCTGTCTGTTGCATGCTATCGGTGCCCTATGAGGGCGAGTGGCGTGTACATGCGTGGAATCAGCCTGCAGCCTCTCCATGCACGTTTGATTCCATGGCTCCACTGCCACACCCCTTCCCGTAGAGCAGCCTGCTATGACTCCATCATGCTTTGTGTAGTGGTGTGTATAATCTGGTCAATATATTGTAGATCATACAATTTTATGGTGCAGGTTTTCGCAGAACAATGCTTGGGCGCTTTTCATCATGCAGGTTGAGCTGAGAAATAAGGGAGGTCAATAGAACTTCCTTTGACCTCACCTGGCTGCCTGCACGCAAGCCATCTAATTGAGGGGTCACCTGGTTCTGGCAGGCCAAATAAGTATCCGGTAGCCCTATTATAAAATGCGTACACCAGTGAGCTGCATCCAACAAGTTTTTTTTGTTGCATCACACTTGTATTTTGAAATGACAATTTTGAAAATAACTTGTAAACGGTCATCCCTCATTGTTGTCACAGTTCGCTTTATTACCGTCTCACTATATTGCAGCCTAATTTTGTTTTACTTATTCTTATTTATTTATTTGTTAAGGATACTTGGCAGCCAATGAACTTTCAGTCCCTTTCTTGAACAAACGGTAATACAAGAGAAATGTAATTAGCACATTTATGAGCTGTCGATGGTCACAATTTATGCCAAGTTACTCGAATGTGGAATGGCTAATGGTTAGCCACTTAATAGCCAGAGCTATCCTCGGCCAGCTCTACACTCTCATTGGCAGACACCGACATCACTCAACACACCAGGCAACACTCATTCAATCACAGGTGCTACAGTAATGTGAGGATGAAGACCCTAAGAGTAGATACTTGTAAATACTATGTTCAACTCATGTGCATATTTAGTATTTGTGTATCCAGTATAATGCTTTAAAATAAAATAAATGTCTGGTCACCACCTTGCGGATTTTTAGCTCTTCTTATTAATCAGTTCCAAAGAAGTTGCTTTCAGTTTGAAAAAGGTCAGTGACCGCTAATTTAATTTCTGTCTGTTCTGGAAACTCACCATGCAGTGAAAAAGGGTAATTCATGAAGGACTGACAGCATTGCTTTTGTCAAATCCAAACTATCAAAGAAAGACATGGAGTCCTGCTTAATATCAAATGTTCACAAATTGTTGGTCTAATGGGATGATTCCCAGTCATTTTTTTTAACTTTCTGCTATAATATCAATATGAAATACTAGTGCACTTGCTAAAAAAAGGTTCATCTGTTATGACTTGCGAGATTCGCAGTAATCCAGGTCATGGCAAACTATCAAGGTTGAATGGAGGCAACGGGACCCCTTTTGTTTTGGTGGGGTTTTTTTTGTTTGTTTTTATGCACGCACACACACACATTCAACATTCAACATTAAGCGTTACAGTTACAAAAAATCCTATTGCTGACCTTTTGAAGACTTGTGGTGACGAATGTGGAACGTTTCTACATTCATATATTCAACTTTGTCATCCACACAGTGGCACATTTTTGGAATGAGTGTTTTTCAAACTGCAGCTGAATAAATGTTTTTTCAGCCTTTTATAAAGCCTTGTCTGAATGTGGTCTGAAGACATGTTTCTCAGAGTGGAGAATGAATTACGTATTGCATATTGTTGTGGTGGCGCCGAATGTTTGGCCTTCAATACTTGGAACGGGATGGGAGATAAACATTTGCAAATCACTTGGACTGTTTTTGAATTTTTTTTGTCTTTATCTGTTTCCATATTACTTTTGACTTAAATGAGGAAATTGCCAGATTTGGCACAAATTGGTTATACTTGCAGAGGGCGGTGGCTCTCGAAACAGTCTAATTTCTGCAGGACAGGAAAAAGGATGTCAAGTGTATTATGATTCTTCACAGAGATGCTATTAAAACACCTGGGAAATGTGTAAAAAAAAACACAATAACAAAAAAATGCAAAATTGATTTTCAAGTTGATCGCTAATCACCTGTGTTGAAAATTTCCTTGCCGTCCTTTGTAGTTTAATGTTGGCTGTTTTAGCATACAGCTCCCTGTCCATTAACTTCAAGTGGCCTAACTATCTTGGACGTTCTTGTCGGCCAGGAACAAATGAAGAGCTTTTTCATTACCTTAGCACTGATCCATGATGGCTTTAGTGGTCGTGAGCAGTAATGTTCTTTGCCACTTAAATTTAATGTTCTCAAAGCGGGACGCTGGAACAAACACCGTTCTGCTGCGGCGTAACTGTTCACATGTTCAGTGCTGAAATCACCATGTAGACGTGAGCGTCATCGGACTGTAAAACGACCCGGTCGATTTGTTTATTGATGAGCCTCGGGTGGATGAATGGCCTCTAGTGAGCATGTGTGAAGGGGTGTGGTCTCGAACTCCTCATTAGACGTGCGTGGCTTATTTATTGATTTTTGGCCCTGCATAAAAACAGGCTTGAGGAGAAGGAAGTAAATGATCCATAGTGTTCATCACATATAACATAATGCACATGACTCTGAGAGTATTGAGCCTTACGATCACGGTGATAATAATAATAATAGTCAGTCCAATAAGAAAGGAAATGGTCCTCAGAACGGGGAAAACTGTAATATACTTTATATGGAAGCTTGTTCAAATGAGACATTTTTCTTTTTAAGAATCCAAATAAAAGGTTTCATCAGTGGTAAGCATGTCTGCCTAACACAGGCTCACAGTTTTGAGGTTTGGAAGATTTTCGAACTGAATGCCCATCAAGCACAGGCACATGTTAGCCTTATACTGTACATTTGGATGCCACTTTATAAACAGTTGTCGACTGGCGGGGGGTTGTAAGGGCCCCCCACCCAGTTGGCCCGCCCACACAATAGCCTCTGCAATTCGTTGTATTTTATTCACGAGTCTTTTGAGACATGAGCCGTCTTTGGACAATTTTAATTTTGAATAGCGAGCAAAATTTTGAGTTAGGTGTGCTAACTATGGTGGCAGCGAACTTCACATCAAGCGACAGTTGGCCAGATGGCGAACAATTATTCACAAATGAGGCCAAGTGCTTGCTTAAAAGCTGTTTATTGCTGCTCTCTGTTAAGGTTTTCTGTATAGCTACATGTAAAACGTTGAGACGTTTTGTATTTAACCAAACCACATCATTTACAAAGTTTTGCTAGCTTAATGCTAATAGATAAGATAAGATAAGATAAGAAAACCTTTATTAGCCTCGCAACGGAGAAATTCCCAATTCACAGCAGCAAAGTTATGAAAGGAAGAAGTACAACAACAAAATATAGGAGCTGCTGGAAAGGCAGCCACTCTCGCGGCACCATTTTGAAGTCAAAATAACAAAAATAACAACACAACACATAGGACACAGACAGTCGTGCAATCTTCACCAATTTTCTGCATACACTTTGTTGTCTGAAGCAGTTATAGATGATAGAGGAGAGGATCAAAGTGTCCTTTCTCCAGTGGATCAGAGACGTCATGCTGAAAATGTGCTCACATCTGCTACAAGCTAAGTTTTGAAAGCAAACGCGAAGCTGTAGCGTCCATTGACGAAAAGAGATTAGTTCACTTCTCCTATCCCATGTAATCCGCTTCAAACTCCAAGCCGCGACTCCCAGCTCCAAATCCGCATCGGCGCTCCGCGCAAACGCTCCTTTCTTCTCATCATCGGCTCCTCAAGCCTTACATCCATCCAGCCGCAGACCGTTCAACAGCACCGATCTCTCCGCTGAACAAAGCGGGGCTGTGAAAAATGCTGCCCATTACAGGCGCAAGACACAAGCGCCCCGGGACTGTCCAGCAACGACAGTCAAATGGCGCCGACATTCCTCCCAGTCAAAAACAGTGCTGGTATACCCATGCTGCCGAGAAGGCGCAAGCACAGAGTCTCCTCCTTGATGAATGTCGTGGCCAAAAAATGCTGAAAAAAGTCCACATCAGGTCCACACGACGCAACAACAAACACAAAGTGACAAAACAAACACAAAAACAACAAAAAAAGCAAGGCTCATGAGAGCACTTGCTGACGGCTGCCTACTCGGGCACCATCTTGACTTCAAAGTACAAATATACTTCAAATATACAGTCCAAATTGAGAACTAGCCTCAAATGTGCAAAAATTATGAACAACTTATATTCGAACACAAGCGCAGACACACATGCCAACGAGGTATATAGTACAACAGTACTCGGAGGAGTATATACCATATCTTGTGCAAAAAATAACTAACAGTATTGGAGCTTATATGCTATAGCCTTCCGTGTTACACCATGTATGTGTCGTATCGCCGTATATATTATACTGTACCAACTTCAGGGTGAGCAGCACAGGGCCCCTTGACTTATCACGATACACAGAATAGGAAGCCGCCGAGTAACACGTGAATTTAGACTTGAAGGCAGTGTGGATTTGTGCCTTCAGCTAGACCACGTACTGTATCTGATAGTTATTTAAAACCACTTGAAAAAAAAAAGAAGCACTTGACGTATTGTTTCAATTTGGATCATCAAAGTTGGTAAAAGGTAAAAGTAAAGACGGTGGTCCCACAGTCATCACTGTGAGATGAATGACACCTATGTTTTGCTACTTTCTGGTGTCTTCTTTATGAGCTTTCCAGAATTATTTGTCACATGATCTCTTCCAGCTGTCTGGATGTATTTATATACATAAGCACCCCTGCGCCCCCCCCTCCCAAAATATCCTTATTTGCCTCCTAAAAATTGCTCAAAATAATCATGTTGTTATTGAAATTTAATTTTGAAAGCACCCCCCATAATTAATCTAAAATACAATTTATTTGTTAATTAATTTTTTCCACTTCTGAAAAATGTTCGACTTGCCTCTGTTGAAATGAAGTGCACACGGCCAGATTTTTTTCATTACTGCACCATATGTATGCACAGTATGTGGACTGTTCGAGCTACAAGATATGAAAATGTAATCACGTGGATTTCTTCGTCCTTACTTCAACTATATCATTGCGAGTAAAAATATTTGCCCAGTTGAAGCATTTTTCTCCAAACGTGAGGCTTTTTTTTTTTTTTAAATAAATGGTGCATGCGTGAAGCCCCCCCCCCCCCCCAGCTAATTAAACCAAAGACTTGTATACAATTTTCACAATATGTCCCCTTTAAAAGTATATCCCTATTTGGGGTCTTTTTGCCAGGTTGAAGCATCACTGTGACCTGAGTTCTTCAGATATTACTTTCTATGTATTGGTTCTTCCTGCAGCCTTCAAGCTTCACAGGGAAGAAATATAATCAGGCGCCTGGTCCATGACCAGACTGCTGGCTTTCAGACTGTCTCAGGTGGCTCTCACACTTTGAATTCCGAGCACTCCTTTTTCCAAAGAAACGTCATCTTTCCCAAATGTATCCATCAAATCAAGGAGTGGCCCAACCAAAAGTTAAAACTAGAAACTCTGACTAAGTCTGCTTATTAACACCTTAAAAAAACAAAACATCAAGAATCCTAGATCAGTCCGAGCAAGACACAGACAAGCTGGTTCACATGTTCATTGTCAGTATATTAGAGTGACTATTCTAAAATTGTTTTTCTCACACACACACACACACACACACATACACCTCAGATTTTTCAGCATTTTGCTTGGTTTGAATTGAGGCTGTCTCAGCATGCATTGGGTGTGCATGTAGGACCACTCCTCAAGACCAAACAGCTAACATCATATGATCGGAGCAAATAACACAAAGTGCCCGTTGAGACCATCACCCAAAAAGGTATATGACTCGTCCCTTTTTATTTTAGCGATGAACGCGCCCGCGTCTGCTGCCTCGACAGCTGTTGGCTTGTAACTCCCAAAGTTGTGAACAAATGGTGCTCTCGTTTATTCAGCACGTTTGTTGACAAATTTCCACATTTCTATCAGTTATCGGAGTATTTTAGTGGCTATGACACCATGGTGTGTGAAACTAATCCACAGGTGGAATTCCCCTGCAGAGTCACTCGCAGCTTTCTTATGGGGAACATTGCTGGGAGTGATGGAAATGTATCCCACCCCCATTTCGCCAGTCTGTCTGCCCCCCCACAGCCTCTGGGGTGTCTGTCTATTCTTGGTGTTCCCATCAGGGTTAGATTCTTGCTGAGAATGTTTGGCGGCAAACTCTCCCTTTGAATAAGGCCACCTTTCTGGAGGATGTGTTCAGATGGTCCCAGTGTTGCCTAGTGAAATGTAGTGCGAGATCATTTAATGTGCATGGGGCCAGATTTGACGGGGAATGTTCATATTTTAGGGTTGTCCCACCCAGCGTTGTGTAACTGTCATGAGGTTGCCGAATTGACATATTTGAATGGACGGGAGAATATGCGCAACCAGAAAAGTGTGCATCTGTGCCCCTATTCTCACAGACGCAGTAGAATATGGCCCTATGTGAATAACCGATGTAAAAGGGCACGCAATGGAAACATGGGTGGGTTTCAAACAAAAGGTGCTCTGTTATGAGTTGTTGATCGGTTGTCGATACAAAGGAGTGGAAATAAGAGCTGAAATGTTGATCTCTTGCCTCAGACTCATCTTTTCATGCCAAATCAAAATGTGTTCACGTCGCTGAAACTGCTTCAATTCTTTTGCGGAGGAGTGTAGATTCCTGTGAAACGAAAGGTCATGCTAAATGGGTTTTCAATTGTATAGTGCTTTTCTACCTTTGGACCTCAAAGCACTTTTAACGCAGCATCAGAAGCAACTGGGGGGGGCCTCAGTATCTTGCTCAAGGATGATTCGACATTGTCACATTGTCTCAACTGGTGAGACAATAACTGAAGTGTGAAAAATGTGTGACCATCTCATCCAGTAGAGATGTCTCAGAATCACAAAGCAATGTTGTGCTGAGGAAACTTCCAACCAGTCAGATAACATTTTAACAGGTTGTTAAGATCATTTAGCCTGACACTTGGGTTCAGTTCAGTCCCTCGTGTTCGGCATTTCATTGGAAACTGTCCCAAAATATCCCACGAGTGCTGCCTAACTTTTCACCATGCTCCCTTTGGGGTGCGGCGGAGCCCTACACGACACTGTCCTTTTACTTGTCGACAGACTTGTGTGGAATGTCTGGAATGTCTAGCAAAAGCTCTTTGCACTGTCCGTTCTTTTTCCCATGTCAACTTTCTGATTCGAAGTTACCTACACGTAATGGGGTGTCAGTCAACCTACGAATTTGCAGGCTTTGGAGGTACTGTAAAACTGGGAATGAAAAATCTAACATTCTATACTGGTGTTTGCTTGAATCATATACTGAGGCGTACAACACATACGGTGGTACCTTTTACGTACATTCGAGTGTATTTCATTACGTGGCCAAATCAACGTTTCCCATTAAAATAACTCTAATTCCATTATTCCACTCCAGCCACCCCAAAAAAGTACAGGTTCAATTACTAAAAGCTTGGACAGGATGAGTCGTAACAATGATAGTGCCTTTTAAGGGGTGCAAAGTAGTAAGCGATGACAGCAGCATGGTCATGTTTTTTTTTTTTTTTTGCAAGTTTCGGGATATGCATTTTTGTTACTGCAGCTATTTGCTGGTGTTCTCATTTTGTACATCGGCAAGTGTGCCTCTACTTTTTTCCCACTTGACTTGAGTGCTGGCTTGTAACTCAAATGTTGAAAAAATAATAATTAAAGCCCCCCCCCCCAAACTTGGCTATACAGTAGTCATAATAAAAAATTTAAAAAAAACTTGTAATTGGGAACCTCGTAGTTCAATTTACCACTGCATAGGACTTACTTTGTCTTCAATAAAAGGGTGTACCTGTAATTATTTCCGAGAAAATGCATGTTCTTTTGGACTTTGATCGAGCGGGCTTTTTCGTACAGTCTGTTTGAGACACCATCAGGATTTTACATTGAGAGAAGAATTTGTTTACTCTGCTGCCTTCTCAACTTGACACATCCAAACCTCTGCTGACGGCAGGGACCAGAAATAACGCTTTAAGTGGCCATTAATGAACGACTGCTCCACAGTCTTTCTGTCAGCCCCCGCCACTCTACCCCGACCCCAACTTGGTGCTTGGCCAGAACCATTCTGTCTTAAATGGGCTCTCAAAGACTTGTGATGTTGTCTCTTGAGCCGAGCTATATAAGGGAAACAATCCTGTGTTTATTAGTTTAGGGCAAGTTCACGGGAGCGCTGCCAGGCCTGGGAGAAGAAAGTGACGTCAGGAAGAAGAAGGAGAAGAAGAAGCAGCAGCATTCAGAGTGTTGAGCTGTAAACATTCCTTTCCTGGTATTTGGTAGAACTTCTGAGAAAGCTTTGTTGCTTGTCAAAGGGACTGGACATGGCTTTTCATATGTCTAGCTTCCTCGTGGGGCCATGTTTGCTAATGTATCTTGTGGTCATGTTAGCGGCCACTTAATGGCTTCAATTTTGGTGGCCCCTGTCCACAGAGTTTAGGGAGCCAGTTGGAAGGAGGCCATCCACCTGCTACATCATGCCAGCTGGAGTAATGTATAACTATTAGGATGTGTTCAAATTGAATGTATTTGATTATCTCGTTCGGACCACAGAAAAAAACAATACATGCAAGTAATTCACTTTGTGTTTTTATTAAAATACAATGGAAGAGATGTATATTATACCATGCATGCCATGCGATTTATTGCTCATGATCATGTGGGCGACTGAGAAGCGTCATGCTACCTTTCTGAAACCGCAATGGCGATAGACTCATCTGCGGCGATCAGAGAGGCTTTCATCTTCTCTCTATCCCAGGCAAACGCTTCACCGGGATCTTGCTCACTCCTGCTCTTCCAGCATTCAGAAGCAGTCACTGTTCCCCAGCAGGTTGGCTTCATGCCCAACCACTTTGCAACAGACCACATCTATGCCGATCGCTTGCTAATCAAGAAGTCCTATAAATTCTGTATCATCTCTGCATCAGGTTCCTAGATCTGAAGGCCAATGAAAGATCTTTACTGACTCAACAGCACCACTGCTGGTTGCAGCCAGTAGTGCATTCCATTTTGCTTCGGTTCCTTCAAGACATTCATATTCAACGATTGAAACAAATGAGACAATCGGCAACACTTGATGAATCGGTTAATATGCTTTTGACCGTGCAAAGTTTAATAATGAATTAAAACTCAAGAAAAAAATGGTTTAAAAAAATTACGATTGACGAGTGTTTGTGAAAGGTTTGGAGTGCAGTTGTTGTGTGTCGGGGTTTGGAGGGCAAAACAGGAGGTGTTTCAGAGTCATGGACCCGCCATGTTCCCATTTGCTCTGTGGACACCACAATGGCTGTCGTTAAATTGTACCATTCACTGCGCACACACATGAAGTGCTGGAATTACGAGACCTTGTTACAGTGTCAAACGAGGGTCAAATGTGATTCAATTTGCCCCGAGTGCGTGCTGTTTACTTCCTGAAATTGAATCACAATTATCCAGTAGCAGTTGAAACACTGGAAAACAAAAAAAAAATGGAAAGTCGTCTTTGCAAACCCTTACGTTTGATACAAACATGCCTGTGTGCAGCTTGTTCTCCAGCTGGCAAGGAGACAAATGCTGTATTGTCACATTCCTCTCTTCACATGGACGTGGGGTGGGGTGGGAGGGGGGCTTAGAATGCCAGGCTTGTCCTCAGTTGGGTTACTTATCTCCCCAGTGCAGTGCATACCCTCAGGGAAATTACTTAAAAAGAAGAGTGAAGGAGGGAGGGAGGGAGGAAGGATTGTATTCACCCACCCACGGGCAACACATGTCATGGACTTCACAATTTATGCTTTTTATGTCAAGTATTTTCATTTATTCCATTTTAGCTGCTTGATTAATTTGGTTTGCAAAATACTATGTACAAAATTTTACTGATGTTAGTGCATTGTGACAGCAGATGACAGTAAAGTGGCAGATGGGGAGTGGGATTTTTTTTGTGATTGTTTTGTTCCTTTCATGAAAATGTGTTCCCTTATTCAAGCTGCTCCTATGAAGTGGCCCATGCGGATAAAATGCGTCTCAGAGCAGCCGTAAAGGCAGGTGAAATTTTAGAGTGAGAAATACATGTGAAGTGCCGGTCCAGAGATTAAAGTCATAGATATCAATTTTTGGAAATGTGCTCCTTCGCCCTCTTGTGCCAACAGTGAGGTGGGAAACATTTGGACGCTCGCATGGCAACAAACCCACACAAGTACAGCCGAGTTGTTTCTTTTAAGCGTAAGAATGAAGAGGTATCTGTTTTGGTAGTAAAAATGAAAATGACCTCTGGCATTCCCGTGTGGTCTTTGCATGTTCTCTCCACGCTTGTGTGGGTTTTCTACTTTTCTATGGCTTTGTTGGAATCAGAGTACTCAGATTCCAAAAGCATGCATGGAAAGTTAAGTGGAGACTCTAAATTGTCCTTAAATGTGAACGTTAGATAAATTGTTGTTTGTCTGTTTGTGCCCTATAATTGGCCGGCGACCAGTCCAAGATCGACCACACTCCTGGCATGAAGTCGCACACATGAACCCTAGCAAGGATATGCGCTTTGTAGTAACAAGAAATATAAGGACAGATCTTAAAAGCATTTTTAATTGATTATTTTGAGTAATTAAATTCAAATATGAAATTGGTATGAATTTGTTTTTTGTGTATTTTCCCTACTCCGGTATAAAAAATGTCAAAACTTTCCACTCACACAAGTTACATCTGCCAGCACGACTGATTTTGAAGGCCCTGGTCGAACTGGATTGACACGGCACCACACAGAGGCTGAAAATTTATGGGACTAAATAAATAAATAATGTGACATTCGCGCGATGAAATCATCCAAAAGAAATTCAATGAAATGAGAACAGTAAACTGTTGGGAATAAAGTAATGGAACAATATTAGAGTTTAGATTATAAATGTGGGGCGGCCCGGTTGTCCAGTGGTTAGCACGTCGACTTCACAGTGCAGAGGTACCGGGTTCAGTTCCAGCTCAGGCCTCCCTGTGTGGAGTTTGCATGTTCTCCCCGGGCCTGCGTGGGTTTTCTCCGGGTACTCCGGTTTCCTCCCACATTCCAAAAACATGCATGGCAGGCTGATTGAACGCTCTAAATTGTCCCTAGGTGTGAATGTGAGCGTGGATGGTTGTTCGTCTCTGTGTGCCCTGCGATTGGCTGGCAACCGATTCAGGGTGTCCCCCGCCTACTGCCCGAAGACAGCTGGGATAGGCTCCAGCACCCCCCGCGACCCTAATGAGGATCAAGCGGTTCGGAAAATGAATGGATGGATGGATTATAAATGTGGGTCCCTGCTTCTGGGATACCTAATAGTGTTGAGTACACTGTTGATTATTGCCTTTTTCCTTTTCTTTCTCCTCGAGGTTTAAAAGGACGTATAGACTGCAGTATTTCTACCATTCTCCAGCACGCGTGTATGTCTGCTCTCCCCGTCCCTCCGGTGCTGCTTTTCCAATTTGCTGACCAAGCAGGAAAGCAGCAGCAGCAGCAGCCTGCTCTCTCTGTCGCTTTCACTCTCTCGCTTCCCTCTTCAGCTCATCAGACTTTCTTTTTCTGCCAATCAAGTCAGCCCCCCCCAACTTCCCAAACCTATCTCCATTCCGCCACGTGGCTTGCAAAGCATGTGGATACTTAACCTTCAAACCAGTTGGCCGCATTAAAAGACGCAGGGTGTGCTTAGCCAGGCAGTGAAGCTGTACACAAATATCGGACTAATGGACGACATCTCCTAAACTGATGGACGGAATGTTCACTATGACTGTGTGTCATTTTCAATAACCTTTACGACAGTGTAGCGGGGAACCCTGCCGAGCCTCAACTCAACAAGTTAGCGTGCTCGGCTTGCCATGGAATGAATAACACAGGTCGATACTTTGAACCCAAAGAAATATCTGGTCTCCAGTAGCAGAATAGGTAGAAAAAAACACATACAGTATCACTGCAAACAAACAAGCATCATGGCTGGTGACAGGTCAAAGGGAATGATGGTGAAGGCTGAAGTCTTAAAAAAATCAAAAAAATTATATGAAAACTCATTCAGTACCAGCCAATTCTAGACCAAGTCTGAAAAGACGTTCAAAAACGTCTTTGGGAGTGAATGAGTTCATAAAGGGTCCGGCTAACCTCTTTTTAAATGTTAAACTGGCAAAATTATCAAAAACCTTGACACCATGCTGATGGTGTAGGCAAATAAAAAGCTTCACAACCCTTCAATGAACCCAAAATGACACCATCAAACCAAAATGGCTGACTTCCTCATCAGTTTTGGACATGGGTCTTTGAGACCAAATTTTGTGTCAATCTGGCACCATTGCGTGATATTCCCCCCCCCCCCCCCCAAAAAAAAACTTTCCAGAGGGTACTACTGAGTGACATTTTATGGGATTTTTATTTCATTAGGTGTGCATGTAGAAAAATTGGTGCGTTTTCAGGCATTTTAAAGACCCTAAAAAAGGCAGTCAATGTGTTGGTCGTCTGTCTCATGAACAACTTTGGACCCACTATAGCCCCATGATAGACATGCTGGAAAAAAATTGTGTTGCTAAGTAAAACTAGATTCAGGACTGAATTTTCAAAGAATCCCAGAGTGCTAGCAAGTCACTTATGGTTTTTGCCTGCGACAACAACCATACGCCACTTAGCATTTGCTCCAAAAAGCTCCCCACCACATGCAGCCGGTACTTTCTCTTTGAACCCTTGAGTAAAATTTTGCTTTGCATTTGGATGCCTTCCCTCAAAGCACTTTGTCTTGTCTTAAGTACGTCTACCAGGACTTCTGGTGGTGTCCGATATCAGAGTGTTTCATTACAGCCTCCTCATAGCACCACCTGTGATATATTAGATTTTTTATTTTCCTGAGAGTACTGTAGAATGAATGCATATATTTATTCCAGAAGGGCTAATATTTGAGAATATATCAGAATCAGAATCACATTCATCTGTATTGGCCAAGTATGTAGAACACACAAGGAATTTGTCTCGGGTAGAACACGCTGCACTAGTATCATCATAATAAACTTGTCAAAGGCTGGCTTTCTTGTATATGTTTTGCATGTACGTTAATATTTTTTAAATTTACGGACTGGCGTTTGCTTTTGAATTTCACCTATCAGAAGCCCAAAGATTATTTTCTGAAAAGTCTCAGAAGCAATAGCCATTGATGGAGAAGTCACTTTTTACCGGGACACTTTACAATTCAAATAAATTGCTTGGAGCACCAAAGACAATGTCAGACCATTCTGTTAAATCCAAGGCCAGTCACCATTGTATTGGTTGGCAGCTGCTGCCACACCTCTCGAAGATGATCCGCCTCTGGCGTGCTGTCCTGACAGCTCCTGTTGTGTCCTGCGTTGGCTCATATTCCGTATTGTCCAACTTGTTCCTTTAAATGCAAACGTCACTCATTTGCTATTTAAATCCTCTGCAAATGATCTCCCAGCTCTTACACTAAAGCAGGTATATTTCCTGTCCCTGGCTGTTGTAACAGGTGACGTGTGAAACAAAGCTGAGTATTTCAAGTTTGCGAGGTGAAGTGGGAGCTGCTCCATACAATAAAGCTGACAGCCTTTCATTTTGGTAGCTGCCACGATGGAAGAACTGGGGATTGGTTTGAGCTGGATTGTTCAGACGCAAAAGGCCTCACGGCAACCGAAAGGTGGTGTACCTCTCATGTTGTTATGGTCATTTTCTCCAGTGTCTCCTGAGGTACAGCGTAGACAAGCACCTGCCTTAAAAGTTGGAGTGGGTCTTTTGCAACAGTAGGTATGTTATAGCATCAACATTTTTTCATCGGTGGAGAATGAGCCCCTTGTTTCATTTGCCCACAATGGACTAACGAAGCACTTGAGAGTTTCAGCTTCTCAAGTTTTTAGTTTGAAGTGGCCACTTGAGTGAAACACTCCAGTTGGTAGCTGAAGGAGAGAAAAGTGCCCATTGGCTCTGACCTGCTCTTGTTCCTACAATCTCCATTTTGGATCCAGTATAGCCATGTTCCCAACAAGCAGTCATCGTGGTACAGCGCTAAGTCCTGATTGGGTTTTGTCAAATTATCTAAGGAGCCAGTCACAAGAAGGTGTCATGTCATATAACCAATGACAACTCTGCATTTCTTTGAGACAGAGTGATTATAGCTCAATAGCTCACAAAAATGGTTTGAAACACACAATCCTTACCACCTGTTCTCAGTGAGGCAAGTTGAGCATGTGTGTGCACAGTCTTCCCATCACATGGAGTAGTGAGTGAGTAGCCTTGCCTTTCTTAAACAAGCATACATGGCACATACTGTAGCTTAACTTCTACCACTCAATATCAACCCATTATTATAATTACCAGGTCTCATTTATGATGCATTTGAGCACGGGGCACTGTTTACATTGTTAGGTACGAGTTGGCTGACATTCTAGCTAGGAAACGCAACTGGTGGTCAGACAGTAGCTACCGCAGTCCTTTTTGAATTGCAAAAAGACAAGCACAGTTTTGGCATGCTAATGAATTAATATTAAAGCCAGGGTGCTACTGACTAGCTAAAGCTAACTGACCGGATGTGTGTGTGTGTGTGTGCGTGTGCATGTGTGCGGATGCGTGTTTGCATGCACACGAGCGTTCATGCGTACACGTTTTTTTGAGCGGTAAAATATGAACACCACCACCCCCCACCAATCGGATGCGTTCCAGCTGCAAAACTGTCCCCATAATCTTCTTCTCAGATACCTGGTTTGTTTCTCATCCACTAACACTTCCGATTCCATCACTTCAAACTTCATTGTGCGCTTGCATTGTTCACCCAAATATTCCATGATGAAAACTTTAAGATCTACATCAAGTGCAAACGTCTCTTTTAAACATTTTACATTAATGCAATTTAGTGTCTGCTTTTTGGGATCTTAGTATATCAAGCCCAAAGTGCTTTTACGCCCAATTACAACTACATTGAGACTTATCCCACATGCTTAGAAGGGAAATGGCGGGACAGTGGCCCGGGTGTCTTCGAAGCGTAAATGCACTGCTGTTGCACGCAGCCCCCAGAAAGGCTCTTTCGCAACCACTGCTAATGGAAAACGATAAGAGTGTTTATCCTAATTGAAATGTGTGCCAATGTCGAGCTGCTCACCAAATTGGAATTTTGACGTGGCTGCTGGCCGACTGTCCGCTAACTCGCAGCTGTCTGGCGGATTAGAGGACTCTCGTTTCTGCACTGCTGAGATGCAAAAGAAGATTAGGTGGGCAGTTCATGAGGGAAGGTCTGCTCGGCTTTAAGCAGCGGACCCGGTCGAGTGAAACGATCCCTCTGTGTATGCTGCTTGATTCATTTGGATGGATGGAGCTGCTTGGTTGTTTCGTGTATGTGCAGAAGTGAGCTTGTGCTGCCACCGGAACAAGGAAGGATCTGTGGTCCTCCTGTCATCAAGTCCTGAAGATGGATTTGATCCCGATTGTTCTGGTCTGCCTTGATCGATAATAAAATGCCCCGACTTTTGAAAAACACGATTGAACCATCCATAAAACCAAAAGGTCTAGTTTGAGGAATAATGGATCTCAAAAGCAATTACAAGAGAGCCCATTCTCCTTCATTGTTGGTGTTTTGTTCACGCGTCTCGTTTAGAATTCAGTGCGGGATGGTTTTTGCACTTTCCCGCACTACATTGTGGAAAAACGATCACTGTCTTCCTAGCTTTTATTTAGTAGAACATTTCAGGGGCAGACATTGCAAAATGCCATTTTTTTCACAAATGGGTGCTGGTAAGAAAAAAAAAAGGGACTAGAGATTTCTCTTGCAGCATCTGTTGTGAGCGGTTGATTTGTCTTGCTGTTGGTCTTTGGAGGCAAACATGTCTGCAGACTTAATCCATCCTATTCAACAGCGATTTATTTTGATCTGTAAAACTCATTTGTTTTGTTTCCCATGCAGCCTTTCTCATATGGTGATGCCTGTGATTCTTCATTTTATTTATTATTGTGATGCTGGAACATTGCCAATGTAATATATCCTCACAGGAGGAGTCCTTTAGAAAGAAATGACTCTTTAATAGTGGTTCGGATTTGCTTTGAGGCTAGAAATCATCCTTTCTAATTCTCCTTTTATATTGCGTTGTCTATTTAGCCTTTTTTGGGGCGGGGGGTATTTACAGCTTTCATGTTGTAAAGAAAAGCAAAGTGCTGCAAAGAGTGTGCAGCGTTTTAATATCTGTCATTAGAATTCCAGCAGTGTGCGTTTGCTGTCAAGACAAACTTATACACACATTTATCAGTGTGTGGGAATCAGATGAAAGTGTTACAAACAATCAAAAAAGATGATCACCAAATTCTGTCACATTTGTTTGTGGGATTTTTGTATTATGTAAATCAAGGTTCAAGGTTCAACTTCCACTTTATTGTCAAATATGCTTACATGTGACATGCAGCATAGATGAAATTTGTTTCTCTCAATCCTCAGTGCAAATATGCATGCAAACATGCTGTGCATTAAACACACAGCTGAGAAGATAGCAGCTACACTGTATAAAAGATATAATATGCAATCTAAACAGTATAAACAATATAGACAATACAAACAGCATAAACAATGGCACTTGAAGCGCCAAAATAATATTCAAATTAACACACATTCTTGTACACATACTGTACATGTTTATGTTGGTTTGCTAGGGAGGACTACTATCACGGTGCCGATAAGAGTGTCAAGATTTAATATTTTAAAAAGTTGTCGTGATTGAACGATCTAAAAAAAAAGTTTCATAATTTCTCAAATTCTTCGTGGGATTTTCGTATTCTCAAATACATTTCATCAAATGCCAATGCAAGCAAGTCCTCATTCGGATTTTCTGTCCGCGTTTGATTCCATTCGTGGAATTGGACTGAACAGGAATTGGGAGGCTGTAATTGAATTAGTGCACGCGTGCCCCCCCCCCCCCCCACACACACACACACTTCCTCTGCAAGGGCAGCACTAATCAGTGAGAATCTCTGCTGTCCCAAGAGAGTGTCGAATGGTTGGTTGCCTTGTATAGAAGCGACATGAGTGTGTGTGTGTGTGTGTGTGTGTGTGTGTGTGTGTGTGTTGGCATCGCTGCCTATTTTAGTGAAAGCATTCTACTTGTGTTGGTGTTTGATTACCACAGCTCGTCTGTAGCTCGCGCAGATTAAATGGTGTGCTTGGACACAAGACTCCTGACCCATTAACCTCTGCTGCTGAGTCCATTATGTTGCAAGTGTGTGTGTGTGTGTGTGTGTGTGTGTGTGTGTGTGTGTGTGTGTGTGTGTGTGTGTGTGTGTGTGTGTGTGTGTGTGTAAGAATGTGTAGCATTTGATGCATAGCAACAGCTGCACTCCAGATGTCCTCAACTCTCGGAAAAAGGACAAAATAGCGACCTAACAAATCAGATTTGCATAGATGAGGCTCTGTTGGACGGAGGTCCAAATGAATGGAAAAGGTTGACACGTGGAGGATTTTGCTCGACAGTAGTGTATTTTGTGCTAGTGTAGGTGGTGAACTTTGCCACACGGTTTTTATCAGAACTTGTGAAGAGGGGTTTAAAGATTTTGGATCTTAGGATTTTTACATTTTTTCTTTTTTTTGGGGGTGGGGGGTGGTTTAAATACAACATTAAAACGTCATTTTCTTATGTTATGTTCCCTGAAAGCTGGTCTCCGAGCCTGTCAGTGATGAATTGCGGTCATGTTTTCAAATAAACGTGACGGTGCCAAGATGCTGAGCCCCACCTTGACCCAGACATACTCCCCCTCACACACATAGCGGGTGGACATGTTCCAATTTATTTTTGCAAAAGGGGGCACCATGTTGTCTGAGCTCTCGCAGAGATTGTCTACACAATGAATTCCCAAGCGGCATATTTGACTTTCTTGCACGAACCCCTGCTCCGCACTTATGGAGATCACCCGTGTTCCCCGTCATTTCATTTCATTGTGATCAACCTTCTGCTGGTTGTTCACTTTGATTTGCCGCCGCCACTTGATTCCTCAACTCAGCGTTTTGCCCTGGGAAGCAAACTCCTTCAGATATCCAAAATGTCTGTGAAGTTGCTCAAGATAAGCTTTTGCTGTTTCTCTCTCTTGCTCTCTTTCTCTCTCTGGCTCTCTTTCTCTCTCTCTTTTTGTGTGGAATGCTCACATTGATTTTCCTAAAGGCAAAAGGGAGCGGGATTAGTGTTTCTCCATCACAAAGTGGTCTGCATATTCCAGGGATTCCTTTTTACTTTAATGTAGCTTTGATCCTCAGGTGACCATCTCCAAGGCTTGTTAAGAAGACATTAACGAGCGCATCTCACATAACTCATTAGATTCAGACTAGGCTCTTGAGACAGTTTGATTTTGTATCTTTCCTTTCATAATATGACAAAGGTATTCGTGTAAAAAGTATGCCGCATTTCTTGTAAGAGTCAGATTTTACTCACACATTGTTTTTATTCATTCATTCCTTCATTTTCCGATCCGCTCATCCTCACAAGGGTTGCGGAGGTGCAGGAGCCTATCCCAGCCGTCTTCAGGCAGTTCGGCGGGGGACACCCTGAACCGGTTGCCAGCCAATCGCAGGGCACACAGAGACGATCAACCATCCGCGCTCACACTCGCACCTAGGGAATATTTAGAGTGTTCAGTCAGCCTGCCATGCATGTTTTTGGAATGTGGGAGGAAACCGGAGTACCCGGACAAAACCCACGCAGGCCCGGGGAGAACATGCAAACTCCACACAGGGAGGCCGGAGCTGGAATTGAACCCGGTACCTCTGCACTGTGAGATCAACGCGCTAACCACCAGACTTCCGGGCCGCCCCATTATGTTATATTCATGTTAAATTCCAACTTTATTTTCATAAAATTGCTAGTTGTTTTTCCCGGAACATAATAACTTAAAATTCTCAACTTCTCGTATTATTGTGGCTTCATTCTCCAAACTTTTTTTTTCTCATCATATTGGAACGGAATTTTCTAAGAAGCATATTCCGACTTTTTTCTTGCAGTCTGGCACATTTTAAAAACTCTTTTGTGCTAATGTTACAACTTTAGTAAGAGAAAATTCTTTCTCTTAATATTTTGAAGTTTCATTAGTTTTATCATATTATAATGTTCCATTAGCCTGCAATGCACGTTTTTGGAATGTGGGAGGAAACCGGAGTACCCGGAGAAAACCCACACAGGCACGGGGAGAACATGCAAACTCCATTTAAACAAAAAAAATGAATTCAGCCTGAATAAGCATTCTGACATGCCGCTACTCAAATGAAGTGGAAAAAAAAGATACATTAATCCCCTCGCATGTATGCAAGGAGCTATCTATTTTGCATGGACGTCCGCTTCACGCTGAGGACAAAACAAAATATCTATATTCATTATTGTACAAATCGAAATACATCCAAAAATTCCCCACTTTAAGTTCCCACGGAAATTGTCCAGACATTTTCCTGCCCTTTGCAATCCTGCATCATATACAAAGAAATGTCACACCGCTAATGTACACTGAAACACATTTTTTTCCCTCATTCGTTCAACATCATGTGGCAGTTTCACACACATTCTGGGGAACACCACCACCATTCGACCTCAAAAGTGAGTCAGTGGCTGTAGGAAACGTGAGCCTGCTTCCTGTGAGTAAGTGACACTTGGGATGATGGCGTACGTTAACCCCGAGCCCAGTCGAGAGGAGGCGGGCTTAGCGGTTAGCAGCACGGTGTCATTGCATGCAGCTGTTCTTATCTGAACCTCTGTAATGTGATTTGGAAGCCTCGTCAGATGAGAGACCATGCATCATGAAAAGAAAATGAATCCCACTGCACGTTTTGTAAAACAAACGAGTGCCGCGGTGTGGCGCTTTGCATCATTGATTATACCAGCCCGTTTTCATTTTTCCTTTGGGTCACCTTGAGAGCATCTCTCTTGTCCTCCATTAGTCTGCAGCATGTACAGAGCCGTTTGTCACCTACGGCCCAATGTCATAAACCGTCTGCCCGCAGCTGCTTCCTCAGGGGTCTGCACAAAATTGGATATTCCAATTATCCTTGTCTTCATGCTGCTGCTCCACACGCTTAAACCCCTAAAAATCCGCCACTTGAAAAAGTTGGCTGTAAAAATAAAATTTTTTAGTTACGGTACATTAACACCGGCGTAGCCATTTAACTGAACGTAGTTTTCTTTTGTCACAATCAGTTTGTAGCTGCTACAAAACGGTAATTTTGAGACTAATTTTAGGAGAAAAAAAAAACCCAAAAAGAAAAATCAAGTCAATCAAGAATGTATGTTCATCATTAGTGGATGAGGAAATCCGGTGTTTCATGTATTCTGCACAATTTTTTTTATCCGTTTTTGTTTATGTTTCAATGCTAGTATAATGAAAAGACAATCACAATCAATATCATTCATAACAATAATACCAAATTAAAGGGTAAGATGAGTGAAAGTGTACTTTTGTAAAGTAGATGGTGATTTATTTATTTATTTGAGCCTAATTGAGCCTAATGTCATAATTGTTTAAAAAAAATATGCAGTATGTAATTAATAGGATGTCTGCATTTTGGACACCCCATTAACATAAAAAAATCCAAGACAGCACAGATATATTTCCATTTTTCAAAAAAAATTTAATTTAATAACGCTAAAATATTTAGCTGGGGTTTTTTTTTTGGTTTTTGGTACTTCTTTTAATCACAGAAGTTGAAGCTGCATGCATCAACCAAAATGATGTACCGATACTTTTTTTGTATTGACTGGTAACACATTTTGATGGAATAGCCAGGCGTCCAAATACTTATCTAGATAACCCATCCATCCATCCATCCATCCATTTTCCGAACCGCTTGATCCTCACTAGGGTCGCGGGGGGTGCTGGAGCCTATCCCAGCCGTCTCCGGGCAGTAGGCGGGGGACACCCTGAATCAGTTGCCAGCCAATCGCAGGGCACACAGAGACGAACAACCATCCACGCCCACACTCACACCTAGGGACAATTTAGAGCATCCAATCAGCCTGCCATGCATGTTTTTGGAATGTGGGAGGAAACCGGAGCACCCGGAGAAAACCCACGCAGGCCCGGGGAGAACATGCAAACTCCACACAGGGAGGCCGGAGCTGGAATCGAACCCGGTACCTCTGCACTGTGAAGCCGACGCGCTAACCACTGGACTCCCGGGCTGCTATCTAGATAACCATCCCTTATTAAATGTTATTTAAAAAGATTTTTTTGCACAGAGAACAGAATGCCAATCCATTAACTGCCAATGCATCGCACGAGGAGGTGACGGCAGAACAATGTCAATGCCGCCCACATTTATTTTCACCATGCCCTTTAGTCCAATATCACACCATTGGAACACGACGGGACAGTTTTTTTTGGGGTGGGTAAGCTTTTGCTCATGGAGAACCTCCTACTGTATTTGCATCGACCTGTTTTTGTAGTGAGCGGTAACACAGCGTCACTCAATTACGCCGCTGTTAATTGTCATGAAATGTCACTTCACTGAAGAGTTTGCATTCCAATTGCACGTTTAACGGCTAGTCGTATGCGGGTCGATATCTCAAAGTCCACTGTGTGTCGTTTCAGCTGTGAAGATCAGCGCACGAGGAAGAAAGGCGGCCTTTTCCGTTTCAGCGATAAGGTAAGTTTTGCATGTTAGCACGTGACATCGCCGCAGATGGGATGCATGAATGGATGGTAACATGAAGCTAATTGCTGTGAATTAAAACATTTCTCCAGTGAAACTACTCTTTGAATGTCACTTTTGTTTTTTGGGGTTTTTTTTTTTTTTTGCAAATGGTTTCTCAAGCCCATTATAGTTCCACTTTATGATTATTGTATTAGCTTGTTTTGACAGTGCAAGAGAGTGCATTTTTATTTTTTGCTAAATGTGGTGGTGTATTTACAGCAGATGGTCTTCATGTGAACAGTCTACACTTACAGTATTTGCCTTCTATTTGTATGTGTTGATCATTAGTTCCCAATCTTGCATTAATTGAAAAATATATCGTCACTGTCAGGTAGAAATCACCCATGTCCAACTTTGGTTAACCCTTTCAGGGACAGCGGTTACTACAGTGGACATCTTATCATGTTATCAGGTTACAGGGTGCCCTTTTGGGTCTCTAATTCTTTGAAAAATGTTAACGGTGTGTCTGCCAGGTGGTTAGCGCGTCTGCCTCACAGTTGTGAAGTTCTGGCTTTGAATCTCATCTCCGGCCCACCCTTGTGGCGTTTACATGCTCTAACTCTACTGTCCTGGTCTCGAGATTCCCAATGGAGGTATCACCCCGCATCATGTGTATTATTTCGGTTTTTATTTGGTGATGACGTGATGGAAAATCAATACAAACATAGATGAGTGTCTGTACTAATCCTAAATAATGTGACTTGCTTAAATACTGACGAATGACTGATTAGACTGTTGATTTGGGGTTGAGGGCATTGGTCCTGTTTGATTAAATCAGAGGATGATGAAGTCAGACAAAAGCCTTTTCCTGCATTAAGAGAGAACACTGGTAGTCAGAGTGCATAGTTCATGTTTCGTGAAGATAATGGGTTGTGACTTTGCGCAGGGATAAAAAAAAAAAAAAAAAAGCTCCGACAAGTAAGGTATGCAGCTGCTGTTGCATGGTTGTTGTTGTTGTTTCTTGCAAGAAAATTAACTCATCTTTAAGTCTGTCTAGGTCTCCCTCAATAGTCTCGACTCATTTTACCTCTAAAATTAAGTCCGAGAGTGTTTGACTATCGTCACCCCCCTGGCATGCCTGCATAAGCTGACTCGGCAAGGTGCTTTTCACAGGCCAATTAAGCGGCCGCATCTGGTTCTCCAGCGCAGATGGGGTTGGCGTTCCAGCGGCGCATCTTCACTTTGCAGTCTTTTTAATGAGCTGACCTAACACACGTTTGTCCCGTCGGCTTCACTGCGTGGACGCCCCTCATCAGATCTGAGCCTTAAGCACTCAGGAGTGGTTGCAGTAAATGTACAATCCTTTTGATGTGACGTGCCATCAATGCTGACAACACCCCCCCCCCCCCCCCCCAGCGCCTTTTAATTTTTTGTCCTGCTCGTAAAGGTCGGACAAGGACCTAATTAGGGTTTGATATTCCTCGATTGAATTGTTTAACCACGGCTCGTTTCTTGTTGATGCACATTACAGTGGAACTGTATTGGGGGGGCAGCCCTCCTGTTGTTCAATTTGGGCAATAGGGGAAAATAAGCACCACATAATGTGTCTCCAAATCTCGCCATTGAATCTCATAACACTTCAGCTCAGCAGGCGTCCAAAGCAACTCTCCCCAGGGGTGCGTGAGATAAAAAGTCAAATGGCTGTCCGTTACGATGCATGAGTTCACTCAATGTCTTTATTGGCTAGAAGTAGGCTTAGATTTCTTTCTTTTTTTTTTTTGGGCCGGGGGGCATGTGTATTTTTGATTGAGGATAATAATTCCTTGAGTAAAAAACTGCTTTCTACGAATGGAGATATTTCTCCAGATCCTCACTGACAAGCTGACACTGAAGCAGAAAGTCTTGCTCACTGGGAGCAATTACCAGTGCTGCAAGGACACCTCGACGGCAGATGAGTCGCTAGATCGGGTAACCGTCTGACTTTTGAGACTATCCTTAGCTGTTACGTGACCGGCAGACTCCCGTTTAGTGAATCACCTGCTCTTTCGGGTACTGTCGACGTCTTGTGAATGACAAGCATTGGCCCGCATGGCAGCCTTGTCTGTAACTTTTTTTTTTTTTTTTAACTCCACACGTCCACTTTTTTTGGACCTCCAAAATCACAAGTTGGCACACATTGTTCAACTTCTCTGTGACTGTTTTTTCCCCCCAAACATGTCCATGTAGAAAAGCATTCCTTGTTCCTCCTAAGTAAACGGATCAGGCTAGATCTGCATCTGAGCTCATTGTTAATTAAACCTAACAGAGACACAATGTCAGCATTACAATAAAAGTTGACAAATCTTGCAGCTTATGTCGTTTTTTTTTTTGGGGGGGGGGCATGGCACATTATTAATCTCTATTGTAAGTTGTTTGCGTGACCTGAAAAGCTTGTTCACAGTTACATGTCCTCTATTGGCGTTTAACTCAACTCAACTGTCTTTATAGAGCACTTTAAAACAACCACCGCTAACAGAGCTCCATAAAAGTGAAGGCTTGACTTCACATTCCCTCAGGTCTTCCTCCTTCCACTCTCGTTTCCACCATCCAATCTTGTCACTTTCCAAGATGGTGTCTGTTTAAGCGTCCTTTTCCATTGGCTACCCTTGTGAGCATAGCGGAGCACAATAGCGCGACGTTACATCAACGTTGCACTTGATATGATGCGTTTGTCTTGCTACACATGCGCGTTTGCAAGTCACTCCCTTAAGTCAACAAATGAGAACAATTATTTGTGTTTGCTTTGTTACTCATTCTTGTACTGACCTACATATGTGACGTGAGGGTTGCCATATGCACGCACTCCTATAAAACAAGTATTAACATCTGATTTACTTTGTTAACCAACACTGATCCGAATGACTGCATGAACACATTTCATGATTGTCGTTTCCACCGTAGAGAAGACATACATACTTTCCTATCCCATTTTTGACATTGTGTATGTGAATTGCAAAACACATTTGACATTGCGTTCGAATGGACAGAGGCTCCCATTGGATGTGTCCTCGGGTTGAGCAAATAATCAGATTCAAAATGTAGTAGAATGTAATTTACAAACACCAAGGCTACCCTTGTGAGGAAAAAAATGGTTGGATGGTAGATTTTATTTTTACATGTATGTATATTTTATTTATTTAGATATTGATTAATTGGTTGATTTCCTGTTCAGTGCTTAAGAAGTGCAGTCCAAATCTCTATTTATCATTGTTTCATCAAACACAAAAAGTTGAAGTGTTTACGCCAGAATTGTTTGGTAGAATTTTGTGTCAGAAAGTTGTCAAAGTTAACGATTAAGAGTATATGTGAATGGGCAAACAGATTTTGATATTTTGTGTCTGAACATGTTTTGATGCGTGTTTGTGAATGGGCAAATTTTTAGCGGGCAGGAGTGTCGACAAGTCTAGACACATTAGATGTGTATCATATTTGAACGGACAGACAGATTTTGATAATGTGTATGTGATTGGGCAAATAGATTTTTATCTACAGTATGTTCCACCACCGATCGTGCATCTGTGTGTGATCCACCAAAAATCACGCTACACCAAACCTCTTTCATCATGTTACAGCACCTGCGCCACAACTTAGACCTGCTTTTATCTGGTCGCAGGGTCTAGTCTACTTTTGGTCACCAAATTGTCAGGTTTGCCGCGAGCATGAGCGCCTATCTACAAAAATAGAGCCTCATGTCTATGTACTGTATGTCAAGCGACACATGTTTACATAGTGTGTCTGCAAATGGCCGATTTTGAGGTGTATGTGACTTGGCAGATGTTTACATTATGCATGATACTTTTGGTTTTAAAATTTGGCCTGCTATTGACAAATGTGCCAAAAAGATGGACTGCAGTTTGCATTTAAATCTCAAGCTGATTTCCTCCTGTGCTCAAGAGGCTTCACTGATTCGATTTCCTGTCCTTCCCAGTGAAATGATGGGGGAAAATACAGAAAGAGACGGGAAGGATGGTGGTGAATGTTGAATCTGTGTTAGTTCAGACGGAGTGGTTAACAACTGTTTGCCTGCTGCATGAAAAACAACTGTTTGCCTGCTGCATGAAACCTCACACCCATCACCTGCCTCACTCTTCCTCCGTCGTGTGCACACAAAGGCAAAAAAAAAAAAAAAGCACCATGGAGCGAATGTGTCATATTCTGACTTGAAAGACGTGTCCAGTGTAATGGCTCCATTTGCAGAGTGGAGATGAAATGTGAATTGAAGTCACGCCATAAATACTGAACAGGAGCGGGATGCCAATGTTTGGCTGTTAAAAAAAAAAAAAGGTACAATAATAATAAAACAAATTGAAAATGGGCTCTTTAAAATTGCAGCCTACTCCCGCCTCATGAACCTGAACTGAACTGTGTGTGGGACGAAGACTGGAGCAGAAGTCTCCTGCTTATCTTATGTTTGCACAAACACTGACTCTGGAATACATCTGGCTCCTTCTCATCAAGTAGTTTGCACAGAAATGTGGTCGATGTGACAAATATCTTTTGGAGCTCATTTGACGTAAATACAAATGTATGAATGGATGTTCTTTGTCTAGCCAAATGGACAGACTGATATTTACATTTTGTACACTATTATCTCTAAGTCGGGGGTCGGCAACCTGCGGCTCCAGAGCCGCATGGGGCACTTTAGCGCCGTCCTAGTGGCTCCCTGGAGCTTTTTCAAAAATGTTTGAAAATGGAAGAAGATGGGGAAGGGAAAAATGCTTTTTGTTTTAATATTCTGCAGGACAAACATGACACAAACATTCATAATGTTTTCAAATGCTGTAAAAATGTGTCGAATAAATATTACATTTCAACATTTCTGTCAACGAGTATTTGCGTCATAGCCTGCAGCACACATTGCTATGAGCAGGACAGGATGCCAGGCAGGTGGCTGTTGTAAGAAAAAAAAAACAGCATTTCATGTACAATTCACCGAGGGTACTGGTAAAGGATGGGAATGTGGAGGGCCGAGAGAAACATTTTTAAACGGTACACATCAGCCACGATTGTTAACACGCTGCAAAAGTGCGTCCCATGACTCAATCATCTTAGGGGCCCTTATTAAGGCTGTTGCTCATTATGGCATGCATGTGTAAGTGCGTGCGTATGCGCGCGTGTGCATAACGGGTCAATCGTGGGAGATTGGTTGATCGAAAAGTAGATCTACGGTCAAAAAAAGATACTCCTCAACTCACTTCAACATCCTTCCTTGGCACCAAAATGCCACCAGATGGTGCCAAAGCAATACTTTCATTGCTTTGATCTGAGGACAAAACAGCAAATGGATGAGTTTTCAGAGAACAGCAGCAGGTAATGCCCCCCCCCCCAAAAAAAGAAAAAATCCACGCATTTGTGAATGCTTAACTCATTGAATACCACCCCTTTTCACTGGAGCAACCCCCTCAATCCCTCACATTTTACTGAATTTTGACTGATTTGCAAGGCCCACAGAATTTTCTGTTCTATGGCTATATATACATGCAACCTGTCAAAAGAAAGGTGAGACTCTCTTCTTTCAGCAGAAAAAAAAGGTTTGTTTCTAGCTTTCTCCGTTCGTTGGCAATCAGCATTAGAAAACTGCTAAGTTTGATGGAAAATGCCGATTTTCTGCAGAAATCCAGAGAAAATGAGCTTTTTGTAAAAGCATGCATTTCAAGCATCATTTCAAGTTTTACACTATTTTTTGCTTTTGTGGCAGCTCAAATACCTCAATAATGTGTTCCTCCTACAAAAGAACATTACAAATAATGTTTTTGTCGCAAAATAATTTATTTGCACACAACAAAACTATTGAACTATGAACAAAAGTGCAGGTGTGGAGAAGATGGTTTTTGGCTTCCATCCATTGTCACCACATCGATTCATCCCACCACGTCCAGATGCACGACCTATAAATTATAGAAACATAAAAAGTTGCAAATATATCTTGCTGCAGAGTGAGGTACAATAATTGTATTTACCTTTCTTTCCACCAACAAAGCGAGGAGTCGTCATCTTTTGGCTTCTAGTTGGACAATCTGTAATTTATAGAAGTATGTACAATTACCACACTTTTATTTTTCAATTTTTTTTATTGTTGCTTTCCACTTACATTTCAACATCTCTCACACACACACATACATGCTCGCACACTGCTATTTACACCATCCATTCCACGTTGTTCAGCATCCAATTTGAAATGAAATGGAATATGAATTTAACACGAGTGGTTTTAGCAGAGCTGAGCGGACCAAATCTGTCCTGTTTTTTTTGTTTGTTTGTTTTTTGAAAACCTATGGCGACATGCAAGTCAGCGCAATTACGGCGCATATTTTCATCCACATCTACGAGACGCATCAACCGTACATAAATGATTAGTGTTACTGGCAACTTCATAGTGTAGCGGGGAATGTAGCGGTGCATAAAAGTGACTGAGGAGGCATAAGAAGTGATGAAGTTTTGAATGGGAACTTGCAAGCTAGTCAACAGTTACCTCCTCGTTCCCGCGGCTCTGGCGAGGACTCTCAGCTGCTTTCCGTTATGTCCGAAGGCACATATTCGTCCGACATCGGGATCCAAATCGCTCTCCAATTCATCGTTTTCGCCGTCGTCTTTACGAGACGATTCCAACGAATCGCTGACGTGTGCCCGGCGTCGGCCATGCGAAGCAATGCAGCCTCTTTGCCGTCATCGCTGGAAGTCGCCGGGGAGACGATTTGTGGGCGACGTGGGGCATCGGGAGGCACAAAATGCTCTGCCAAGCGATGATCGCTGACGTGGAGCAAGTTCATCTTCATCAGATGAACTCGAAACTCGGCGTGAGCTATGCGGGCTGCGTGTAGCACGCCATGTTTGTGCAGGCCGACGTTCGTTTGACGGGTGCCGCTTTCGATTAGTGACCGAAGCGTCATTTTCTCTTCCACACAAACACCATCTCCTTTGTTGTTTTGTTTCGAGGACGCTTTTATACCGAAAAATAAATCATTTTTAGTTAGTTATTTCCTTTTCTCCATCGTTGCTAGTTGCTAATGTTCCAATCCACTATCCACATACGCCCCTCCTTCACTGTACGCCCTTTCTACTACTTCTGCTGCGTGATCCTGGTTGATTTTTGCACCACTGCCACTCGATGGCCATTTTTTTGCTATTTAACATTGCCGTCAAGCCTAATCCTGTGGTGAGAAGTTGCATCGGACTCTCTTGCACCCTCCCCCATGAAAACACGTGATTGACGTATTAATACGTCATGGGGAGGGAACGGCTATGCGCAAATTGACGTATTTATACGTCAAAGGGTTTAAATGAGTTAACTGTGAAAATTAAGATACTGTCTTCCACTAGCTTATATAGTCATGTGGTGTTCAAAAGGTTCACAATAATCACAACAGCTGCAAAGTGAATCATTTCCTTTGTTCTTTGCTTTGTTTCCGGAACTTCAAGCTCATCACCATGAAACCATTTGCTGTAATTTTCTTGTCTCCTTTTAAACTTTAACTGCGGTTGCGCGTCCTGCTGAAAATGATTAAACGGCAAGTTCTTATCTTTCTCTCTCTCCTGGCCAAGTGGGCGTTACCTGAAGCCAGCGACAAAATGCTGCGCATCTGCTCTCTGGAAACAAAATTATTGGCCAACCAGAGAAGGCAGATGGACTAATTTCCACAGTGCTCTGGTCCAGTTCATTTGCACAAACTAGGTTAGCGACATGCCCATTGCCAAATATCAAGTTGATGCGTTCTGGCTTGGTACCGGTGTAGAATGGCCTGCTGACTTGTGGGCTGTGCTATTATTGGATTAGAGGCCATGTTAGAGTAATAAGGTCTGGATGTGCTCTGCATCATTGATCTATTGAACAATGGCGGCTTGCTCCGGCTTTCTGTCTCCGTTTACATGTCAGGACTCATGTTGGCACTCTGCCTGTTAGAGGGAATTTGGTCTATGGAGTCAAATGTTTTTGTTTTATTATATTACTATAGAGAATAATCGTAGTCAACTTTGCTCCTGCGAATTATAGTTTAGTGTTAAGTCAGTAGTTACATACTGTAGCATTAAAATATAGTAAGTCTCTCTGCTGCGATAAAATCATTTTCCATGGCTTTGAGCTTGCCTTAAAATGCAAACAGCGGGGTAAGAAAAAAAGAAAGAATGCACTTTTTAATGTGAGGCTGCAGCAGATAAAACAGTGTAGGTGTCACCCGGTGCATTTGGAAGACGAGCGAGGCTTTGTGCTGGCGGGTGATAGTGTGGGAAGAAGCTGACTGTTGGTTATTAATCATCACAGAGTTATTAATTGTCCTCTCCTGGCACGTACCCTTTAAAACGATGTACAGTATGAGGGCTGGGTTGTGCTCTTTCCTTGTCACAAAAATAAACTTGTAAAAAGTCAAACAAAAGAAAAGTTTCACATCCAGTGTTGTTCCATCCGCATCGACTCAGAATCATCTGGCTGTCCTGTTGCACGGGCACACGCACACACCCAACACACACTATCCGTTTACCAATTGGTCTGCCACTTCGCATATAGTGAAAGTCAACACACCTCTGTTCAAATGGCGGGTTTTTGTAATAGCAACAAATCACGCCGAGGTAAACCATTTAAAATCGTTTTGCGCCATTATTGTGACCGGCAACTTGTATAACTCGCCCCCGCCCCCATCACCCTCCTTTTTTTGGAGAGGAGCCATATAAACAACTGAGATAATGTTTCACAAGTGTGAACACCCTAGCTGTAGACGGGGCTGTGTTCAGAATTAACCAGTCTCATTCAAATTCATGTTAAATATGAGTCAGCACACACCTGCCACTGTTACAAGTGTGTGCGCGCGCACACACGATAATATTATCCATACATCCTTTTTCTGAACCGCTTTATCCTCACAAGGGTAGCGGAGGTTGCTGGAGCCTATGCCAGCTGTCTTCGGGCAGTAGGCGGGGGACATCCTGAACCGCTTGCCAGCCAATCGCATGGCACACAGAGCTCACACTCACACTTACGGACTACTTTGAGTGTTCAATCGGCCTACCATGCATGTTTGTGGAATGTAGGAGGAAACCGAAGTACCCGGAGAAAACCCACGCAGGCACGGGGAGATCATGCAAATTCCACACAGGAAGGCCGAAGCTGGAATCGAACCTACGACCTCTTCACTGTGAGGTCGACACGCTAACCGCTGAACCACCGGGCCGCCACCATAATATTAGTTTTTTTATAATTAATTGTAAAAATTATTTTTTCCATTCACATTCAGACGTGAACAAGTCACTCCATTCACATGTACACCTGTACGTATGCAAAGGCCTATCTGTCATTTATGTGTACATATAATGTAAATATTGATTTGTAAAGTTGTGGTTTACTGTTTTTTCTTTTTTTTTCGTTTTCACTGTGACAAACTTGCACACTACAAATATTCAGCGATCGGTAATCCCATTTTTGAAGCCGATGGAATCCCATGTTCAAGTACCCCGTCGTATTCTGTCATTCGCCTCCCCACAGTGGGGTGTCAAGATTGGGCGGCGGAGCGACACCTTCTCCCCCGGGTGCGAACACATATCACATAGGAAGCAAATTCTCCACGTGTGAGTCAGGGTCAGCAGCCAGACGGGCCAGAAGAGAGGCCTGCCTGTCTCTTTTCCTCTGTGGCTCGCCCATGCTGACCTTTTACTTTCAACCTCAGACACAGAGGAGTCCTGTGGCTCCTTAGTGGTGTCCAGACAGGAAATACTCTGTTAGAGTGCTCGAAAATGGGATCTATTATATGACAAGATAGATGGCAAGAGATGCTTTTTGCTCGTTGACAATTATATGCATGAGCTAGGTGTGTCTGGAAGTAGAAGATGACATTTGCTCTTGATGGGCAAGTGAGGTAGAAATAGTCTACCATAATAATATACCAACCTTAAAGGTATACTTGAACAAGGCCAAATCTCAATCTTTGAGTTGTTTAAAATAATTTAATTTTACCACATACTTATGCAATGTACTTGGTTCAATAATGAAGTGACAGTTAAGAAGCAACATTTATTTTCTAAAACTCTTTTCAAGGTAATTTGTGATTATAATGAAAAGCTATCGTGATTTTATTAAAATGGGGGATTTGTTTTGTTAAAGCACAGGTGTCAAACTCATGGCCCGGGGGCCAGATATGGCTCGCCACATCGTTTGATGTGGCCTGCGAAAGCAAATCAAACATGCTGACTTCTATGATGCTTGCGAAAATTTGTCCCACAATTTCAAATTCTCATATGTAGTATATAAGAGAGCTATTGTTTTATTGTTACCAAAACTCTCATGACAGTAACTTAAACTATAGTTGAATATACCATTATTCTTGACTTCCTTGTATGGTTTCACAGTCATAACGGCCCTCCAAGGGAACCAGTAACTATAATGTGGCCCGCGACAAAAATGAGTTTGACACCCCTGTGTTAAAGGATCAATATTGGGGCAGCTACTTGGAAAAGTATCCGTTTTGGTGTGCTGCCCCCCCCCCCCCCCCCCCCCCCCGCTGCCCTACTATTCAGAAGCGTAACAATCGCTTCACACCGCACAAATTAGTACTGCTTTCACAGTTACGGTGTTATTATTAAATATTCAATGTGGAAATAAAGTAGTTTTGACGTTACTGTTCTTCAATGCAGGAGGTGTAGCTGTAGCCCAGCAGGCCAACATGGTGGTTCTGTCACTGAAAATTTGCGTCCGCCACTGCAACGTGGTGAAGACCATGCAGTTCGAGCCATCCACGGCGGTCTACGACTCCTGCAGGATCATACGCGAGAGAGTTCCGGAGGCGCAGACCGGCCAGGGTGAGAATGCTGGAACTGCCATATCACTTGGCATGAGACAAAAGTATTGGGACACCATACCATTTCACATCTCCAGAGTGAAAATGAAGAGTGACGAGGTGAAGATTAGTTATTTGTGTTTCCATTAACAACATGTGTGAGCTCAAAGGGAGAGACGGGTCACCATATCTGGTGTAGTTGATTTTAAATGTGTGGTTGTTAATCACCAAACTCATCCTAGCATGCCTTTAGGGGACCTTGCGCAAGTGTGAACAGAAAAGGGCCTTCCACAAATTGCCGCTGTAAAGTATATAATTGTCCAAAATGTCTTGGGAAAATGAAGAATTGCGATTCTGGCGGAACTCAGAGGCCTTGCTAACCCTTTCTTGATTGTTTATTGACGATATTTGTCCACATGGTTTCCTCACATTTTTTTTTAATGACAGCACTAAAATTCTCACGTTTGTGCTCTAGCTTCAGATTATGGTCTGTTCCTATCCGATGAAGACCCCAGAAAAGGCATCTGGCTGGAGTCTGGCAGGACGCTGGACTACTACATGCTCCGCAATGGGGTAAATAACACCATTTGGATGTGTTATTATTATTATTAGTTTTTTTAAATAATTAAAGTACAAAACAAAAGTGCTGTAAATGACAGTGTACCATCTACCATATTCACAGTGACGTTCTATTTAGCGGTGCAGCTCAATAAACGAGAATAATGCATTGAGGAAAGCGTAAATTATTTCCGTAGTTCAAAAGTCAAACTCATTTCGGTTCACAACACAAAATGAAATATTTCATGATTAAACGAATAAACAAATAAATAAACGTGGCTCGCAGCTAACACAATCCATATGATTCTTAATGTGGAAGTTAGGTAGGAATATGCCTTCTGCAAAGTATTTTCTGGTGTTCAATGAAAGTGTGTAATGAATTTGACTTTTAGAATTGACCTGCAGGACTGAAATAAATTAACTTTTCTTGGATTCTTGTGTGTGTGTGTGCGTGCGTGCGTGTGTGTGCGTGCGTGTGTGCGCGCGCGCGTGTTTGTGCGTGTGTGCGTGCGTGTGTTTGTGCGTGTGCGTGTGATCACTATGGCACTGCTAAAACAGCAAGTCTTCGGTAGGCTTTTGCTCTGGCTATACCTTTCTTGTGTCAGATTCCATTCAAAATCAGTAGGCTCGGATCACCCCTATTTGAGGATCGCGAAATAGCTGTTGGGAAAACTGATTCCACGAACTGAACTTAAAAGTACATTTTGGACGAGACATCCGCTCTGTGTTTTTATTTCATTTTTTTGATACTTGCCATCCACTGAGCTGCTCATGTTTTCTCCTCTAAATGCACCAAAAGTAGAATGCATGACTGTGACCAATCCTTCTGCACCGAATCTCCCCTCATTGTAATTGAACCGAAAGGAGGTAGCGGGCTGTGATAGGCAGCCGCTAAATTTGCTTTTTGTGTCTTCTATTGGCTCGTCTCAGCCCTGCGAGAACCTGGACCCATATGATCATTTTCCTCCGTGGGCACATTCGTTCTCGCTTTGTGCTTCATCGCTCATTCATTTCACTCCTCTCTATCTCTCTCTTTCACCTTTGTGTTCTCTCTTCTTGCAGGACATTCTTGAATACAAGAAGAAGCAGAGGCCCCAGAAAATCAAAATGTTGGACGGGGCGATAAAAACCATCATGGTGGATGACTCCAAAACAGTCGGGGAGCTTCTTGTCACTATATGCAGTAGAATAGGTATGACTTGGGCCGGCGCTGAGATTCAAACCTCGAACCTGTGAACTGTCAGGCAGGGCGCGCTAACCACATCGCTCTCACGTTGCCTGGGGATACAAATATTAAATGTAATTTTCTATGAGTGTCAGCAAAGGGGCGTTTGCATGACTGCACAAAAGCAATAAAAATAGCGAGTAGCTCATATTATATTCAGAGAATAAATAACTGCAGACCCCTTGGTTTACCTGCAGGCATCACCAACTATGAGGAGTACTCGCTGATTCAGGAGATGGCGGAGGAGAAGAAAGAGGATGGGATGGGAACGCTGAAGAAGGACAGAACGCTGCTACGCGACGAGAGGAAGATGGAAAAGCTCAAAGCCAAATTGCACACTGACGATGACTGTGAGTTCCTTCAAAATTGTTGCTGGAGGAGGTTTTGAGAATCCTTATTTTAAAAGGTAGCATGGCAAATCGTTGCCGTCCTGGGAAAAACTCAAATGTTCACTTTTGTCATTTATTTCATTTTTACTTTAATGGGATGGCCAAAACGCGGACACCCCATTAACGTAATTTTTTTTTAAATGACAAAAATGGATAGCCTCTACGTGTTTTTCACAGCAACATGTTTTGTCAGAATGATACAGGAGGCCAGGAAAATAAATCTGATCGTTCTTGTCTCGCTGCAGTTTATCTAAAATCTGTAGTCTTCAGACGTGGAGATTATTATTTTTTTACATTAACCCACAATGAATTGCAATTAATAATTGCACAATGACAATTTAGAGCAGGGGTGTCAAACTCATTTTAGTCGCGAGCCAATTTGGAGTTACGTCTTCCCTCGGAGGTCCGTTATGACAGCGAAACCACGAAATGATCACTTATACACTACGAATTAATGGATGACTAGATTTGAGATCACTCAAGTCAATTATAATAGTTTGTTCAATTATTGCTCAAGTGAGTGTAAACAGGGTAACAAAATGATTGCAAAATCTCAACGTTATTTATTACCCATGACAATTTGACATTTCGGTGCAGATTTTAGCAAGTTGACACACGTGATTTGCTTTTGCGGGCCACATAAAATAACTTGGCGGGCCGGATCTGGCCCCCGGGCATTGGGTTTGACACCTGGGATTTAGAGCCTTCAATGAACCTGAAGCACATGCATGTTTAAAAAGTTTGCATTTTAAGAAGAACATCGGCACTATCCAGCTTAAAGGCTTCATGTGCTTCATATGCAAGGCCAGCTTTAAATTCCTACCAAAATCGAATGCGCGTGCATGCATGCATACATATGAATGTTATGTAAAAATGTAAATTGTCTTGCCAGTGAATTGGCTGGACCACAGCAGGACATTCAGGGAGCAAGGCGTGGAGGAGAGCGAGACACTCCTGCTACGACGCAAGTTCTTCTACTCGGACCAAAATGTCGACTCCCGAGATCCGGTCCAACTCAACCTTCTTTACGTGCAGGTTGGACCCCCATTCAGCCACATTAAAATAGGCATACATTGTCTTGCTCCATCCAGTGCAAAAAAAAAAAAAGAAAAAAAGGCAAAATCTGTTCATCTCTTTTGTACTTAGTGGACCCTTCTTAGCATCCCAGGCAATGCTACTATTTGTTGTAAAATTTTGGAGGGAAGACTGTCAAACCCTTCAAGGAAAAGTCAAACACAACCAGAGATGAACAATCCCAGGTTGATGACAGAACAAAATACTCACTCTGGAATTGTGCCGAGATCATGGCTGTCATAAAGGAAGAAAAAATGTGTATTGTGCATTAATGTTTTTTTTTTCTCCAATTTAAACATTAAAATCCAACAATGAACAAACTGGAAGACGGGTTCCGCATATTGTCTATTCGCTTCGGTGGCAACCATGGCAGACTGATATTAGGATAGGAGCAAGTGGAATGTGGGACAAGGAAGCCTGAAGCCAGGGGGTGAGGTCATGGAGTACCTCACGTTTTGTCAGCTGGATCTTGTAAGAAGTCGAGAAGAGCTAGTAATGTGGGGCCGGGGTCTGGTTCTGCTTAGAAGTCTCTCCAGAATCACTGTAAGCGATTACATGCGGGTTGAGTCACTTTTAAGAAGTGGGTGAGATCATCTTGAGGAAATCCAGTGAAGTTTTAGAAACTCTTTGCATACGGCCATCAATCAGCAAGGGGGGGTGGTAGTTGGTTTCTACGATTAGAAATCTTGGGCAAAATATGGCATCTGTCGAACATAAAAAAAAAAACGCCGACGGCTCCAAAGACAGTGCCGCAGTGAGCCTAACTTGCCTACATAAGGTCAACAAATTCCAACCTTATCTGATGGGATTTGCCTTTTATATACATGTCTGAATATGTTCAATAGGATTTTTCATGTGACAGGTAAACTGTCGGCAAATTTATGATTAAGTGAAATCTGAACAAAGCTGTTTTCAACATTCCATAATAGCCATAACATTCAGAAATTGGTCCTATTGTGACTCTGCAAACGCTGTTCCTCGCGATGCATCTGTCTGGTGTCTTCATAGAGTATATTTTCTTGATTTTAGTTCAAATTTTGCTTTGGTAACTTCTTTTTTTACCCTTGTAATGATGGTTAAGAATGTCAAGATGTTGAAACATTTCACATATGCACATCTTAATATCTTTAGTGGGATTTCCCAAGGTATTGTAAAATTGAACCTAATTGTAAAACCTGGGTTGACTCTTGATAAAACTTGCTTTGACGTTTGCAGACGGTTGCACGCATGGACGGCCAGATGGATAGCTTGACAGACGGACAAAGAGACAGCTACCGGAGAGATAGAATGACTGCCAGATGGTCAGATAGAGAGAAAAAAAATGAAAGAACAAAAATGTTCTAGGAATAGAACCTTGAGGGACTTCAAACTAGTGAAAAGTAGCAGGTCCATTTTTTTGAATGCAAGGTGAACCAAATAGTTTGCATGTTCTTCATGTACTAGTTTACTCCATGTATGCCTACTTCCTACCATGTTTCAAAAACATGCCTGTTATGTTAATTGAAGGCTCAAATATTGTAATAGGTGTAAATCTGAGTCATAATTGTTGTCTCTTTGTGCCCTATGATTGACTGACGAGCAGTCTCGAGCGTACCCCACTTCATCCCAGAGTTAGCTATGCTGATTCAGAGTAGACGGTGACGCTGACATTTTATCACCCTCGTTCTATTTGGAATAGTAATCCTCCATTTATGGATGTCAGTTTGGTGTAACATATTAACCACAAGGATTAACGTTAATGGAGTTTACTTCCTCTTTAGGCTCGAGATGACATCTTGAATGGTTCACACCCCGTGTCCTTCGACAAGGCCGGCGAGTTCGGCGGCATTCAGGCCCAGATCCAGTTTGGACCTTATATTGAGCACAAACACAAACCTGGATTCTTAGAGTATGTATCTTAATTTTACCTCACAGAAATGGTCTATCCACATGTAGCATCTTCTTCACATTTTTTTATTTTCTGGGTTCTTCTGAAATCTTTGTAGCTTGAAGGAGTTTCTTCCAAAAGAGTACATAAAGCAAAGAGGATCTGAGAAGAAAATTTTCCAGGTGAGGCCACGTGGTTATTTATTGATGAGGTTTTCTACACAGAACCAATCTTCCAAAAGTTTAATTAAGCTGCATTGTCACTTTCAGGAACACAAAAACTGTGGCGAAATGACAGAGATCGAAGCCAAAGTGAAGTACGTCAAACTGGCAAGGTCTCTGCGGACTTACGGAGTGTCGTTCTTCTTGGTGAAGGTGAGCTCACAACGGTTTGATTTCAAGGATGAAAAGCTAGCCTCCGGTTCTACCTTCTTATTGCATTTGAGTTAATTGAGAAAAGAGCAAAAAATTGCAAGAATGAAGTGGAAGACCTTTATCTCCCGAGTGACATCTTTTCCCTGAGCTTTAAGGGTTCAATGGATAAAAAGGAAGTTGAAGGAAATTACCCAGCTGGTGTCCGGGGTCCACTTCAACTTTTACTGCCTTTCATGTCCTGTAACAAATATCCCTGCTGACCGTTTTCCTTGCGCATGCTGTGAAAACCAGTCGAAACCATAAGAACACTCAGGGACTTCTGCAAAATCCAACATACTGTACAGTAAAGGGATTTAATTTTTGAGCCCGAAATGTCTCGTCCTCTTTCACCCACCAATGTCTTCTAATCAGAGAAAGTCTCCCACTCTTGATCTTATAATGCGATCGGAAATTACCAATTACCTTGACCATATTAACATTTTATGACATATCATACCACACTTGACAACACGTTTTATGGTGTAATATGGACAAACGTCATGGAAAAACATTATCAAAAGAACAGACCTCAACTGTGGGTGAAAGGTTATCAGCAGGTTCAGCAAAGTCAAATTTAAGACTTTTTAAGCCTGAACGTAGGCACACTTATTTACTCAAGCTACCCAAATCTACAATATCCGATAATGATATAATGACACTGATTTTACTTTATTTTCTCAGTCTGTTTGACCACAACAAAAATGTAGCTACAGCAGTAGTAGGACACATAGTAGCAATTAGTTGGCTATTTTATTCATTGATTACTTTCAGTAGTCATAACGTCATATTTGCAACAGGCAACTTGACAAGGTTGGTTGGCTGCCTCGCTCCTTCCTCCCTTACCCATTTAAAGGTCCCTGTATGTCATAATATGTCCAAAACTCAGTCAATTGTAATTGTTTTACTTTTCAAAGTGACTTAGTGATATAAATGGACCGTTTCAAAATAGACCGATTTATTTCAGTTTCCGCATTGACGTTCACGAAAAACTGTGGTGGCCCTAAGTGACAACACGGGAAATAATGAATTTTGTATACCTGTATATATTTTTTAATGAGATCAAATTAGAGTTCTTTATATTTAATGGTAATTCACATTAATTTACTCTTTTGGCCCATCTATCTACTTACTGTCTTCATAGGTTAAGATGCCATCAAATTGAAGTTGTAAAATATACCCCTTGTAAAAAAGGAAATCCACATCGATAAATCCCAAATAATTGGCAGGAAATAATTGATACATATGCACTGCTTCTATTTTGATCTTGAAATTTACAAATCTCAAGCGCTCGCCTCTCGGCCTCGGCTCGGCTTTCACGTGGAATTCGCTCGACCTTTGTCATTTGGGGTCTGCCTTGAGTGTAATCCGACAGAGCGGCAGCATTTAAAAATAGCCTGGCCTTCAGCAACCCCAACCTCATAACCCCCAAGAGACCCCACGCAACTGACATTCCCCTCCATAACTTTTACACAAGTGGACCTCTGTGGCCCGACGTCACGTTCTGTCCATCTTTCTGTCCATCTGCTCACCGTCTGCACTGGGGCTCCTGAAATCTTTTTTTTTCTTCGGTTTCTTCTGAGAGAATAATCGGTGATTGGTAATGACAAATACAGTTTGTGTCTCAAACCGTTTCCCTCCCCTTTTTTCCAGAATTTCTTATCTAAGGCAGGGTTTCCAAAGACCCGAATTGGAAATGTTTTTTATCGATTTATTTTTGAAAATCTGGGAACCAAACGTCTTTCTTCCTTCTTGTATTGTCATAACATTGACACATTGCATGACTAAAACAGCCCTTTGCCAAGAAATTGTTCTGCCTTTGTGACAAGAAAGAGAAGTGTACTCTGATAACGGCAAACCCAATAAAAAGAAGTTAAAATATGCATAAAATAATAAGAATTTGAAAAAACAAGTGGATTAGATTAAAGGGGTCGTGATACGCATTTTTCACGATTTATAACTAAGTCACTGCTCAGCCCGCCCCTTCAACTGCAGTGTGCCAAAGTGAGAATGACTTTCATGCTAGGCGGTCACTACTTATTTCAGAAGGACATTAAAGCATCATGTGTATTTAATTTATTTTATTGATTTATTTTTTTAAACTCTTGGAGGCAGTATACCACAATGAAACCGCTTTATTACACTTGTGAAATAAATAGTGGATGAGTGTGTGTGGTGTATGCAGAGAGCGCATTGCCAACCACAAAGTTGCCAACTTCTTAGAGGATTCGTCTGCGTGGCGGTTTTCAAAAGCTAACACTGACAAGCGCTTTTAGCTTTTGACTGTGAACAGTCAAATAGTCCACTTTCCATAATGTGCACCCTTCAATATGAAGACTATTCAATGTTTATTAATTTATTTATGAAACAATCACGTGTGTCTCTCAGCGAGATCAAGGCTGTCATTGGAGGTTTTAATCGATAGTGCGGGTAGCAGATGTATGAATACATCTGATCTATTTTTATTACAGGGCTTAATCCTTTCTCTTACAGGCTGGAAAGATAAACCCGGGCGCATTGACATTGACGATATGAAAAGCATTTCAGTCACGTTTCCACTTAGGAGCCGTTTTGAGTTTCAAGTCCAGGTTGACAGATGAATTGTTTTGGTCCGCAGGCAAGAATCAAGCGATGCTAACAAAATGCGTCAAAGGCAAGAGCTGTGTGTGAGTTCATCCGTAGACGCACATGCTCAATGTTATCAAATCCAATCGGAAAGCTGTGTCAACATCTCTCCTCTCCAAAAGAAGACAATACTCACGATTGACTGTGTAGTATGTTGTTAACTCTTTTGGAGGAAAAAAAAAATTGAAACAGCTCTCAGTATGGCGCGGCACAGTTCTACAGTTCACAGAAGTTAGCATGGTACATGTGTTCATCGTCATGTTTCCGTCATGTTTTTATCGTACACAGGAGAAGATGAAGAGCAAGAACAAGCTGGTGCCGCGCCTCCTGGGCATCACCAAAGAGTCTGTGATGAGAGTGGACGAGAAGACCAAAGATGTGGTGCAAGAGTGGCCGCTCACCACCGTCAAGAGGTGGGCCGCCTCACCCAAGAGCTTCACCCTGGTAAGATAATTGTGTGTGTGTGTGTGTGTGTGTATCAAAATATAAATTACATTTCAAAAACATATATACACTGTATGTATTTTAAAGTCGTTTTAAAATCATATTTAATAGTTAAATATTGAAGTACAAGTCAGACACTTTGGATTTGGTTAATTTACTCAAATTTCAACTAATAGATGGTTGTAAAGTCCCGCAAAGAAAGTCTGCCGTGTATGTCAACATGCCAGGCTTCTGCATATTACGTGAGACTTTAGGTCTTTGGTTGTAATCTACGACTCAACGCAATCCAACTCTACCACTGACCATGAGACTCCCGTGATGCTGAAATTGTCATCCCAGGTCATGACGTGTTTTTTAGGATGGAGTTTGAATGGAATCAAACAAGTGTGTTTTTTTTAACAGCACTCTGCTGTATATATTCGGTTTCACACCAGAAATTGTGTTCATAATTTGTGGTTCCACCGTTTGGTCGTTCCTCTCCACACAAATACAGTGTTTGTCTTTTTCTTCCTTTCCCCTCACCCTGAGGCGCACTTGGCCGTGCCTCTCTGTTGATAAATCAGCACTCTGAGAGCTCAGTCAACCCGACCATTTCTCTCACTTCTTAAATTCCCTCGTGCGCTTGTTTGACCGAACGCCTCTCCTCACTCATCGATATTCCACCTTGCCTGTGCAGCCACATGTCACTGAGCAACGTGGATTACATTTTGCAGAAACAACCGAACTGCCCTCCCTTTTCATGCGTTAATTCAGATGAGTGCTTGCTTGGTGGGATTAACCTCCTTCCTTGTGAACCGCTAATTACCTTGGGTTTGCGTGTCGTCAGTTTTTTCTATTTACAGTGGAAGCGAAAAGAGTTGAAATGACCCAAGTGTTTAATTTTGTTTGTGCAGGACTTTGGTGAGTACCAGGAGAGTTACTACTCTGTGCAGACCACCGAAGGCGAGCAGATCTCCCAGCTCATTGCGGGTTACATCGACATCATCCTGAAAAAGGTGAGGCAGGCGTTCGCCGCATGAGCGAACGACCATCGTTCAAAGGGAGATCACATCTATTTGTGCGCGCACAAACTTCTGCTTTGTTGAAGCACCTTTTGCTAGATTAATCACTCTCATTTTTTTTTTCAACCCAAGACAAGCTGTATCCTATATTTCATTAACAAAGGCATATTTTTCTCTTTAATAAACCCTTTGTAGAAACAAAGCAAGGATCGTTTTGGACTGGAGGGTGACGAGGAAGCAACCATGCTTGAGGAATCTGTATCGCCTAAAAAGTAAGTCCGTAAGCCACACCAAAATAGGAAAACATTTATTTATGTTCATCTTACAAGATGGCCTCTAGAGTATTAATATTAATAATAGTACATTTAATTCATGCGTCATTGTATTTAAAATAAGTGCAACTGAGATAAAATCGGAATAAACAATACCGCCCCCCCCCCCCCGCTTCCCCCCCCTCCCAAAAATTAATTGCGAAAAGTCAGTTGAATGAGGAAAGAAAGTCTTTAGGCCTCTTTAATCTTGAAGAATAACTAATACGCAGAAGCTTGAGCGACAGTCTATTCTTATCAGTTGCGATATGATGGTGTTATTACAATAACGCAATGTTATTACATCATAGTCTTAACAAAAACAACATATTGCACCGGGCCCCCCCCCCCCCCCCCCCCCCCAATTTCCTCATCCATACCAACACAGTTCACACGTCTCTCCTCCAGGACTTCATTTCACCACAGTAGCGCTTCCTCCTCTGGACTTTATCCTGGGAGATAATCTCTCGAGGAAATTTTGTCGCACTGGAAAAGCGAAGGCTCGATCCACACATTTCCTGATTAGACGACGGACTCATTTTGCCGGCCTCATCTCAGTTTCCTGTCGAGGCGATCTCATCTTTCTTCTGTTTTGTTGTGTGTCACTAAGTAATGCTGCTCGGTCGCGCCTTCAGGTCCACCATCCTCCAACAGCAGTTTAACCGCGTGGGCCGGGCGGAACACGGCTCCGTGGCGCTGCCCGGAGTGATCCGATCCGGCTCCATCGGCACCGAGTCGCTCAGCGTGGGCTCCATGCCGTCTCCTCAGCAGCAGATCACCATGGGTCAGATGCATCGTGGACACATGCCACCGTTGGTAAGGCTATGCTGGCTCACAGAATGATTCAACTGAAAATTTTACTAACCGTATTTTCCACACTAAAAGGCGCACTGCATTATGAGGTGCACCTTCAATGAATGGCCAATTTTTTTCATATATTGGACGCACCACACTATAAGACGCAATCTACAATGCATCCACTCGATGGCGCTATATGAGGTGCGCCTTCAATGAGTGGCCAATTTTGTCACTATTTCCTATATTGGACGCACCACACTATAAGACGCAATCTACAATGCATCCACTAGATGGCGCTACGCTCAAGGAAATACCAACAGAACTGTAGCAACGCCACTCGAGTGAAGCGCGCCTCAGCAGTCCATAGTCCGCCGCTCTCCGCTGTGCGCGCGTGAGCGCCAGCACGTACGCACGTGGTTCGACCGATCAGCGCGGACGCAACCACGTCACAGATCAAAGAAGCTTTGAACAAACGACAGCTGTGAGTGGCGTTGCTACAGAACGATCAGATGTCAGTAAAACGTATTGAATAAAGCAGCGACACAGTTCACTTAACCAACAGCAAGTTATAACATTGACTCGTTAACGCTGAACTCTCTTGCCGCTGCTCTATTTCCGTGTTCAACTGCGTAACCGATCGCCTTAAGTTTGAACTCTGTGTTGTCAGCATGCATTTAGCAAGGAGCCATTTTGGGGTTGATATATTACCGTAATGACCATACACAAGGCGCATAGGATTTTAAGGCGTGCTGTGAGCTTTTTAAGAAAATGGAAGGCTTTTAGGTGCGCCTTATAGTGCGGAAAATACGGTAAGGGGCCGGTGGCTAATTTTTTTTTTTAAATCAGCCTGTCATGACTTAATACAGTGCTCCACCAGACCAGCTAAATACTGCTGTCTAACTTGCTTGATGTAATCTAAGGGTTCACTGTCAACATGAATGTTTTGATGATTTTAATGATGAAATGGAAGAGTCCTAAAATGGTTCGGGTCCTACTTGAAGGAAAGGAGTTACTCTGTTACCATTGGAAATTTTACTCAAAGATCTTCTGTTTTCCTTTGCAGAGTTCAGCCCAGCAAGCTCTAATGGGAACCATTAACACCAGTATGCAGGCCGTGCAGAAGGCCCAGATTGACCTTGGGGAGGTCGACGATCTGCCTCCATTAGGACAGGACATGGTATTTACTGTGTTTCGATCATGTACACTCTATGGACAAAAGTACTTACTTTTCAATGACCCTGTACTGTGTATCTTATGAATACATTTAATCCGCACACGTCTCATGTTGTGTGCAGGCCTCCAAGGTTTGGATCCAGAACAAGATGGACGAATCCAAACACGAGATTCACTCTCAGGTTGACGCCATCACTGCAGGAACCGCTTCCGTCGTCAACCTCACTGCTGGTCAGTAGCCACCACCATGTTCGGGTTTTTTTCTTGTCTCTGTAATTTCTTCAAAATGTCACTTTTTGAATCATTTCTCCCCACTAGGTGACCCGACTGACACGGACTACACGGCAGTGGGCTGCGCCATCACCACCATCTCTTCCAACCTGACCGAGATGTCAAAGGGCGTTAAGCTGCTGGCGGCTCTCATGGAAGACGAGGTGGGCAGCGGCAACGACCTGATGAAGGCTGCCAGGACACTAGCGGGAGCCGTGTCTGACCTGCTCAAAGCCGTGGAGCCAGCCTCCGGAGAGGTGAGGGGAATCACTCGTTAATGGCAGGTTTATTTGCTGTGACTTAAAGGAGACATCTGTTTGTAATGTTTAAAAATAGGCAGGATGAGTATCACTGAAATGTGTGTGTGGGTGTCATATGGACAAAGAATGAAGCTGTTAAATCTTTATTTATTTTTTTCCCCACATTGGGTTTGGGGCTTGCAAGGATTAGGCAAACTCCATGAGCGATTGATTTGTAAATTGTATCACAGACCCCCAAAAATACATCACTTCATAATTACAGTATTGCCATCCCTCCCCTAACCCCCCCCCCACATGAACAATGTACAGTTGTTCATTGCACATTTTTAGTTTTTATTTTGAATAGAAATATTATTTAAATATTGTTAATGATTTTAAAATATATATTGTCTATTCTATACTTGATATGTATGGTTTATTCTTATTTTTTTATTATTATTAAACAATTATTTAAGATTGGCATTTCAAATGGTTGAATGTACCCAATCCTTTCTCTTCAATGAGTGTTATATTCCTCACCTTTTAAACTAAAACAAGAATAGCAAAATGACAAATGCAGCTTATTTATTTATTTGTTTTTTTTTTAAATCTAGCGTCATATTTTAGAGGTTAAAATGGCAGTTTATTTGAATAGACTTTAAATTAGGACAAGGTAACAAGCAAGGTGTTTTCTTTTTTTATTTAATTTTTATGATTATTTATTTATTTGTTCTGGTGACACACGGGGCTTTCTATATAATTACTTTTCTTTGTTGTGCCCAAATTAACTACGCGCGTAGAGGTCCGGAATGAAATGTGCAATCTATGAGTAATACGACTCTGTCTTGACATTTTATTAAAAGTGCATGTATGTTGTGCTGACTGCATAAAGACTTGTGACTGATGTGACGCTGGCTGCAAGGCATTTTCAGTCTTAAATGGGAGACAGCAAGTGGCCTGTTGACTCGCGTACTAATGTATAATGGAGTTTATGGACTTGTGCTGCAGGACTGTAACGATCTTCCTGACATTTGTTCAAAGTTGTTTGTTTCTCCTGCAGTTGTTTGTTTCTCCTGCATTAGGAGAAACATATGTCAGCTCATAAAAATGCATAGCCCTTATCAGTCCCTTTACTGTCGGTACTTGTGTGTGTGTGTGTGTGTGTGTCGAAGGATGGTGGAGAATTAGAGATGCTCTTTCATGTTGTAATATTTTGAAATGCAGAATTGAGGCAATGTGAAATACCTCAAACAGATTCAGGAGGAGCCCTTTTTCAAGCAGTATGTGCGCGCGTATGTGTGTTTTAGCCCAGACAGACGGTGCTGACAGCAGCAGGCAGCATCGGCCAAGCCAGTGGAGACCTCCTCCGTCAGATTGGAGAGAACGAAACAGATGAGAGGTTCCAGGTAACCGTGGTGCTCATTTACTTGTCAAAATGGTGCACTTCAAGCTGTGTCTACACCTTCAGCTATTATGACTATTTTGAAAAAAGTATTCAAGCATTCCGAGGCCGTCCACCAATCATATTACAGAAAAGGAAAAACATGTCGGCTGATAATGTACAATATGAATTATTCATGAATATTACACTTTAAATATCAATTTAGTTGATCAAAAACCACATGCAAAAACATAAATTGTTTCATATAATCAGTTAACAGTATGCATTACGATCCCATACAAAGCAGTTTCCCCTCACAATGTTGTTTTTCACCAAAACACACCAATATAATTCCCCAAATTTTCAGAAAAGCTTGTTATGAAGAGCTGTGGGAGCAAAAATAGTTGAGCTTTAAAAAAAAAAAGGAAGAAAAAGTCATAGTTGCGGACATGCAAGGGCAACCAATTAATTTTAATAGCTTTTTGCAATTTCAGTGAAAGATTTCAGATTGGAACAGTAACAACATAAAACAATTTTGACAACATAAACGAAAGTGCTGTCTGACTGTGCTTGCGGGCGGATTTTCTGTCTTTTGGTATTATGCTACACTTTGCACCATTATAATTGGGCTTAATGGTGCGTTTTCACCTTTGTGTGCTATTGTGGGTTGGAACGTAGCGTTTCATGGCCAATCCTCGCTGCATCGCTCTTTTGCATCAAAATCAGGGCAGTACGCCATGTTTGGCGTGCGTAAACAGAAATTAGGCTCACTAGAGTTCGTGCATGACATCATACCTGTCAACTTTTCGGAGTGCCAACCTGTATAAACTACCAAAAAAATCCTTATAAAGAGCAAAAAATCCTTATAACATACCAAAGCATTTTATATGTCAAAATAACGGCAGAAAAAAACCCACGAAATTTTCAATGATATTTATTGTAGCTCTCCATAATACAATGTCTGGTTAATGTCTAATCATCATTCTACTTAGTGGCATTACTGTGGTCAGAGTTGTATTCCTGTGTTACTTTTTTTCACCAACTCCAAATCATTTGGAGTTGGTGAAAAAAACCCCGGAAATTTTCAGAATCCGTATGATTTGTGCGATACGGCCATATACGTAAGATTCACCACAAAATCCGTATGAACTATGGCTAAACCGTATGAGTTGACAGGTATGCGACATTGACATGTAAACTTTAATATCGCCCCTTTTGGATGATGTAGTCATGTGTGTGTGTGTGTGTGTGTGTGTGTGTGTGTGTGTGTGTGTGTGTGTGTGTGTGTGTGTGTGTGGAAATTTGAGAACTTTTTGCACCTGCGCATTCCCTCCATCCAAGAAATGCGTTACATTTTCAAATCGAGTGAATGATTCTTTTGGTTTTGCATCCTTGTGCAGGATGTCCTCATGAACTTGGCCAAGGCGGTGGCCAATGCCGCCGCCATGTTGGTCCTGAAGGCAAAGAATGTGGCCCAGGTCGCAGAGGACACGGTTCTTCAGAACCGAGTCATTGCCGCTGCCACTCAGTGTGCCCTGTCCACCTCGCAACTGGTAGCGTGTGCCAAGGTACTGCATCGAACGGAATAAACCTTGTCAAGTGTTCATCTCTCCTTATCATCATGACATTTCCTTTCATGTGCTTGTAGGTGGTGAGTCCCACGATCAGCTCCCCGGTTTGCCAGGAGCAGCTCATCGAAGCCGGGAAGCTTGTAGACCGCTCTGTGGAGAGCTGCGTCCAGGCTTGCCTCTCGGCCACAGAGGACGGAGAACTCCTCAAACAGGTCGGTTGTTATTACCTTTGCCAAGGTGTCCGTTGTCTTCTTTTTTTATGGCCGTTTAGTATCTCAGTTGTTAGCATAACATTTTGGTGTGCATCCGCACACTAAACGCGGCACGGTTAGCATGTCCACCTCACAGTGAATAGGTGCAGGGTTCGATTCCGGCTTCGGGCCTTCCTGTGGGGAGGTTGCTTAGTTAGGCTGGGTCTTATACTGCCTATGCAGTATTACAATGTGAGTAGAACAAATATTTTTGCGGATTTGAAATGACATGCAGGACAAACATAGTAGCAAAAAAATACACCGTCAATGTGCATTGGTTCAAAAAAAAAAAAAGCAAACTTTTTTTTGTCCATATTTAAATTGGCATTTTTGTCGTCCACCAGGTAAGGAAGCGCGTGCTCCTATGTCGCCCTACTTGTAGCGCTGATGAAAAATGCTGGGCTCCTCCATCATTTAAATTGCTCATCCCTGATCTATGCTATGTCAGAAGCTGTAATATCAAAATTAATTGAATCCAGGTCCGTATCCATATTATACATTTGGCAGGAATGTAAATACTGTATTTCACTGACAATAGATTAGGTACTAATGGATTGCGTATTTGAGATTTGACATAATGTTTCCTTTGAATGGATCTCTGAAGCCCTTTTCCTCCGACTGAGATGGTTAGATGGTTGCCATCTATTCATTGTTGTGTTCATGGTCACTTGGTAGTATTTCTAAAACACCGATTGGGGGAATTGGTTAGAGTGATCAAAACGAGTCTCATGAGAAGTTCCCGTCATGTTTGATAGGTGAGCGCGGCAGCCAGCGTGGTGAGTCAAGCTCTGGAAGATTTGCTGCAACACGTCCGCCAGTACACTTCCAGAGGAGAGCCCATCGGTCGCTACGACCAAGCCACTGACACCATCATGACCGTCACTGAGAGCATCTTCACCTCCATGGGAGACGCAGGTCACTCCGAAATCCAAAACAAGTTTTTATCATGGCGCCCACATTTTGCGATTAAATTACTTCAGTAAAATGATCTTCCCATGGTAATTCGTGTCTTCTGCTGCCCTCTTGACAGGAGAGATGGTCCGTCAGGCCCGGGTGCTAGCCCAGGCCACCTCGGACCTGGTGAACGCAATGAGGTCGGACGCCGAAGCCGAGGTGGACCTGGACAACTCCAAAAAGTTGCTGGCGGCGGCTAAATTGTTGGCCGATGCCACTGCCAGGATGGTGGAAGCGGCCAAGGTAGTTACTTCAGTCTCTCTCAGCATTAACCACTGGCCATTCAACTACCGTACTCCCACTAGTACTACAACACTTGAAATGAGCAGTTTAAAATTTCAGTTTGTGAATCAAAATTAACATCTATGATAAAAATACATTGAATAGCACAACTGCGAATCACAAATTTTCGAGTTTTGCCAAAACTGAACCTTGGAGACTGTCCATAAAAGCTTTGACATAACATTGTGAATTAAGCTAGTGCTTGGGTGATCAAGTACATTTTTTTAATGTAAGCCTGGCTGGAACGGTGTTGAAATGGAACATATTGGATTGGATTGGATTGGATAAACTTTATTGTTAAATGTACTGTATGTAAAACATACAGCACAGATGAAATTTCTTCCCTCTCAACACAAAACAACACATGAGAGTGCACTCTTAACCACTTTCCTGCATACACTTTGTTGCCAACATTGAACCGCAAAAGATCAGGCAATTTAATAAGTGTCTGGAAAGAAAATAATGCACATTTCCTCATGACACTTGCCCAGTCCTGTCATCCAACAACATTGCATAATTTCAGAACTCTATTAACGAAAGCTGTGTGTGATGCAATACATTCTATATCACTGTCAACGTTGTTGTTTCATTAACTCATTCACTCCCAAAGACGTTTTAAACGTCTTTTCAGACTTGATCCAGAATTGGCTGGTACCGAATGAGTTAATTACCTCTACCAAAATGAAGCAATTTTGATAATTCTCTCATATTAAATCCTATGAAGTGGGCAGTGAGTGAGCATTGACTTATCCTCTAAAGTCATTCTTTCTGTAAACTGGAGTTAAAAACATCTGACGTGACACTGAGCTGTGCTTTTAGTTTGACATTTTAATGAAGTCTGTAGAGGATTACATAAAACAAAACTCTGCCTATGCTCATTGTTTCACTTTGGCTCCACTCATTTGGGTCTGGATCATGATCAAAGCACCGAAAACATCCCCAAACTGGAAGTTGGCCCTGACGTGCATGAATGTTAAGTCACTGCGATTCCAAGTGCGGCTTAATGCAGCTCACTTGCTGTTTGATCCAAATTTAGCCGGTGTAACCCCGAACAAATCACTGTCACACCACACTTAGTACCCATTCCTCCCTTGAATCATCTGAAGCCTAAAGGTGTCGCAACTAATAATACGCCGACTCAGAATCTTAGTGTAACGTACGACATGACACTTATGAAGCGTTAACATACTACAATAAGACAAAGCGTGAGTCATTTATGAAATTAATTCATCTGTCAACTGGATCAAACTCTATGAATAGCTCCCCACTTTCCACCGTGACAATGAACAGACGCCCTCCAGCTATTTACTTTGACTTAAGCCTTAATTTACCACAAGTTGCCTCTTTACATATTCCTCCTAGACCTTATTTGGGCACTGTTGTCATGGCGACTGATGCACTGATAAGATTCAAGACTTCTGGACACTGCTTATTGGTTGATTCCCCCCACCCCTACTCCCTCAATCCATTTCTCCATGTTGTATTGTCATAGCAGACAGTGGCTGGGACTTGAAAAGCTTGTTAGTGTTGGCCCGCTCATGGAAGTCATGTCGTCATTCGTCCCTCTGGAATTAGCAGGCTTTGATAATTATGCAAATGACCTGTTGTGTTAAATCACCGTCAACAAGCAGAAGGCAGCAATACAGTACACTCGACTGGTCTCAAAAGAAATTTATCAACAGCGCAGTCACTTTGTAGACATAATATTCACAGCTGGCCCATTATATTGGAAGGTTAAAGACTTTCTCCATGAAATTGTGTGTGTGTCTGTTATTTTGTCTTTATTTATTTAGTCTGGGCCACGTAAAGTTCTTTAATTTAGCCGTTTTATTTGTCCACAATGTCTTCATTAGCTCAATGAAGGAGATTTTGGCGCGACTGTTTCTAGCCCGGCCCCTCGATAATAAATTGCTAACCTTATGAGGATAAGTGATGCAGAAACTGGATGGATTGCGACCCAACACTTTTGTTCATACAAGGACAAGTGAGGCCCAATGATTTGGACTCAGACAATCTGGAAGACCCCTTTTTTGGTCCAGGAATTCAAGTTACTAAAATGCCACTTGGCTTTTGGGTAGATGCTGTGTGCCGGTGTACGGGTATGTGTGTGTGTGTGCTTGTTCATGCGGGTGTGCGTTCCCTCAGGGTGCAGCGGCCTATCCCGAGAACGAAGATCAGCAGCAGCGACTGAGGGAGGCTGCTGAGGGTCTTCGAGTGGCGACGAACGCTGCTGCTCAGAACGCCATCAAGAAGAAGCTGCTCAACAGACTCGAGGTCTGCAGGGATCAGATTGAGGGCTAAGCGGGCAGAGATGGCTTGGGATTTAAAAAAAAAAAACAGAAATGGTCACTTTCAGCTTGCATTTTCTTGAAAGGCCCAGTCTGCAATCTATCATTTTACGTCACTTTCTTTCACACATTTGCGATTTCTAAGTTGACATCAACTCAGAAAAAATGTGATTTGGTGTGTGTGTGCGTGTGTGTGTTTTGTGCTTCAGAATGCTGCCAAGCAAGGTGCAGCGGCTGCCACGCAAACCATCGCCGCCGCTCAGAATGCCGCCGCCTCCAACAAGAACACAGCCGCCCACCAGCAATTGGTTCAGAGCTGCAAGGTGAGCGTGATTAGTTTATTTATTGAATGTAAAAATTATTAAATGTATAAATTAAATCCCAACTAGTGTGCAGCAGCACATTTGTTTGTCATGAGGTGTGCTGTGTGGGGAATTATCTAATTTCAGAATGCCGATATTATCTCATGTTAGTAGACTGATTATGTACTTTCAGGTCCACTATTCCACAGTGTTTTGTTTTTTTTAATCTGAATGTTGCACAGATATTGTTCATTAGGAGACCTAAATGTGTTTGCTCTGTACATTTTCTCCTCTCTTACTGTACAAGATCACAATGCCTTGCCCCTCCTTATTTTAGTATAATCACCAAATCTTGTCGAACTTCCTGTTTTGATGACTTTCGCAGCCCGCTCTGTCAGCACTCAAGTCATGCCCGATGGTAGCGAGCACGAAAAATCTATTTCCTGCTCCAATTACTTTGAGATGTAGCAAACACCCAACAAAATCCAATTGATACCATTGTGAGACAATTCAAAATTAACCAATGACTGCTGTGCGTGTGTGTGTGTGTGTGTGTGTGTGTGTGTGTGTGTGTGTGTGTGCGCGATTTAGGCGGTGGCTGACCACATCCCTCAACTGGTCCAGGGGGTGCGCAGCAGTCAGGCCAAACCGGATGACATCAGTGCACAACTTGCCCTCATCATTGCCAGCCAGAACTTCCTACAGGTGCAACCCATAACACTCTCACACTTACACGCGCGTGCTTATGGTAAGGGGATATTGAAACTTGATGCCCCAGAATTGTCACGACTACTTTGGGAATGAGGCTGAACAAAGTATATTTATATAACCATTATTCCACAATTTAAAAATGGACCCACAACCTATTTTTTAAACTCTGGTGCTGTTACGACATGATCTCATTGATTCAACTGTTCTACTTAAACAAACGGTAGCCGGTGGGGGGGGGGGGGGGGGGGGCTATTACACAATGTTACCGGTGTATTACAATGGATGTCACGTGACAAAGGGACTGAAATAAAGTAGAACAAGGCAGTCTGGGTGCAATTAATGTTCTGTAGTTTTCCAGAACGTAAACGTAGATGTACGCAACATTATAGTGGAACCACAAATCATCATTTGAGAAAGCGTCTCCATATCTGAGCCTGTTTACGTGCCCATGTAGGTGCTGCTGTTTTGCTTAGCAAAAGAGTTCAAATAGGATCGGTTACTCTTTAACGTCCAAATGTGTGCAAGACCATCTAAGAAATTGAGTAGGGACAGTCACTCCCCACTTTTTCTATTTGAGGCGTTTGTGTCTTTTTTTCTTGCGTATTCGGGACGGGCATTATTTGAGGAAATACGTTTTGTCATAAATTTTATGGAGTTTTGCTTTACGAAGCAGATTTAATAGAACTATTTATGTTCCACGCGCTACACAGCCGGGTAGTAAGATGGTGACCTCCGCAAAGTCATCGGTTCCCACGGTGACGGATCAGGCTGCAGCCATGCAACTGGGTCAGTGTGCCAAGAACCTGGCCACTTGCCTGGCCGAGCTGAGGACAGCTGCACAGAAGGTAGAAGTCAAACTTTTATTTGTATTTTGTAGTTGATACAGAGCAGTAGTTCCGTTGTGAAAGTATTTAAATATAAGCGTGTCTCATCGTTTCTGAATTGCTTTTTTATGAGTTGATTTGCTTCGCTGCTTAAGTGTGCCAAGCGACAAATGACTTCATCAGATAAAAACAAGAGCTTAGCGGTATCGCAGACGGAGAAACATAATTGTGCTTTAGTTGTACGTGATGGTTGATGTCGATGTAACTTATAACATTTTGGTAGGAACATAAATTGAAAATTAAGAACTGGAACCCTTGAGGAAAACACATCAGACAACTGTGAACAATTAAAGTACTGCGTTTTTCCTGCTAGGTTGCTTACCTTGGTTGATGTCGGACCATATGTACACTTAATATACTTTTTTTTAAACCTATTTGCATTTTTTTTCTAGGCTCATGAAGCTTGTGGCCCCATGGAGATCGACTCCGCACTCACCGCCATCCAAACGCTGAAAAGTGAGTTGCAGGACGCCAGGCTGGCTGCCGGTAATGCACAGCTGAAACCGCTGCCGGGAGAATCGGTAAGAAAAAGTCAGCTTACACATGAAAATAAGAAATTGCAATTGAAGTTCGAATTAAGGCTGCGTTTTCTTGAATGGTTCTTTAGTTGGAGAAGTGCGCTCAGGAATTGGGCAGCACCTCCAAGTCAGTCGGGTCCTCCATGGCTCAGCTACTTACCTGTGCTGCACAAGGCAATGAACACTACACAGGTAGGGACTGTGAATGAAGTATACAGAACAGCTGATATGGCTTTTAAATAGAATCTTGGATTTTTTTTTTCCTCCCATTGATTACAGAAAAAGACAATTATAAATACAGGCTTGAAATCAAGATTTGCTTTTTGTTTTATTTTCCTTTATGTTTGCTTTATTTTAAATCAAAACAAAAAAAGCTTTGTTTGTTTTATTCTCAAAGCGTATACTCTATGGGAGAAAAAAAATATACACACACACACATATATATATATATATATATATATATATATATATATATATACTGTATATATATGCAAAAAATAAATCAATTGAAAAAAATAAAGGACAAAAAAAATCAGCCTGCTAAATAATTTAATTGATAACATCACTTAATCCCCCAGCTCTACTTCGAATAACGCATTTCATGCATTATACTGATGCTCACAATAACTGATACGGCAGGCATAGCAGCCAGGGAGACAGCACAGGCCTTGAAGACGCTGGCCCAGGCGGCCCGCGGAGTAGCCGCATCCACCACCGATCCCAAAGCCGCCGCCGCCATGCTGGACTCGGCCCGCGACGTCATGGATGGCTCGGCGCTTCTCATCCACGAGGCCAAGGAAGCACTTGCTTGTCCCGGAGATGCTGAGAGCCAGCAGAGGTTGGCTCAGGTGAGATCTGAGAGCATTTAATATGAATTTGGACTTTGGGCACATTTCTTTCTGACTTTTAAAGGTTGCCAAACATAATTTGTTTGTAAAATGTATCTTGTGTCATCTGTTGTGCAGCTGATCTTTTTTCTGCACAGAATACGCTCAGATCCAGAACTGTATCAAATACTAAAATAAGACTATCTTTATACCAGGGATGTCCCGATAACACTGTTTTGGCACCCGAATTGAAGTCGGTAGATTTAAGTATCTGCCTAGAACATGGGCATGCATCCGATTTTTCTCAAATACATTTTGAAATATACATACAACAATGAATATATATACATACAGTATATATACAGTATATATATATATATATATATAAAAGTGATGAAACTTCCTTCCACCTGCAATCGCCTGATAATTGAGTCTTTCTGGTAAATATTTACGTGCAGGAGAAGAAAGTAAGCAGCTCAACATCTGTCGTATTAGCCAAGGGAAAGCGTCGTAATTAAGCAGGTGTCATATTTTATCAGCAAAACATTCTCAATGATTTATGCCTCGCCATCTCATTTTCCCAACTTAATTAATACTCTGGGTAGCGATAAACACCAAGGTGGTGCTGCTTGTTAATGCAATAGCGTTTTGTATTATAGATCATCACGCTTGGGATTAGTTTTTTAATGTTCCGTCGGTCATCCTTGAACCTGCAGGTGGCCAAGGCCGTGTCTCATTCACTGAACAACTGCGTCAACTGTCTGCCTGGTCAGAAGGACGTGGACATGGCTCTCAAGAGCATCGGAGAGGCCAGCAAGAAGCTTCTCATTGAAAATGTGGGTTGAACGAAGCCTCCCTCGCAAAAAACAAACAAACAAACAAAAAAATTCATAAGCATAGGGAGTTAATAAACGCTTGGGAAAAAAAACAGTGCAGGAAGTCTTACTTTGCTTTTTAGATCCCACCAGCCTCCAAGACGTTTCAGGAGGCGCAGAGTGAACTCAACCAGACGGCGGCCGACCTCAACCAGTCTGCGGGTGAAGTGGTTCACGCCTCAAGGGGCTCCAGCAGCCAGCTGGCGGTGGCGTCGGGGAAGTTCAGTGAAGACTTTGACGAGTTCCTGGACGCTGGCATCGAGATGGCAGGGCACACTCAGGTCCTTCTCCATCTTATTTTTTTCCAGTGTTGAACGGGCCGCATAAAATGATATGGCGGGCCAGATCTGGCCCCCCGGTCTTGACTTTGACACGTGATCTACAGTAATGTTTTTTTCTCAAAAGTAATTTGCATGTCTTGTTATTTTGTGTCATGCGGCTCATCATCCCAGAAGAGGGATGACCAAGTGCAGGTGATCAGTAACCTGAAGAACATCTCCATGGCCTCCAGCAAACTGCTGCTGGCTGCCAAGAGCCTGTCAGTGGATCCCGCTGCAGCGAATGCCAAGAACCTGCTAGCGGCCGCTGCAAGGTGCCACAGTAATGTGTTATATGCACTGATGTCAATTGTCCCCAGAAGTGTCCTTCCCTTCAGAACAGTGATTTTTTTTCAAACTGTATCACATACCATGAGAGGGAGTCTATCTATCATGAGGGCTCCCTCTAGCTGTATGAAAAAGAATCACTGAATTATATTTTCTTGAATCTTAAATTGGCCTATGTTCTGTTGCTGTTGTTGTTTTTTTGTTTTTTTTAAATTCAGTGCACTTCAAAATAGTTCTCGTACTTTAAAGATATACATTTGCATTTCCTTTTTAAGGAAATGTTTTCTTTCAAACACTTGTATTTTGTATTGTAACGTTTTTGGGCAATTCATTTTTATTGAATCCTTATTTGTCCTTATTTTTGCTGTATTTAAATCTATTAGTCAACTGCAAATTTTAACTTCAGATGGCATTATGTGTCCCTAAATGTATATGGACACTGATATAAAAATGTCTTTTTTGTTTTATATATATATATATATATATATATATATATATATATATTTCCAAAATTTGACCTATAGAAGGATTTTACCATGCATTGTAATTTAGCGATGGCATTTCAGAAATAAATTCCACGTGTCGCTGAGCCCAAAACTTAATTCATAAACCTGACAAAATATATGACCATATTCTTAACCTGCCTTACTAGATTTTAAAAAAAAGGGCAGATTGGAATCGGCACCAAAAAAAAATCGCGAAACGTTGACTCGCAACTTTAATTAAAAAAATTTTTTTTAAATGTCAGCCAGAGTTATGAAACCATCCAGAATATTACAGTGGCTAAAAATATTTTTCTAAACACTTAGGCCTACGATATTTTCCCGTTGGTCATTCTAGTGGTTTTTGGGAGAGCTGAGTATTTTTTTTTTTAGGTGGCACTGGGCATAAAAAGCTTGAGAAAGACTGCTTTTACGGTATAATATTCTGTTTCTCGTTTCAGAGCTGTAACTGACAGCATCAACCAGCTGATCACGCTGTGCACTCAGCAGGCGCCCGGCCAGAAGGAGTGTGATAATGCTCTGAGAGAGCTCGAGGTAAACCGTGCTCGTTTTTAATCGTTATGCAACAGGTTTGAGGAGTATGACTTGGCTTGGGTTTGCCACCACTGTTCAGAAAATTTTAGCTTGACACCGTCAGTGAATATTGTTCTGTATATTTGTTAAAATAAAAAGCCTATTTATTTTTGATGGATATCAGAAGTAAGATGTTTTGTCACGCTGCTGATAATATTGTTGTTTCAGTGGGTTTTGTGTTAAAGGCAAACACGTTCCAATGTTATACCTCTGCATAAAAGAAATTGATTAAATCCTTCCAGGCCGTCAGAGGAATGCTGGACAACCCCAATGAACCCATCAATGACCTCTCCTACTTTGACTGCATCGAGAGTGTCATGGAAAATTCCAAGGTAGGCCTTCCAGGTCCACCAGCTGGGAGCTAAAACATCCCTCATTTCTTAACAAGCCGTTACTTCTCTCTTTTCATTCATGGTGGTCTGTCAAGGTCTTGGGAGAGTCAATGGCGGGAATTTCCCAGAACTGCAAGACGGGAGATGTGATGTCATTTGGAGACTGCGTCAGATTTGCATCCAAGGCCCTGTGTGGGCTCACTGAAGCTGCCGGACAAGTACATACAAATCCCCCAACGTCATTGATTCATGTGGAGTGATTACAGTGCACTACATCATGGGTTATCATTCATGCGATCACAATTTCACCGATTTTTTTTTTTTTTTTTTTTTTTTTGGGTGGAGCATATCTCGCCATCTGCCACAGAAATCTCTACGTATAGTTTGTAAATCACTAGTTTATTATTACCGTTTTACGGAGATGGGGATGACAGAATACAGTGATTATTTGACTTAACTCGTTAAATTCATTCCAAATTAACATTCCCCATTGAAATGAATTGAAATGCCATTATCACTAAGACCCTATTTTGGATACATTTTATGCCTGCATTTTTTGGGGGCTATGTTTAAATAACAATATGTTTATAAAGTGGGTCTGTGATTAAAGCATGAAGGTATAACACCAATGTTTTTTGGTTTTATATGGTGTCTCTATATTATGGCTTTTCATCTATAGTGCCCCCTTAATTTTTTTTAATATATATTTTTTAACCGTAGGCATCCTACCTAGTGGGTGTGTCCGATCCCAACAGTCACGCAGGCCACCAAGGATTGGTGGACCCCATCCAGTTTGCGAAAGCCAACCAGGCAATTCAAACAGCCTGTCAGAATCTTGTGGATCCGGAAAGTAGCGCCTCCCAGGTACAAGCAGCCATAAAATAATACAGCCTCATGGTTGTTCTTCTTTTTTGTTTTCCAGGTTAGATATTTGTACTCTAAAATGATTTAAAATGGGTGAAAATTTCACTTCATGCTTTGGAGGGCTAATATAAGATATTACAATCAAGGATACTCTGAGTAAATGTTGTAGTGACCTTTAATGGACCGTGACTCCTCTGTCCCAACCCCCCCCCCTCTAATATCGCAGGTGCTCTCAGCAGCCACCATTGTTGCAAAGCACACATCTGCGCTGTGCAACGCCTGCCGCTTGGCCTCCTCCAAGACGACCAACCCAGTCGCCAAGAGGCACTTTGTCCAGTCGGCTAAGGAGGTAGCCAACAGCACCGCCAACCTGGTCAAAACCATTAAGGTGGGTCTAGTCCAGCCAAAACCTAATTAGTCTGGACACATGTTCATCCAGGATTTAACCTAACCCGAACCTGTATGTGTTGGATTACAGAATCAATTTATTCATAGCAGCTAATTTCACATTTGTTTCAAGTTTGATTCTTTTAATCAGCTGCAGCAAACCTTTGTATTTGACCCTTTGCTGATGTCTTTTTCGCCCTTAGGCTCTCGATGGAGATTTCTCGGATGAGAACAGGAACAGGTGTCGAGTGGCCACGGCTCCACTCATCGAAGCGGTGGAAAACCTGACAATATTTGCGTCCAACCCAGAATTTGCTAGCATCCCGGCTAAGATCAGCCACGAGGTCGGTTACAGACAGCTGCTTTTTGTGTAGTTTAATGAGCAAAGAACATTTTGTGTCTTAAGTCTTCAACCAACTTGTTCCCCTGCAGGGTTCTACGGCTCAGGAGCCAATCATCCAATCAGCACGCTCCATGCTTGACAGCTCCACCTACCTGCTCAAGACTGCCCGTTCGTTGGTTATCAACCCCAAAGACCCGCCCACTTGGTCCGTTCTGGCCGGTCATTCCCGCACCGTCTCTGACTCCATCAAGAGTCTCATCACGGCCATCCGGTTTGTTGTGGAAGGGGGGCGGGGCTCTTAAACTGCGTTAAAGCTCGTCTCATTGACTTTTAGTTTCTATATAAATATACATGTATTGTACTATCTTAAAACTAGGTTCCACGTTTACATATTTACAGCACAAAGGTGGAATATAAGTACTTTCAGTACAGCGTTTTAAATAAAAATGTAAGAGTCTCCTCATTTGGATGACAAATACCTCCTCTCTTTTTCAATCTCTGTCTTCTTCACTACCTGTTTATCATCCTTCAACCTCGCTCCCTCATCCATTTTACTGCTCTCTCTCCGGCCCATTTCCTTCTCAGGGACAAAGCCCCCGGCCAGCGGGAGTGCGACTCATCCATTGATAACATCAACAAATGTATCCGGGACATTGAGCAGGCCTCTTTGGCTGCGGTCAGCCAGAATTTACCCAGCAGGGATGACATCTCTCTGGAGGTAAGGAAGCGTTAGGAAAGGACTCAGAATATTTCCTTTTTTTTTTTCCTTCCAAATACTCATCTTTGTCAAATGATGCCTTCATTTGATGTTTTGTGTATATATTAGATACTCGGTGTTATGCATGCTGTTGGCCGACATCCTTTCTGTTGATTTAGACTGCTGTCAATCCTCCTCTTTGTTTTAGTAATCTAATTTCCAACTACTGTATGATATTTTTGGTCCAATTTGACATCAAGTTTATTTTGTCATATTTTAACATAACATGTCATTTTTATTTAAGTCAACAGCATCTGTCTTATTGTATCTCATTGAAAAGGTAGATGGCTTTAAAGCTTTTCATGCATTTTTACATTTACAAATCGGAATAACTCAGTCTGATGTTGCTGATGATTTGTTGATTCTTAAAAATTAAATAGCTTGAATATTTAGGGCTTCTACAAATATATTTCTTCAGCAAGTCTGGTGATTTTCTTTGCCGCATTTACAAGTTAATTCATGTTGGAAGATGACAACAAGAAACACATCTTGGCATCATACCTTCTCGAATTAAGATGTACAGTATTGAATTGCAATCCCACCGAATCGAATCGTACACCTTTAAAATGACCCTACCTTGAATCGTATACGTTATGCATATTAAATCGTCTTTTATTGGAGAGATGCACATGTAGCCACCGAAAGAACACCATACCTGCAGTGACGCAGAATGTTGACAGCTTCAAGCTTTGGGGCTGTTTTTCGTCGGCTGGAACCAGGACTTTCGTCAAAGGGAATTATGACCAGCTCTAAATAGCAGCATGAACCTAGTCAGGCTTTTCCGAGAAATATGAAGAAGCACTTCATATGTCAAAATGACAGTGACCCGAAGCACAAATTAATAAAAGAATACCTTCATCAGAAGATTTTGACTTTTAGAATGGCCCAGCCAGAGCCCAGACCTAAACCAGATCAAACATCTGTGAGTTGATCTAATGAGGGCTGTGTACAGCACATGTCCTCACAATCTGACAGATGTGGAGTGCCAAACTGATGGATTCCTACCAAAAAAGATTGAGTGCTGTCCGAAATGACAAAAGCGCTGCAATCAAGTATTAATTTGTGAGTTATTGTATGTTTTTTCTTCTCTTTGAAATGATTTCTCTTTGAGGGAATATATGTCAAGTTTGCAGGTGAAGCACTTTGAATGCAATTCCACCTCTCCCATAAAAGGCCACACCGGACCAAATGTACTTTCATTTCCTCTTCTTTTCAGGCCCTGCAAGAGCAGCTGACATCCTCCGTGCAGGAAATTGGCCACTTAATCGACCCTGTTTCCACTGCTGCCAGAGGCGAAGCCTCCCAACTAGGACACAAGGTACGGTATATAGGGCAACACGTTAATAACTTTGCTTAAATGCTTTAACTGTGAAGCAAGACAAAAGTGACAGTACAGTTTACTCCGCTTAACACAGGGGCGGGGGGAGGGGGGGCGGCTACGTTCCAGACCGAGCCACAAAAGATGAAAAAATGTGATTTGGAGAAACCGTATCAAAACTCGTTTTAGAAAATTGTTTTATCCGTCCCACTCATTAAAACACATTTTATGGACACATTTTAAATGTAGTTGAAGACACACAAAAATTTGCAGGTGTCAGATGTGTCCGGTTACATGCATGTGTATGCAAGAGCGGGGGTGGTGGGGTTGTATGTGACATTGTGTGAGTGTCTGTGCGTGAGCTGTGGCCTACAGCAGTTCATGTGTGTTTAAGGGATGCTTTGCTCTCTTTTGCATTTCAATTTATGCTTCAAATATTTGTGTATACATATACTGTATGTCGAAGCTTAGGCAAAAGCACAGAGCTTTCCAGTAATGTACTTGACACTAAAATTGTCTTAATCTCACCAGTAAAACAATTCTTATATAATAATAATAATAATTGCGTAAACAACTGACCGGCCATTTTGAACTTTTATTCACCGTGCGTAACCTTTCATTCATAATGTGGCATACTGGTAAGATATCAAATAAATACTCAAAACGACTTGCAAAATACATCACACCATCGCAAGTATCCCTAGATGCCGTGCAGGTATGCCCCCTAGCGGCTATTAGGAGTGTAGAGATGGCATCAGACCAATCTGAGTCGATTTTCTGTGTTTTGAGGCATCGCCATGACAAATTGATGTTTTTTTGTTTTGTTTTTTTTGTCTGAAATCATACTCCACACACAACTGATGTGCGTTTTGACCTCAGGTGAGCCAGCTGGCCAGCTACTTTGACCCACTGATCAGGGCAGCAGTGGGCGTGGCATCCAAGCTGAAGGACCACCAGCAGCAGATGACCTTCCTGGATCAGACCAAGACCCTGGCCGAGTCCGCCTTGCAGATGCTGTACGCTGCCAAGGAAGGGGGAGGAAATCGCAAGGTCAGATCTTTGGTGGATTTTGTCTTCCGCCATGCAGGTTTTACCTTAAGCTCGTTTTATCAGCCTACTAATAATTCAGCGTGTCCATAAAGTCTCTTTACAATGTAATAAATTGATTCGAAAGGCAAATATCTACAATACACAAATGCTGGAAATTATGACAAAAAGAGGAGTACATCTGCCGCTTCCTTTGCATTCGGAACTGTTGTCTCCGGATGAACAAAATGTAATTACAAGACAACGGAGGCCTTCTTTAGCTTGGTGGCCTGCGTGTGATTGTGCATTGTCGTGACAACTGTCAGGCGTGCCACACGCACGACGCCATCGCCGAGGCCTCCCAGTTAATGAAGGAGGCAGTGGATGACATCATGGTGACGCTGAACGAGGCTGCCAGTGAAGTTGGAATGGTCGGCGGCATGGTGGATTCCATTGCGGAGGCCATGGCCAAGGTAAATCCACTTTGATATAGGAAACATATCCATTTTCTCTTTTTTTGTTTTTTAATTTTTACTTTGTGTCATGCTTTTTGTGGTCAGACCCCAAGGGTAGCGTTTTTACTTACGATGTTCTATATTTCAAATCCATACCAGTACCAGTATTCACTCTCTGAGCACTCACTCAAACAGAGTACAGTCACATCTGGTACTTTTGATGTATGAAATGTCATTTAACACAGTGACAAAAAAACAAAACAAAGACCTTCCTTTTTAACGCTGACGAGTCACGGATTTGTCAAACTGCTGCAATTTAGTGCCAACTACTGCCAAGGAGGATTTGCTTGATGTGAAGATGTTATTTATTTATTTATTTTGCCCACCGTGTCTGTGGCTGTTATCCGGATCCTCCACAATACCCGATCCTTTAAACTTTAAAATAAAGCTAATATGGGCCTGATACGATACTCACGCATCCCTACTTTTTACTGCACGCCCTGACTTAGCCTAATTGGCTCATGCAAGTGAACCAGCCCTCATCCAGCCCCGCATACTCCCGATGAGTACAGATTTCCTTGACGACTGGGAGAAGCTCAAGGGATGGCTGCACATCTCCCAAAAAATAACAAATAAAATAGCAACTGTGAACTACGAAGCAATGCAAGCCTCGAGTCTACAAGATGGCATAGATTCTAATTTCCCTCGTGGTGGTGGCAGCACTTGAAAACCAAACTGGCGAGTTATACAAATCATTGTATTTGGCCCATGCGGCACATATCGCTCAACAACAAAATGCCCCCAGCCCACCGAATTGCCAACTTTATCAAGCAGTCAAGTATGCATTGCTTATCAGAGGCGAAGGCTGATCTGTGCACTGAAAAAAAAATGCAGCTCTTTTGGCTTTGATGTGCCTCTGGATCCTCAGCCAGGATAGCTGATTTCATAATATTTCCTCTTTTTAAATTGTGCATCACTTTATATCGAACTACTGCAGCTCTGACTATTCACAGATGTCAGATTCCCAAGTGTCACCTTTGAATAGGCTAAGTCAACGTGAAGTACCTGTGATATTGCAGACTGCTTTCAGCCGGCACGCTCCTTCTCCACGACCAGCATTAGTCCTCTGCTGGCTTCTCTGTGATGTGTTAATTTAACACAGACGCTGTAATGTATGCAGTGCAAGATGATTATCACATTTTTTAAAACTTGCAAGCCTTATTTTAAACTGTGATTAAATACTCACCAGATGCTTCCTGCAGCTGCACTCTAACAAACAATCATCAATTTTACTTTTCCAAATATGATCACTTTTGTCACACGGGTATTTATTTAGTAATGTGCTTGTTGTGATGATCGTAAATGCATTGTGGTTTGTATTAGGAGCACGAGGATATGCACTATGCTGTGCAGTATATACCAAAACTCCGATTAGTCGCCATCCACTTAAGACACCTCCTTAAATGGATATCTCCCTTATTCTCCCCTAGTAGAAAACTCATGGTAATAATTATTCTGTAAATCAAATCTAATTATGCTTTCGATGCCGTACCCCATACATGGACATTGCAAAGTTATTTATTGAGGCCATTTAAACTCGTTGCCATTAAAACAGCAGCAACTACCAAAGCACATAAAAGGCCTGCCAGTTGAATTAAAATCTAGAGTCTAAATTATTAAAGGGGATCTTGAGTACAGAATACCTCCTTAAACTGCAATTAAAATTCCAATAGACTGACCTGTGGTCATCTCACAATGCGTACATTCATGTTTATGTTGCACAATTAATATGCTCTGTCTACCCTTTCTGCATTGCTTCTTTCCGTGTATTATTTCAATGCAATGTTCTTTTTTTATTTGCTTTTAAACTCACTTGACATGCAGTTCAATACAGTGTGGCCCGAGGGTTAGGGGGAGAAACATTTATCATTCCTTGTATATGCTAGAAGATGGCGGCACAGCCCTACTTTTGTATAAATGAAGCTCCTCAACTCACATTGACATGGTTTACTGGCACCAAGATGTCACGGGATGACTGCAGACTTCTGAATGGAGCTCCTCAGCTTGCTTCAACATAGTTTCTTGGCTTCAGGATACCACAACATGGTGCCAAACAATACATTTATTGCCTTGGTCTGAGCACAAAAACAGCACAGCAAATTCTGTCGGTCATTTTTTCAGGATAGGTTCCCCCTAAAAAAATAAATAAATCACATATAGGTGAAAATGCCAAACTATGACTATACAGTATAGAGTTCATCTCAGTAATATTGTTTAATATTCCTGCAAAATTGTGTGCAGATATACTCCTTCCTCCTTAATAGAGGCCTATTTCATCTGCTGTTGAGTATCATAAACGCATTATATTATTCGCATTTGATGTCATTTGTAGTTTTAGTTCTGTCATATTCCAAAATGCATCCTTTTTTTGAAAAGCATACTGAATGTTTCTTGTTTATTCAGCTGGATGAGGGAACACCACCTGAGCCCGAGGGCTCATTCGTGGATTACCAGACCAGTATGGTGAAGCACTCCAAAGCTATTGCAGTCACGGCTCAGGAAATGGTATACCGCACAACACTTTCAAATGTTACACAATTTAACATTTTAAGAAAATGGTATGGAATGGTTTGCTGTGTTATGATTCAGATGACGAAATCGGTGACATGTCCGGACGAGCTCGGAGGTCTGGCCTCTCAGGTAACGGTCGACTTCAGCCAACTGGCCGTCGACGGACGGATGGCCGCCCACACGGCCGAGCCAGAAGAGGTATGAACGGTGACCCCCGCGCATATCAAAAAGCAACGCACGGGGGCTGTCATGAGCAACTTCTCTATTCTGTCTTCCCCAGATCGGCTTCCAGATCAAGACCCGAGTGCAAGAGCTGGGCCACGGCTGCATCTTCCTGGTGCAGAAGGCCGGGGCGCTGCAGATCACTCCCTCCGATGGCTTCACCAAGCGAGAGCTCATCGACTGCGCGCGCACCGTCACGGAGAAGGTTAGCAGCGTCATGAAGACGACGCTTTTTTTTTTTTGGAGTCCATATTCATGTCATTTGATTTGATTCCTTATAACCACATACTGGTTATTCCCCAGTGAACTCACGCTTTCTCAAGCTACATGTGTGATTTGTATTGTCGTTAACTGGATTTCCAAGAGCCAAACTGAACTATACGTCATCTGGTCTATTATTAGAATTAAATTACATTACTCTGCATTTGTCTTAATGCTTACTTGGTCACAGAGCAATCGATCAAGCATGACCGCGTTTGGATTTTAAACTCATTTGTACGACCATCTTCAGTCGATTCAAATGAGGTAGGAAATTTACAAAAATTAAGCAATTTCCAATATTATGCTGTTTTAACACATTCAATCCCAGCCATTTTCACTGGAGCAACCCCCTCAATCCCAGCATTTTACTGGATTTTGACTGATCTTGCCCACAGAATATTTGGTTCTAATGCTATATGAACATGGAGCCTACCAAAATAAAGCTTCGACTCTCTTCTTTCAGCAGAAAAAAAAATTGTTTCTTTTTCCATTCTTCAGCAATCGGCATTACAAAATGGCTAAGTTTCATGAAAACGGCGATTCCTGGGCAAAAAAACGAAGAAAAAGAGCTTTTTGTAAAGGCATGTATTTCAAGCACGTGAGGCACCACTGCCACCTACAGGTTGCTTTTTTAAAACATGATTTACAATGCAAACGGCTTATTCTCATTCACAGATTGCATCAGACTCTCCTCCTCTCTGTGACGCAAAAAAAAAAAAGACGTACAAGTACGTCCTTGGTAGGCGGGGCCTAATTTTAAAAAGACATACAAGTACGTCTTGTGGAAGGAAAGAGTTAACTAGACTCGCCTGCATGAGCTTTCCCCACATGCACAAACATCTTTGACACCCATAAAAAAATGTTTTTTAAATGTTTAATTATTCTGACTGTTGTCTTTTGAACATACACATGCTTTCTTCGATTGTCCCCGGCATGATTCGAGGTTGTCATGGTGTGCGCGTCCTCAGGTGTCCTTGGTGCTGTCGGCACTTCAGGCAGGCAACAAGGGAACGCAGGCCTGCATCACAGCGGCCAGCGCCGTATCGGGCATCATTGCCGATCTGGACACCACCATCATGTTCGCCTCGGCTGGCACGCTCAACGCTGAGAATGATGAGTCCTTTGCCGACCACAGGTGGGAGTGGCAAAATCTGTCTGTTCGCCTTCATGAATTTCTCACGTCTGTAGTTAAAAATGTGGCTTCTGGTTATCTGTTATCCAAAGCTGACAGAATGACTTAGTAGCTGGCAGGCAAAAGGGAGGCAAAATGACTCCCGTCAGACTTCTGTCAGGAGTGCACTTTCTGACTTCTGTCAGAAAGTGCAAATTACCCTCAGGCTTTAAAAGATGAAGTGTCACATCGTCCATTGTTCTGAAGACGTCTCGAAAAGATTTTCTCACCCTGACAACAAAAGGAGACAAAAGTCTGCTATTATTTGATGCTTTGACCGAAAAGATGATCCAAGATTGAAATCGTTTTTTGTGTGTGTGTGTGTGTGTGTGTGTGTGTGTGTGTGTGTGTGTGTGTGTGTGTGTGTGTGTGTGTGTGTGTGTGTGTGTGTGCGTGTGTGTGAGAGAGAAATTGTCCATCACGTCCATCCAGTGGCTTGAAAGTGGAAAACGCACAGAAATCCTGTTTCCTGTTTTTGATCTTTCACTTTACATTCATTTTATTTCATAATTGGTTCAGAAATGGAAAGCTTATCTAGGAAAAAAAATCAGCACAACATTTAATAGTATTTAGGAGTCTATTTTGGATATTCAGAGATAGAATTACTTATATCGTAGATGCTTGTCTGTGTACTCATAAAGATTTGTGTGCTTATCACAGAACTGAAATGAAGACTGTCAGTTTTATTCATCCATCCATTTTCTGAACCGCTTTATCCTCACAAGGGCCGCGAGGCATGCTGGAGCTTCAAATTAATTGTGTAAAAAGAATAGTTTTTTACATTATGCAGTGAGGTTTTCCTTCACACAAACTTAGCTGTTAAAAAAAAAAAAAAGCAAAATGGGAATACAAAAATAAGATAATCTTTGTTTGAGTAATTAATTACCGCGAAGTAAATCTTATTCAGTTACGAATTGAAAAGAATATTTTGGCTGAAGCGCTTAAATTGAATGACATTAGATTGTCCATTTACAATGCTGAGGAGGATATGAAGCTCTCTTAATAAATGCTAACATATTTCCTCCAAACCTTTCCCATGACTCTCTCTTTCTCAGAGAAAACATTCTGAAGACAGCCAAAGCTCTGGTGGAGGACACAAAGATGTTGGTGTCAGGTGCCGCTTCCAGTCAGGACAAGTTGGCGCAGGCCGCGCAGTCATCTGCCAAAACCATCACCCAGCTCACTGATGTGGTCAAACTAGGCGCGGCCAGCATTGGTTCCGATGATCCAGAGACACAGGTCCGTCAGTTTCAGTGTCATAGCAACATGACTTCACTTTACTTATTGCCTCATCTCATGAAATGATTGTTTTAACTCAAGGTGGTTCTGATAAATGCTGTCAAAGATGTCGCCAAGGCACTGGCAGAGCTCATCAGTGCCACCAAGTGTGCCTCCGGTAAAGCGGCGGACGACCCGTCCATGTACCAGCTGAAGGGCGCGGCCAAGGTGCGGGCATCATTATATCCATCCATTTTCTGTAGCGGATGACTTTATTAATAAGGTCACGAATAAGCAAGAATCAGTCTCAGCTGACCCTTGGCGAGAGGTGGCGGTAATGGAGGTGAAAATACAAAAAAGCCGAAACAGTACAAGTAGTATAGAAAGCTGTCTAAGGATTTACATGGACAATGTCTTTGTCCTCACAAGTATACCGGTACTTGACATTGGAGTTGGACGACCACATGTTACTAGTGAGGCAAAACCGTGGACTAGTTGACATCTGGCTGACACAAGTACTAAATGTACAAAACTCTAAATGTTAAAGTCCATGTAAAATAAAAATACAGGTAGACACAATATATATTCTAAATTTGATATACCACAGAGAGGAGTGTTACTAAAAACCCCTGCAGAATTTAAATGGTTAAAAACTAATTAAGTGTGAAATATCAACTGTTCCACTCAAATGCCAACTGTCAATCAAATACCACTGCTGTGACGCTCACAGCAATCTTCTCTTCTCCTATGAGGGGGAATGGCATCAATCAAACACAACCCTACTTTTGTATGGTAACTAATTCACAGGGGTCAATAAACAAATGCTGTGTGATGTTTCTAATATAAATAACCCCAAAGAATTTGCTTTTTGTTAAAAGGAAATAGTCAAACAATCCTTTATGGATGTTAGTGTACAGACAAGTACAATATAGATCTTGTGCACCTCCTATTACAATACAATACAATACATAGCGCTTTCACAACCGCGACAGCTGTAACAAAGCGCTTCACAAAACAGTTAACATAAAGTAAAATAATAAACACAACACATAACATAAAACACGGACAGTCGTGCAGTCCTAACCACTTTTCCGTCACACGCTTTTGTTCATGATAGGGACCTACAACCCTTATTGACAAACCAACCATACTCGCTCGCGCACAAAGAAGTTGATAATTATGTAAATGTTGCATCTCCACCCTTGGGTGTTTGATAGAAATTCGTATTCATAGTTATTGCATTATTCTACTAATTTGGGTTACCTGCATACATTTTAGTTTGGTATGTCAAGCTCATTTTTGTCGTTGGGCACATTGTAGTTACGGTTTCCCTTCGAGGGCTGTTATGAATTTTGGGAAACTATATAAATGTTTAATCCCATGCACATATTACAATCACAGCGCACAACAAATTGATGGATAACTATTTTCAAAATCAGAAGTCAAGAATAATGACTGTTATTGTGGATTACATATGACAATTTGAAATGTTTAGTTCAGACTTTAGCACGCATCATCGAACTTGACATGCTCTATTTGCTTTTGCGGGCCACATAAAATGATGTGGCGGGCCAGATCTGGCCCCCGGGCCTTGACTTTGACACCTGTGATTTAGCGGGTTACAGTGCAAGGACCATGAATGCTTGATAACTATTGCTTTCAGGTGATGGTGACCAATGTGACGTCCCTGCTGAAGACGGTGAAGGCCGTTGAGGACGAGGCCACGCGAGGCACCCGAGCGCTAGAGGCCACCATCGAGTGCATCAAACAGGAAATGGCGGTGAGAGAATATTGGCTGACTGACGGACTGATTAAATCCAGTGGTCATGCTCAAAGCACCATTTCTAAAAGGATTAATGCATGCCTTTGTTGAGAATAATTACCTCATTCCCTCCTACTTCCTATACTAGATGGGGATTTTTGTACTCATGAGCCAAATAGTTTTCTTACATTACTCGCTGTCATTTACATTATGATTTTTGCAAAGCCTGTCATCATTATTGAATAAATGAATAAACTGATATGCTTTGCAGCCTTTATTGTATCATTTTAAATGAGCACATTTTACATTTACTTCAAATGAACTAATAATCATTAAAAAATACTGTATATTTTGTTGACATTTGAAAAAAGTGAGATGAAGTCTGGTGCATTTGGCTATTCAAGTGACTTCTGCCCCCTCTGTCAACTCTCATCCGCAGTTGTTCCAGTCCCGGGACCCTCCACGGAAAACAACCACGCCCGAAGAGTTCATCCGCATAACCAAAGGCATCACTTTGGCGACAGCCAAAGCGGTGGCCGCCGGCAACTCGGCCCGACAGGAGGACATCATCCACACGGCCAACCTGAGCCGCAAGGCCATTTCCGACATGCTTGCCAGCTGCAAGGTTCTCTTGAGTTTATCCAGCGACCCTGAAAGCGTTAGCCCCTGCGATGTTGATTGCGTTGTGTTCTGCAGCAAGCGGCGTATCATCCTGACGTCAACGAGGAAGTGAAGAATAGGGCGCTGAGATTTGGATCAGAGTGCACCACTGGGTACATCGATCTACTTGAACAAGTTCTCATGGTGGGTGGTTTCTGTGTTGCAAATTCTTTTACATACAGTATTTTCCACCTGTTTGGAATGATATTTGACCTCACTTGTTAGTGTTACCTTTGACCTTAGCCCCTATCCTATACCCATAATGTTAATGTTATGTGCCTTGGCTGCATCCAATGTGTCCGATAGTGTCAATCAAAAATGAGCAATGTTACATTTATATAGGCCGAAATTCTAAAGAAACTCTTGGATTGGCTCTCACTCCCTTTTGGCGTATTTATAGTCATGGTCATTTACTTTTGTGTGTGTGTGTGTGCATAGGTGTTGCAGAGGCCCACTCCTGAGCAGAAGCAGCAGCTGGCTGGATGTTCAAAACGAGTGGCCGGAGCGGTCACAGAACTCATCCAGTCTGCGGAGGCCATGAAAGGTAATCAGCCTCACGCACACACATAACAGTCAATATGTTGCTCAAATAAATCAAATCTTTAGGACAATTTAGTAAGCTTGAGAAAAAATTTAACACTTTGAATACTGTGAGAATACTAATTGAATACAAGGCGATATGTCTTGGGGGAGGGGGGGGGGGCTATCCAAACATGAGCACAAGGTGTTTTTGAAAACAATGCAAAGATTTTTGCTGTGTCTCTAAACTTAGTGAGTTTTTTTTTGTCTCCCTTCACAACAACAACAAAGATTTTCATTGTGTTTCGGTTAAGAAAAAAAACAGCTAAATTAAAAGAGTTTTCTTGGACGAGCAGTGAAATAAAATCCTTTTCATTCAGTCCTCAATGTGCGCAAAAAAAAAAATTATTTTTTGTTTTGTTGATTTTTTTCCCCCCATATAAGATAAGATAAGATAAGATATCCTTTATTTGTCCCGCAATGGGGAAATTACAATCAGAATTCAGAAAGGAAAAACGCTGGGTAGGGAGAGGGAAAAAAAACCACGCTCGAACTATCCTCTTCCGAGGATAATTTAAGTCCAGGATAAAAAAAGACCCTAGCACATGAATAAGCATTAGACAGTTACAACAAGTCACAAGACATAACATGTATAAGGGGGGGGGGGGTGAATGGGAAGGGGGGGGGGTAGGGTAGGGTAACCACCGACAATGACCAGCCACACGGTCACCGTTGCGCTCCGCATCATCGAACTACGTCACGGGGGAAAAAGAATCGGAGCGATGAAGACGGTGATAACAAGGATGTGTATGCGCGTGTGGTTGTCCAGTTGTGTATGTGTATGCATGTGTATACATATATAATTATGACTACATTTTAAACTTGTACATTATGAATGCCGTTTTTCTATTTTATTCTCTAAAAGGCAGAGGAGAGTTTGCATAGAGTATTGACACAAAATGTAGTGTACGTCCTCCGACCACCATAGCAGCTGCAGTTAGAATCACACTAACCATTAAGACATCTCATTGTTTACAGTTTGAATAGGAAGTGCAAAGGTAACATTGGACAATGAGCCACATGCTGCTTCACCAAATGCATTATCTCATCACTTTCAGCTTCTTCTGGTAAAATTCCCTTGACTCTACTCCTTTCCTCTGAGACCCGAAACACTCCTTGGACTTATGTTCATGAGAGACGTTGTGGTTCTTTTCCAAATTATCACTTCTCTATTGCAGACCACATGATTAATAATTATTCCCTGAGACATTTTTTTTAACCCTCCTGTCTTCCTCGTTTTGATTTGTCGCAGCAGATGGGGGTAAGTTAGTATTGTTCTCTGTCCCGTGACTGACTTCACCCAATGCTTGACACTTCTCTTTTTTTTTTTTTTTTTATTCTTCCCCACTCATCTTATGGCCGCTAACACTGAATCATTTCACCCCATCTCTAAGTCCAGCTGCTGCACGGAGCCGTCATCACCCAACCCGCTTTGTTTTTAGGCACCCGTATCACTTCATGCGTGTTGTGGTGAATATGGCACACGGCGAATGTGTGGCTCTGCCGATGCTCTGTTGTCGCGAGGCATGATCCGGAGATGCGTTGAAGCTTTTTTCCACAAGCGCCTCTTTGTAACCGGCATGTTCTCACGGCTCCATCCAGGTTCTGAGTGGGTGGACCCCGAGGATCCGACGGTGATTGCGGAGACGGAGCTGCTCGGGGCAGCGGCGTCCATTGAGGCGGCGGCAAAGAAGCTGGAGCAACTCAAACCTCGAGCCAAGCCCAAGGTGAGACACCACACGAGAAGTTAGGGATATCGGGCTTTGGGTTGAAACTTCAGGATGATCCTAAAATGCACTATCACCTTTACTCGTGATCTTCTCTAAACTTTTGACAGTTCGAGGTTTTTGGTACTTTTGGCACAACTTTCTGTTCTCTAACAAGGAGCTGAATGGCAAAATTTATAAGTGATGTTTTTTGTTTGTTTGTTTTCTAATGATGTCCACTTCTTGAGACACATTAAGGTCAGTGGCCACTTACCTTTGAGAACATCCTGTTCGATCAATGTTTAGGTGTTGTCTTGGTTTCATGATATCAAAATGTGAACAGTATTGATGAAGAGGACTGTTTGAATGTCACATCTTTATTGAACCACAATTTGAATTGGTTGTTTCAGGGGTCAAACACCTGCTGCGAGTTTTGCTGGTCAGCTCCTTGTTATCAAACTGCAAGCTGTGCAAAAAGTACTGAAACACTGAACAGGTGGACATGTTCATTCCAAAGTCCCGTGAAGGTCAAATTAAGTTCATCTTTCTAGGTTATCGTGCATTTTAACTTTGTCTTGAATTTTTACAACAACTGTAAGTCCTTCCCAAAGCCTCTGTTGAGCAAGGTCAAGTATTATCAGTTCTCGGTATTTTCAGGAATTGTGGATGTTGTCTGTTGTTGTCTCTTCCGTGTCGAGATATTCCCTATATTGTACACCCCCAACCTACAGGGATTTCACGACACCAGTGCTAGGGGTTACGAAAACCCTATCCGAAATCTATGTAGCCTCACCCAAGCCCCTGCAGCATTTTATTTCCACCCATTTGCCAAACCGCTAATTGTGATATTCTAAAATATATTTATTCATTATTTTCTCAGCCCCCGTATGTATGGACCCTTAGTTCCGTCCGAGAAAAGAAAAAGAAATCCTGGAGCAATGCGTGCCAATCTATAAACATCAGCCCCGCCTTTTGTAAATACCCAAATCATTAGTTCAAAGGTTTTTAATATCCATCACAAGATTTGGCCATTTTCCCTTCTGCCTTGTTTCTTCCTCCTCCTCCATCCTTCCATCTGTGGATAACCGAGCTAAATCTCCTTGCCGTTTATACATGCAGTATGCTTTTTTTCAATCCGCAGCAAATCACCAAATTAATCCCCTCAATCCCTGACCTTTAACCCCCACCAACCCTTTCCTTGCCTGCCCCTGCCTCAGGAGGCCTCCTCTGCAGGGCTCTGTCTGATATGTTTGATATATTAGGTTGTTATTCAGTCCCAACTATATATCAAACATATTCCTACAGTGTCCCGCTCTGTCTACAGACTTGTGGTGCGTGAATGTGCGTATGTCTGTGTGTTTGTGCGCAAGCGGTCACGTGTGTTATTCAGCCGCACACTTCACTTTACTGCAATATGATAAATAGCCCCTGCAGCCACTCGCTGTGCCATTCAGATTCTTCAGCATTGGTTTACCGTGAGTGCAGACCTCCATCAACTCACCTTCAGCACATGTCAGAATTTTGTAATTTTAGATGGATGGATGGATGATTCACAAAAAAAAAAAATAGGGAAAATGTCAAAAACAGCCACAAAAATTATTTTGTTAACTCATTCACTCCCAAAGACGTTTTTAAACGTCTTTTCAGACTTGGTCTAGAATTGGCTGGTACTAAATGAGTTAAGTAGAATTGGGAAAAAAAAGAAAGCATATTTTTATCTATAAAGAACTACAGTTTAAATGACTTCAATTTAAAAAGTAAAAATAAAATAAATGTCAATTAAAGTTGGGGGCGGGGGTGTCAGGGGGAAGTGAGGGAGTTCCAAATGTGTAACTTTTTTGAAAATGAAAAAACTAAGAGGGAAAATATAACTGGTCATATGTATTTTTAAAAAACGTTTTAAAAATAAAAACAACTCCAAAAGTCAAATAATAATGGTAATGATAAAACTGAACTAAATTCTCAAACACTTAAATTCTTTTAAAAAAATCGGTGTACATGTATAATGAAAAACGAAGGAATAGATCATTTAAAAAAAGAAAGGTAGAGGTCATTACTAAAATACAACAAAAAAAAAATTCACACAAAGCATTAAAATGTACTATACTGTTTGGTCTGCCCCTGTCTGCGAACAACCAAAAAAGAAAAAGAAATGAGTCACCGAAATTTGGTTTTCCCCAAATATTTTTTCATCAGTTCCCACTTCCTGTAATGCCAAAAATATAACTTAAAACTGTTGCATTATTCTCTGAGAAGTGAAGAAAACCGTGTAAAAATGACCTTGAAACATGTTTGTTTTTGTTTATTTATTTTTTAAATGCTAACACAGGCAATTTGATAACTTCTTCCTTGGCCCCTTCATCTTCCTACAAAGTTTGGTGGGAAATAAAATTTGTTTAATCATACCAACTCAGTCAAATTAGGATGAAGACATCGACGCTGAAGTGGAGGCTCGTCGATGGGGGAGGAAAAATAAAAATAAAGGCTCAGATTGGTTTGGTTTGATACCGGTATGTTGCTGTGTGACTGGTGCGGATGAGGGGCCTTCAGAAGTTCTCGGTACACGATGTACAATATACATGTATACACAGTAAGTGATAGAAGTTTAATGGAAGCGTGTGTTGCTGTTCTTTGACTTCAGTTGGCAGACGAAACGTTGAACTTTGAGGAGCAGATCCTGGAGGCGGCCAAGTCCATCGCCGCCGCCACCAGCGCCCTGGTCAAATCCGCCTCGGCCGCCCAGAGGGAGCTGGTGGCTCAAGGCAAAGTGGGCTCCATTCCCGCCAACGCCGTAGACGACGGACAGTGGTCCCAGGGGCTCATCTCGGCTGTGAGTACGACGGACGTTTGATCGGCTTGACGCAATTTGACGAGATGGCTGATGAATCGTGCGCCTTCACTCAGGCACGTATGGTGGCAGCGGCCACGAGCAACTTGTGCGAAGCGGCCAACGCGTCCGTGCAAGGCCACGCCAGCGAGGAGAAGCTCATCTCGTCAGCCAAGCAGGTGGCCGCCTCCACTGCACAGCTGCTGGTGGCCTGCAAGGTCAAGGCTGACCAAGACTCTGAAGCCATGAGGAGACTGCAGGTCTGCATTTCAGATCCGTTTTTCCCGATACCAGCTGCCAACCATCCAGTTTGTTTGCGTTAACTTGCGTGTACAGCTACTGCAACTACTGATTATTTTCACGATCAATTCATCTGTTGATTAATTTTGGACTATTTTTAAAATAATTTATAATAACGCATATATGTGTGTATATATATAGATTATTTCCTTTTTCAAAGTCACAGCAGATGTTTACAGATGTTTCAAGCTCTCAGTGGAATATTATCGTGCAACATTTTTTGGTACGTCCTGGTGGTTTTACATGACGGCCCCATTGGATTTCCAACCAGATTGCTGGCAATGCAGTCAAAAAGGCATCCGACAACCTGGTTCGAGCCGCTCAGAAGGCGGCATTTGATAAAGCTGACGAAGACAACGTGGTGGTTAAGACCAAGTTCGTGGGAGGGATTGCACAGGTAAATAACAACACCCTATTAAATATCCCAGGTCTGTTTTAGTGTAAATATTGAAGTGATTTCATAATTTCTGCCATTAAAAAAAAAAATGTATATATATACCTGTGTGTATATATATATATGTTCTTTTTTTCTGTTTTTACATGTTCTTAAATTCTTTGTGAATAAGTAATACGGATGATTTCCTCTATTTTTTTCCCCTCCATTTTAAGACTATAGATTACTTACATTCCAGTATTAATGTTGATTTATTACAATTGTTTTGGTACGGATCCAGGATTTGTTCCCATATATTATTTCTAATCATCTCACCTTCGTCAGAACCTGTTCCGATCCAAATGAACCTGTAGACAAAGAATTTATTTATTAATTTGTCATTCTTCGGTTGTCTTCCGTTCAGATCATCGCTGCTCAGGAGGAGATGCTGAGGAAGGAGCGTGAGCTGGAGGAAGCCCGCAAGAAGTTGGCTCAGATCCGACAGCAGCAGTACAAGTTCTTGCCGAGTGAACTGCGCGAGGACAACAACTAAACCAAACACACAAACCAACGATCCCTTGAAATGTCTCCTCTGCTGTGAGACTTGTTGGAAGCGAACAGTTCCGCGTAGTCTTCAAAACGAAGGCTTTTGGGACAAACACGATTGTCTCCTCGTACGACAACACAGCTACTTCGACTGATCTCAAACCGAATGTGACCCGATTGGGAGTGACCCTATGAAATGTTTTATTCACAAATGATTGTTTACCCGCATTGAGAAGTTCCCATGTTGTGTGAAAGCCTCTTTAATGGCCATGAGAAGTTACATGAACTCATTGACGAAGGATGGTTTTACACACTTGTCACTGTAAATTTGACTCATGGACATTTTCTGTGTTAACCCCCCCTCCCAACATGCAACATGATCTGCATGTTTATCTTCGACCTTTAATTTACAATGTGCAGCCTTTTAGACTCAAAGGTGACTTATAGAGACTGGGAAGGTATATTTATTTTTATTTTGAGGGTGTTTTTTTGTCGCAAAAATCTTTCACCTCCAATTTTGTAATCACACTTTGGGGAAATTAATCTGATGCAATAACAAGGATCGTGCTGTAGAGGGCAGTGTCAGTGTCCTGTGTCGATCAATGCAAAGTACCAATTATAATTAAAGATGCTTAATTTCCCTTCTACCGTGAAATAAGTTGAAATTTGTTAGATTGGCTGACATTGAGAAATACCTCAAAATATTGCGTCTTCATCTTTTTCAATAGTTTTTGCGTATTTTAATAACTTTAAGACTGAAGGCATCTCGGCAGAAATCAAGCACAATTCTGCAACATGAATTGAAAAAGCAATCTTTATTTTTTTTAACTGAAGGCTATGGCTTTATGAATATACTACCTGCAATAGATGAGCCCTTTGTTTACCAAAATGTGATTGTAATTGGCTTTTTGCCTTACCTTATGTCCTAAGTTACAACATACTGTAACTTACATGTAGGCTGGATGTTCAGGTCAACGCTTCAAGTGCATCATCAAATCTATATGGATGCACAAATACTTTGACGTACCTTTAAAATGGACATTTTTCGCGTGTGTGTGTGTGTGTTTGTGTTTGTGTGCGCGCGCGCGCCCATAATGTTATTTTTATTATTAGTGCCTTAGTACGTAGCCTATACAGTCTCTACAGTGGTGTGTGTGTGTGTGTCAGTGGAAGCACAAGCATTTTTGGCATTGAATGTCATTTGTTGTTGTTCTGGGTGTTAACTTCATCCAAGTCTCGAATGACTTGCATCCACAAAGCCACTCTTCACGGTGACACATTTAATGGCTTTTTTTTTTTTTTTTGAGGGGGGTAGTGATATGAAACTGGTTCAATGCAATATTATCATGTTGCAACTTTCTGACACATTTAAAAGCTCTTCAGGTGGCTGATGAGAAAAGTTCACTACATTTCCACGGTGCTTGTTAATTTTGAATCACGCAAAGCATTTTGGGAGATGATACAACTGCCTGACGGGATTTTCATCATGTTCATCGTCAGTTTGATACTTTTTTAGAGGGGTGTCAAAGTGGTTCACTGCATTTTCATGAAGGTTTTCACCATTCTGCCTCATGTAAGTTCTTTCTATACATAACGGGTCACTGCAATGTCATGGGGTCTCAACATCGTGACACATTTTAAAAACTTTATAAGGATGTTAGCAGTGATTTACTGCATTTCCTTGATGTTGCTCTCTCACTCTGACTCCAGGATTTTTTTTGGGGGGGGGGGGGTGATAACAATGTTGCATTGCTTTTCTTTTTTTTTTTTTTTTTAATCATGATTCTCAAAGAAGCATTTCTGAGGACTGGATTTCATCAAGTTCCTTGTGTATGCCCTTTTGGGGCATGGTAGGACTGCATGTTCATCATGTCTTAATTTCTGACACGCAAGGCCTTTTAGGGAGATGAGCAAACTGGTCTGCTATATTTTGAGTTATCTCACCCTTCTGACTCATTTACGGCCTTTTTTTATGATGCTAATACTGCATTTCCATTTTGTTTCTCATCATTATGACACATTTAAAGGCCTTATTGAGTGATGCTGGTACTGTTTCACTGTGGGCCTTTTTTCATATGATCATAGTGAAACCTAGATCTGGCAGTCTTTGGTTTTAAAACCAATGCAAACTGGATTTGTTTGTCAGTCAATCAGCCCCTTTTCGAATGTGTTGACTACAGAGGCGTTGTATGAATGAGTACCGGTAGCTTCCCTCCCATCTCCTCCGATAGCCTATATACTTAAGTTCTGTTACATAAACATTTGTCACCATTAGAATGGTGTGAGACATTTTACAGATGTTGTATGTGTTACCTTTAACAGATAGACAGTAAAGATGGCATATATAAGATATTTATCCGGCCACGATAAAAAATATTTTTTTGTATTTACTGGAAATAAAGTGTTGCATTGTGTCAACGGCCCTCTGTGTGAGCATTATGATTTACTTAATTATGTTCCATGGTATATTTAATGCCTTTTTTTATCCCTCTTTCAAAAGGAAAACACACTGGGAGAATGAAGCCTACTGAGCCGCAATTTGATTCAGGTTGTGGGTGAACTGGGGCCTACTTTGAGTGAGAGGCGTGGTGTACGCTGGACTGGTTCACAGCCATTCGCGGGACACATGAAGACAAACAATACACACATTCACACCGATGGACAAAGAACTGGCTTGCATGTTTGGAATGCGGGAGGAAACCTCGACAAAATACACGCAAAGCCCAACCAGCTGGGATTATTTTATTTTAGTTGTCCTGAATTGGCTTTCTGTAGAATTTAATGGCTGGTGAATTTTTAAAGCTTAAAAAAAAAAAATAATAATCCGAAACCCTTCAATCCTTTCATTTATGCCAATTGATGATGATTATGTCACTGTAATTCATGCCCCGAGTGGAGGTCATAGGTTGTGTTCTGTTCTGCCATTAAGGAGAGCTCTTAAGTGTCCTTCTGTTGCTTTAGTGTCAGTACAAGATGGCATTTCTGACTCGGCAGTAAACCTGAGGCTGTGGGCAAGCCAGACGGTCCACTGATAGCCAAGCTAAATTTGTCAGCCACTAAAATTTGAGGAGGCCACCTTAATTATGGCTGCCAACAGCTGCTCCTTGTACTCCTTTTAGATAAGGAATCCCTTTTACCACATACTATATTAAAAAATATGTATATCTGACAGTTGACGGTGGGAATGGCGGGTACCAACTGGGACCGAATTGAGTGTTTTGCAAGCAGCGACACCACAAACATATTCACCCATCACAGCACTTGAATGTAAGCCAGAAAGGCAAGCCCAAACATAATGTTCACATATAATATTTCATAACATAGTACAGTGCAGCCACCTTCATTCATCTTACAGTAGAGCTTCTAATGTCATACATTAATTTCTATATGAATATCAGTATTTACAGACAAATTTCCGCTTATGTAGTTCACACCAGTTTTCAGTCAGCTACTTTTACCTCACCATGCAGCCGTCTTGGCCCGGGCTGAGTGTGTGTGTGTGTGTGCGTGTGTCTGAGACAGCTGCAACGGTGCCAGTGATCCTGTGAACTATCAAATGGGCCCAAGGTGACAGGGGGGGTGTGCTGTTGAAAAGCCAAAAGCCACTTCATCTAGGGTGGCCAATTGAAGAGCTGTGACTTTCCAACATGCATCAGCACAGAAAGCCACTCGGACAAGCTGGATGATGATCCTCGACAGGGAAAGCAAAGCCCATCCGATAGTAGCCAGGATGTTAAGTATGCCAGCCAAGAGCTTCCCAAATGATCCCTCGAACACAAACATAAAGTATCACAAGCTAACCTGACACCTCCCTCGGAGGGGGAGTAACGTCCACACGAGGCTTATTTAATCAGATAGATTTGCTTTGCGTGAATAACTCACATGCACGACATACTAGGACATAACTTTACATCTCCTGACTGTCTAATGGCTGAGTTGGCAGATTGATGGATACAGTATAGTGTATATACAGATCTATCGAAATCAATAGATTATAGATAAAAATTAAAAGATATTTTTTATACTTTATAAGTCGAGTATTAGTTGTGAGCTGATAATGTTCAGCTTGATGCACTACATAGAAAATAAATGACACAATTACTGTAAATAATACTGTCAATAAAAACCCTAACTTGTTTTATACTGATATCTTTTTTTAAGTATAGCTTAAATAAATACCTATTTATTAAAAGGAGATAAAATGCCTAAGAACGGGGGTGTCAAACCCATTTTCGTTGCAGGCCACATTTTAGTGACCATTTCCCTTGGAGGGCCATTATAACTGAAATCATGTGAAGAAGTCAAGAATAACAGTATATTCCACAATTGTTTAAGTTACTGTTATTAGCTTTATGGCAACAACAAAATGCATCATGGAAGTTACCGTGTATGATTTGCTTCTCATCTTATCTCTAAGGGAGAGTCCGGACAACCAGTGGAGGAAACTCATTTCGGCCACTTATATCCGGGATCTCGTTCTTTCAGTCACGACCCGTAGCTCGTGACCATAGGTGAGGGAACGGACGTAGATCAACTGATAAATTGAGATCTATGCCTTTTGGCTCAGCTCCTTCTTCACCACGACAGACCGATGCAAAGTTCGCATCACAGCCGACGCTGCACTATAGAGTAAAAATGTAATGCATAATAAAGTCAAGAAATAATAGTAGAATCATAACTAGCTCAAAATTAAGAAGTAAATGTAACGTTCTAACATTCACTGAGTTCCTTTGAATGTTTTCGGGAGTTCGATACTGCAAATACTGTACACCTGTGCTGGCTTCAATTGCATACAGTTAATATTGAAGTGTTTGAGTTTATGTAACCAGTTTATATGTCCTGTGTTTGTGGGAATAGGGTTTCGTGTATGAAATCATAGGTGGGGTGACATCACAAAAAGGGTGACGAATTAGGGCATTATTAACAGTTTGTTCCTTTGTTCCTTGATGCTGCTGCATGGAGGGGTGTTGGAAATAGGGCTGGACGTGTTGGTGGCGTAAGGAAGGAGGGAGGGGGTGACAGGTTGCTAGACTGACACCCATCCCCCATGTATGGTCACACAAGTGGTCAAATGTCTCGGCGGAGCGAATTGAGGAAGACTTTCGCAAAAAATAGGCCCCCTGGCGTGGCAAGCAGCTGCGGTTGTGTCCAAAAAGGTATTGGGTGTCTAGTAACCCGCCTGTCCGAAAAGACATATTTGACTCGTCACAACGTGGGCGAGCTCGCACTCCAGCTTGGCGTTCAGTGTGGTTCAGACGCTCCGACCCTCGCCCTTCGCCAACCATCTTTCGTCTCATTTGGTTATACGTGCAAAGCACCGACCGACACTTAAGCAGCCATGGATGCCATCAAGAAGAAGATGCAGATGCTCAAGCTCGACAAGGAGAACGCCTTGGACAGAGCTGAGCAGGCCGAGTCGGACAAGAAAGCGGCAGAGGACAGGAGCAAACAGGTTGGCATCTAATGCGGAGCGTTTACTCTGCTGCTTTATGCGCACGCTGTAGTGCATGTTAGTAAATGAGCAGAAATGATAAATCTCTCTTTGTCCCAGCTTGAGGATGACCTGGTGGCACTTCAGAAGAAGCTCAAGGCGACAGAGGACGAATTGGACAAATACTCTGAAGCCTTGAAGGATGCCCAGGAAAAACTGGAGTTGGCTGAGAAGAAAGCCACAGACGTGAGTTCAGGCCTCACTCATGTGACCTTGAAATGACCTCCCTCTCAACACCTAGCTCCCCTACATTAATGGCTAAACAATGCAATAATCAAGTAAAGACACCTGTGGGTAGAACGTTATATTTAGTGTGTCCTCCATATGGTAAGGTCACTGCTTACCACCTTCTTGAGTGCATTCTACAGTGCTGGTGTAATGTTACACCAGACTGTTTTTTACTTGCGTGTTTTACCCGTGTGAACCTTGACAGATGTGTGCTTGTTCCAGTGGGCACAGGTCGTCTCCTTTATGTCCAGGCTCAGATTAAATTACCAGTTTTCTGGCTACATCAAATAATAACAATAACAGTTATCGTTATACAACTACCACTTTTTTGACAGCATGTATCTCAAGTGATTCAAAGCAATTTAAAATTCAGATATTATCTTTTGAATATATTTGAAGATTTAATATAGTAAAAAGAACCAAAAAATAAGTCGTGTGTGGCGTGGAGCTTTGAACAATAGGTACAAATCACCATTCAGATCCACATTCACATATACGGACCGTTTAATGTCTGCAATGAACCATACAGAATATTGAAAAGGGACATGTTGAAATATAGTTTGAATTTTATCTGTCAGCCCTATTCATAGTCTCAGAATAGAAACACGTAAGGTCCAGTTTACTCAGTCGGTTAGTTAGTCGGTCAAATTTTGAGTTAGTCAGTCCACAAGGAAATTAAATGGTCAGTTAGTTACTAAGTCAGTTAATTATTTTCTAAGTCAGTCGGTTAGTTTGTAAGTAAAATGTAGTTATGTAGGAAATTACTCTGTTATTTACTCAGTGAGAGAGTGAGAAGTCAGTTGGTTAAATAGTAATTCGGTCAATTAGCCTGTTTAGTTCGTCGGTTAAGTCGAAAAATCACAGTCAGTTATTTTCTCAATGAGTAAATGGGTTCCTCAGTAGGAGAGCCAGTTAGCGGTTTCGTCAGTGAGTCAGCCACTCACTCAGTCAATTTGTTACTTAGTTTGTAAGTCAATTATTTAATTTGTAAATCAATTCGGTTGTAAATTAGTCAGTCAGGTTTTTTTTTACTGAGTGAGTGATTTTATCAATCAGTTACTCAGTCCTTTTTGACTTTGTCAGTTAGCTCTTTAGTGTGTGACTTAATCAATTGGTTAGTATGTCACTTAATTTCTGTCAGTTAAAAACCATATAACTACAACACCAAAAAAAAAATAAAATAATAATAGTGTTTACAAATTCCAAAGCGCGAATATAGCTTGCTTCTTTACATTTTTGAAATAGATCAGTTTTTGGGTTAGCTCAATTTTCCAGTTGGGGGTGAACACTTTAATCGTTCCTTAATTAAGTCCCTGTAAGTAAAAAAAATACATATAAAGGACAATATTCTTTTATAATAAACCATCTAAATGCATACACTTCATAGTTGACATGTTTTAATTTCGTTGATGCCTGAAATAATTTCCGTGGGAAGAGAGTCACTTCCGGGTTTGATGGCACGTCCCAATCCTCATCAACACTTGATTAAAGTGAGGGTGGGGGCAGGGATCAAACGCGCCGCATCTCGCCCAGTGTCCAACGGCGGCGCCCAAGAAGAACGAGACTAGCTTAGCCGGAACGGAACCTACACTAGTCGGGGCTCAATTATGGCCGGTGGAAGCTCCTTGGAAGCGGTAAAGAAGAAAATCAAGTCGCTACAAGAGCAGGCGGATGCGGCGGAGGACCGGGCTGCCTTCCTCCAGCGGGAACTCAACCTGGAGAGGAGCGCAAGGGAAGCAGTAAGCCGACGCTAATGATTTAAGGCAATTAGTGTTGAGGCTGCCGACGGCATTAGGCGTAAGTCTGGTCAAAAAGCGTGGCGGCTAGGCCCAGACAGCGCTTCATGATCATGTACTGGATGTCCTCACTTATGTTTTGGGCCCCCCACCATTAGCGTAGAAAACGCCCGGTAACGAGTACGCTAGCTTGACGACGGGTTCCTCCTTGTGCATATGCCCACGAGCAACACAGGGCACCCCCCCTCAAGTAGCCTAAACAGTCATCACTTAGGATCATCACCTGCTTGGCGCTCAATTACAGACTTTAAATGATCGAACCCAAACTCTGCGAAAAGAATCCACTGTGTCGCTCGACCCCCACCCTTCCTTTCCGCATCCCTCACCACGCCCAAGATTTGCTTGGATGCTGCAAAGTCGTGCAGGGCATTAAAAAACAAAACAAAAAAGCTCTTATGCAAATCCACTTGACTGGTTGACTCACTTGCCCTTCCAGGCAGAGGGTGATGTCGCTTCCCTGAACAGGCGCATTCAACTGGTTGAGGAGGAGTTGGATCGTGCACAGGAGCGTCTGGCTACGGCTCTGACCAAGCTGGAGGAGGCTGAGAAGGCTGCTGATGAGAGCGAGAGGTGCATGCACACTCCTTCTCTCCATTTAAATATGAGAGCTGAAATACAGTTTCAACAACACCCACATGACTTTGCTTTCAGAGCCTGTCAGAAAATAGAAGCTTTGAGTTTTTTTTTTTTTTTTTTAAACAAGCCCCTATTTGCCATATTTTGGTTAGTTCTTGACATAGCCTGTTGCAAGATCACTCCCAAGCATCTGTCTCGGCGATACCACTTGTGGCTCTGAGTCCTTCTGGCTCTGAATCCATAGCCTCAAGAATGAGGCACCTTTTTTTCTAGTCCTCCACGAACCATTAAGCAGGGAGGGACAAAAGTCACCGTACTTGATTCAACTTTTTTTTGCCTTCTGTCTTTTCCTCCTTCCTTCCGGCACTTTTTACAATTCATGCATTGCTGTTCTGCTTTCTTATGAGCTTAATCTGCTTTTGTTTTCTGACAACATGCCCCCCCCCCTTTTTTTAAGTCCCACTGAATGGTATTTTGATATAACAATTTGTTGTCATGCCACACAAGAAGGCATGCTCTGTTACCAGTGTAATTAGTTTTTTTCATTTGATTATTAATGGCCAAGAATTGTTTTTTAACGTCTTCTGGAGTTTGTGCCAAGTAGCATTGTTTTGTGTGCGTCCAAAAGTTTTTGTAACTTCCCTTTGGAAATAACCAAATTACCAATTGTGTCCCCTCAGAGGCATGAAAGTTATTGAGAACAGGGCGATGAAAGATGAGGAGAAAATGGAGCTGCAGGAGATTCAGCTGAAGGAGGCCAAGCACATCGCTGAGGAGGCTGACCGCAAATACGAGGAGGCGAGTTTCTTAACTGGAGGACCTCTGGAAGACTTTGAAATGTTCTGACTCGTACTGCGTGTTTGACTTCAGGTGGCCCGTAAGCTTGTGATCATCGAGAGTGATTTGGAACGTACAGAGGAGCGCGCTGAACTCTCTGAGAGGTAAGAACCTCACAATTTTAAAAAATACTCATCATTCTTGGATACAGCGTTGGTTCATGACTATCATGCTATTTTCCAACCCAAACAATAAAACCACAGCAAATGCTCTGAGCTTGAGGAGGAACTGAAGACCGTACAGAACAACCTGAAGTCTTTGGAGGCTCAGGCAGAGAAGGTGAGCCAGCAGAAGAGGAGAATGACACAACATGACAGCGTTGAAGCCGTTTCTGAATTTGTGACACCATTTTTTTCTGTGCGTGCAATCACAGTACTCGCAAAAGGAGGACAAGTATGAGGAGGAGATCAAGGTTCTCACAGACAAGCTGAAGGAGGTGAGGAGGCACAGGTTTAGTCAATATATTAACAACCGAAGATTGTTGAAGCACATTTTCAAATTGAGGAACTTTTCAATACTACCAAATTCTAACAGCATATCAGAGTGATGTCTATTTTTTGGTGATATTTAATGAACTTTGCTTCTATTATCAAATGGCCTGATAAAGAAGGCACCAAACATGGTCATCATGTTTCATTTCAGTTAGCAAATATGTTTCCTTGTTTTACGAGGCGCTAAAATCAGCTGTTTTGAATAGTAGTTGCTTTCTTTCAACATATTTTTCCTACATCTTGCAGGCTGAGACCCGTGCTGAGTTTGCTGAGAGGTCAGTCGCCAAGCTTGAGAAGACCATCGACGACCTAGAAGGTACGAATCTCTTAATTTCAAATCTTACCAGGCACCCGAAGAACCCAAATTTGTGCCTTACGAGGGATTGTTTGAAACGTAATACAGTGTCAGATCATTTCATGCGGGCGTCGCATTCTTTAACGGTTTATCGCGGTTGGGAAAAAAAAGCGGGTGCGGCCGTGCTGTTATTCGCGTTGGCAACGGTGCTCCTCAACGTGCTGCCTGTGTCCGGCATTCCAATCCGCTGGCTGTTTAAGGCCGGCAGGTGTCGGGCCGGACGCTTTCTCTGTGACTCCTTCAGAATCTGTCACTACCTCCGCAGCTGTTGCGTTTCTATTACTGTCCCGCTCCCTTTCATGGCTTCTTTCTTTCATCGCCTTTTAAAATTTTTTTTGCCTTGGTTGTCTGACTTCATTTCATTTTCCTTTCCCCCCCTTTTTTTTTTTTTTTGTTTGTCTCAATCCGATCCACCACCTTGGTAATAATTCCTCCACCGTAGACGAGCTGTATGCCCAGAAACTGAAGTACAAGGCCATCAGCGAGGAGCTGGACCACGCCCTCAACGACATGACATCAATGTAATTTCACAGGATGCTTGTGCGTGTGTGCGTGTGTGCGTGTGTGCGTGTGTGCGTGTGTGCGTGCGTGCGTGCTGCGCGTATGCTTGTGTCCATCCTTTCTAGTAGTCTACCCACACACAGAGCCTTTGACCACTGTAACAGAAAATAGCTCCTCCTTGTGGCATGTCTCAGTTTGGTCACAGAGTCTGTCGATTTGTTTTGTCCAAAAAAAAAAAAAGTACAGGTGCATCTCAATAGATTTGCATGTGCACAACTTAATTTAATTCAGTAGTTCAATTCAAAATGTGAAACTTGAACATTTTATAGATTCACTACACACGGGTTTTAACCTTTTTTTTTATGTTCAAGACTTTTTAGGATCAGCTAAATAATAGACAAGGAAAAAAATCTAAATGAGTTTTCAGATAGAAATGAAGTAGGAATTATCGTAGAATGTTGAATCCATCTTAGTGTCACTTTTTGAAAGAATTACTGAAATGCACTATTCTGCAACTGTATAATATATTGCTATGCACCTGTATGTCTACTAACTATATATAGTTTATAACAATACATTAGCATACATTGCAGTTTTTAGTTGAGGATCTCGAAGTGCAACAATTTCCCTTCCTCACGCTTGCATCCTATTTCTCCAGTCTGCATGCTCATTCTTCCCTTTTCGTCACTCTTTCTTCAACCTTTTCCCCCCTACAGCTAAATGTGTGCATCTTCGGAAGCCATACGCTGGTTGGTCATCTCTCTGTGCAGCGCTGCGCCAATTTACTGACTTCTGCCCTCTCTGTACTGTCCTCGATTGCCACTTTCTGTGCTCGTTGGGCCACCGCTGCTGCTACCACCGCCCACCTCTCATGCACACCTTTTCAAGCCGTTTTACGTTGCTGTAAAATAAAACTTCTTCCATCTCTGTCAGCCCTTTTCCCCTGTTTCCCTTACATTCATTTGTCCATTTTTATTCAAGCATTGTTTTTCTCTGTGTTTTAATTTATTTTGTCGAGTAGCTTTTGAATAAACTCTAAAGCTCCTCTCCCATTCACTGTTCCCCGTTTCTGTGTGGGAGGACTATTATTTGGAATAGGACTTCGGTTGGGGTGTGAAGTCTTAAACAGTGGAGCCTTTAAGGTAGAATACAAAACAAATCTTGCCTCCAAACATTCTATTGTAAAGAGTTAGTCGGTGTTAATAGCGAAACATATATTTTTTTTAAATCCTCAATTTACTGGAAATACTGAGGCTTGACTGACAAACGCATCAATTTATGAATTTGGGGTCCTTTAATCAAAGGTATAATGTTGTTCTGTCAAAATACACGAAAGAGAATTAAAGCATCCTTAGCAGCTACTTGTTACGCCCTGGTTTAAGTTGGAGCTTTTGGGTGCTGGTTCTGTCTCATGCAAATGCTAACTACTCATACTTGATTTGCACGAGGACTCGGGGTGAAATTAGGGCTTGTGATGAAGCAAACACTCACCTGGTGTTACCAACTTTGGTGCTATATTTAACAATTTTTCTCACACATCTCGTGACTCTTAAAAATGTTTTGCAAAAGGCCTAACCACCAAGTACTTTTGTGGTGTTTTTTGATATTTCTTGAGATTCTGGTACTCTCTACAGAGCTGGAGACTTTCACTCTTTGGATCCAGACTGAAAATGAATGTCTCTTGTGTAGAGCCACCATTGGCTAATTTCGCCATATCCCTGGTGTATCCGGGAACCTTTCCGTTCACTCAGAGGCAAAGAAACTCTCGGTGGATTACTTTTGGAAATTAGTCCCGCTGTTACATAATAGTATAAATGATATGAAGAATGGCTCGCAGACGTATTTATAGAAATAGGACGATAACTAAAGATTTAGTTGGTTGTTGGATTTCACGTGTTGGTTGCTCAGGCACTTGAACGAGCTCACTACTTGTATCCAATCATTTAAGTCAGACGTCTCAGACTGCACTCTTATGTTTTGGCAAAATATTTCCGCTCCCTTTCACTAAACAAAATGTATTGAACATAATGACTGCTTTCATTGACGAGTTCATTATGTTGTGAAATGTGTTGGCTGGCTCAAAAGGACCAAAAAGTTCATGATGCTACAAACTACTAACTGACCTCTGCCGTGGTATTGCCTTCTGCTACTAACCTGCCTTCTGTCTCCTCTTTCTCTCTCACTTGCCTTCCAACTGTCAAGACCACCTTTACAAGCAGGTTGAGAAAAACCGTCTTCTCACCAACGAGCTACGTATAGCCTTAAACGAGGCGTGAGGCCGTCCTCTATAACTTCTTCACAAATGTCCAAATACTTTGATGCAATGTGCATATTCAACCGGCTCTGGTGCACAGATCCAATCAATGGGTGCTTTCAAACGGCAGGAGAAAAAAAACAACATGTTTTGGAGTCGTATCGTTATGCATGCTTCATGTTGAGTTCTTGGCGGAAGGTCAGACATACTGGAAAATTATCAATGCGTCTGATATTTGTTTTTCTCAGTTACTGTCAGGGCTGTGGCACATTCATTCATTAGGATCTGTACTACTACTACTTGGCAGAAAGAATCTGATAATCTCATGGTTGCAAAACAAACAACCCCACCCACTGTTGTTTGAATTGAAGAGTTTCTTTTATGTGCTACATGTTTTCTTGGAGGTAGGGCCTATGCTAAGTAAGTAAAATGCCCAGAACAGAAATTCAATACGAACGATTTAGTTGCGCTCGCTCTTTGAACCCATGGACAACTCAGAACATACTCCGAACATTGAAGTTGTTCTTCTTGTTGTTGTTTCACTCTAAACCAGCAGGGGTCAGTGCAATGCGTTTCAAACTGTTGCCCCCTTGTCAACAAATGAAAAAGCCAATGCTTCTGCTGACTGTTGTTAAGGAATTCCAATATGGACTTCCCACTCCTGGTGTTCCTTGGCCTATGCTCAAAACTCAAAGAAAGAGACATTGGCACATGGTTGCAACTACTGTATACCCTTCTCATAGTTTGGGAAATCTAGTTGTAGTTCTACGTCAACTGTACGTGAATACTGGAACTACTCGACCAGGCTTGTAAGATCTCCCCAAAATAAGTCGTCCAACTAGAAAGGGTGCTACAAATGGGATTGATTCGCAAAGTGGATGATGCGCTTTCGTCAGTACACGTAAATTCAATGTGTTAACTTTTGACACTGTTTTTGATTTTCTAATTGTCCCAACTTATTGAATACTAACCCCTGTGGTTTCCACTTGGTTTTTAACCACATTGTCGAATAGTATGTTTGGTATAATCCTGACTAGAGCTTCCCTTTTGTGTATGCAATGTTGTGCTCAAGCGGGGTTTAACTGCTGCCATGCTATATTAACAGATAAACTCGATCGTGCTAAGCAAGAGGACCAGAGTCTAAAGCAGTTGATGGATCAGACTCTAAGGGAGATCTGTAACATTTGACCTCCAACATCATGACTGGCTCCAGCAGAACATGGCTGCCGTAAACACAACACACACATTTGTGTCTCTCCAGACCTCATTATGATACAAGCTAACTGTAGATGAGCTCTGTAACTGCACAGCATTCACTGTATGTCTTTATTTGTTCAGAAAATAAGCACTTTTTTTCAGGGAAAAACACATCACGTGATCACCAGATACAATCACGTCAAGGAACCTGTTGAGTACTTTTGGAGTTGCCTGTTTCTTATTTTCTGGTAAACAAATCTATGACATTGTCTGGTTTTTTCCCCTCCTCCCCACTTGGTATTAGCACAGTTCGCTGAATGTACACAGTTTTTGCACTCCAAACTCACTTTTTTTGTTTTGTTGTTTAGATGATTTCTGTCATACCAATTTTATGATCATGGAAATGTTAAGATCATGAATAAAATGTTAAATCAAGTATATCTCTTCAAGTATGGCTTTATTTGAAGGGTGAGTGTGTTCCTGTGCACATTTCACTCGAGCAAAACTATGAATTGTACGTACTGACAATCAGGCCGAAATTTTAATATTTTTTCTTCCTTCTGATCAAAGACGGGAATAGCCCAATTGATAATCCTAGAGAGTGGGGGTGTTGTGAGTGATTTTTCCTTACGTTATCTGAGTGAGTGAGCTAAAGATTTAAATCGCGGTGGTAACCCTTGACAGGACAATGGAAATGTGTTTCAGCATTTAATCGATCGTCTTGATTTAAGGTCCACGTTCTAGTCAGCAAAAACAATTCGGTCTACACTCGTTGAAGACTGTCATACTGGTAATACCCTCCACCCCGTTTGTCTAATATTTCTGCCCATTAGATGGACAAATTTATTTGACTTCTGCGCCAGAACTACCTGTAGGCTTTGGGGCGCTACTACTTGGGTCCGGCAGGGTACGAGAGTATGACAAATGCCCACTAGTTTGTCGTAGTGGTCTTGCCAGCGCAGCGCAGTAGTTTGCAAGGTTTGTATTAGGAACTCCAAAATGACGGGTGAGGTCAGAGAGCGTACTCGGACTAAGATGGATATGAAGAATATTAAAAAATGCTCAAACGGCATTCCACACCGAATTAATCGTTTAGAGCAACTATTTAATGTTTTATCCTGACAAGTTGTAGCGTCACTTGCTGTCACCCAATTCCTCCTGGCCAACGGGAGGCAGTATTGTGTATTGGCTTTCCTCCCCGTAACAGTTCCGGGTCAAAACTCGACTGACGTGCAGGGCAGCGTTGTTCCCGAAATCCACGATTTGAGAGGGCAAAATGGACGATAATGCCGGTTTCGATTCATCTCCATCGGATAACAAGGCGACGTACGTCCTGAGCAACGTTGTGGAGGTCGTCGAGCGAATTCTTACTTTTGTTCCGACCAAATCTCTGCTACGAATCGCAAGGTAGGGAAACGTTTTCTTACCCTAGTAGAAAACTCCACAGGCGCTCAACATGGCTGTTTCGGGGTAGTGAAAGTGTTAAACTGTGAAATGAAACACTTCTGTATTATTTTGCTGGCGTCCATTTAAACGAAGTATGTTTATTTTAAACAGTCAGTTGTCAGCAGCGCAAATGCCCTTCCTCGCTATTAATGCTTACGGGATGTTTGTGTGGGTTACTTCAAAAGTGTGTGTAGGCTATGGAGCAACTGTGCCCGACGAGTGCTCAGAACTCAACAGCAGTTGACATGGGTTTCGGCCTGTGGTCCCTCCAGCACGGAGGTTCATGCCCTCTGCAACACCCTGGCTGAAGAGGTGGAGGTAAAGGCTACAATTTAACACAAAGTATGTTGATATACATTGTTAACTAAACAGTATGAGAGTAAGTTTAATGAGTTGAAGCGCTGCTGGTAAGCTTTGTCATGCAACGAAATAACTTCAAGGCCCTGCTCCCTATGTGGTACATTTGATTGGATCTGGTAGCCATTTTACTTACTGGTAAACACACAAGATTACTGTGTATTATTCATTCATCAAGACAAACGAGCTTAATCTTATTCAGTGGCAAAATATATACAGATTAAGCTACTACAGAAAATGAATTCTAAATGAAAAGCTCTAATGAGACGCATATCTACCTTGGTAAACCCCACTGAGTGATGTTTTAACACTAGCTCTTGACTTGTATTTACAGAAAGTATTTCTCCTGCCCAAAACGGTCTTAGTGATGATGGACTGTGAGGCCTTCAAGCTTCCAGGTTACTGCTACAGACAGAAAAAATGTTTGTATTCAATACTACAACAGTGTTTTGTTGCATGCTTTGCATAACCTTGGATGAGCTGTAAGTGATCCATTCTTTTTTTTTTTTCCAAAGCAAAGAGGAGCCGTCACAGTCCAGTTGAGAAGCTCATCCAAGTCTTCCCGAAAAATTGTGACATCATCGGCATTGCTAGTCCAGGAATTGTCTGTAAGTTTGCTTTCTCTTGCTCTGGAGATGCCAATCCTCACATTTTCAACTAAATTCGGCTGGCTAGCTGGCATGGTAACCGTACATGCATGGTCACGTGATGCTTGGCAATTAACTATAACAAAACGTTGCCAGCGAGTAGGCATTTTTACAAGGAAGAATGCGATGGCCGTCATTATTTCTGCCCTTGCTTGATTCATATGAAAGGAACCCTAGTGAGCAGGCATGATTACTTATTCCTCGGCAGAGTTATTTGGACCATCATTTGTGCTCCTGTGTTATCAAAGTAAGCCTTCAGAACTCAAGCAAAAAGTCAGCCAGTTAGCAGGTATAGTCAATTGTTGTCGAGTAGGCTTTGTTTGTTGGGCACTGAGAGTTCCCCAACCTTATTTCTATTAAACCTGGAAACCAAGATAAAAACTCAGCTAGCTAACAGGCACAGGCACTTGTTACTAGGCAATATTTGTTGCACACCATCATTGATATGCCCCTCTTTATTCTGGAAGAACTTAAGATGGCTAGCGGACAAGGTTGCTTGTTAATAGAGAGAGGTTTTTTTTTTGAGGTGGGGGCACCATCATTTGTACCAGGCATTATTGATATAAAACATCTTCTTCTCCTTTCGGCTTGTCCCTTTTCAGGGGTTGCCACAGCGAGTCATTAATTTCCATCTTTCCCTGTTCTCTGCATCCTCTACTCTGACTCCAACTACCTGCATGTCTTCCCTCACGGCATCCATGAATCTCCTCTTTGGCCTAGACCGTACATCATGGCTGGTCTCACAACTGTTCTGTAAACTTTTCCCTTCACCTTAGCTGACACCCTTCTATCACAAATCACTCCTGACACTTTTCTCCAGCTGTTCCATCCTGCCTGCACTCTATTCTTCACTTCTCTTCCACAGTCTCCGCTGCTCTGCATTGTTGATCCTAGGTACTTAAATTCCTGTACCTTCTCCACCTCTGCTCCCTGTAACCTCACCGTTCCACTGGTCTCCCTTTCATTTATGCACATGTACTCTGTCTTACCACGACTGACCTTCATTCCTCTTCTCTCTCGTGCAAACCTCCACCTTTCTAGGTTTTCTTGTAGCTGCTGCCTACTCTCACTACAGATCACAATGTCATCTGCAAACATCATAGTCCAGGGCGACTCCTGTCTGACCTCATCTGTCAATCTATCCATCACCATAGCAAACAAAAAGGGGCTCAGGGCCGATCCTTGATGCAGTCCTACCTCCACCTTGAAGTCTTCTGTCTGTCCAACTGCACACCTCACCACTGTTGTACTATTCTCATACATGTCCTGAACCAACCTAACTTCTCCGCAACCCCTGACTTCCTCATACAGAACCACAATTCCTCTCTTGGCACCCTGTCATAAGCCTTCTCTAAATCTACGAATACGCAGTGCAGCTCCTTCCTACCTTCCCCGTACTTCTCCATCAGCATCCTCAGGGCAAATACAGTAACTAGGCATATCTTGGAACATGACTTTCCGTGCAAGCCCTCCCCACAAACTTCAGTGCAGCTGGATGTACTTACAGTTGAGTTCTTCTCAGCTTGCTCCACGCCATTACCCTCGGAAGTCACTGGATCTTTTTCCATCCAGGGAGCATGGAGAGCTGAGATGTGACGATCGCTGTCACACTCTGAACAGCGAATTACTGTCTTACAGTCTTTGGCTCTGTGGTTTGTGGACATATAACACATAATTAAAATAAAACTTGAGCAAGCTTGTAGGCATGGTCCCTTGTTGCAAGGCAGAATTCGTTAAGCACCATCATCTGTGCTCCTGCCTTATTCGAATACAATTCCAGTCAGCTAGTGGTTTTGTTCACTCATTAACAGGCAGTTTTTAAGGGGGCGTTGTCATTTGTGCCCCCAGACTCTTCATGTCATGCTTTGCAACTACAATAATGAATATTGCACAGTTTATCTGTTGCTAGGCAGAGATTTGGGTACCATCATTTCTGCCCCCAAACCCCCCGAAAAAACCAACCAAACAAACAAAGAAAGGAAAAACACCAGTCACGCCATCTATGGGATTTCCTTGACAACAGCAGGCTCTCCAAATAGCAGAGAGAGGATATCAAATTCTACGGTGGAATAATGCACACCTTTCGGGCAACTTGAGAAGAGGAATCGCCCGCTTTCCTGCAGACGGCTCGGCATTAATCATGCTACTGGTGCTGAGTCAAAAGAAGGGCTGCCACCTCCCTGCCTTCTTTCGGCCATCCTTTCCTTCCCCTGATAGATGGCCTCGTCTGCGGCGCCCCGCGCTTGTCATTTCTTCACATAATCACAACCCTGCAGAGAAGTGACTCTCCATCAGGCGGGGGCTCTCCTTGGCGTGGATGATGGCTGGTCAGGCTGCCGTCGTCGATCAGGCCTAATGGTGGCCCCGGCTGTTTGCCGTGACGCTCATTTATTGGAGATATTGCTGCTGGGAGGGGAGGGGGTTCAGCGCGGGGTCGCCGTGGCTCTAATTCAATTGGAGGAAATCTGTGATTGGATTATCTATGGCAATGTATGAAAGCTGCAATGACATGTAATAGGTTTCCTTGTAGCCTGAAGTACAAGTTATTTATGCATGTTGGTTACGGACTGCAGGCCATTTGAAAAATGACCCACAGAGTGCAGCGTGCGGGATAAATGAAACAAATGTTTTCTGTAATGTACACTTTCTTTCAAACATGAGCAATGTATAGATTACATGACTAATTTGCGGAATCTGGAAGACGACAAGTTTTTAGCGCGTGTGAGCTCTAACGTACTGTGTTTTTCACTTGGGAGACACGTACGTTGCATGCTCACTTTGTCTATGTTGAGGCGCAAGTAAAATCTATTGAGACTTTTACTTACTTTACTGTGCGTGATGAGCCCCAGGGTCATTATCGACATGAGCCTAGTTGACATTTTTCAGAACATTTAAAATTAATTACTCACATTCATGAGGTCTGCTGGGTTCCGTACTTAGAAGGCCATTGATTTGAGGTGCCAACGTTGAGAAATTCGTAAAATTCATTTTAAACACTGGTTAACACAATTTTTGTTAAGTCTGATTGCTGTTTTTCACTCCTTTGTGTGTGCGTGTGTGTGTTTGCAGTAACCCCGACTGGTTCTCGCGCCAGACCTCCCGAGGAGCATCAGGAAGGAGAGGCCGGCTTTGCTCTCATGTTTCCAAGCATGGAGGGTGTCCACATCAAGCCTTTTCATTTCTGCCAAAAGTCCCTCTCACCAAGCACTCTAAAAGAAGCAGGTGAGTGGACATTCACAGGCCAATGTCAAGTAGTCGTTAAGAGACACAAACTTAAAATCAACAACATCGTTGTCCTTTCAACAATACACATGCATAATTTCACGACAACGCAGTAAACGCTGCTCCTTCATATTGGATTTCATCTTTAACCTCAGCTGACGACTACAAACGTAGCATCATCTCCCGAAGTGTATTGAATTTTGTTTAATGGGCTTGTGCCAATAGGACTTATCGACAACCCGGAGTTAAGGGTGGTCCTCCTGTTTGTCTATGATGCGTACAAATCTGGAGGAGCGCGTTTCCTTGGCCAAATCCTGGAGCCTCTGGCCAAGAGCAAAGCTCTCATCGCAGGGGGACTTGTAGAAAGCGTCTTTCCCACCAGCCTCTGGTAAGAAACAACGAGCAAATCTCTGCTCACGTCGTGCCAAAGGGCCTTTATTTACAGAAATAGCCAGCCATTCGTTCGTTCGGGGAAGGCCTTTAATTGTACAATGCATTATCCAAAATATGATATCATTGGAATCAGGTGGAATCCTCATACCTTTTCAGTACCAGCCAATTCTAGACACCATAATTGTTTTTTTTTTACCTTGGAAAATTTGAAAAAAATAAGTATCTGGGTTTGAACGTGTGGAGTGTGAAAAGACATAGAGATATAAATATGTCTTTGGGAGTGAATGAGTTAAAACTCATCACTTTACAGGAGATTCCCAAAATGGCTTGTTTGTTGAACCATTAATCAAAGAGAGTAAGCCATTTTCAATACTTAGAAGTGGTCAATAATTTGTAAGAATAACACTGTAGCGGGTAGTAGCTTAACATTTGTGAATGGTTCTTCGTTAGACAAGTTCAGACTGTCTGCGAGGCCATGAAAGCATCTGAATGGGTTTGAATGAATGAGTTCAGAACACTTAAGAACCGTAGCGTATGTAGCAAGAGCTTGAGGCGAGACGACTATTGTGAAGGAATCGACGATGTTGTCGATCAATCGGCGTCAATGATTACAAGAATCTGAAGTTGTTCACCCCAAGTACGTATATGTACACCGTCGATTACTACTATTTGAGGAGATCCAGTGTGTAATATCACCTGCCAATGTTTGAAGTAGATAAGCTCAAGCAGGTTCGTTGTATTCTTCCACCTTTGACAACATTCCCACTCTTTGTAGTTGTAGCCGGGGTGCTTACGGCGTGTTGGGCCTGGCACTCAGCGGCCCCAAAGTGCAGGGCGCCTCGGTGCTCTTGGACCAGGACGTCAGCAACCCCAAAGCGGCCGAAGCCACCATCCGCAGGCTGAAAGCCGCCAAAATCCCCGAGAGGAACACCCTGGGCTTCATGTTTGCATGCGTGGGCCGAGGGCAGAATTACTACAATAACCAGAGCAACGTGGAGGCCGACGCCTTCCAAAAGGTCTTCCCCGGAGTTCCGCTGTTCGGCCTTTTCGGCAACGGTGAGATCGGCTGCGACCGCATCGTCAAAGATGACTACACGCTGTGCGACACCGACACAGACTGTCTGCAGCACGAGTACACCACGGTCATGACGCTGGTCCATTTGGGTTGATGGATAAAAAACGAACAATTGAGCTGGAAAGCAATTGCCGTTGACCCTTCAGCTGTCATTTTAATGGCAACCGCCGGGACTCCGTTGCTTCCCTCTTAACAGTTACAATAGCTTAAAATTGATCATCTCTTATCGTATCCTTCCGCGATGTAGCACTCTTGTAAAACATGTAAATATTTCGCTTCAACTTTTGCAAACATTTCGGTCAGATTTTGGGTCACCTTACAGGGTTTTTGCTTTAAGAAAAAAGAAAAAAAAGAACCTTCAGCTATTGTCGCGTTTTAGAGTTGTAGTTTCTATTCTAGCAAAGGCACTTTTTCTTCCTGTAACGAGGAGACGTCACTTTCCTTTCGCAATGCCAAGGCAGTTTTGATACACGGTGTGAACAAAACTATTCGGACCCCTGCCCATTACACTTACAGGTATATCGTGTACCGGCATCCCGAACAGCTCTTGTGTGAACTGAGGCTCTTTCACACTGCTGATAAAAAAAAAAAAAAAAGGCCAACTTTAGTCTTCTTCCTTGTCACTACTGGACAGCAACAAAGTTAACTTTGCAAATGTCCCTTTCTTGGGGAACAACAGAGTTGGTTGGGACCTGTGTTTAAAGGAATTCTGCAATGTCAGTACCAGGGAGGTGAAGGTTGACTTTTTTGTGAAACTTGCTCTCCCACTGTGTCTCCCCGCAAATATCTCACATGGTGTGAAGAGCTAGAGGTAAGTTCCTTGTAAATGCCTGATCTATTGTTTTAATGACTCTGATGCGGGGGGAAGCAACTGTGCACACGGCGAATAATCTTTTGTATTTCTAAAGGTATTTCATAAGCCTCGGCTTCTTCCATACCAAACTCATTCATACATGCCTTTAACGGACTGGAAACAGAAAGGACCCCCACCACCACCAACTGTTAGACTAAATTTGAAAATTGTCTGGAAATATACAAAAAAAAACTTCCTTACAGTGTTCACATGAGGCAACACCTTTCATTGTTGTGTTTTGTGGACAGCTCTACCTGGTACAGCATTTTAAGCTTTTTCTAAGGGGAGACTGGAGACAGACAAAGTAGTAGGCATAAATGGCCCCCTAATAAGCAACTGTGGTCCTGCCAGAGTGTTATAATGCCAGTAACACTTTCCAAGGTTCAACAGGTTCCCTTGTGTAGTACGCTGACGCTTGCTGTGATCCTTATGTGGTGAAAGTGCAATTTCCACAAGTATCTATGATGCATTGTCACCTAAATATTGATATTAGCTGCTGCTGTCTTTTGAAGAGTTCCAATATTTTTGCTCAAGTATACTGTAACAACCCTTCTTTAACCCACCAGATGCTCCCATTAGGTATCTGTTGAGATTTAGTGCAAGAGCTGTAACGACCTGTTAAACCGGGTGGGCAATTGGTTGCCCTGCCATGCAATTCTAAAATGAGTAAAACAACAGAGGGACTTTATGAGAAGCCAAATACATTAAAGCCCACAAATGCTCATCCTGTGCCAAGCACTTGTACTGAGTCTCAACAGATGACCCGTGAGTACATTTTCCTTGGGGGAAAAAATGTCTCATGTTGGTTTATTTTTTTGTGTGTTATTTTCATCTGGGTAGCAAGTGCACTTTTCTACCCGATGTGCCAAAATCAGATCTGCTTAAATCTGCCCCCAAAAAACCCGAATAAAATAATAAATCAGAAAACAAAATAAATCGTCAGACGTTTATGTGCTTGCTTTTTTTGATCCAGGTCCAACGCTGTGAAGCGAGCGTGGAACATGGTCAGCATCCATTGATTGATGTGCGCGCTAACCATCGTCGAGCTAATCCCGATGAGTGACAAGCGCTTAAGCCAATTGCCGCGAAGGCAAAACCTCTACTCCCATAGTATCTTTATTTTTGGAAACCATAAAAACGCTTTTCACAACGGAGAGGGGCGACCTAGCGATCGTAAAGCTAATAAAAACATTCGTGGCTCCTCACAGTCGACAATCGTGAGGGCAGCTCGTTGCGTGATTGACGGGCCCTCGTCCGGTTTTTTTTTTTTTTTTTTTTTAAGGTTTCGTGACTGGAGCGATGCAAATGTCACACGAATCATCAGTGAATGTCTTTATTATGCCGTTGGAGTGAGAATTCGCCCACATTGTTACCGTGGAAGGAAGCCGGATACACGTTTCAGCACCCGGACAGCTCCTCGTTCTTGCTCCCTCCTCCTCGTCCTCCTCCGCGGGACTCCCACTGAGCTCGCCGGGGAAGCCCTCCGCCGATCCGCGGAGCCGTCATCTCACGGCTCCGATGGAATTTATGGTGCTATCGAACAGGGTTGCAACTGCTACTGTCATGCCGGTCCACGATGCGTGTCGAGTTTGAGTTTCGCCCGCGGGGAGCTTTCACTCTTCGGCCATGTGAGTCCCACTCAGGTGAGTAAAGTAGCCGTTTTTTTTCCTCCACAAAACACACTTTGATTAGCTTGGGGGTGATTAAAAGAGAGCGGGGGAAAAGCGGTTTCCAACCAGCACGAGCTCACGGAACCAGATTGTGAAGAGTCCTCAAAAGTTTTGACACAAAATGTCGGCGTCGTTGGAATGTTATTTCTTACTTTAGGACTCCCCCCCCCCCCTCAAACCATTGATCTGTGTACTCGAACCTAAATAATTATGATTGACATTGTCAGAGACGTATTTCATTGAACTAACAATAGGCCTAGTGCATGTTTAATGTTGTCGCTGCCGTTCTCTTTATAGCTGTCGATATCATTGCAAACTTTGCTTGGCAAAACCACACTTTGTTCTGTGTCAGCTTGTGTGTTGGGGTTACTCAAATGTACAAATCAACAATATATTAGGATTTTTTAAATGTATATTATACATTAATTTTAAATATGGAATCAAATAAGGAAAAACAATAGTTCAAAATGATTCAGTGCAGCTGTACCCCACTGCAAACTCCAACAATATTTCTTCCATTTAAACCTTCGGTCTTTTTTTATTTTTTTGAAAAGACACACAACATTCAAAAAATGCCAAAGACCATTTTGTTAAATGACTACCTCTCTGATAATGTTTGCCAATCAAAGTTGTATTCGATCTCATTGGATCATGCAAGTGTCGCTAAAGTTGAAACCGGTGAGTCAGAAAACCGTCACTTCTTGCAGGACAAAAACGGTTCATGCGGCACAATATGATACTACTACTACTTGGTACTTTCACACCTTGAATGTTGGCAATGAAGCCTCAGGCTAACCTCATCTATCACACAGGCTTTATTGCCTACCACCTCCATGTCAAGCTATACAAATATCCTACACTGTTTACTTTTAAAGTGTCACTTATTCCTCTTAATGTATTCTGCCCAACAGGTTTAACATGAAAACAGAATATACGGGGTGAATCACAGCGCAAGAACACGAGGACGGACGGAAAAGTGGCAATAGGAAGTATCCATCTCTTCTCCCTCTCACCAGACGACATGGCTAATGCTGGGTAAGTTCACACACACACACGCACGCACGCACACACACACACACACACTCAAAACAGTCTCTTAGTTTATCACTCTTTCACCAGGAAGCTTCACTTCATCCTTACATTTATGTCCACCCACTCCCACAGACACACAAACAATGACATTTGTGCAATAGTATTCTGTGGCTGTGTTTTTCTTTTTTGTTAATGAATTTTGCCCTCAGTAACAATTTAGGATAGGCATATTCATTCATCGATTCATTCACCTTTAAGAATTCAGTCAAATGTTGATTAATCATGTCTTGCAACAAAAAGTGCAAAATGAAGTGCACTTCTTTCAACTAACTTGCTGTCAAGGGAAAGGATGGATGTGTCCAGCACAATGCTCAAATAAAACAAGATTCCTCATGAGTGGACTCTAGTCACTTTTTGATTGTGGCCCAGACGTGTAGTAGATTATTTTGACCATAACTGATAATTTAACTAGCGCTGGAGATGCACTGTAGTTTTTTTTTGTTTTTTTTTTAAACGGCGCATCTTTCCGGTCGTTATGGTTACAGGAAATGCAAGCATACAGGGAATACACAGAGAAATTGTGTGCTTTGTGGTGGGAATTGAGCCAATCAAATGGTCCGTCCTGAGCATCTTTGCATGTGGAGTGGGCGTCGTGAGGCAAGGCAGGCGGTGATGAAAGAAGAGCTTGAGAACGAACACTTTAATTTCTATCAAAGCGGCACGGTGAGCTAATGGCACGTCTGACTCACAGTTCTGAGGTTCTGGGTTTGAATCTTTGCTCCGCTCCTTGTGTGGATGACAAAAACTAGCACAGCACTTCAATACCATACCGGTGTTACCATAATTCAGAATATTGAAACTGTTGCACTTATCTGCTTAATAAATTTCTTCAAAAGGCAGACTACTGATGTTGCGCTTTCCGAAAATGAAAACATTTAAACTACTTCTTCCTTTCATAACTTTGCTGCTGTAAATTTCTCCATTGCAAGACTAATGAAGGTTTTCTTATCTTCTTTAAAAAAAAGAAAATTGACAAAAATGTGGACAAAAATATTTGGGTATGAATTGCAGTGCATACCGTACATAAAGATGACGTTTTCCTGCGCTGGTCCTTTTTAATTTTCCATTGAGGATCCCTGAATACGAGTCCGGATACGAAGTGTACTCATGTTTTCAGCACATCATGGTTGGTAATCCAAATTCAACCCACTTCAATTTTATTGACAAAAGTCGGTCTGCCATTTGTTGCCATTTACCTGATGCGCCTCAACCCCGCAACCCTATTTTCCAGCGTATTTATTATCATGATTTACATTGAGTACGAGATCTTCGTTTTATATTACTGAGACTTCGGGCGGGCGGGGGGGGGGCAGTCATGATTCATGAACAGCATCCAATAAAAGTTCAAACTTGTACTCACCTCGAGCTGCTTTGAACAGATGCCAAAGTAGCTGGATAGTTTTTTTTTTCAATATACACCAGCACAATCTAATACAACAAATAATCATATATCAGCAGCATAGTGGATGCGGAATTGGCATTTTTGAATCACAGTTGAAAGGTTCAGGGTTCGAATCCGGGCTCGCGCTCTCCCTTGTGGCGTTTGCATGTTGTCCACTGAGAGAGGCTTCATGACTCTGAACCAGATAAGGTTTACAGAAAATATGCATGGGTTCCATCATTTGAGAAAAAAAAAAAAAAAGAAGATGACCGGCATCATGAGCGAGATGTTCACTTGCTCGATGAAGAATATTCTTCAGTGGCTCTGCCTCGCAGTTACTTCCATGACCTTCTGTTTTGGCCGCTGAAATCCCCAGAGCAACTTTTGTCTGGTAATGACCTTTCCTACCTGGCGCTCAATATTACAGTCCGCTATTTAATTTTATCTGCCTCCCTCAGGGGGATTCCATTCCCCTGAATATCACCTCGTTCTTTGTGTGTACATGGCTCACGGCTGTACGCAGCTCGTTAGTGTGTACATGTGCTAATGTTGTATTTGCAATTACCTAGCTGCTTTTTTGTGCAAGAGCATCAGGGGGTCTCAGAAAGGTCATGACGTGTATGTGGGAGAGCACAAAGCACAGCAATAAGATGTGGGGTTTTTCTTGGGGAGGGGGGCTTTGCACAAATAAGTTAACGATTTCATATTGTCTCCTTCATTTTTTTCTACCTGCTCATTAATATTCCATTCATCCAATGAAAACTTTACTCAGGGCACACACACAGTCAGTAGCACATTTAGCATCGCTATCCAACACAAATCAAGTCTCTTTAACTCTTCTACAGCGTCCATTACCGCATGCACTTGGTCAATTCTGCAAATTGGGCGATGGCGTCATTTAGCGACTTCTTGCGAGTTTTAGGACAGCTACTTTCCTTACCGAGGAGTTGGCAACACTGATTCCACCTCATGTTAAATAGGAATTAGCACTCAAATGCCACCATTTAAAGTGACTTTGATTAACCCCAAATAAAGTTCAGCTGTTCTAGCAGGATTTTCCGGACATTTTTGTTGTTTTTTTTCTTTTTTTTGCTTTGAAGTTTATGTGTTGACATAGATTGCTATTTTGAACTGAAATTGGCCTGATAGACCAACTGAACTTTATTTGAGGACCAACCAGTGGAACTTTGAATGGCGTCAGGTGTGTGATGTCCAATTAAAGTGAATTTAGCTAAAATATGTGAAAAATCATATTCAGATCTCGGTGAAAACTATTCAGGTCAGGATGTTATTTGTTGCGTTCATGTAATACGTGATTCTTAATTCAGATCCTTTGACTGATTGTGTGTAATTATTATTGTTATTATTAAATAATTAATTAATTAAGTTATTTAGTTATTTATTTAGTCATAGTTTTGCTGGCTCTTTATATGAGGGTTGGTGTGCAAAAGTGTCTAGGAGAAGCGTGGCTAGTAGACGAATCTTGTGACAGCCATCCTCAATCTGTGAGTGGGAATTGGTGAACTAAGCATTGAGGGTTTTTGTCATATACGTGTCTCACAGAGCGAACGATCCCTTTTCATTTACTCAAACAGTGCAGGTGGCATCTACCTGCGCCCGTTTTCTCACATGTTAATGTAGTTTCTCATTTATTTATATTCACGTTTGTTGCTGCGTGTACACAAGTGTAGGCGACGTTGCTTCCACGCACAAGTTGCTGAACAGACAATAAAAAGTTGCGATCGGCAGAGGCTCTTTTTTTCCCCTTCATCTCTATTTTGTGGAATTGCACGATACATATTGCATTTGCTATATGAGTAAATAGCGTCCCGGCCTTGGGTGGATTTGTTTTTGTGTATCTTCAAAGAAATGTGAGGCCCTCTCGCTGCGGGAAATAATTCCATCAAATTGGGATAAGGGCAGCAGCTCTTGAGACAAGACTGCAATAACGTCCAATGCTCGGTGAAAGCTCTTTTCATTAACTAAGAGGGGGAAAGAAAACCACTGAAAAGCAATATAGTACTCATGTCTTTGTCTTTTGTTTTCTTCTCATCTGGTTCTGAATTATTTTCCAATTCTGGACAAATAAATTTTAATTGAAATTTGATGACAAATTCCAAATTATTCAACGTCTAAACTTTTTCAGGTGAGTCGTCAAACAAATATTGAAGAGCCTCCATTTGGTTAGTCCCTCTATACTGTAGTGTACTCCACCAAAGAGGCTCAAAATTCTTTACCGAGCCTTAAAAAGCTACACACATATCGCTCTAATTTATAACCGATTTCCATCATGATGATGTAGGTCAGGTGTGACCATTACGTCGATCGCCATCGACCGGTAGATCGCGGACTGGTCCCTAATTGATCGCGAGGGGTGTAGAGAAGAAAAAACCCAAACAACCGTTTGTGTGTCTTTGTGCATGTCAGTAATATATTTGTTGTGTTAATGTACATTGCACCCTAAATCATCCTAGCAGTCTCACTTTCACAAAAAGTATTTAAAAAATAAAATAAAATAAAGCAGGCCATCTTAACCTACCTTGGCGCGTGATCTGCGTCACCAGTAGTTGTTAGCGCTCAACAATCTGCAATTCCAGCTCGTCATCAGAGCTGCTGCGCTACATCGTTTATCGTTATTATTATTCTCATTCAGAGTTAGTTTCATGTACAATTCACAGAGGCGACGGGCAAAGAATGGGAATCTGGGTGGCCGAGAGAAGCGTTCTAAAATGGTACGCGTGAGCCACGATAGTTAAGAGGCTTCAAAAGTATTGATAAAAAAGTAGCATGCCTCTGTGTCAGGCTGTTTTCTATCATGCATGTGCGTGCGTGTGCGCTGTAACCTGTGTGTGTATCTATATACAGTATAAAATTCCTCGTCTCACCCCCCCTCGGGTGGTGTCCGTCCCTCATTCAGCTCGGGTCCTCTACCAGAGGCCAGGAAGCTTGAGGGTTCTGCGCAGTATTCTTGCTGTTCCCAGCACTGCACATTTCTGGACTGAGACGTCCGATGTTGTTCCCGGGATCTGTTGCAACCACTCATCTAGTTTGGGGGTCACTGCCCCGAGTGCTCCGACCACCACAGGCACGACTGTCACCTTTACCTTCCAGGCTCTCTCCAGCTCCTCTCTGAGCCCTTGGTATTTCTCGAGTTTCTCGTGTTCCTTCTTTCTGATGTTCCCATCACTTGGGACCGCTACATCCACTACAACGGCTTTCCTCTGCCCTTTATCTAGGATCACGATACCTGGTTGGTTCGCCATTACATATATATACATTATATATATAGAGAGAGAGAGAGAGAGATACACACACACATAAATCACCCACACACCTCCTGTCAGAGGCCGCGATGCCCTTGAAGAGTTATGGTCCCGCTGATTAAATCAAAAGCATTTTGGAGTTGATGTTCGCAGTGTATGTTTTAATTAACCGGTGTGGGTGAGTGAACGTGTATGTGTGTGTGTGTGTGTGTGCGCGCGCACATGTACGTCTATCCACCTTTCTTTCCTCCTGTCTGTCCATCTGTCAGTGAAGTCAGTCAGTCATATTGCGTGCCTCTCCCGTGAATGCTTCAGGTCACTCGGTGCTCTGTCATCACAATTTGAAGCCCTCCGTAGAAACAAAGAACTATGAAGTGAGAAAACTAGATACAAAACTCTATTTAAAATCAGTTCATGGGTCTATTTTATTGTGCACAAACATTCAATAGTTCATATCAGAGACCGTTTGAAGTCATTGCGAACCAAAACAACGTTACCCAAGATGATCCTGCATCATGAAATGATTCCACGAGAGATTAACCCTCCATTTCACTCTGATGTAGCCATTTCACAATGTTGTCCGTTTCCATTTTCAGTCTGTGTTAAGTTTTCCGGTTTTTCTTTATTTTACTATCATAGTTCTTTTGGTTTTTAAACATCACTTTGAATATTATTTCCTATTCTTTGGAAGGACCCTGTGATGGATTAGTGGCTAACTCACAGTCCGGAGGGTTCTGTTCAATTCTCTCGGTTGAGTTTGCTGGTCGACAGGTGTCAATGCAAGTGTGAATATTTGCCGTTCGATTGTCTGGAGACCCGTTTAGGGTGTACGCCACGTCATGCTCAATGTCAGTTGGGATAAGCTCCAGATGTCAAAGGACAAGTGTTGATGAGAATGGATGTCTGCTTCAAATCGTTTTTGATTTGATGAACCGAATCGAATCGTTACAATTTCAAATTGTCCTTGAATCGTATCAAGATTCGGATCAAATCATTTTTTTTAATGACTGGCCCACAGTAGAATCGTTTGGAATTTGCTTAACTTGGATAAGATTGGGCTTGGGAGAGCTTTTATATGTTGCTGCATATTAATGAACATGATAAAAGCAACAGCCACACCAAATCGAATCGTTACATTTTTTTTAATCGTTACATCCTTAAATCGGATCATTTCTCCTGTATCCAAAATCGTATCGAATCAGCACTCCCTTAAAGGATGGCATGTAAAAAGAAACGCGCCCATCCGTAATTGAATAAATAATTGCTTCCGGCCACTATTTGCAGAAACGTGTGAATTCTTTGTGCTATTTTGAATTATTTCCGAGTGAATAGTCGCTGAAATAAATGTGAACAAAAGCCGACTTGAACAGAATGTGGCGGCTCCATCTTTATGGTTCCTCATCATCTCCTTTCATTGCCCTCATCCTTCCCTCTCCCCCGCCATCCATCTTCCCCTTTCCAATCTCCACCTCCCTCCCGTTCATTTATTACCTCCACTTTTCACATGCAACCCTCCCCGTCTCTCTCAGCACCATTTCCCCTCTTTGACTGCTCAGAGCTCTCCTCTTTTTGTTTGTTGTCCCCCTGAGCTTGTTGCATAACCCCTGACATGCGCCCCCAGCTCCCTCTCTCTACTTCCCCTCCCTCGCCTGACTTCCTTTGACGTTTGAAGGCGAGTGGGGATCTACTCAGCTGACAAAAGGAAAGGCAATGACGTCACATCAGACTTGATACACCAGCATCTGCTCTGGCCTAAAAATACAACACAAGCATCCACACACACACACACACACACACACACACACACACACACACACACACACACACACACACACACACACACACACACACACACACACACACACACACACACACACACACACACACACACAGAGTCAGTCTGCGGCCGCGTTCAACATTTGTTTCCTCCTCCGTGCTCAATCGAGGCGGCCTAGCTTTTGCACAACTGGGTCTTGTAGGCAAGCTGGTCATGCTGCTTGCCTACCATGGTGTTAGGCTCTAATTTTTTTTTTTTTTTTTTTTTACTTGAGAGACACTAAAATGGATCAAGTCGCACGGTGCTTATTTACGGTCGCTCAGTCGTCAAGCAGATTTGCCATTGTAAAATTTTGGGGTATACGTCTCGAAATAAAATATTAAGGTGAACCTGTTGCTGTGCCTTCTCCCCGATCGTTGAAATTTTACGCTTTGCTTCAATGGCCTATTTTGATGCTCCTCTTGCTCTCTCTCCTTGATTTGGATCTGTCTCCTTAGAAAAGTAAATACAAATGATCTGAGTTGTCCATTGTTTATAGCGTGTCTCGTTCATGACTGACGTGTTCAGTGCAGCATGGTTTTTCCTCTTTCCCAGTGACAGTTTACTAAAATTCTTTGCAAAGACAAAACTCTGGTAAAACGAATGTTTGTGCTACAAATCTGACACCAAATTCACCAGTTGACACAAATTCTGTACTCAGGTCTATTATAAGAGGATAAACCAAAGGGGTTTGAAGGACCCAGGCCAGATTGGCCACTTTGGTTTGAAGAAAAGGAGAACTCCAGGTGCAGGTATTGTACTCTGACAAAACCTGCTCGTGAATTTGACCAAATGAGCCGCAATTGTAAGCCATCGCTGAGTTTGAAAGCTTTATTGCCAGTGGGGCAATGGCATGCACCGACCTACACTGTCGGCGGAGGATGACGTCAAAGTTCAATGATCCTTTTGAGGATATGCAATGAAAAAGGAGCTGTTAATTGCCGCTTGCATCTTTAATTACATATGTGCAGATACTGCATATTTGGCATTTTTTTTAATGTGCTCATAATTCCTAAAATATACAAGCTTTTCAAAGCCGTCTTGCGATAACCTCTCCTCAGCCTCTCGGTGTCTTTTGCGGCGTTGTGATGATTAGCCGTTGCTTTAAATGCATTAAACAGTGGCCACAAATGTATGCGAGCGCTGCACTTCAAGCAAGACACGCCCCAGTTATTTCGGTCCCTCCGAGCGAACGTCGGACCGGCAACTTCTCTGGTGTTGCTAAACTGTGTGAGCGCTCAGTCGTTTCATGATCCCGAGTGGGTGTTTGTGCGTGACCCTGAGTGACCCAGCGTTGCTACCCCGAGGGCACGGCAGTGAATAAGAATGTGTTCTTCATGTTGCCCGAATGAATAATTTAAGTCTTTTTCATCTGTGCTGTCTTTGTGCTATGTCACGGCTCGCTTTGTGTTGGCACCATCTTTCACTTCTTTTACTTATCGGCTGCTACGTTGAACTGGAACAAAAGATGAAACGCCTTCCGGTAAAATTTTAAGAAAAGATAAATATATCTTCTTTAGCGATGCCGTTTATTTAAATATAGCGTTCTTATTCTTATACTGTGTGTTTTTACATATACTGTATATATATCCACTATACTTTAAATATCTAAACAAACAAACAAACTTAAAAACACTGCATCTAGTCACCTAAAGAGACCACCTTATTTACATGTGAGAATTTGCAAGAATGTGATGTCTATCAGCCCTTCCTGCCCACATTGTGGTTGATAAATATTTAGTCAAGTCAAGTCAACTGTATTTATAGAGCACTTTCAAACAGCCATCGCTGCATACAAAGTGCTGTACATGGAGCAGTTTAACATGCACAATAAACAGTAAGACAAATCGGTAATAAAGGCGGTAGAAAGCACCAAACAGTAAAACCCAGAACAAATCTAAGTCATGCTGAGTCGAATGCCAAAGAATACAAGTGAGTTTTGAGGAGGGTTTTGAAGATGGGCAGCGAGGAGGCTTGCCGAATGTTCAGTGGGAGGTCATTCCAGAGAGAGGGACCAAAATGTAGCACCGAAAAGGTGTAGTACACATTGGTTAGATGCAGGTATAGCTAGCTAACAGCAGACATGCTGACTCGCAATAACTGGTCTCATCAGTCTTTGGTGTTAGCAGCTATGCTAGTGGTTAACAGCTAGCTGCCTTGGCCACTCGCCCACGGCGCTCAGCCAGAGAGAATGGTCACTTGGCTGTCGCCAGTGAGCCGTAAGTGTCTGGTTGGCTTCCGGACATTCAAGCGCACTACTTTTCAAAGGCGCTTTTAATAGGCTAAAATGTTTAATGCTGACAGCCTGACACAGTTTCAGTTTTCTCCCAAAGAGGCGCTGCTCAAAATCTTGCCGAATTATTGCATTTAATTCTGATTCCACAAAAGTGTGTGTGTGTGTGTGTGTGTGTGTGTGTGTGTGTGTGTGTGTGTGTGTGTGTGTGTGTGTGTATAAAATCAAAAGTGCGGTGTTTGAGTAGTGCTGGCACATACAAGCATTTTGTGGGAAAAAAAAGTGGTTTTAGTTTAAATTCGATGTTAGTTGTACAGCAGTCAGTTTTGATCGGCATTGTCAGGTTAGTTTTAATTCATTTTTGAACTCTTATTTTATTTCAGTGGTCATCCACCGGATCAAGGTCTAATGTGTGTCCTGTCTTTTCTTGGTGGTCTGCTAGGGATGTGGAGACTGCAGCTCTGTCAGACTTGGAAGTCATCTCACAGCAGGTGGACGATGAGAGCCAGTGCTTGGCTCCTCCGGTCCAACTGATGAGTTTTGGCTACAGAGACCTTCCCCTGACAGCACTGGATCTCTCGATGGCTGGCTCGCAGCTCCTTTCCAATGCTGATGAAGATGAAGGCAGGGAAGGGTGAGTAAAGTAATGAACAACTATTTTGACATTAGCTGCAAGTATTTTTTGTCGTTGTGATAAATACACTGACAGTATGCGTGAAACTAACAGAATATTGCATAATGAGCAACGTTTGATCATCATGAAAAGCGTTATCAAACTCTTCAATTCTTTCCTCTCATGCAGACTTCAAATCTGTTCCTTTTAATCGTCACTCTTGCTCTCTATTATGGTCAGGCTGGTTGCACATCATGTACTGTGCTTCTCGCACTTCTTAGAGATTGCTACCACACAAATAATGAGTGTCGGTGTTTGCTGTAAGATCACAAATATTTATTTTTGTTCCATAGATTAGCAAGCTTGCACATCACATCACACATCTTTCTACAAGACATCATCTTTTTTTTTTGTTGGCAAGGGTCCATATGAAAACAACATGCCCTGGTAATGCAACGTGCAGATGCTGATCACGGTTGAGGCTGACCAATATCCGCATGAAGAGTCATGAGACCCACCAATAACCCTTGCTTCATGTCATGTCCGCATAAAGAGTGGGTCAAATGACTCAGCAATCACCGGCGCTGCATGTAAACTGTGTAGCTGAGATATAAATTGACCTGAAATGCATGAAAAGCTTAATAGAACATATCTAAATGCCTGGCATCGAAATTTAGTTACTGTAGTAATGTTCACAAAGGTGACAAAGAAGTACTTAACAAAATTTATAAAATAGTTACAATGCTTGGATAGATGAAAAAAACATATTTTTTTTCCCCCCTCATGGAAAGTGATGTATGTTGCGACATATGGAAAGGAGGTCACTTGCCACACGTTGCTTTCCAGTCTGCTCACGCGCCAGTCTTTCCATTGTGTCGTGCACCTGGGCCTCCATCCCAGCTAAACATACGCTCTCACCAGGACGCTTATCAACACCATAAGCTGATGAAGGTGATCCAGTGGCCCCATGCCGTACAGTACAAGCCTGGTCCAACTATATCATTTAGGTCACTAAACCGACCACTTCACAGCAGTTGGCAGCACTCGTACTCACTCAACACTTTGTACCTCGCTCTGGGCCATCTTTGGTAAGAACAGATTTGTATTTGCGCCGATAAACACTGTGTGCAACTTGTTATTGCGCTTTCCTCCTTGCCTCAGTTAGTGCTACAGTCTTTGGGTTTTTTTTTTTTTTTGTCCCGCGGAACGCTAGTGGGAAACACGAGTGTGTCTACAGTGCTGAATTATGCATGTAACATTTCCTATTGTAGCTCCGTCAGTAAAGAACCTGCAAGGCAATGTTTCGTAAACAAGAGCCACTTTAGAGCCGCGGTCAGATGTGGGTTACGTCACCAATAATTCCATTTACGCTGCTTAATTCCTCGTCACTGGAAGGGGACCGTCCATAATAGTTTTATAATCATTCATCCAACAAGATAATTGATAGCATCTTCAATATTATAAGAACACTTCAGTTTTAAGATTTTTATGGACCATCACAGCGTATGACCACATTCGGGCTGATTTGATCAAGCCTAACACAAAAATGGTGGCTGATTTTGAATCTTTAAATATCATGTTTGAAATGCGAGTGCAACCTGGCACTCAAATAAGTCTTGGTGCCAAGCGACACTTGGCACCAAGACTTATTGAGTTACAGTATTTGCATTGGAGCAATATAAGTATCATGAAGACAATTCTTTTTTTATTCAACAATGTACATTCACCCTTTATAGATTAAACCTAAGAAATGAAATGATAAATTCCCTAAAGTTCGTGGTGGTTTTTGCAACTTGTCAACATATTTCTACCACCAAGCGGTCAAACATTTTGGACTATGACGGTTTGTGATCGCAAAGTGTGTCATCAGTAAAGTTGCGAAGCAAGAGTGCATTTATTGTAAGAGAAAGACCGATTGCTGAGCTCACTTTAAGGGAAATGGGGCAGAGGAAATCTTTTTTTTTTTCTTTATGGCGGCGCAGGCTGATGAAGTGTGTTTGAGCCGAATCGAGACACCGGCGGTGGCGAAGCAATCCGCAGCTGTAAAAATGAAAACGTTTAGAGATGGAATGTTCGCGGCTCCACTGACCCAGCCTGAGAAAGTGGATTGCCCATTTCCACTCACTCTGGAGTGTGTGCAAATGTCAGCAAAACTTATTTACAGAAGTGGAAACATTGGTAAACTTTATTTACTTTTTTCCTTTTACAATGGGCTCTAGGTTAATGCATGTATATCACTTTTGTTCATTAGCTAGTTTGTGACGTTAGAAGGCCCTCACGCTTTAAATTAAGGTGGTTGCAGTTCCACTTAAGCCCTGTAGGTGTCAGTAGCATGCATTTACTCCTTTTTCATACTTTCAAGGTGAGATGTTTTCGGCCGCCTGTGGACTTGATGTGCTAATGCTAAAAGAACGCTAAATTAACAGGCTTCCCTTATTATTAATGTCCATACTGTTGTCTCTTCCCAGTCTTATGGATTTCGAAGTCATGAGCATGAGTACAGGTTTTGTTCACTGTTACTTTGGGTTCATAGGATTGCACAAAAGAACGTAACCAATGTTAACATTCTCCAAGTATGAGTGAGGATTTTACCCTTTTGAGATACCAAGGCCTTGTTGGAACAATCCACCCCATAAACAATACATTGGGGATTCCCAACTGGTTGTGTACAAACGGCGTCCAGAAATGAGATAACTGAGAGCGATGTCACACGGGGAACTTTATTCATCGATTGCGCCGATCTGACGCATCTTGTTTTTTGTGTTGATGCAATTCTTTTTTAGCCTGTTTGGGTGTTGTCAGAGAGCTCTGCACCTTGCTGGCCATTCCAGTGGACCGAAGGCGTTTTCTTTTACACGCCCCCCGGCTCATCTCACAATTTGGTGACGGAAAGTAGATTCAACTTGACACATGCTGAAACCAGGTGCAAATGTTGGCACAGGTGCTGCAACGTGATTTTGGTGAATTTTATCAAGGTGCAGGTAGACAGATTCGAGCCACGGCTCCTGCCATTCAACTTCCACGTGAGCTCCCAATAAAAAAATGCCATCATCACAGTTTGCATCTAATGTAAAGCCGCCGCACGTTTTATGGCGGGAATCAATCGGCATGGATGAATCATGGCCAGAGGCTCGCGCACCAAGCTGCTGCGGCGTGATGAAGCACCTCCTCTCAACCGCTTTTGCACATCATAGCCGGTAGCACTGTGAAGGTGGAGCTGACCTCACCGCTATCTCACACTGTACGCCGCCGCCGCCAAAGTGAGCACGGCATCCGTGTGCAGGCACCGACGGAACGCCAACAAATGTATTTATAAACCGAGCGCTAGCAAAACGCCGGGGCTGCGCTGCGGTTGTTATCTAATCCTCTGTAATCATGCTTCACTTCATATTCCAATTTATCCTGGGCTGTCACACCTCATTAGGAACAGCGCCATTGCTTCATTGATGCCTCTGTATATTTAGATAGGCTCCCTTTCCCACTTTTTAAAAAAATGTTTATTTTAATTTTTACATATTTCAACTGTGATTTGGAATCCCCTCATCCTTTTCCTTCACATCATCAAGTTGAATCCTGCGAGAGCACATGATAACGGCCTGCAAATCGTGTTCGGCTCACTTGTCGCCTCATCGATCAATGGCTCACGGTGGTCTGGCCCAAGAGAGCCTCCAAGTTGCGCTCAGAGGGTTCGGTTTACCGCGCGGTCGCTCCAATCAGGAGATGAGTGGGCGCCATTGTGGGGAGGTGGTATCGTTGGAGCTAGTATCGGGGGCCAATTGCAGTGTTAGCAGTTTTGGCGCCCTGGTGAGTTAAGTGTACTTATTAATAGACTGGGGTCCATCCATCTTCCTGTCTGGTGAAAATGCTGGGAGGACCTAGGTGGCGTGGGCTTGTCTTCAGCACTTTTATGGCCACCCACTCTCCCCCACAGTGGTCAAGCTTCTTTCTTTCTGTCTTTCCTTCTCTCTTTGTTTCTTTCTTTCCTCCTGCTTTTGTTACAGTGTTATTCGTGTGAGCTGATGGAGCTATCAAGGCTCCATCATTCAACCTTTGTAATGGTTGAATGATGAAGCAGTGAGTGACAACTTGAGCAATCATAAAGATGATGATGGCCATTGCTTCCTGCATCCCGCCTCCAGTCTCTTGTCCTGTTCATCTTCATCTTCCGAGTTGGGAAGCTCTTAAACCTTGACCGAGGCAGCTGTGAGAAGGCTTTTGAAGGAGGGTTAAACCTCCAAATATGTTCGGATGACCGTAGCTGAGAATGAATGTTCAGATGATTTTGATCTCTTTTGATGATGGAATCTCCATTGTTTTCTTAGACATCGCATTCACTTTTTAAAACATATTTTGGCCACATAAACATACTTATGTTTTCATTTTTGTGTGAGCCAATATATTGTTTATTTTTACAAATCAACATTCCCATGTGCGATAATGTAATATTCGGGATTAACTTCAGTTAATGGTTGATATTATTGTTTCTATTGTGTCACAATTCTTCTGATTGTCCATTAAGGTCTTAGCATTCATGGTACCGGGAATCAAACTACCTATTGCTTTGGCATATGCGTTTGTACGTTGTTGTTAGTGTTATTTTTAATCCATAGACTACGGAGCAAATGTATATATATATATTTTTTAGGTACAATATTTATGTTTTGCCTTTACTTTTTTTCATTAGTTCACACATCTCTGTTCTGGTTGCTCAGTACAATATGTCTAAAGCGCCAATAAGTCTACATCAGTCATATATATAATAGAAGCAGGGAAAGAACAATTATTTCGGTTTGCTTATTTATTCCTTCTCCACCGTATCTGCGTATGTGTGGATGTGGTCTTAGTGCCCTTTGGGATTAGTTTCTTGAAAAGACAGCCACTCCATCTCTCAACCGTGCTGCCGAGACGCGTATTAATTTAGAATCACTGTTGCTAGATTACCATCTCTCCCTCCGATGGCTTCCTGGCTTTACTGAGCTGTTGCATGATGTCACCTTCCATCCCGTCGGAGATGTTCGCGACTGCCAGACACTGAAATAGTACCATATGCTGCTGATGCGGCTGTTCTAAATGTACAAAGGGTCCAGATGGTTCTTCTAAACGTGACGTGAGCAAGGGTTTAAAAAGGGGAAAGTTCATCTTTAGCACCCACCACCAGATTTGGGGCGAAGGTCTAAAAATCCAATTTTGGAAACAGCTCGTTTGGTCTTAGGAGGTGGAGGGTGAATGCTGCCTGTCTTTGAGTGTTTAGTTGCTTACCCTGTTCATTTAAATCTTTTTGAAGGAGTGCCATGTGAAGGTCACACTAACTCATCATCACTCTTCCGCTTTGTCAGAAAAAAAGTGGAAGTCTCAGCTGGTCGAGTCAATTTGGCCCATTTTAATTAGCCAGTACAGGAAGTTTTCAGAGGCTGTGACTGGGGAGCGACTGTTTCATGCTATCTCCCGGGCTCCGTAATTCTTCCGCTGCAGGCAAGGCTGCTGGCCAGAGTGGCGCAGGAGTAAAAAGTTTGATTAGTTGATCAAATGTATTTCTGTCTAGAGCTCATTGGCCATAGCATTTGGTACACCCGAACAATCAAGATGCGTTTCTTATGGATGTAACCGGTTTGTCAAAGAGAATAGAATATGCCGGTTGTATCGCTAAAGCCTCCAGTATTGTCATTTGACTGGGCTGGTTTATCTACTGTTATGGCCCGGAACCGAGCATAAAAAGATTCCCTTATTGCAATTTTTTTTTACACATTGTGGTTTATTTATATACACTGTCCATAGAGCTGGAATAATTTTTGTTTTCAGACAGAACCCTCTGATTATTCCTATTCAAATGCATCAGCAGTTTTGAATGTGCGTAATGGTTACATCATGCGTCCTAATTACCCAGGTGAAACATAGCCATGCAAATGTTGAAGGTGGGGGGGGCAGACTAGACTGCCATTGACGAAAACATTTAAATGGGTAGCAAAATGTCTGACTGATGTCAACTGGAAAAATCTTCCGTCCGCACACACCTCTCTCGAATGTTTGATTTCTTTTTCAACACATTATCGGCGGAATAGGTCTGGCGTCATTTGAAACCTGGAATTTGAGTAGGGGTGTGTAGAAATTTCATAACCACTGAATATCCACACTGATGGCAATCAAACAACAGTATCAATGCTAAAATCAATATTTACACCGGCTTATTTTTTTTAGTTCATAATGTTACATTGAAACCAAGATGAGCTGATCATCAGGTGCTTTCGGGTCTCCCGGTCCCAGCAATCAGCGGCTCAATCGACACGCCGTTATTGATTTGCCTTCCCTGATTTAATCTCTCTCCTCTGATTCCCTGTCGAGGACCACTCCGTTTCAGGTGCTGACAGCAGTACCAACACATGTTCTGAAAGCAGGTAGAGGTTCATTTACAAAAATACCAAAAGAAAAAAAAAACTCACATCAATCAAAATGGCTCATGTACGTAGAGCTTACAAAACAAATAATTAAAAAAAAACATTTACTAAAATGCATGAAGACAGTACAGTTTACACACACACACAAAAAAATCCAAGTTCTAGAGGTGACCTTATCCAGTGTGACTCGGGCCAGGTGGTTCTGTCAGGCTGTCAGAGCCTCGTGGGTCAGAAGCGCAACAAATGTTGTGCTGCTTTAATAAGACTCATTAATATCCTGCATGTGCCAGGGGCAGCGTCTGCGATGCCCCCTCTGGGCCCGGGCCACTTTTGGACTTTTGGCATCACATAAGGACCCACAATACACTCATGGCTGTCTTATCAGTGCTGTCTCCTCAATCTTTCCTGGTCACATTGCAACCTTTTTTAATCTGTGTATTCGTGCATGTGTCCATGTATGTGATTTGTCACAGTTAGCCTGTAACAAGATGGCTACTGTTATCGTTGCAAATCGTAAAGAGCCACTAAGGGCTGTGTTGTCAAAGGAATATGGTGTATGGATGGTGCTATTTTTCGCTCTCTCTCTCTTTATACCCAAATACAATGGAACGTCGAATGGTGAGCGCCAGTTGTTTAAAGACACCGATAAAAGCTTGTGCAAAAATGGAAATTTTACGTTACTTGGCGCTTTCTGAATTATGGCAGAGAGACACTTTTAGTAGAAATCACATCGCTTAATGCTTCCATTATGTTTTGACATTATTTCTACTTGCACTGGAATCCTTGGCCTGCCATTGCTATTCTCGTGTGCAACTGTTTCACTGTGGAAGTAAATTAGAAAAAGTGTCTTGAGGTCTTTTGAATCATTTGAGCAAGCAACATTACACTGTATAGATAATTATTAGCAATGAAATGTTCTACATTTTCTTCAATACAGTATAGCGCTACAAACGGTTGAGGCCATTTGGAGAATTTATACTTAACCATATCAAATATTAAATTGATGCTGGAAGTGCTCTAGATGGATGAGACAGCTGGTGGTGGTTGTAAATTATTTGACAAATGTTGGGGAAGGCTATTATTGCAGGCTGAGAGGTGCAAATCCCTCGAGTGTCATGTAGAAATGGATGGAGAGGACTTTTCCCCAAACTGGCTTAAAATTCTTTTGTCCCCGCCCCCAATATAATAATTGGACACATGACATCCTATTCTGTTGGTGTGTTTAAAAAAAATATTTTTAGATGCATATTCAGTTATGATATAATACATCCAAATATAGTATGTAACATGTAATTGCAAAGTGCAGACATCCTATGAAGAAGTACAATCACTTCAGTTGAAATGAACCATGCGAGTAGCGCACCAAGCAGTGGAGTCTTCAAGGGACGAAAGGGGCCAAACGCTTCACCGAAGTCGGCCAACCTCTTCTGAGCCAGCGCATGGCGAGGAGGCAAAAATTGAAATCGGTGCCAACTTTCCACTCCAGCTGGAGAACTGCTAAGAGGCTTTGTTCCTCTCATCGTTCCCACCTCGAGCTCCGCAGTATGTCTTAAAATGATAGAAAAAATAAACGGAGTCGTCATGTTCGACTATTTAAACACCACATGCTAATTAATCTGCCTATTGCCAGAAGGCAGATGATTTTCGTTTTACTGTCGGGCTGCAACTAACGATTATTTTATTCATCGATTAATCTCTTGATTATTTTGTTGATTAATCACTGAAGATTTTTAAAAAAGAGTTTTAACAGAACATTATTTTAAATTGACAGTGCAGAAAATGCAGAAACATTAATTAAGATCCAATTAATCGTTAGGTCCTTAACATGTCAGAAAATGGGTAAAAATGTTGGTCATTGTTTTCCTAAGTAAAATCAGATGTTTGCAAATGTTTCGTTGTGATTCAGCACAAATATAAGCAGTCTGCAGAAATCCGAGAGCCTGAAATTACAAAGATTTAGACAACTGTAAAACAAGGTGTCTAAATCATTCATCGATAATCAAAAATAATTATCAGTTAATTTAATAATCGATTACTTGTCGATTAATACTTGCACCTCTGATTCCATCTATTCAAAAAGAAAAGATTATTTTTTACTTTATTTCACATCTCTCACTCGATTGTCAAGATGCTGATTTTGCTGCTTGCCTTTTAACCCCCCAAACAAGCTCTGCCACAATGGGCCTCTTCATGGCCCGCTGAATAGGAAGTTCATCAACATTCCAGCCTCAATTGCAGCTAATGGTCAAATCAGCAGTTCACAAAGCTTCACTGTCCCTTCCTCCGTGAATGCCCTCTCTCATCTCAAGTCTTAATGCCCTCACCTTAGCTCGGTTTCGAGAGGATCTCTGCAAACTACCGCTCTCTGTTGGCCACACTGGGAACTACAGATTTCTTGCTCGGTACAGTAACTCTAGTGCAGTGGTTCTTAACCTTTTTAGAGGTACCGAACCCAACCAGTTAATATGCACATTCACCGAACCCTTCATGAGTGGAAAAAAAAAATCAAGATATAAAAAAGCATGTCTTAAAAACAGAACAAAAGTTTATAAAATTTCAAGGGATAAGTATACTTATTTTCAAATTGAACGACGTACTAACACGTCAGTCACACGTTGACGACGAAGCGAACTAAATTTCCCACAGCACTGTCGAACACCTGAGACCGACTCACCGAACCCCTGGGGTTCGATCGAACCCAGGTTAATAAACACTGCTCTAGTCTATATTATTTATTTACATTCTAGTAATACCGGGTCAGAGTGCAGTCAGACAAAAAAAAAAAAGGAGTCTCACGATTTGTAAAAAATGCATTTTGATTGGTTTTAAGAACGCATTTTGTATTTTTAACTGATTACACACAGTAATTTCACTGTTTACTATTTTACTCCCAAACTATTTTCCTGACCAGTGCCACAAGAATGTGCACTGGTAGACCCACATCTTGAGTTTCCCAGGAAGCTGGCTGCTGTCAATCGTTGTGAGGCCATCTCTCAGCTGCTTCTGGACCAGCTTCCCCATTTGCCTATCAGACAGGTCAGCTGCAGATAGATTGCCATGTCAGCAGCAGTGATACTGTTCTTTCCTCCAGTGGTGAAGACCATTCTGTCATCCCTCACTCCTTTCCCAGTTGACAGGCTCCTGGACTTTCAGGGGTTCATTTTTATCCTCACCTACATTGTCAGCTCCTCGAAGCGCCGGAGGAGCCGACGCTTGTCCCCATACATCGAGTGAGTGGTCTTTAGGGTTGTTGTCATGTCATCCGTGTACCCTCTGAGTGCAGGGAGTCTTCCTCCTGATGGTGGTCTGAGACCTCTAGAGATTTTGCCCGTTGATGATGAACTCAAACACGACCATGAAGAGAAAAATAAAATCTGGACTGATTGTCTTGCCATGTTTTCCGCTTAGTTGCTTTTGAGAAAACATTGTCTGACTCTAATAACTCCTCATCAATAAGACATTTACAGTGCTGATGAGCAGCCGTATGCGTAACAAGTAAAGGACTTGGCTTTGTCGTTGACTACTTCATCTCACCCCTGCAACATGCTTCAGTTCGTCATCCTGTAGAAAAAGACAACCAGGTTGCTGTGTTGCAGGTCCAACTGGCTGAAGCCCTGCTGCGGCCGTCGAGTGGCCCTGTGGCAGGTCTGTCTGCTCAGTGCCGGCTTCAACTGTGTCCTGGTAGCCTGCGTTATCCTGGTGGTGCTCTTCCTCTCCTTGGAGCTACTCATCGACACCAAGCTCCTTCAATGTGAGTCAATCTGCCTTGACGCTTGAGATGTGTCGCACCGGCATTTCACACTAGTATTGCAAAAGCTGCTGAAATGTTTTTCCTCTTTGTACTGCCGATTCTCCAAATTATACAATGTACTGTGCAACCTGTCATTAGATCCAACACTCTTGTTGTAACAGCATCCGTTAGACATCACTGATCACATGGAGCACATACCATGTTCTGTACACGCATGCTTGGTATGGTTAAAGAACCAATACCTGTACGTGCTATTCAGATCTTGTACTAACAACTTTTAATTCGTGAAACATTCTGCTAGTTTAGTTCATGGGATTGCCGTTGTTTTAGCAAATGTAGATTGCCTACTGTCGAGGATTAGAATCATGGTGGACACTTTTTGTGGTGCCTTGGCACTAGCATCAGAGCTAACATTATTTTTCAGAAATGTGTGCGGTGTTTGCATTAGAATTATGGTGGACATTTTTTCGCTGCGTTAGCACTAGCATCAGAGCTAACGTTATTTTTCAGAAATGTGTGCGGTGTTTGTACAACCTTTTGATAAAGTTGATCTCAACGCATAATTATGATAACAAAAATGAGCTCTGTTAGCATTTAACCATGTACATTAAAATTTCACTCGCTTAACAAAAGCACGGTTCACCCCATTATTTTGTAATTACCACATTGAATACTTAAAGTAACTGCGGGGAGGAGAAACCAAATAGTTCCTTCCTATTGCATGACTAATTAAATCTAGTAGTTAAATAAAAGATAGCGCTTCTGTTTTTACATCCTGCAAGTTATATGGACTGAATACTGAGGGTAAAAACGTTGTGTGTTTATAAATGAATACAAAAACAATTAGCTCCACAATTGTACATTTGCATTTTAGAAAGACATAAAGTAGGTTGTATGATGTCCATGGATTGAATTTAGTATCCCCTCTTTGTATCACCGCTGTTTTTAGTGGTGCCAATCACACATACGCTGGCTGGGCATGTCGCTAAATGGTGATGAACAGCAACGCAGGAACACGATAACGAAGCAGACATCTTGTCAATGGCACCAGGCACGCATCTCCATTGATTCGTGGCCAGCGGTCAGCTTTAATGATAGCACAGTCTGCAGGGAGTGTCCTGAAAGATTAGCGCTGTGGACACTTTGGCACCAGAGTAAATGATGGCCCCATGATGGACACGGCGTTCTCGCTATTCGAGGGCCTGGTTCATATTTTAGAAGTGCAACTGTTATTTATTTAAAAGTTTTTGTCTGTTTTGCTCACGGGTCGTCTTACTTGTTTCTGCAGTTACCAATGCTTTCCAGTTTGCCAGCATCATCCACTGGATCAGTTTGATCATCCTGTCACTTTTCTTTTCAGAGGTAATGTGAATGAGTGATTGAGTGAGTGCCATAATTCTGCTTTTAAACCGCATATACTATTTTCATGAGCAGAGTATTTCGGTAGTGATGGAAGCTCATAGCTAGTTTTGTCATGCTTCTTTAGACTGGTCATACTGTATGTTACCAAACAAGCAATTCCACACAATTGTTTTCCTAATAGGTAAACTGATTGTTGGGAATTGCTTGGCCATTCCCTCAGACCAGACTCAAAGTTCATCTTGAAACATATGACTATTTTACTGTACTACTCGTTATTAAGCAACAATAAAAACAACAACAAAAAAAATCTGTTTAAGTTCGTTGCTAGCGGGCAAACAGATGTACAACTGGCAAAAGTTTAATCGGTGAGGCAGTGTGATCATTTCAAAAATATCCCAATCTCTATTTCTGTTTACCATGCCGACTCCTCAATTAAATTGTTACTCCTTATGAGCAAATGGCAACTGATAGTTCAAAAATGCCACTTAGTGGCTTTATAGTGGGTAAAATATTGATTGTTTGAAGTTCAATCGTAATTTTGAAATCAAATTGTCATTCAAGACATTTAAGACACAAAACTTTACATTTGTGCAATACGAAATGAAGTGGAAAGAGTTTGACCCTCAGGTCCGACTCCAGTGCAAAACAATTACGCTGACAGTGCCGGCCTTAATGCCCTAAACCAAACGTTAATTACCATCTAGCCAGCAAGAGCAATAATTGAAGTGGAATTTAATGAGCATCGGGGATGGGCTTCAAGCAATATGATCTGCCCGAGGACCTCGCCACTGACGTCATAGGTGAAGAGTCAACGCGGGGCGTTTAAAGGGTGTTTAATGACTTTGGTATTGTCGACCAGTCGGAACACACTGTTCAAGCTCTTCAGCGTTTGGCTTCATTGACTGCAAACCTGTTGTCCAAATGGCACCAACACATGATGGATTTGCAGGACCACTTGTGCGTGACCTCTCATGCTAATTGGCGGCTGAATCAATGGCGCTGCAGAAAGGCGCGTCCCGAAAGTGACCACGCTGGCGGAGCGCAAGATTGACGTTCAGGTGGTTAATCACATCACTTGATGTCTTTATTTGTCTCTTTGCGCGCTAGACTGTCTTCAGAATTGTAGTGCTCGGCATCTGGGACTACATCGAGAACAAAGTAGAGGTCAGTGTGTTCATTTTCTACTGTATCATACACATGCAAGCACTATGTGGACAAAAGTATTGGGAAAGGACCACCCTTAGTTTGACCTGAATTTTAATTCTTTATACTGTATTAACAACAAATTCTGTTTGCTGCCAACAACGAGGTCCATAAAGGCATGCGTGGATGAGTTTTAAGTGGAAGAACTTGAGACGAGGGCTCTGACAAACAAATCTTTTTCAAATCGATGATGCTATCGACTTTTCCATCAATTACTTCAGCTTAGTTAGCAGGAGAGGCTTTAAAAGAAAATGGTCACGACATTTCAGTGTAAAATGCTTGGTCCCCGTAAATTAGGGATGGTACATACTATGACAAAGATTAAGTTTGTTTAATGTTAATTCACTTCAAAATCCCAATCTAAAACTGTGTTGTTGTTACCTCTAACAGCAGGTGGCCGCCCAAACTGTCACCGACTCGTCGTCATGCAGGTCACATTCCCGTGTTCAAGTCTCCAATCGCAGCTCCACTTTGCAATCATGCATAAAACTACGACACCAAACCGTAGGCATCTTCATCTCCATGGACATTTGACGCCAGAAAAGCGCATCTGCAGCAACAAATATCCATGTGGAAACACCGACATGGACAGACATTTATTCCCGGTGCTGCAAAGATGATTTTAAAATGACTAATTATATGAATTTGAGCGAGAGGCTACATACACCCTGGATACAACCAGGACTTGTCTCCAGCCTATGACAGAGCACATATAGACAACCAACCATTCACAATGACTTACAATCGGATGAAGGATGAAGCTGGGGTATTTCGAGAAACCCCACACAGGCATGGAGAAAACATGCACAGGAAGGTTGGAATTGAGAACCTCAGAACTGTGAAGCAGACATCCTGACCCCATGCTCCACCCTGCTGCCCAGAAGAAAACGAACAAAGTTCTACTACACAAATATAAAAACAGAAATTCGGAAACATTAAGTAGCAGTAAGTGTTCCTTGAGTGATATAATTACTGGGCGGTGATTTATAGACATCGTGCTGTCTCGTGAATAAGAAATGTATCTGTGTTATCATCTGCTTACACTGTAATTTCGTTGTTTTGCTCATTTTGTACTAAGCAGTTAGATGCTGTCGTATGGTGCAGAGAGTTGCATTTCCTGGTCTATGGTTATCAAAACATTTTTTTCTCTTGGCCATCACTGCAATCTGTCAGGTTCGAAACGAGCCGAATCATTTTGAGGATCCCAGAAACAGACACAGACAAAATGCAAAAAAAAAAACAAAACAAAAAAAACGACAAAGTCCAAAATGAAAAACGCTGGTCAAAAGTATCCAGGGAAAAACGAGGAATCAACAAAAGACACTTGCAAAAGGCAAGGTAATGGAACACCGAGAAAACAAATGAAATGACAAGAGTCCAATTCACACGGCAAACAAAAGCAAATCAAATGACTAAACAATGACTATACTTACAAAAATAAGGGGACAAAAACGACTATGACGAGATCGAGAGGTCTAGAAGAAAAACAGCATTCAAGCAAGTGGAGCAACAAGGTCAATAATCCGACAAGCTCCAGGCAGCTTGTCAGTCCTTAAATCCATAGCCAGGCTTGATGAGGAAATGCAGCACATGTGCACCTGCTGGAGGGAAACGCCTTTCCCTCCATCTGGAGCTGAAACACAAATCAAGACAGAACATGATAGAATCGCCTCACCATCGGCAAACACAAGCAAATAAAAATCACAATTGTGGATTTTGGTAGCCAGGTTTCCTGATACATTTTGTCTACATAGTGTCATTTTCACCAATATTATCCGCCCAATGAAGCTGTTTTATGTTAATAAACCTTGCCTATCAGAATCTTGGCATTTGATTAGCCCTGTCACCATCAGGTGTTTGACGGTGCCGTCATCGTGTTGTCTCTGGCCCCCATGGTGGCCTCCACGGTAGCCAACGGGCCCAGCAGCCCCTGGGATGCCATCAGCCTCATCATCACCTTGCGCATCTGGAGGGTGAAGAGGATCATCGATGGTGAGTCAAAGACATTGTCCATGTCGCTTATTAAGTCACATGGACCCAGTTAACTTGTTTGTGCACCTGACTCTGGGAGGAGATGAGTAACCTCGTTCTCTCCATCATGAGACAAATTATTTACTATTCAGAGCAATATAGCTATTGATCATCCCCAAGAGTAATTTGCTGTCACTCGTCTACTCCAGCCTGTATCGATTGTAGGGTCTGGATAAGCACATTCACAGGGACCAAAATGAATATAGTGGTTGTTCTCATCTATGCTAATGTGCTCTGGTTCGATATCCGTGTCGAGGTCACCCTCAGTGCGGTCCTCCTGCTGCATGCAGGATCAGCCTCCAAACAGACCACACAGGAACTCTGCACTTCTTTCACCAATATATTTATTTTCTTTCATAATTTTATTTTCTTTAAATATATTTTTCCAGTAGACTCTAGAATCCAGCTGTTATTTATTTTCAAAAAAGGAAGAGCGCTAAAATAAAAGTAACACAAAAAATCAATATTGCATCTTGTTACACTGTCATGATGATAACGTAAAACGCTATGTGGAAATCATTTAAAATTTTCAATTAATAAATTACCTGAACTACTATTGGCCTTCCCCACATTAGCACTTTGCTGCCATCTAGCGGTACATCTGGTGCTGTATTGAAGTAAATAAAAACACAGCGTGTACTGTGCATTTGTAGTAAGTGTATGTTGTATGTGCTATCCCTCTGTGTCAGCTTATGTGCTCCAAGTCAAAGTGGAGATGGAGCTGGAGATCCAACAGTGCGAGAAGACGAAAGCAGTGCGAGAGGAGCAGCTGGAGCGTCTCACTCAGATCTGCCAGGAACAGGCTGTGAGCACCTTTTCTTTAATCCTAACCCCCCCCCCCCCCCCAAATACATGAGAAGTCGGCGGAATGACAGGAAAGAAATGATGGGACCTCATGCACAATCTTCTTACGGTTGCATTGATAATACACAACATAATATACTGTACATTTCACGATTAAAGACGATTCACTAGGCATCTCGATACATTGGGCGTGATAGGAATCACACTCACACCTAGGGGACAATTTAGAGTCTTCAATTCAGCTAACGTGCATGTTTCTGGAAGATGGGGAGGAAGACGGATTCATGCAAGCGCGGCGAGAACGTTAACTCCATACAAGAAGACATGAGCCAAGATTCAACCTTAGGGCCTCAAAACTGTGGCAGATGGGCTTCCCGCCCTTACTGGCCCAATGAAAAGCACATATCATATAATTTGTTTTCATAAAAAAATATCGTAATTGTACTATTTTAATGATGAAAAGAAAATAGTCAAACTCAAACTTTCATTGGACATTCAACCATATTTTTTTACAAGAACTTTAAATGAATTAGCACTTAGTAGGTATTTTTTTTATAAATAAATGTAACAATTAGATCTGAAAATTATGTATTCATTAAATATTCATTTTATTATTCGTGTATATGCGCGTGTGCATCCTTGCCATTTATTTTCTGAAGTGTTTATCAATCTATTGTCAGAAGGGGGCAGCAACGCCTCATAGACAGTTATTCTGCTCCAAAAAAAACCCAAAAAACAAAAACCTACGCTGTCCTTATCCTCCACGTGTTTATGCATAAAAATAATTTCTCAATTAAAAAAAACCCATAATCAGTAAAAATGGTCAAGTATACTTAGCTAAGCTATTATTTTCTTAACTTAATCGCCTAACTAAATTTAAAAAATTGGATACAGAATATTGGTCCAGATCCCTTACTATCCTCCACTATACTAATATCATCTTTTACACCCTCCTGCCCGCCCACCACGGCATCATTTTCATCTTCTCATTTGCAATCCCATCCGTTCATCCTTGTGCTGTAGTTTGAGATCAGGCAGCTACGGGCACACCTGGCCCAGCAGGACCTGGATTTGGCGTCGGAGCGCGAGGCTGCTATGCAGATCCATCGTGTATGGGCCAAGCAGGGCAGGAGTGTCCAGGTTGTGGAGGGCTCGACTCCTGGGGAGTCGGACGACGAGGGAGCTCACAGGAATCCCAGGGAGCTGCATGCCACTGCAGGTATACTTCATTTTACTTAATGGCTATCTGGATGACACTCGTCATGGGTACCTTTGGGGCGGGGATGGGCAACTTAAATGCTGGTGGCCACAATTTTTCATCCTCAACAGATGTATGACAAAAATACTATTTTAAATATTGACAAATTATATGCATATGTGCAAAAATACATACTCTTTATACAGTTGATTTGTGGTCAAACATTTTTCACTGCATGTATAAAAGGTCCACTCTCATAACCCAACAACAAAGTGGGTGAGGCAAACAACAAAATAACCACAACCTATCACTTTTTTTTTTTTTCCCAGTGAAAAGGGCTCACTCTCGGAAAAACCCCCCCAAATCCATTCAAGGTCAGCACAAAACTGCTGAACAAGAAAGCATCATAAAGTGCAGGAACTAATTTTGTACCGTGTTTTTAACAAAAAAAAAACCCAGCACAATGAAAATTGTAATGTTATTGAGGTACTATTTATCCTAAATGTCATCCTAAATCTACAAAAAAAAAAAAATTAAATACTCGGCCTACTCACGTAGTAGGCTATTGGGCAGTGAAAGACCCAGAGTAAGTGTAACTAAGACATATCTGTCATCTTGTGGTAATTGGTGATGTTACACCTTGGTATAGTAAAACACTTAGCCTGTGCAACAACACATATATTTTCGTAAATTAAAATTACAAATGCATTATTGACGTTGATGAGGGAATATTGGAGCAACCCAAGAAAAACATGCCTCCGAGTGGCCATTTAATTGGTGACGCCTATCGGTGATGTTATGATGTTATCACTTTCACCTCAGCGCGGCACACAGCAACTGCCGTGACGCTTGTGTCCCTAAATATTATAGGACTAATATTTATTTTTCACATTTAAAAAAAAAAAAGTACTGTTGTGCTCAGATGTTTACACATCCTGACAGAATTTGTGAAATAATGACAACGTTGTTCAGTACGGCTGACTGAATGGGGACTCTCGTTATTTTGTTTATTGCATTGTTTTGTTGAATGATTGTGCTCACTCCTATTTTCTTTAAAGAGCAGGTGATCTCTTACACCTAATGCTCGGGTATGTAAACTCGTGTGACCGAGGCTGAATAGGACGCTTCCAATAAGCCCATTTAAGTGCAGCGTATGTAATCAGGCCAGGTGGAGCGTTTGCTTGAGGAGGCAGCATGACAAACCAGGGAAGAGGTGAGGCGTCACATCCGTGCATAATTCTGTGGAACAAACAGTCCCTAATGGTGCAGCATCAGGCCAAGCGGATGCCGGTGCAGTGTAGGGTTGACATTGCCCTGGAGCGGCCTCTTAGCTCCCTCCGTTCTCACACACCGCAGCCATCTGACCGCAGGCACACGGGATCAATGCAGGGGCCAAAAAATTAAAAAAAAAAAAAGCTTTTAGAATGTGCTGAACGCTGGAGAAAACAAGCATGTTTTTTTTTTTTACACTGTGTCACTCTCAGCTCCTGTCGTGCTTCAGCCACCGCATGGTCGACTCGGATTGTTTCAGCTACAGAATGCTCTGTGCATTGGGCCTTGTTAGGAGGGCAATGGGCTCCTGTCAACATCTGTTCTCATTCACCTCCAAACCACAATCGGGCACTGCAATATTATCCCAGGGGTATACGGTCGTGGCAAATTTGGTTGCAGGATACAAAGTGGGCCTTTTTCTATGTTGACAAGGAGCACTTACAGGCCAGCAGGTGCAAGTTCAAGTCACCGCCAATCAAGTCATCATACCAACTTTGTTCTCACCTGAGCGACGACACCGTGCCCCAGAAATCCCAATTGTCCCCTGAGACGGCGTCTGATGCCGCCTTCGAAGTACGAAATCGTGTCACATGGTGACAACATCCACTGTCACTCAAGTGCAACATCTGCTCCAAGAAGCAGGTCATTGAGCACTTACTGCCCTGCTGCTTTGACAATTATACAACCTTAATCTTTGCACTGCGTCACACCAAAAGATCAATACTTTATTAGGCACACCTAATCCAGTACAAAAAACCCCCCTGCCTCTACAATGATAATATTTTTTGGATTTCATTGGTGATGTTCAGTCGTAATTCACTCTGCAAAGAAGGTATGTTGACTTTGGTGCTGATCTAAACTAGCCTTGGCAAGAGTCCGCCTGCCACTAAAAGTTATTCATATTGTTCTTCTCTTTCCACAGCCCCTTTTTCAAAAAAGCGTTGCAAAAATCCAAATTTAATTGTTATCCTGACATCACTCTACATAACTGCTCCATGTCCACTTCTTGTGCAACATATTTCCTCCTCCCGCTAAATATCGGCTGCGCTTCGGTAGGTGTTGCTATTTTGCTTTCTAGAAAATCAGACATACACCATGGCTGTTTTGACAAACGCTTGCGGGTAGAAACCTCTTCCTGGCGAGAATGAACGGCCACTGATTTATAAGCCCATCTCACAAAAGTGGGGGTCGCCCGACTTCCTGCTCTTAAGAGAGGCTGGCGTACGACAGAGAGCTGCAGTTTCTACTTGACTATAGTGTTTGTAACTCCTACTTGTTGTATGAAATACTATGAAAGGCAAGTTCATTCACAAACATTACAAAAACCGAGGTGAAGACATTTTCTTGACGAGGCAACAAGGCAGTCCCCACGCCCTCGTCGAAAAATTCCTTACATTAGCAGTATAGATCAATCGGGTTCAGCCGTTACAATAAAAACAGATGCTTCTATTAGTGGGAAATCAAGCCAGTGACTGTACTTAAACCCCATAGAGCATACATTTCACTTGTTAATACCCTCAAGCAATTTGCCTCACTGTTCCAATATCTGTAGATGAAATCGCATATGTAGAGACGCGTTACATATTGAGATTTTGTGGTAACTAATGCGAGGTGCCCATTGCCCGTACGTCCATGACAAACAGGGCATTTTTCACACGGATAGGAAAACAACACAATTTAACGATAAATGATTCTATCCAGAATGATTGTCATTTCTCGGCCAGTGCTGCAGCAGCACGACATCAAGTCTCTGAACGACGCCGGAGTCTACGGCTGCACTAAAAGGACCCAGCATGTCACCTCTCCTCTTCCACACACAAGTGACAGCTTGATAACCGGGCCGTCTCACCAAAAAAGAGCCGAGAGCCTTTTTATGTATGCTGGACGGCCAATTCTCCCCCTCCTCCCCCCAGTCCCCCACCTCACCTCCATCACTCATGTGTTATTAATTGTGCAGCGATTGTCTCCGTCTTGTTTTAGTGAGTGCAATGCCTCCTCTCCGGGGGTGGCCCAGGGATTAATATTTTAGAATGAAAAATAAATGAGATTACCCATCAGAGTCTGCAGCAGCAGCAGCAGCAGCGTGTCCCGCGGGACGGGGGCTTGCACTCAAGCTACTCGCGCTTCGCACTCAGCCAGCAGACAGTGAGCTCAAGACCAATCAAGCGAGCACAAGATCACCGCCATTCAACCACGCACATCGCCCCCCCGACCCCCCAACAAAGAGCTCTCATGCGGGTCCACTTTTGTCAAGCCAAGCCCAGCCTAAACGGGCCCGGTCTATTACCTGCTGCACTATCGGGCTAATGCAGCGCCAAGCAGAGCGTGAGCCTTTCCAGCACCTGTGGCCTGCGGCACCGGCTATTTCTGTCAATAAGTCCTTGTAAACATTTCAGATGGTTTCCATTCGGACTCGTTTGTCATGTTTGCGCTGAAATGGATCAGAACCCGCTTGGACGTTAAATCCAATGAAGTCAATTTTTGAAACCTTTGAATGAGTTTATGACGCTCCTCGCAATCTTCCAATTGGAGTCCATTCGAAGATTTAAGACAATGTTCCATTGGATCTCATTTGATTCATTTATGAAAAATCTGAATACTGTACAGTCACTTCCATATTTTTCCCCCAACCAGATCCAGTTGTACGTGATGACATGAACAACTACATCAGCCAGTACTACAGTGAAGCAAGCAGTGGTAAGTCACTCGACACTGATACATCCTTATGCTAGCCTTTAACTCATTCACTCCCAAAGACGTTTTTAAACGTCTTTTCAGACTTGGTCCAGAATTGGCTGGTATTGAATGAGTTAAAAGGGACAACCTGGACAATCCAATCCATTCTGGGTGAGAAGCATAAAGAATAGATAATGATAAACAGACTGCCGTTTTTGTCAGTGAAAACAATGTTGGACACCAATCACTATATTTTCAGGAAAAAAAAAGTGTCACTGTCTAATGTGTTTATTAGCCTCCAATTGGTCGACAGTGGTGTACTAAACTGCACCAGCAGTCTGTTCGTGCTTTTTAAAAGCCTCTTTCAAGCTGAGATCCGACTACATTTCCCAAATTATGACATTTAATTGCCTGTGTCTTTCATAGAGAACTGAAACTTTCACACTGCATCACACAATACTGATTGAATTCTTTTGTTCATATATATATATACGAATAATGATATCAGATTTCAGCACAGTAAATGAGGTTTAAGTGTTCACCCCCTTCCAAAAAAATAAAAAATAAAAAATGCCAGTTTCACAGTGCATATTGAACTTATGTAGAATTTTAAGAGGACCATTCATTCTGTGGTGGGTGCATATTGATTTTGTCTTGGAACAACTTTTGAGAGGTCCGGGAACCTCTAGGGCGGTGTGTGCATTGTTTTACAAAGTAGAGCTAAAACATACGTGGTATCTTCAGGTGGAAGTGTGGCTTTTTGTGGTTTTTGAGGCAGAGTGAAAGGGGCTGAAATGTGAGACGCTTCAAAGAATCGTTAAAGGTCTATGATTCGTGAAGAACTTCACAAGGGAAACAAGAAATGTTTATTTTTGTAGAAATAGGATGTGAATTTGGAAGAGCTCACACTAAACTGAACTGATACTCAGAGACTGAATTGTAAGCTAAGAAATGTCAAATGGGGACCGAAATAACGTCATTACAGCATGGAAGCAAGTCTGTGAAATTTCTCCGTTCGTTTGAGAATTTTCTCCTAGAAAATTGTGAATTCTTCAAATTGGAAGAGTTTTTGAAATGTGGAATGTTTTACACTCTCATCCTTTGAATTCATTGAGAAATATGAATTGGAACTTAATTTGTTAAGTTTGCCCATTAGTCTGCAAACTTTGTCATGGAAAATGTTTTTTTTCAGTGTGGCACATTCTGAAGTTATATTTGAATCCATTTTTGTATTTTGATTGTTTTGTCTGTCAGTTACTGCAAGCTCGTATTAATGGATCGCAAGTATTTGTGGTACCAAAGTTAAACATAAAAAGCAAGAAACAAACAAACAAAAAACAACGGGTGTATGTCAGTCACACTTAATGTGCTCTTTTTCCCTGGGAACCTGAGACAGGTTCTCCTGCCCCACACATCAGAGAAAGGACAGGGGGCTCTGACAGGAACAAAGTCAACAAGGCGTGATTATTGTTCTCTTGACCTTTTTTCTTAAAGATGGCAGGACTTGTGGCTTAGGGCCCCGCGTCGTCACCACGGCCTCCATTGACATCCACCTCCCGACCAATCACATCCAGTCCAATGCCGCTCACGATCTGAACTTGAGCTACAGCTCCCACCCCAGCTGCCCCCCTTCTTTCTCGAGCCAGGACCAGAGCACGGTGGTCCAGGAGCTCCTCTCGTCTCTTTCTGAGGACTCCTGCCTCGCTCAGAAAGGACTGACTGTGGATCCGGTCAACCTTAAGCTCCCCAGTCCCACTGGCTCCGAGAAAGCTAGCCCAGAGATGGACAACAGAATAAAGGTGTTCAACCGCAGGAACCACCAGGAGAGGCGGGGCCGAGGCTGCGTCCTGCTGCAAACCAAGCCACTCATCCACCTGCAGGGCGGCGCCGCCGAGCCCTCGCTGGAGGAGAAATACCATCTCCTTGGTCCGGCCGACACACCTTTGGGACACATGTCGGACACATAGCACGCTTCCATCTGCACTTTACGGAAACTTGAACCTCCTAAAAGCGATACAGAAGCCCAACGCACACAAGAGCGATGCGGCCGAGTGCGACTGAACTGTCATGCAGCCCGTGGGGCTCTGCAACTAGTTTTCTTGAGAGGCTGACCGCTGGCGCTCTATTTTTGCCGCGATGAGAAATTTGAATTGCTGACGAATGGCACCACAACGTCACAAATTTTAAAATGTCACGTTGTGTCATATTTGCTTTCAACAATGACATTTCCAATTCTGGGTATGAACAAGAGCCAGCCGGCCGCCGCCAAGCCGGACCAATACGATATATACAATGCTGGAGTTAATGTGTTTTACAATGTCAACAATACAGTATATGACTATGACCACTAACTGTAATATTATTAATACTTAGTCATATTTCTCTCAAAGGGTAGAATCCTTGAATCATGAAAATGCAAGGTTTGTTTAGTCTATCACACTGTGTGTGTGTGCGTGTGTGTGTGGCTTATAAGCAAAGTGTCTGCAAACCAAGTAAGCGCAGTCACTAAATAAGCTGATCATTGCTAATAGCATCTCAAATCTCCGCTTTCTACTTCAGTCGCGTTCGGTCACATCGCTTGGTGTGCAGGGGGGTGGGGGGGGGGGGGGCTTTTGCTCCAGAGTCATTCTGTGTTCACAGAGGACCTATCAGAAACATTTCCAAGATCTCCAACATTCCCTGATCCTCCATGATGGATGTGAGGAGAAAAGATGCCCACATTGAGCACAACAAATACAACAAAGCTCCATCAAGGTGGACTTCAGGGATGGGCTTGAAATTCTGTCTTGAAGTCAGTCAGGAAAAACAGAGTGCACTACTTGGATGATTCAGTCTTAGTTTGCCGTCTAAAGAAGTTAACAACTCAGGATGTACTCACACTCGGCCACTGGAAGCGTGCCTGATTTGAAGGCTCTTCAGCATTCAGGCTTTGCCCCATTCAAGAGTGCCATCACGTCATGATATAAATCACTGCAACCTTTCTGATTGGATGAATGATTTCTCTTTGTTTCTATTGTGCAAGATGGCCGTTGCCATGAATAACTGGCGAGAGGAGCATTGATTTTATGACAACTTCGTTGCCTGTGTGCCTAAGCCTTTTTTTTCCTCTATGGGTTATTTTGAGTCATTCTATTTATTTTTATTGTGCAGAGTGGTGATTTTTTTTTTTTTGGTGCATGCACTTGCCCAGCGGTTACCAAACCTTTGCTCTGGAATTTTTGAGTGGATTATTTTGAATCATTTTGTTGATTTCTTTTGTGCACTGCAGCAGTTATCATGAATAACTGGCGAGAGGAGAAATCGTTTTCATTGTATGAAACGTGTGCCTTTGCATCATCGCACAATTCGTGGACATGTTTTCTTTTGTACTCATGATTTCACGTTATTTGTATAGTGGACGATGGAGCTTTTGATGAATAGCTGGTGCGAGCCGTCGTATTAATCGTATAACGTGTTGCGCGCGTGTGCCTGTTTGCGACCAAGGGTGTTGTGGATCATTTCTATTCAATCTGTTCATTTCTCTTGTGCACTGTGATGGTTATCATAAATGATCATTAATTCTATGAGTGGATTTTGAGAATCAAGTGGGCCCAAGGATGTTTGGAATAGCCAAGTGTGAGTACATCCTAACGCCTTACACCCAGTGTGAGTCCTTAGGCCAGCAGTCATCCACGAATACAGAACATTCAGAACTTTCCCCAACCTTTTAACTCATTCACTCCCAAAGACGTTTTTAAACGTCTTTTCAGACTTGGTTCAGAATTGGCTGGTATTAAATGAGTTAAATATTATATTGACTGAATAATTATCCTTCCCCGTGGTCCCATGCCTATCTCTCGTGGTCTTGAATGTGTTATTGATCACGTTCGGCGTCCAGAATAGTGGCTCTGAACTGCCCTTAAAGGCAAGTTTCTACCAATCGAAACCAGCAAAAGGGCCGTTTAAAGCCCTCAGTGAACCGCATTGGTTAGTTTTCCAATCAAATCAAGATGCTCTTCCTCTGATTTGGAATATTGCAACGGGTCAAAAAAAAAAAAGAAAAGTGGGACGGGGGGTTCAAAAGCATTTTTTTTTCTGCGATCAATTTGAATCCACCATGCTCTATCTTTCCTAAAAAGCGACACACAGGGTACATGACTGGATTGGTTAACTAATGATTTTTTTTCCCGTTATGTTTCCAAATGACTGAGTTGGAAACATGATAAGATTTATACATACAATACACTTTTTGTTGTTGAATTAAAAAAAAAAGTCTTGTGTGAAATGTTGGATTGGAAGCAAAAGATGTGTTTTTTTAAATGAAGTGTGTGAGTGTTTGTAGCATGATGATCCTTTAAAACAGCGAGCAAATTCTTTTGCACTTTAATGTGGCCAGACACTTTTTGTAAACTTTATTTACTGGGGTGGGGGTGGGGGGGATAGTGGGGTGGGGCAGGCTTGGGGAATGTCATTGCCAATGCCAAGGTGTTGTGATTTGATGAAAAATAGCCAAAATAAAACAAGTATTTCCTTAGCCGCTTTCCGTTTATAACGTGTCATTAAAATAAAACACTGCACTCTGCAATTTGATAATCGATCAGGTGTTGATGAATCGACACCTCTAGTTTCAAGTCTCTCTCTTTCTCTCTCTCTCTCTCTCTCTGTCACCCCCCCCCCCCCTTTCCCCCCCGAGACCTCATGTGGGCCTTTCACAGTTGTGAACTCTGACCCGCCAAGTCCCAGGTAGGCCAAAGTTGGCGTGAATAATTCACACCAAGACAAAATGCCAATACGTATAAGAGGCCAACGTGAGAGCCAAGTGTCCGTGTGTGACAGGTTGACGGCGCCAAGAGCTGAAATGGCTTCGGGGACGAGAAGTGCGCCGCTCGCTGTCACGCCGATCCTAAGCTAAGGAAATGAACAGTGACCATTAGACGCTTCATTATTGACATGTTTTAATCATGGCACACGGGGAGCCACTTTAGCTGTATTAACATTACATGATCAAGTCTTTGCGTTCTCATGAAACAAAAGGCGACGGCATCTCAGCAAGAAATTGGATTTGAGATTTCATTTCTTACTTTGTGCCTCATCACCACTCTTAAAATAATAAGTGCAGTAAAAATCAATCACATGATGTTCTTCCCATTTATTTATTGCACAGAATGCAATTCTATCCTTTATTTTGTTTATTTTTCAGCACTTGTTGGCTTTCAACTGAAATAGAGTACAATGAAAAAGTGTGTTTAAAAAAGGTGTAAAAATAAATCCAACAGACTAACTACTTAGTATTTTCCAAATGTCGACTCTATTCATGCCAATGATTTCAAGGTCAGGTGTGAAGTGGCCAACCATCTTTTGAGTCTTTTGATAATATTTAAATCATCGAATACCACCATGATAAGAAAAAAGCTGCCAATATGAAAATGATTTATTTGTGTGGGAAATTATTTTAGCACGTTCCAGATAAAGAACTTCATAGTTTGGACCTTGAAAGTGGAAGGCTGCCTTATTTGGATACATAAATATGCAGTTTAAAAAAGAGTCATAGTTCTCCAGCAGTCAGACACCAACAGTAAGAGAAACAGTAACAAACACTATTTATCGCAGATTAAAATCAAATGTCTCCACAAGTAAAGAAAACAAAAAACGATATGTTGAAATTAATAACCAAAGTGGCTTCCACTGTAAAGTCTCCAGCTGAGCAGAGTGCATGCGTGAAGATAAAACATTCACGTCATGTGATTGGGGTGTGAGTGCGCGGTGGAGATTTTTGTGGGTGCGTGGCGCTAAACAGCTGGGTGTGTGCATTTGAGTGGGAGCGAGAGGGAGGGCAAAAAAAAAAAAAAAAAAAGGAAAAGTCTCATTGAGAACAAACAGTGACAGATTGAGAACACGTCTCACACATACACACGTTGAAGCTGGAGGGAAAAAAATACAAATGAATTATACATGCCGCTTTAAAAAGCTTCTCAGGTTCTCCTTTTGCCGACATTTTTCTTAAGTGCACGCTGCTCTCAACAAGTGTGCTAAGAATCCACTCAGGAGACTGTTGTCATGGCAACAGCACCGTTTTTTTTTTCCTGGATACTTGTGATGGCTCTTAGGTTAAAAAGTGGGTCAGTTAGCTGAAAATAGTGAGTGAACGGCCCTTGGAGGATATATTTTTATATATCAATTATTCAATTACCTTGTGGAAATTGAGCATAATGATGTTGCTTGAATCGTTGTACAGTGGATTGTCTTCAATTCATCTTTTTTAAAGGCATCAAATCAATTTCGACCCCCCACCCTCCACCCCCCAAAAAAATAACCAAGATAATTGTTGTTGTTGTTGTTGTTGCACGTGCTAAGTCATGTGATAACCATGACCGCTCGCCCTCCTGCGGGAATTTCCGAGAGCTCAATTAAATGATCTCCTCAATCTTAATTCAGCGAAGCAACGTGTAAGCGTGTACTTTACGCTTGGCTAGCGACGCGGTGGCTAAATTAACCAACATTTTAGGGTAAAAAGGACTGAGACTCTGTGGGGACATCGTCATCCGTCTGATTCTGTGTTTCTGCCTTCTATCTGAGGTGATCTACATATTCATATTCAATAAACACGTTGACTTACATGAATACACAATGACCGTGTAGGGAAGACATGTAAAAGAAATTGAATGAGGGCGCACCTACCAGTGATGTGTTCCTCGAGCCGGTCCTTGGCCTCGAGGACCGGCTCGAGGACCGAAGGGTCCTTGGTCCTTGGCCTTGGCCTCTGAGTCAAGTCCTTGGCCTTGGGTTGCCGGTCCTCAGACACAACGAGGGATTAGAGCCTCTAATCCTTCGTCCACAGATATAAAGTGGGCCAGAGGACCGCAAAAATTATAAAGAAATCAAACAAAATCCATCTAGGGAAACCCACGTTGATGACTTTATCCGGCGCTTTTTTAACGGGGCGGGGCTGCCACTGACAGTCAGTACGTGTAAAGAGCGGCATCACAGTTAGTTTCAATCACGATTCGTTCCGTTCGCAATCGGCAGTTTAAATAGCGTGTAAAGCCTTTCTGTAACAGTGGTGTCTTATATTTAGTTATTTTTGCACAGTCGTCACGTTTGTGCGGTGGCACTAGAATGTTTGTTTGAACCAAGTAATTTGCGTTACAGCTTGAGTCAATAATGTTGGCACTTCACTGTCGGGTTTGGCCGTTGGGATTTGGAGTCCTTTTGCTCGATTCCAGTTATGTTTGCTGAATGCTTTCTCATGTTTGGAATAATGAATATTGATAATACATAGTTTAAAATCGTGGTTGATTTAATTATTTTTTATTATTATTGTGAAGTTGAAGGTATTAAATTAATTAATGTAGTATTAGTGGGAGTGGTAATAATAGTAGTACTCAGAGAATGTTTAGAGATTCAACCATCTCGTTACCTCTGCGTCCCGCGTCCTAGACGTATAATTTTCCCACGGGACGCACAGTTCCAAATAATGTGCGTTTTTGGGACGCAAGGAAATTTCTCAGTCAAAACAAATAAACAAACAAAAAAAAAACTACGGCAAGCCTGAGGATTTCACGGTAACAATCGTTACCGGTAGCGTGTCGTTTCCGTGGCGTCATTTTAACGGTACCGAAAAATAGTTTAACCATAAAAGTCACCGCACATGAGTTGACTGTGTGATCAACGCGATTTCACTGTGCCTGTATGTGTGTTTGTGGTGTGGTGTGTGAGTGTCTTTCTTCTAATTTACTTTCGTTTTGTTTTGTTTTCAGTGTTGGGGGGGTCGGGGGGGGATGCAACAGATAACGTTATGTGCGCATGCGGGTTGCTATTTTAGTCCGCAAACTGAGGAATCACGCGGATGAAAGTTTGAGATGGCGGCGAAAAAAAACTCACAAAGGTCTACTAATTATGACATTTAAGAAATAGAAATGCCAGTTAGATTTTTCGTATGAATCGTCCAAAGGGCGTATCACGAAACTCACCTGGAATGTATGCACAGAACACGAGAGCAAGATACGACGAGAGGCACGATTACGAGGCAAGTTGGTCATTAGATTTGTAGGCTAATCGTTATGAAAAATATTATGAAACAGTATTGGTTATTCTATAATTTACTGGTTGTAGCATGGTAACTTTATGAATAAAACATTCGTCACAAGGTGTAGTAATGCTAATGTTAACTGTTGGTAGAACTCATGATGACGTGTGTTAAATTCTTTCGTCAAATTGATCGTAGATTACACATGAACCTGGAGTACACAGCTACTGATGTAATGTTCATTGTTAATGCATCGTTTTCAAACATTTATTTTCCAAGATGGCGCCCGAGTAGGCAGCCTTCGGCAAGTGCTCTTCAAGAGCCTTGCTTTTTGTTGTTTTTGTCTTTTGTTTTGTCACATGTTGTTTGTTGTTTCATCGTGTGGACCTGATATGGACTGTTTTCAGCGTTTTTTGGCCACGACATTCGTCAAAGGAGAAGTATCTGTGCTTGGTGGTTGCGCCTTCTCGGCAGCACGCCTGTGCCAGCACAGATTTTGATTGGGAAGAATGTCGGCGCCATTGACTGTCGGTGCTGGACAGACCTGTGGCGCTTGTGTTTTTTGCGCCTGTAATGGGCAGCATTTTTCACAACCTCGTTTTGTTCAGTGAAGATGTCGGCGCTGTTGGACAGTTGGCGTTGGTGCGGCGGGATGGATGGCTGCTGAAGTTGAGGATGAGGAGAGAGGAGCGTTGGCGCAGAGCGCCGATGCGTATTTGGAACCGAGAGTCGCCGCTTGGAATTGAAATGGATTTCCATGGGACAAGAGAAGTGAACCAATCTCTTTTTTCATCAATGGATGCTACAGCTTCTTGTTGACTTTGAAACTTAGCTTGTAGCCGACGTGTACACATTTTGAGCATGACGTCTCTGATCCACTGGTTAAAGGACACTTTGATTCTCTCCTCTTTCATATTCAAACTGCTTCAAACAACAAAGCGTGTGACGGAAAAGTGGTTAGGACTGCACGACTGTCCATGTTTTATGTTATGTGTTGTGTTTATTATATTTACTTTATGTTAACTGTTTTGTGAAGCGCTTTGTTACAGCTGCCGCTGTTGTGAAAGCGCTATATAAATCAGCATGTATTGTATTGTATTTACCCATGAAACATTATACTTTTGAGTGTCAGAATTCTTGATTATGAATATCAGTCAAAATAGAAAAATGGGTTCCCATGATGAACGTTTACGGAACCCAACATTAGTTACCATGGTTTCCCATTGGGTAATCCGACGGAACCAAAAAACGGTTACCATGAATTTCTGAAATACTCAGGCCTGCTCCTGAATTATTTAAATTTTTGCAGCATCTGTTTATAATTGTATGTATACCCAGTCAGCAAAGGCATCTGGCCCGGATTCGGCATGAAGCTGGCACAGCTGGCCTTGAGTCGGCACTGGCATAATGCATGAGGGCCGAACACGGCCCAGGAGTGGCAAAGGAGGCACTGGCTTGACTCTGGAAAACCAGATGAGGGCCAGTTGTGGAGTGAAGTATTTGGGCCAGAAATCAATTTACAACTCCGGCCCGTATATGGCCAGCCAGTATTGAGCCACCCTTAAATGCAGTTTCAGATTTATTTTTTCAACACACAGCCTTGTTTTACAATTGCACACCGATGCGGAATTCCATTCATCACACACACACACACACACACACACACACACACACACACACACACACACACACACACACACACACACACACACACACACACACACACACACACAAGGTTAAATCAGGCCCGCAGGATAATTTAAAAATGAAAAAAAAATGCATAAAAGACACAGAATGAATATTTTTAATAAGGTGCAATTCATTGAGTATCCGCGAGGGGACACTGTTTTGACCAGAGAAGAAGACAACAGCAGCCTCAGTCCATCACTGAGACAGACCCATGTCAGCAGACGCTATCAATAGCACTCTCACATTTACACATTTAACCCTCACTCTCCTTAGTTTGTAAGGTGTAGACAGGGATTACATTTAGATTTTATATGCACATATAAATGGTTTAAAACTTCCTTTCTTTATAAATCTTGTTTAATCATAAAGTGCATTACTATATTTTTCAATACTAATTACTTGTTAAAGTTTGTACAATCAATGGGATCAGTTGCAATGCATATAGGTGAAAGATAAAAGTAAATTGCACATTTGTTGAGGGAAATGTAAGGTGCTTCATGAGATGTTTTGTAAAAGATACATTCATTAAATTTCAACATTTTCCAAATGTTCTTGTGCTTCTTTATACCAAAACAAAAAAAAGACATATTGTTTAGGTTTTTTATAGCAAAGTATGGTATCATTTTAATGGTCCGGCCCACTTGACATCTACCGAGGCCGTATGTGGCCCACCATGTAAAATGAGTTTGACACCAGTGATGTATAGTAAGGCGTTTCTAGCCGAAAAAAACAACCATGTACAGAAAGGTGTTTTTAGCCGAAAAAAACCCGCCCATATATATAGTCAGGCGTTTTTAGCCAAAAAAAAGACCATGTATAGTAAGGCGTTTTTAGACGAAAAAAACGACCATGTATAGTAGGGAGTTTTTCGACCCAAAAAAGACCACAAAGGCGTTTTTAGCAGGAAAAAACGACCATGTATAGAAAGGCGTTTTTAGACGAAAAAAAACGACCATGTATAGTAAGGCGTTTCTCGACGAAAAAAACAACCATGTATAGTAGGGCATTTTTAGCCCCCAAAAAAACGACCACGTATAGTAAGGTGTTTTGAGCCGAAAAAAACAACCATGTATAGTAGGGCATTTTTAGCCCCCAAAAAAACGACCACGTATAGTAAGGTGTTTTGAGCCGAAAAAAACAACCATGTATAGTAGGGCATTTTTAGCCCCCAAAAAAACGACCACGTATAGTAAGGTGTTTTTAGCCGAAAAAAACGACCACGTATAGAAAGGCGTTTTTAGCCGGAAAAAAAAAACGACCATGTCTAGTAATCCCTTTTTAGACAAAAAAGACGACGATGGATAGTAAGGCGTTTTTAGCCGAAAAACGACCATGTAGAGTAAGGTGTTTTTAGCCGAAAAACTTACCATGTATAGTAAGGCCTTTTTGGACGAAAAAAAGAGACCATGTATAGAAAGGTGTTTTTGAACGAAAAAAAACGACCATGGATAGTAAGGCATTTTTGGATGAAATTTTTAGCCGAAAAAAACGACCATGTATAGTAAGGCATTTTTGGACAAAATTTTTAGCCGAAAAAAACGACCATGTAGTCAAAGGTGTTTTTCGCCGAACAAAACGACCATGTATTGTAAGGTGTTTTTGGACGAAAAAAAACGACCATGTACTGTATAGTAAGGCATTTTTGGACGAAATTTTTAGCCGAAAAAAACGACCATATATAGTAAGGCATTTTTGGATTAAATTTTTAGCCGAAAAAAACCGACCATGTATATATAGTAAGGCGTTTTTAGCCGAAAAAACCCCGACCATGTATAGTAAGGCGTTTTTGGACGAAAAAAACGACCATGCATAGTAAGGCATTTTTGGACGAAATTTTTAGCTGAAAAAAACGACCATGTATAGTAAGGCGTTTTTAGCCGACAAAAAACGACCATGTAGAGTAAGGCGTTTTTAGCTGAAAAAAACGACCATGTATAGTAAGGCGTTTTTAGCCCAAAAAAAAGACCATATATAGTAAGGCATTTTTGGAAGAAATTTTTGGCCGAAAAAAAACGACCATGTATAGTAAGGCGTTTTTAGCCGAAAAAAAACCACCATGTATAGTAAGGCGTTTTTAGCTGAAAAAAAAAACGACCATGTATAGTACGGCGTTTTTAGCCGAAAAAAAAAAACGACCATGTATAGTACGGCGTTTTTAGCCGGAAAAAAAAACGACCATGTATATAGTAAAGCGTTTTTGGACGAAATTTTTAGCGGAAAAAATGACCATGTATACGAAGGCGTTTTTGGAGGAAAAAAACGACCATGTATAGTAAGGCGTTTTTAGCCGAAAAAAACCTGACCATGTATAGTAAGGCCTTTTTAGCAGAAATTTTTAGCGGAAAAAATGACCATGTATATATAGTAAGGCGTTTTTAGCCGAAAAAACCGACCATGTATAGTAAGGCGTTTTTAGCCGAAAAAAACCTGACCATGCATAGTAAGGCCTTTTTAGCAGAAAAAATGACCATGTATATATAGTAAGGCGTTTTTAGCCGAAAAAAACCCGACCATGTATAGTCAGGTGTTTTTGGAGGAAAAAAACGACCATGTATATAGTAAGGCGTTTTTGAACGAAAAAAAAGACCATGGATAGCAAGGCATTTTTGGAAGAAATTTTTAGCCGAAAAAAACGACCATGTATAGTCAGGCGTTTTTAGACGAAAAAAACGACCATGTATAGTCAGTGGTTAGCCGAGAGAAACGACCATGATTAATAAAAAAACACAACCCCACTGCTCTATGTGGTGCTTTGGCTCAGTGGTAGAATGATGGAGTGCCACACCAGAGGTTGAGTGTTCGATCCCTGGTTGTTGCAACAATGTCTACTCTTTAACCACAATAGACAACTTATTTGAGGGAAAACACGAAACAACCCAAAGGTTCATTGTGGTGGGTTAGCTCAGTGGTAGAAAGCTGAAGTCCTAAATCCAGCGGTTGGGTGTTCGATTCCCAGTGTTTGCAACAAGGTCACTTTAACCACCATTAGCAGCTTTGTTGAAGAAAACACAAAACAAGCAAAGAGTTATGTGGTGGTGTGGCTCAAACTAGTGGTTGGGGGTTCAATCCCCAGAGGTTGCAACCATATCCCTTTTCTTTGATCAACATGATAAGTAAGGCTTATTGAAGTCGTTTTTTGTACCGTAAGGCGTTTTTCTCCAAACAAAACAAACATGTATCGTAAGGCGTTTTTGGACGAAAAAAAAAACGACCATGTATAGTAAGGCATTTTTGGACGAAATCTTTAGCCGAAAAAAAACGACCAGGTATAGTAAGGCGTTTTTAGCCGAAAACAAAACGACCATGTATAGTAAGGCGTTTTCAGCCGAAAAAAACGACCATGTATAATAAGGCGTTTTTAGCCGAAAAAAAAACGACCATGAATAGTAAGGCGTTTTTAGCCGAAAAAAAAAACGACCATGTATAGTAAGGCGTTTTTGGAAGAAATTTTTAGCCGACAAAAAACGACCATGTAGAGTAAGTCGTTTTTAGCCCAAAAAAAGAAAAAAAACGACCATGTATAGTTAGGCATCTTTGGACAAAATTTTTAGCCGAAAAAAAAGACCATATTATAAGTAAGGCGTTTTTAGCCGAAAAAAACCCGACCATGTATAGTAAGGCGTTTTTAGCCGAAAAAAAAGACCATGTATAGTAAGGCATTTTTGGACGAACTTTTTAGCCGAAAAAAACGACCATGTATAGTAAGGCGTTTTTAGCCGAACCCCCCCCCCCCCCCCACCATGTATATTAGGGTATTTTTGACGAAATTTTTAGCCGAAAAAAACGACCATGTATATATAATAAGGCGTTTTTAGCCGAAAAAAAACGACCATGTATATTAAGGAATTTTTAGCCGAAAAAAACGACCATGTATACTAAGGCGTTTTTAGCCCAAAAAAACGACCATGTATAGTAAGGCATTTTTGGACTAAATTTTTAGCCGAAAAAAACGACCATGTATAGTATGGCATTTTTGGAAGAAATTTTTAGCCGAAAAAAACGACCATGTATAGTAAGGCGTTTTTAGCCGAAAAAAAAAGACCATGTATAGTAAGGCATTTTTGGACGAACTTTTTAGCCGAAAAAAACGACCATGTATAGTAAGGCGTTTTTAGCCGGAACCCCCCCCCCCCCCCACCATGTATAGCAAGGCATTTTTGGCCGAAATTTTTAGCCGAAAAAAGCGACCCTGTATAGTAAGGCGTTTTTAGCCGGAAAAAAACGACCATGTATATTAGGGTATTTTTGATGAAATTTTTAGCTGAAAAAAACGACCATGTATATATAATAAGGCGTTTTTAGCCGAAAAAAAACGACCCTGTATAGTAAGGCGTTTTTAGCCGGAAAAAAACGACCATGTATATTAGGGTATTTTTGATGAAATTTTTAGCTGAAAAAAACGACCATGTATATATAATAAGGCGTTTTTAGCCGAAAAAAAACGACCATGTATAGTAAGGCGTTTTTAGCCGAAAAAAAAACGACCATGTATATTAAGGAACTTTTAGCCGAAAAAAACGACCATGTATAGTAAGGCGTGTTTAGCGGAAAAAAACGACCATGTATACTAAGGCGTTTTTAGCCGACAAAAAACGACCATGTATAGTAAGGCGTTTTGAGCCGAACCCCCCCCCCCCCACCATGTATAGTAAGGCGTTTTTAGCCAAAAAAAAAAAAAACGACCATGTATAGTAAGGCGTTTTTAGCCGAAAAAAACCCGACCATGTATAGTAAGGCATTTTTGGACGAAATTTTTAGCCGAAAAAAACGACCATGTATAGTAAGGCGTTTTTAGCCGAAAAAAACCCGACCATGTATAGTAAGGCCTTTTTAGCCGAAATTTTTAGCGGAAAAAAACGACGATGTATCGTAAGGGATTTTTGGACAAAATTTTCAGCGGAAAAAAACGACCATGTATAGTAAGGCATTTTTGGACGAAAAAAAAGACCATGGATAGCAAGGCATTTTTGGACGAAATTTTTAGCCGAAAAAAACGATCATGTATAGTAAGGCATTTTTGGAAGAAATTTTTAGCCGAAAAAAACGACCATGTATAGAAAGGCATTTTTAGCCGGAAAAAACGACCATGTATAGTAAGTCGTTTTGAGCCGAAAAAAAAAACGACCATGTATAGTAAGGCGTTTTTAGCCGAAAAAAACTCCAACCATGTATAGTATGGCATTTTTAGCCGAAATTTTTAGCGGAAAAAAACGACGATGTATCGTAAGGGATTTTTGGACAAAATTTTCAGCCGAAAAACACGACCATGTATAGTAAGGCATTTTTAGACGAAAAAAAAGACCATGGATAGCAAGGCATTTTTGGACGAAATTTTTAGCCGAAAAAAACGACCATGTATAGTAAGGCATTTTTGGAAGAAATTTTTAGCCGAAAAAAACGACCATGTATAGAAAGGCATTTTTAGCCGAAAAAAACGACCATGTATAGTAAGTCGTTTTGAGCAGAAAAAAAAAAACGACCATGTATAGTAAGGCGTTTTTAGCCGAAAAAAAAAAACGACCATGTATAGTAAGGCATTTTTGGACGAAATTTTTAGCCGAAAAAAACGACCATGTATAGAAAGGCATTTTTACCCGAAAAAAACGACCATGTATAGTATGCCATTTTTGGAAGAAATTTTTAGCAGAAAAAAACGACCATGTATAGTAAGGCCTTTTTAGCCGAAAAAAACGACAATGTATAGTAAGGCGTTTTTAGTCGAAAAAAAAAACGACCATGTATAGTAAGGCATTTTTGGAAGAAATTTTTAGCCGAAAAAAACGACCATGTATAGAAAGGCATTTTTAGCCGAAAATAGCGACCATGTATAGTAAGTCGTTTTGAGCGGGGGGAAAAAAAAACCCGACCATGTATAGTAAGGCGTTTTTAGCCGAAAACCCCCCCGACCATGTATAGTAAGGCTTTTTTGGACGAAATTTTTAGCCGAAAGAAAACGACCATGTATACTAAGGCGTTTTTAGCCCAAAAAAATGACCATGTATAGTAAGGTATTTTTGGACGAAATTTTTAGCCGAAAAAAACGACCATATATAGAAAGGCATTTTTACCCGAAAAAAACGACCATGTATAGTAAGGCGTTTTTGGACGAAAAAAACGACCATGTATATATAGTAAGGCATTTTTGGACAACATTTTTAGCATTTTTGGAAGAAATTTTTAGCCAAAAAAAAGGACCATGTATAGTAAGGCCTTTTTAGCCGAAAAAAACCGACAATGTATAGTAAGGCGTTTTTTATTCGAAAAAAAACTGACCATGTATAGTAAGGCATTTTTGGACGAAATTTTTAGCCGAAAAAAACGACCATGTATACTAAGTGGCGTAAGGCGTTTTTAGCCGAAAAAAACCCGACCATGTATAGTAAGGCCTTTTTAGCTGAAATTTTTAGCGGAAAAAAACGACGATGTATCGTAAGGGATTTTTGGACTAAATCTTCAGCCGAAAAAAACGACCATGTATAGTAAGGCATTTTTGGATGAAATTTTTAGCCGAAATAAACGACTAAATATAGTAAGTCGTTTTTCGCCGAAAAAAATGACCATGTATAGTAAGGCGTTTTTGGACGAAATTTTTAGCCGAAAAAAAACAACCATGTATAGTATGGCGTTTTTAGCCGAAAAAAACGACCATGTATAGTAAGGCGTTTTTGGATGAAAAAAACGACCATGTATATATAGTAAGGCATTTTTGGACAACATTTTTAGCATTTTTGGAAGAAAATTTTTAGCTGAAAAAAACGACCATGTATAGTAAGGCGTTTTTAGACGAAAAAAAACCAACCATGTATATATAGTAAGGCGTTTTTGGACGAAATTTTTAGCCGAAAAAAACAACCATGTATAGTATGACGTTTTTAGCCGAAAACCCCCCGACCATGTATATATAGTAAGGCGTTTTTGGACGAAAAAAATGACCATGTATATATAGTAAGGCATTTTTGGACAACATTTTTAGCATTTTTGGAAGAAAATTTTTAGCCGAAAAAAATGACCATGTATAGTAAGGCGTTTTTAGCCAAAAACCCCCCGACCATGTATATATAGTAAGGCGTTTTTTCCGGCTAAAAACGCATTACTATGCATGGTCGTTTTTTTCAGCTAAAAACGCCTTGGTATACATGGTCATTTTTTTCGGCTAAAGACGCCTTACTATACTAGGTTGTTTTTTTCGGCTAAAAACGCCTTACTATACATGGTCGTTTTTTTTCGGCTAAAAATTTCTTCCAAAAATGCCTTACTATACATGGTCGTTTTTTTTTTGGGCTAAAAATGCCTTACTATACATATTCGGTTTTTTTCGGCTAAAAACGCCTTACTATAAATGGTCGTTTTTTTCGGCTAAAAGTTTCGTCCAAAAATGCCTTACTTACATGGTCGTTTATTTCGGCTAAAAATTTCTTCCAAAAATGCCTTACTATACATGGTCGTTTTTTTCGGGTAAAAATGCCTTTCTATACATGGTCGTTTTTTTCGGGTAAAAACGCCTTACTATACATGGTCGTTTTTTTCCGCTAAAAATTTCGTCCAAAAATGCCTTACTATGTATGGTCGGGTTTTTTCGGCTAAAAACTCCTTACTATACATGGTCGTTTTTTTCCGCTAAAAATGCCTTACTATTTATGGTCCTTTTTTTATGTTAAAAACGCCTGACTCTACATGGTAGGGGTTTTTTTTCGGCTAAAAACACCTTCCTATTCATGGTCATTTTTTTCGGCTAAAAACGCCTTTATACATGGTCGTTTTTTTCGGCTCAAAACACCTTACTATACGTGGTCGGTTTTTTTCGGCTAAAAGCGCTTTACTATACATTGTCTTTTTTTTTCAGCTAAAAACGCTTTACTATACATGGTCGTTTTTTTCGTCCCAAAACGCCTTACTATACATGGTCGTTTTTTTCCTCCAAAAACGCCTTACTATACATGGTCGTTTCAAATTCTATCGTTTCAAATTCAGATTGTACAATTCAGATTCAGTTATTCAATATGATTCAGAGTAAAATATACAAATCCATCCATTATTCGAGCCACTGACCTTCAATTCACGTAATTCAAATTCAGTACTATTTAAAAGTTATTCATGTTTAGTTTTTGGTGGCAAATATTCTGCTCCACAACGTCACACCTACTTTAGTTTTGGTTGTAAAGTGTCCTAGAGTGTCTTGAAAGACGCTTATAAGTGAAATGTATTATTATTATTATTATTATTATAAGAAATTTCAGGGGTTTTTTTTTACTGACCATTCATTGTTCATGACATGTACAAATGTTTGTTTTCCTAACACACTGTCCATTCTTGTTTTCTTACGGTTCTTACAGCCGCTCTGAGACCTAACATCCTAACATCTTGCGCCTCAGACCAGGAAATTGATGTCACAATCAAAAGATGGCTACATCTGGCTCCTGATCGGGGTGGTGACAGGAAGGAGAGCATGAGAAGAAAAGAGGACATGGAGAGCGCCACAATTTGATGGACAGAAAAATACCGTTCAAGAGTAAGCTGCATCCCAATTTGGACTTTGTGTTCACTGTTAAATAAAGAAAAATGCATTTTTCCAGTGTATGTGGAGTTATATGTGAGGTTCACAAATTATGACAATAAACATATTTTTATAACAGTCGTTTTTGAAACCTTTTTTTTAATGTGGGTCAAATATGGCTCATGAAAGATGGGGCTGAGTTTAGGTTGAATTCAGGCTGATATCAGGAACCTGTTCTGGCCCAGCGTCGGGTCGGAGTAGGGCCAGATATGGTTTTACAATGTGGCTCAGATCTGGGCCGAATGCGGCCCACATCATGGATGCCAGACGTGGGCCACTGCAGGACCGTCATTCATTGAGGTATGTGGGCCGAGTGTACGTGCCGTGTCTGCCCCAGAGCTGGGCCAGACCAATTTTGCTGACTGGGTATTTTAGTCCGCAAACTGAGGAATTGTGCGGATGAAAGTTTGAGATGGCGGCGAAAAAAAAACTCACAAAGGTCTACTAATTACGACATTTAAGAAATGGGAATGCCAGTCTGATTTTTCGTATGAATCGTCCAAAGGGCGTATCACTAAACTCACCTGAAATGTATGCACAGAACACGAGAGCAAGATACGACGAGAGGCACGATTACGAGGCACGTTGGTCATTAGATTTGTAGGCTAATCGTTATGAAAAATATTAGGAAACAGTATTGGTTATTCTATAGTTTACTGGTTGTAGCATGGTAACTTTATGAATAAAACCTTCGTCACAAGGTGTAGTAATGCTAATGTTAACTGTTGGTAGAACTCATGATGACGTATGTTAAATTCTTTCGTCAAATTGATCGTAGATTACACATGCATCGTCTTGGGAATAGGATGTCAAGCCACATCAATACTTACCTGTATTAATGATTACCAGTAAATTAATCTTTGCAGTGTGAGATTGGAAAAAATACTCTGATGATGCCACATGAGTACACCAGTTTTTGATCCATTTATTTTTTGGAATAAGCCTGGAGTACACAGCTACTGATGTAATGTTCATTGTTAATGCATCGTTTTCAAACATTTACCCTTGAAACATTATACTTTTGAGTGTCAGAATTCTTGATTATGAATATCAGTCAAAATAGAAAAATGGGTTCCCATGATGAACGTTTACGGAACCCAACATTAGTTACCATGGTTTCCTATTGGGTAATCCGACGGAACCGAAAAACGGTAACCATGAATTTCCGAAATCCTCAGGCCTGCGAAGAATTATTAAAATTTCTGCAGCATTTGTTTATAATTGTATGTATATGTTGTTGTTTGTGTTATTATCATATGCAATTGAATACGTAGACCATTTCAGAATTCGAAATTTGGGACTCTCTCAATGCATAATGGGACTCATACTTTTCTGATCAGCGAGTCCCTGGGACTGGCTGCCGGTAAACTGTAAAATTATCACTGCAGAGATTACCGCTTTTTCTGCACTCAGTGATTGACTGCTATGCAAAGTCATTTCTCAACTTGTCTTCCGTGCCATGTCATGCCTGTTGAGTGTTGATTTACTTCATATTAAGAAACGACTGCACTAAAACATTAATTCATAAATGTATATCATATGCTTTTATTTTTGTCCTTGGTCCTTGGCCTTGGAAAATTTCTCAAGTCATTGGCCTTGGCCTTGCCTCGGAAAATTTTCCAAGTCCTTGGCCTTGGCCTTGGCCTCGGGTTGCCGGTCCTTGGACACAACACTGGCACCTACACGTTCATTTATTTAAAGCAGAGGTGAGAAATAATTGGCCGGCTTGCACTACATCGCTCCCTACAGGTGTAAAGTGTAATTTCATCTGAAGCAACTGCGATGTTCAAAAGTGCACAGAGATCAACTAAAGACGGAAAAACACAGAAATGTCATAACTGGAACTGGCTGATCTGCCATCATTCTATTGCACTTCTCCTTGTCCTAAATCTGAATTGTCTGACTTTTCTTTTACTCCCCCCCCCACCCAAATGCAACATTTTCTTTTTCGCAACACTGACATGTTAGTTTGATAGCTTGTACTCGGTCTCACCTCAAAAAGTCAACAAGTCTTCAGTTTGTCCACTACTTTGTGACCATTTTTGAAATTTGTACTGCGTTCAGCTTCACCGGTCTCGGCCCCAAACTCAATCAGTGTCCTGGGTCGGTCTCTGGTTGCTGTGTGTATGTGTGTGTGTCTTGGGTGGGTGGGGGTGTGTGTGGGGGGGGGGGGGAGTTGCAACATTTCCATGCAGCCTCTGGAGAGTCGCACAGCAATTGCTCTCAGCTAAATGCACTCACATATGAATATTTCAGTACAATTTAATGTTGCAGCTACAGCCCCACTGGAGCAGAGCATCAATTTGTGAACACAGTTCTGCTGGAGTTAAAAGCTGGGCCGGATAATACACTATGAAAGCCACTGTTGATCCAAAGGGAGACACACACACACACACACACACGCACACACACACACACGCGCACGCACACACACACGAAAAGTGAAAATCATTTCACTTGGCCGGCACAATACAAACTGCTTCAGAGTTATTTTTTGGGGAAAGTGGAAGCATTTGTTGTTGTGGTGGAGGGCTTTGTTGCCAATCTTGGATAGTTTTATCACTGCTGTGGCTGCTTGCCATTTTCTCCATGCACACACACACAGCCACACACACACTTGCACACATTTTTGGGCACACAGCTGGTGGAGGGAGAAGGTTGGTCGTGCACCTGCTGTCTTGTTAATAAAATACCCCAACGTGATGCTCAAACGTCTCCTTCCACACAACTGCACTCCCCTCAGGTGTGAGAACATGAACGTGCTACAAAAGAGGCACAGTTTGACACACCATGCGACACTTCATCGGCGCACGCCACCAAAGAGATGAAAAAAAGAAAAGGGGGAGCGCCCAAGACAATGAAAGCTTTTTGTGGTGCATGGGCACATCACTGCTAACTACATAAATGAAGATTTCTTTGGTTGTTGAATTTCACAATTCAGAGACCAAATTATATATGTGAAGTGAAAAGTGCATTTTCTCGTGTTATGAGCCCCTTCAAATACTACTGCAATGGAATTCAATTTAGACCCATGGCTCAAAATGAAATTGCACCTCAGAACTGAAAGGGGTGCAGTAAAGTCTTGGAAAAAGCATTTCAAATGAAGACTGCCTGTCCGTTCCAACACTTTTGCTCACTTGAAAAGTGTGCGGCTTCAAACAAGATACTCTTTCCCTTGTTTGTCCAACACATCCAGATGTAAACACCATGAAATAAAAGCTGGAATTCTGACCCGACCCGTTACCGCGCACCCGCACGCACATACACACGCATGCCATGATGAGCAACAGCCTGACACGGAGGCATGCGGGCGCACTTTTGTAGCCTGTTAACTATCGTAGCTCACACCTACAGTTTTAAAATGCTTCTTTCGACCCTCCAGACACCCATTCTTTGCGAGTGCCATCGGTGAATTGTACACGAAATGCACTTTGCGTGATAATAATAATGATGATAATAATAAGAATAAGAATAATAAAGGCTACATCGCAACAGTTGACATTGCAGATTGCTGACACTAACAACTTCCGGTGACGCAGTTCACGTGCCACCGTACGTTAAAAGTGACCTGCTTTATTTTATTTGTTTTTTAAAAAAAATACTTTTTGTGAAAGTGAGACTGATAGGATGATTAGGGTTGTGCATTAATACAAAAAGTATATTACTAACGTGCACAGAGATACACAAATGTTTGTTCGGGTTTTTTTTTGTTTGTTTTTGTTTTTCCTCTCCACCCTTCGCCACCTTGGGACCAGTCTGCGAGCTACCTGTCGATCGCGATCGACATAATGGGCACCCCTGCTGTACATTAATGTACAGACATCCACAAGTCACATGATTCATGATTTCTACACTGCTTGTTAAGTGAATACAATGTCGATGAGGTCCATTGAACCAATATAGGTATTATATTGCTCCAACTGCCATTCCACAGTGGATTAAATGTAAATTACCCTTCACAACTGTAGGAGGAGTCATGGTGCAAAACCCCCAAGACAACACTTTGCAGAGTGTTGCTTTAATTCCACAACATTTCATTTCATATTTTTCTGCTTTGCTAAACATGACAGAATACAACACAATGAGCACACCAATAAACACGAACTTCATTTCATGTAATCCCTCTTTATCTATGAAGACAAATAACTGTGTGAGTGACGATGATGCCTCGGACAGGAAGTGCTTGAATGACGGCGTTGTTGTGACTGATGCAAACACACGGGCGCACCGGCCTCATCGAAGTGACACAGCTTCTTGTTCGAGACGCTCATAAGCATCAACTAGCAACAAGACAATGCATTTGTAAACCAAAGAAGGCGCCTGACAGTTACCCTAATAAGGTAATAATATGGCCGCCTCCGCAATGCAGCGCTGCCCTGAGGCGACAATCAAAAATTAATCCTAATTATCATGTGAATGCCGCATTAACTCTGCACGTGTAATGAATTATAAATCTGCAACATGCTTCGTCTCTCACAAAGACCTCCATCGCACGAGGGAATCTTTTTCACATACAATAAATAGCGATTCCATGTCAAATGTTTGATGATCAGAGTTTGTATATTTGAACGCCTGCGATTGCTTACGGTATTTCCATTTGTACCTGACGGCTTGTTAAAAATCAGACACTTATTGCAAAAATTTTTGTTCTGGTGAATTATTTAAACCATCAAAATTACAATAAAATCTCGTAGGGCAGCACGGTGGGGAGTAATTATGAGTGCCTCACATTCGAGAGGTTGCGGGTTTGAAACTCTGCTCAGGCTCTGTTGCGCCATGTTTTCCCTGCGCTTGAGTAGGATTTCACATTCCAAAAGAATTTAACTGATATTTAATCAAACACCACATGACTGACAAAGGGCAGCTAGCTTGATGCTAACGTACACACCGCAAAACATCATTGATGATCAAACAAAACTAGCATCGATTGCATTATAACCCTTCAAGCAACAGATATCTGAACACAAAGGGTGCATGAACACATGTAGACAGACAATACAAAAATGCTCTTTATATATTTTTTGTCCTCTGTTGAACCCCCCCTCCCCACACACACACACACATAATTGTGACTTATTTGTTAAGGTCTTTCGTGTTTCATCGTCATATCTACATTTGAGATGTCTGTATTGTGCATCTCCGAGCGGCACACAAAGAGTACCACAATAGATGTCACAGGAAGTATTGTTGAATTACTATACAGTACAGTCAAACCATGGTTTTCGAACATCTGTTATCGACCAAATTGGATTTCGACCAGAAAATTCGAGATTTTTACGCCTCAGATTACGACCGAAAACTGTTTTTCGACCAAACTGAGCAAACCCAAATACGGCACTCGACTCCTCTCGGCTTCCTTACACAAGGAAGTGACGCTTCCTCGTGTAACGTTCATTGTGAGCGGACGTGTTTGTTGTGATTTACGCATATCTGACTGTCTTTTTGTTGTTTCTGCATAGTGTATTAGCCCCAAATCTTCGGCTAATAAAATAGTTTCGGATTTCGAACAAATCGCTTTTCGAACAGCCTTCTGGATTATGGTCGAAAACCGAGGTATGCCTGTATATATATATATATATATATATATATATATATATTTCAGCACACCCATGCAACATCTCAGACTGATAAGTTTGGTGAGAGGTATTGGGGAGGCCACTGTGAATTTCTAATCTCTTTGGCAACACAATGAAGGCACAGTGCCATCCCAATGTAAAACATTCAAGAGAATGTGGCACTGCAGGAAAGTTCCGTCAAGTGGCCTGGGACACACACACACACACACACACACACATACGTGTTTTGGTGCATTTTCAGGACGTCCGTTTGTTCACCCGACATATGGGTACATGCCTTTCCCGTGGTCCTACAGGCTCCAAAAAAATATGGTAACCATGAAAAAAAATCAGGAAGACACCCATCTATTCAGATTTTGGCTAGGACGTAATTTTTTTTTGATTTATGACAAAACTACTACATATGAGGACATTGACTGGTTTTTGTGTATTATGGAGACAGTCACCTCAAACACACTGCCATTTCATGTTTTTGTGAATTTTGAGCCCCCTAGATACACATCATTTTCAAGTATATATGACTTATGAAGACCAGCTAAGAGTAAAGTGTGTAATTTTTAGATTGACTCCTGTTACATACCAACAGTATATGTTAGGCACATGTGTCCAATTGTCATGCTCGGGCACGGGGAGAACTCTACAAAGGAAGGAAGCCCAGATTCAAACTATCAATTGCTGAACTATGAGGCGAATGTGCCAAACAGTCGTTGATATTCATGGTAATAATACAAGACAGTAAAACTAAGCTGTGAAGAAGAAGAGACAGTTAAATATGTGGTCAGTCCACTTTCTTATTTTTTAATTGCTGACAAATATGAAATTATGAACACAGAAAACATGCCACCTCCTCTCCATGACACAAGGCAGTGCAATAAATGAGGGTTGTTTGAACTGAAGAAGATTATGTCAAAATGTGAATACTGTGATGAAGAATTTTTAATAAATGTGGCCATATATTGTGCCATGTGTGTAGCAACTTCTTCTTTAGCTACCTGTTAGACAAAAGCAACTTTTCAAAAAGTATTGAAATTCTTGAAATAGGATGAATTCAAATGTTTTAGGGTTTTTCTGAAATATCACCTCAAACCTAATAAGCCTATCTTTTGTGAGAAGTTTGTATATTGTACGTACGTTTATATACAGCAGGGGTGTCCAAAGTCGGTCCTCGAGGGCCGCTGTCTTTTTGTTTTCCAGCTCTCCCAGGATGTTCTAATGCTGCATCAGAGCTGACTGTTGAACTGATCATCTGAATCAGGTGTGATGCAGCTGCGAGAGCTGGAAAACAGGCACGACAGTTGCCCTCCCGGCCCAGATCGGGACATGCCTGATATACAGTATACCTTACATGTTCGTACATCTCCAAGGATTTTCCAATTTGCTCTTGAAGCTCATGAAACAATAAATGTGAAACAGTATTCAACAACAAATATGAAATCCGTAATTGACCATCCCACCCTAAATGCACCATTGCTATTGCTATAGTTAACTTGAACTGAAATGTACCCAGGCGTGCTCGCATTTCAATGGACTATCTATTCATTTCCCTTTTTAATGCAGTTATCCTGTTGTGGATGTAGTTTTTGATGGACACCCAGTCTCTGTCTTTCAGAGCTACTAGCTCTGCGTGGAGACAGGACTCACAGCTCGTTTTACCTGGAACGTTATGGCTTGTTATGAAATCAAACATATGTCTCTCAACAGCCTTCACTTCATCATCTGTCCACGTACGTCTCTTATTCCCACCTGTAAAAGAAGGCATTATTTATTAAAAATGGCATTGCAAATGTTAAAAATGCAAAATAAGATATTCCAGGAAATAATGAGAATTTTGAAAAAAATGCTCTTTAACCTTGCTTTTCATTGGAGCACTTTGACTTTTTGTTCATCAAAAGTACTTCAGCTTCAATTAAGATATGTTAATTTTTGCCATTTTTGTTTAACTTTAACTGGTGTTTTTGTTGTCCCGTGTGATTGAGAAGGAAGTGTCGTCCACGTTCTCTAACTGGGTTGGAGCAGAAATGTTTTCCAGGGTTGCGACAAAACTGTCGTCAGTGTTGTCAAAGGTGGTTGAAGCAGAAGTGCCTTCCATGTTGTCCGATGTAGATGGCGCATATGCATGGCTTGGGTTCCCAGAAGTGTCAGAGCTTGAGCCTTTGAAAAATTATACAAAAATAGTTGAATGTGGCTTTTCACCATTGCTTTCTTATATGTGCCAAATCGTCTCCTAATTTCTCAATTTTCTTTCGGCTGTCGAGGCCTAATGTGTTTTCAACCTGCACATTTTGCATCTTTCAACACCATTTTCAAATACTGTAGTAAATTGTTTCTAATTCATACATAGTTGTGCATAAAGACTGAGATTATCAGGCACCAATTTACTCTGTCTTATGTCATAACTTGAGGACATTACCATTTTCTGTGTAAGTGAGAATCGCTTTTTCTTGATTAAGGTCAGCATTGGTTTCTTTGCTCAAATCGTCATCGCTCGTGGTTACTTCATCTGGTTGGGTTAAAAAAAACAGACAGGACAAAATGCTTTTGTTTCAGGGTAAACGCAGAATGTTAGATGTTTTAAAAATGATATTTAAACAACATCAAAATATTCAGCATTCTTCGTTCTGACCAGTTAATAAATGAAGAAACATTATTTCTCATTGAACATTGCTCACAGGAGAGTTTGGGAATAACGTACCACACTATAGAAAGTTTAACTCTGTTCAGCTCTGTGGAACAGCAATATGGGGACATTCAGACACAGCCTCTCCAGAGTTAGGTTAAGACAAAAGTCATGTCACCTGAAACACACTCAGGTTTTTCAGGTCTAAAGAAATATGAGGACATGACGACTGAAATCATGGAGAGTCCATGTTTCTGATTTATAACTTCTCCTGTGTTTGTCAAAGAAAGCTGTAAACTCAAAACTGGTATATATTGATAAAACGCAATGTTTTATCATGAAACGATTTGATAAATAAAACCTGTTGTAAGGATGAAATGAATCTTCCACTCCTTTCTTGATCTTCAGAAGGTTTCATCAGGATCCGAATACCTGGTGTCTGCAACATAGCAACAGTGCAGTGTCAGAAATATTCAAATTTATTCATCCTAATTAGTTAATAAATGAATAAACATTGTTTTTCATTGAACATCGCTCACAGGAGAGTTTGGGATTAATATACCACACTATAGAAAGTTAAAACTGTTCAGCTCTGTGTAACAGCAATATGGGGACATTCGAACACAGGCTCTACAGAGTTAGGTTAAGACAAAAGTCATGTCACCTGAAACACACTCAGGTTTTTCAGGTCTAAAGAAATATGAGGACATGACGACTGAAATCATGGAGAGTCCACGTTTCTGATTTATAACTTCTCCTGTGTTTGTCAAAGAAAGCTGTAAACTCAAAACTGGTATATAATGATAAGACGTAGTAACCTGTTGTAAGGATGAAGTGGATCTCTCATTCCATTCTTGGTCTCCAGAAGGTTCAGTCAGGTACCCGTCACTTGGTGTCTGCAACATAACAACATTACGGTGTCAAAATATTCAGCATTCTTCATTCTGACCAGTTAAGAGATGAATAAACATTATTTCTCATTGAACATCGCTCACAGGAGGGTTTGGGATTAATATACCACACTGTAGAAAGTTAACACCGTTCAGTTCTGTGGAACAGCAATATGGGGACATTCGAACACAGGCTCTCCAGAGTTAGGTTAAGACAAAAGTCATGTCACCTGAAACACACTCAGGTTTTTCAGGTCTAAAGAAATATGAGGACATGACGGCTGAAATCATGGAGAGGCCATGTTTCTGATTTATAACTTCTCCTGCGTTTGTCAAAGAAAGCTGTAAACTCAAAACTCGTATATAATGATAAAACGTAGTAACCTGTTGTAAGGATGAAGTGGATCTCTCACTCCCTTCTTGGTCTCCAGAAGGTTCAGTTAGATCCCGTCACTTGGTATCTGCAACATAACAACATTACGGTGTCAAAATATTCAGCATTCTTCATTCTGACCAGTTAAGAAATGAATAAACATTATTTCTCATTGAACATTGCTCACAGGAGAGTTTGGGATTAATGTACCACACTATAGAAAGTTAACACTGTTCAGCTCTGTGGAACAGCAATATGGGGACATTCAAACACAACCTCTCCAGAGTTAGGTTAAGACAAAAGTCATGTCACCTGAAACACACTCAGGTTTTTCAGGTCTAAAGAAATATGAGGACATGACGACTGAAATCATGGAGAGGCCACGTTTCTGATTTATAACTTCTCCTGCGTTTGTCAAAGAAAGCTGTAAACTCAAAACTGGTATATAATGATAAGACGTAGTAACCTGTTGTAAGGATGAAGCGGATCTCTCACTCCCTTCTTGGTCTCCAGAAGGTTCAGTCAGGATCCCGTCACTTGGTATCTGCAACATAACATTACGGTGTCAAAATATTCAGCATTCTTCATTCTGACCAATTAAGAAATGAATAAACATTATTTCTCATTGAACATAGCTCACAGGAGAGTTTGGGATTAATATACCACACTGTAGAAAATTAACACTGTTCAGTTCTGTGGAACAGCAATATGGGGACATTCGAACACAGGCTCTCCAGAGTTAGGTTAAGACAAGTCATGTCACCTGAAACACACTCAGGTCTTTCAGGTCTAAAGAAATATGAGGACATGACGACTGAAATCATGGAGAGTCCATGTTTCTGATTTATAACTTCTCCTGTGTTTGTCAAAGAAAGCTGTAAACTCAAAACTGATATACACTGATAAAATGCAATGACCTGTTGTAAGGATGAAGTAAATCTTCCACTCTTTTCTTGATCTTCAGAAGGTTTCATCAGGATCCGAACACCTGGTGTCTGCAACATAGCAGCATTGCAGTGTCAGAAATATTCAAATGTATTCATCCTAATTAGTTAATAAATTAATAAACATTGTTTTTCATTGAACATCGCTCACAGGAGGGTTTGGGATTAATATACCACACTATAGAAGGTTAACACTGTTCAGCTCTGTGTAACAGCAATATGGGGACATTCGAACACAGGCTCTCCAGAGTTAGGTCCAGACAAAAGTCATGTCACCTGAAACACACTCAGGTTTTTCAGGTCTAAAGAAATATGAGGACATGACGACTGAAATCATGACGAGTCCATGTTTCTGATTTATAACTTCTCCTGTGTTTGTCAAAGAAAGCTGAAAACTCAAACCTGGTATGTAATGATAAGACGTAGTAACCTGTTGTAAGGATGAAGTGAATCTCTCATTCCATTCTTGGTCTCCAGAAGGTTCAGTCAGGTACCCGTCACTTGGTGTCTGCAACATAACAACATTACGGTGTCAAAATATTCAGCATTCTTCATTCTGACCAGTTAAGAAATGAATAAACATTATTTCTCATTGAACATTGCTCACAGGAGAGTTTGGGATTAATATACCACACTGTAGAAAGTTAACACTGTTCAGTTCTGTGGAAGAGCAATATGGGGACATTCGAACACAGGCTCTCCAGAGTTAGGTTAAGACAAGTCATGTCACCTGAAACACACTCAGGTTTTTCAGGTCTAAAGAAATATGAGGACATGACGACTGAAATCATGGAGAGTCCATGTTTCTGATTTATAACTTCTGCTGTGTTTGTCAAAGAAAGCTGAAAACTCAAACCTAGTATATCATGATAAGAAGTAGTAACCTGTTGTAAGGATGAAGTGGATCTCTCATTCCATTCTTGGTCTCCAGAGGGTTCAGTCAGGTACCTGTCACTTGGTGTCTGCAACATAACAACACTACGGTGTCAAAATATTCAGCATTCTTCATTCTGACCAGTTAAGAAATGAATAAACATTATCTCTCATTGAACATAGCTCACAGGAGAGTTTGGGATTAATATACCACACTGTAGAAAGTTAACACTGTTCAGTTCTGTGGAACAGCAATATGGGGACATTCAAACACAGGCTCTTCAGAGTTAGGTTAAGACAAAAGTCATGTCACCTGAAACACATTCAGGTTTTTCAGGTCTAAAGAAATATGAGGACATGACGACTGAAATCATGGCGAGTCCATGTTTCTGATTTATAACTTCTCCTGTGTTTGTCAAAGAAAGCTGAAAACTCAAACCTAGTATATCATGATAAGAAGTAGTAACCTGTTGTAAGGAAGAAGTGGATCTCTCATTCCATTCTTGGTCTCCAGAGGGTTCAGTCAGGTACCTGTCACTTGGCGTCTGCAACATAACATTACGGTGTCAAAATATTCAGCATTCTTCATTCTGACCAGTTAAGAAATGAATAAACATTATTTCTCATTGAACATTGCTCACAGGAGAGTTTGGGATTAATATACCACACTATAGAAAGTTAACACTGTTCAGTTCCGTGGAACAGCAATATGGGGACATTCTAAAACAGGCTCTCCAGAGTTAGGTTAAGACAAAAGTCATGTCACCTGAAACACACTCAGGTTTTTCAGGTCTAAAGAAATATGAGGACATGACGACTGAAATCAGAATCAGAATCAGAATCAGAATCAGAATCATCTTTATTGGCCAAGTATGTAGAACACACAAGGAATTTGTCTCCGGTATAACACGCTGCATTAGTATCATCGTAAACAACAAATCATTGAACCATTTTAGAGTAACCAGTAGCAGTATTTGTAGTACAAGAAGAGTGACTACGTCAGTGACTGTTTAAGGAGTTAATGGCTAGAGGGAAGAAGCTGTTTAAGTGTCTACTGGATTTGGTGCGCATGGATCTGTAGCGTCTGCCTGAGGGGAGTAGCTGGAAAAGGTGGTGGGCAGGGTGCGGGGGATCCAGGAGGCGAGTCCATGTTTCTGATTTATAACTTCTCCTGTGTTTGTCAAAGAAAGCTGAAAACTCAAACCTAGTATATCATGATAAGAAGTAGTAACCTGTTGTAAGGAAGAAGTGGATCTCTCATTCCATTCTTGGTCTCCAGAGGGTTCAGTCAGGTACCTGTCACTTGGCGTCTGCAACATAACATTACGGTGTCAAAATATTCAGCATTCTTCATTCTGACCAGTTAAGAAATGAATAAACATTATTTCTCATTGAACATTGCTCACAGGAGAGTTTGGGATTAATATACCACTCTATAGAAAGTTAACACTGTTCAGTTCCGTGGAACAGCAATATGGGGACATTCTAAAACAGGCTCTCCAGAGTTAGGTTAAGACAAAAGTCATGTCACCTGAAACACACTCAGGTTTTTCAGGTCTAAAGAAATATGAGGACATGACGACTGAAATCATGGAGAGTCCATGTTTCTGATTTATAACTTCTCCTGTGTTTGTCAAAGAAAGCTGTAAACTCAAAACTGGTATATAATGATAAAATGCAATGACCTGTTGTAAGGATGAAGTGGATCTCCCAATCCTTTCTTGATCTTCAGAAGGTTTCATCGGGATCCGAACACCTGGTGTCTGCAACATAGCAACAGTGCAGTGTCAGAAATATTCTAATTTATTCATCCTGATTAGTTAATAAATGAATAAACATTGTTTTTCATTGAACATCGCTCACAGGAGGGTTTGGGATTAATATACCACACTATAGAAAGTTAACACTGTTCAGTTCTGTGGAACAGCAATATGGGGACATTCGAACACAGGCTCTCCAGAGTTAGATTAAGACAAAAGTCATGTCACCTGAAACACACTCAGGTTTTTCAGGTCTAAAGAAATATGAGGACATGACGACTGAAATCATGGAGAGTCCACGTTTCTGATTTATAACTTCTCCTGCGTTTGTCAAAAAAAGCTGTAAACTCAAAACTGGTATATAATGATGAAACGTAGTAACCTGTTGTAAGGATGAAGTGGATCTCTCACTTCCTTCTTGGTCTCCAGAAGGTTCAGTCAGGATCCCTTCACTTGGTATCTGCAACATAACAACATTACGGTGTCAAAATATTCAGCATTCTTCATTCTGACCAGTTAAGAAATGAATAAACATTATTTCTCATTGAACATTGCTCACAGGAGTGTTTGGGATTAATGTACCACACTACAGAAAGTTAACACTGTTCAGCTCTGTGGAACAGCAATATGGGGACATTCAGACACAACCTCTCCAGAGTTAGGTTAAGACAAGTCATGTCACCTGAAACACACTCAGGTTTTTCAGGTCTAAAGAAATATGAGGACATGACGACTGAAATCATGGAGAGGCCACATTTCTGATTTATAACTTCTCCTGCGTTTGTCAAAGAAAGCTGTAAACTCAAAACTGGTATATAATGATAAGACGTAGTAACCTGTTGTAAGGATGAAGCGGATCTCTCACTCCCTTCTTGGTCTCCAGAAGGTTCAGTCAGGATCCCGTCACTTGGTATCTGCAACATAACAACATTACGGTGTCAAAATATTCAGCATTCTTCATTCTGACCAATTAAGAAATGAATAAACATTATTTCTCATCGAACATAGCTCACAGGAGAGTTTGGGATTAATATACCAGACTGTAGAAAGTTAACACTGTTCAGTTCTGTGTAACAGCAATATGGGGACATTCGAACACAGGCTCTCCAGAGTTAGGTTAAGACAAAAGTCATGTCACCTGAAACACACTCAGGGTTTTCAGGTCTAAAGAAATATGAGGACATGACGACTGAAATCATGGAGAGTCCATGTTTCTGATTTATAACTTCTCCTGCGTTTGTCAAAGAAAGCTGTAAACTCAAAACTGGTATATAATGATAAGACGTAGTAACCTGTTGTAAGGATGAAGCGGATCTCTCACTCCCTTCTTGGTCTCCAGAAGGTTCAGTCAGGATCCCGTCACTTGGTATCTGCAACATAACAACATTACGGTGTCAAAATATTCAGCATTCTTCATTCTGACCAATTAAGAAATGAATAAACATTATTTCTCATTGAACATAGCTCACAGGAGAGTTTGGGATTAATATACCACACTGTAGAAAGTTAACACTGTTCAGTTCTGTGGAACAGCAATATGGGGACATTCGAACACAGGCTCTCCAGAGTTAGGTTAAGACAAAAGTCATGTCACCTGAAACACACTCAGGTTTTTCAGGTCTAAAGAAATATGAGGACATGACGACTGAAATCATGGAGAGGCCACGTTTCTGATTTATAACTTCTCCTGTGTTTGTCAAAGAAAGCTGTAAACTCAAAACTGGTATATAATGATAAGACGTAGTCACCTGTTGTAAGGATGAAGTGGATCTCTCACTCCCTTCTTGGTCTCCAGAAGGTTCAGTCAGGATACCAACATCTGGTGTCTGCAACATAGCAATATTACAGTATCAGAAATATTCTAAAAAGTATTCTTCAGTAACTGAAGAAGTATGAGGGCATGACTGAAATCATGAAAAGCAACATTATACCAACCATAGAGTGTCAGAAATATGTCGTAGTTATATGACTTTTGAATAAATTGAACTACTTTTTTCAGTGACCACATTCACAGCACAAGTACTGTGTAGTACAGTACTCTTTATGGTACTTACCACTGTACAGCTCTGATAGCTAACAATTTCAGGACATCAGACACGACTGAGTTCAAATAATAAAGACAACACCCGAAACATACTCTTTCAGACTAAATCAATGTAATGACTGAAAAATGTGGAGTCCATGTTCCTGTCTTTGAATTTCTGTTGACGTCAAATAATCCTCTAAAACAGACACTTGTGTTAACTTTTAAAAGGTAATAAACTGTTGATGAAAATGATATTTCACTCACCTATGAAATATAATGATTTACTTATTAGATCTGGTTGTCTACAGGTGTATATTCAGGCATTACTTACCAGTGCTCTCCATGCCCACTGAGAATCTCCATAGTCATAGGTTATTTCATTCCCTGCTTCGATATTTTCAATTGCAAACAAGCAAAGATGAGGTTTATCCTGGATTGTCAGCTTTTTCATTCTACAGTTTGGGCCTTTGTGAGCATCATTGACAAGTCGACCTAATGAACCATCTTCATGGGAGGAATCAATGCTGAAATTGAACAATGAAACATGAAATGTTTTTCCAGTAAAACTACAATGTTGTACAGAACCACATGATGTTTTTCTAGATCTTGACTTACCACCATGTGCTTCCTTTCCATTCAAAATCAAACAGGAAACAATTTTGCTTCTCTGTGTACTTTTTCTGTCTCTTGTCTCGTTCATAACTTGAGATTAACTCTCCACGGTACTCAACCACAAATAACCCCTTTTCGATTGGTTCACTTGTAAATACACCACGTCCTAGGACACGAAAAGTTGACACTTAAATGTTGATTAATACAATCCAAATCAGGCTTACACAATGCAGTTAATCAGATATTCACAAATACATGCAGACCAAAAAATAAAAATTTAAAGAGGGGAAAAAACATGTTTAGTGGTACGATAACAAAATGATTCCATGTAAAACTAAAAACAATTATCAGAATCGCTGATAATTTTCTTTAGCAATTTGTATCAGCACAAAATAATGTGGCTCCTTACATCAGAGTTGTTTACATTGCTTGCCTTCAATTGAACAGAATGTATGGAATAGCAAAGAAAAATACCAGCGGTTTGACCGACAGTTTGACTAAAGTGATCATCATAAGTCAAGTGAAGTACCATTTTTCCTCAATGGATAACATTCGAAACCTAATTTCAGTTCCTATACTATTCCACTCCAAACTGCATTATATGGTTGAGGGAGAGAAAGAGAAGAGCAATAAGGTCAAAAAAAGTATGGGCAGCAATGTTGGTAATGCATTACCACCATAGTTTTTATTTTGGTCACAGGCAACCTAATGCGGCTGCACAGTGTGCGACTGGTTGGCACGTCCGCCTCACAGTGCCTTCTTGTGTGGAGTTCTCCCCATGGCTGCATGGGTTTTCTCCGACTACTTTGGTTTCCTCCCACATTCCAAAAACATGCAACGTAGTAGGTTCACTGAACTCACTAAATTGTCCCTCGGTGTGATTGTGAGGGTGAATGGTGGTTTGTCTGTGTGTCCTGTGATTGGCTGGCACCCAGTTCAAGTTGTACCCTGCCTACTGTCCGAAGACAGCTGGGATCGGCTGCAGCACAGCCAGGCCCGTATTAGTATAAATGGGTTTGAAAATGGTTGGATGGGATGTTTTTTTTAATCTGATTAACTGTGCGTTTCTATTTTTGTTATTTTCTCTTTGTAAATACAAATGCAACTCTAACAATTGTGGGAGGGAAAGGATTCATCTAATTTCTTTGTAAGCTGTCCTGGCGTTTCACACCTCCGATCTCCAATCAGAAATCCCACTGAGCAATATACACCACTGCACATAGAAAAGATACATTATGACTAAAATAAAAATTAAGCAATCAACAATAATAGTCATAATGATAATGACATACATAATTCCTGTGACCATTCTTTCAGTTTTAAACTAAGTAGAGACCTTTGATGGGCAGTACAAATTGCTGATAAAAATGTGGATTTGTCAAACAGCTACCACAGCCTTCTTCAATCAGGTGAAATAGGCATTGTGAAGGAAGTTTGAAGGCATCTAATTTTCCTCGACTATTACAGATAGTATGCGTTTTTTATGAATTGTGATATTTGTTGAAGCACAATATTTTAACAGAAGCCGAATAATTTCTATTTCTATTTTTTCATTTCAAGATATTCCTAGTTCTACATGGCAATACAATATTCTCAAGAATTGAATGATAATGGCTGCTAAACATTCTCTTAAAAAGTACTTCAATTATTTTTGCTCCAATATGATCAATGGCATAAAAAAAACATGCTGTTGTTTATTGTGATATTTTTGGGGTAAATACAATGTGCGAATAAAATCTGTCACTGTGACAGGCTTTGGTTGCAGCTCTTGTCATGTGCGTGTGGTAGCCATAAGAATTAGATAGCAGGTAGATTGATAGCATACCTTTATAATCATTGATCCACTGGGCTTTCAAACAAGGCTTGTCGACTCCAGATAAAATAAAATGAGCAGCCTCAGATTCAGGGCTCAGTCTGGCTCTTCTTTGTGACATTATCACCACCAGTAAACATCTACAATGGAAAGTGAGAAGAAGTCAGCCAGACAAGCAAGCACAATACAATGGCAGCACTTATTTTGGCTCAGAAAGTACTGAGCCAAAGGAATATTATTTTCTTCCTCAAATATACAAAAATTCATTTCATCAAACATTTGCTGGTCAGATTAATAGATTCGGGCAAACCATTTGTCAGGCAGATAACAATGTAAAATTAAAATAGAGTAACACAATATTGTCTTGACCAAATGTACCAACAAAGCTGAATTCTGCTATAATTTCATTGCAAACGTTTGTTTGTTTTTTCATTGAAACGGTGTACAATTGAATCAACACAAGAATAAACAGTGTAAATACACCAGACTTAGCATAAAGGCTAGAAGTGCATGGCCCACTTTCATTAGGCTACCTGTACTAACTAATTTCAATTAACTGCAATCAAATAAAACAAATACTGCACTGAAATAAACATTTGGCACCAAAATCAAGTTCCACAGACTGTGTTGTCAAAGATTTAGAAAGGTTTTCTAGAACCTTGCCTGCAGGACATGTCCACATTACTTTTACTGGAAGCTTATTAGCATGCTAACGATCTAGCTAGCTAGCTAGCTAGCTAGCTGTCTAATTGAATGACATTACCTTTGGTGGGCACTGTTAAACACGGTTATATTGAACAAAGTCTATGTTACAGTAAGATAAACGAAAAGGAATTGCTTACCAGGTGGTCATCCACGCGTGGTCGTGTTTGTTTCAGAGAGTTTAATAGATATCTGGCTGTAGGATTGTCTGGCTGCTTCACATGTTGGGTTTTGTGTGACTGCTAATTGAAGTGACTTACCAGGACGAGGGCGGGGAAAATGTGTGAGTCAGTCCGAAAAAGATGACATATGAGGTCCTGCACAATGACGTCACTGAAAGTGTGTTAAAAGTGTGTTAAGGTACCGAAGTTGGCCACTAGTTTTCCAAATGAAAAGTGAGTCGAAAGTTAAACACACTTAAACACACAATTTCTGAAAATTGTGCTCTTTCAGGACATCACTTATTTTTGGTGTGGGAGTATCCTCGTGAGCTCTAGAGTAGTGTAGACTGCGTGGAAATATGAGGACGCGAAAAATGTCCCCATTTTTCCACAGGTCCTCATTGTGAAGGTGTGTTATCATAAAATTGTCCTGAGATGTCATGAATACAACACACACACACACACACACACACACACACACACACACACACACACACACACACACACACACACACACACACACACAGAGTCCAGACATGAGTCCGTTGCCAAAGTTTAAGTAGATGAGTGTTTCATCCATATTTGATGATGTTAATGGCCCATCAAAGCTTGATTAGACATTCTTTTGGGACCTTTGTCATGTGATTCGGAAAGTGAAGCTATTGGACGATGCGTTTGCCCCGCCATTAACAGGTTACTAACAGTAAAATGTGTGACTCTGTCATTCTGAGTCAAATACAATGGAACCTCGTCCACTAGCTTAATACGAACACAAAAACACCCACAACGGATATTTGAATCCTCGTAGAAAATATTTTTTATCTTGTGTGGAAAACAATGATATTTCTGAATCTTACTGAGCGGTTGTGACAGTCAATCATGTACACATCGCATTATACTGCCTGTGGTAGATGTAAACACAGTTCATAAATGGATAGATGGTTCAATATTTATCAACAGACATTAACTTTATCCCAATATTTGAAATTTTAAAAAAATGCCAAGGCAAATGTCATCAATTTTAATGTACTGTATTAAATAATTGTACACAATAGTTAGCATCAACTAAACACCAAGTCAGAAATTGCAATGCGGCTATTGTAGTCCGGACTCATGGGAATGTGAATGGTGAAAAAGAAATGCAAAGGGTCCATCACCATTAATGTGTCCTGAGGTGGAGTAAAAAAAAAAGGTGCATAAGTGTTCACATCCTCCTATAACTGGAGATGGAGCTGTTTTAGATGGGAGTAAACCCCCGACTGCCACAATTAAAAGTGCCTCATATTAACCCTTAATAAAGATCAGAGGCGCAAGTCGGCTTTCCTGACATTTCCTGACAAATAAAACACAGTATGTGCTTATTTTTTGATTCCTCAATCCCTTTGTTGTTGGAGGGTGGCTCTTTTCTACATGCACTGAGAAATGCATTACGAAAAAATTCATTTATTAAGAGCATGTGTTTTGTCCATATTTAAAGTGGCATTTTTCTCATACTTCTGATTAGGAAGTTTGTGGTCCTATGTAGCCCCCTCCAGTAATTAATTTGCCCATCCCTGTCTTAAGATAAGGTTTCTTATTTAAGTTTTATGAGTAAGAGATGATATCGGAAGTGCGTACGTCATGTTACCGTCCTTCTTATGTGGGGTCATCTGATACATGTCTGACCTGGAGATGATGTCCTACCAGGACTATTTGCGATTTAAGAATGACATTGCTTTGACTGTGTTTTACGATATGTTTAATGATTCGGCATGGCATGAGTTCCACTTTTTGATATGGACGAATTCATTACAGTAATTACTGAATGCCTGACCTTTTCAACTATATGAGAGAAGCACCTATATGCGTATAATATATAGTAGAATAATAGTATACAGTACTGCAGTAGTACAGTGGAACCTTTACGGTCAAATGTGACCTGTTTCAGGTCACTGGGAAGGATTCGGAAACAGTTCTTCAAGGAAATCTTGGAAATGGATCAAATGTGGAAGAAAACTGTGTTAAACCCCGTATTAACCGTAAAGGCAATCAGGTGAAACACATTTGAAGCATTCTTGACTGTGAAAAAATGTAAGTGAAAAATTTAATGCTGAAAAGCACAACCTACCAAGAAACTTGGATAAATTAAACTGTAAATTTTTTCTCATAGTTCAAACCGCAAATGCTCATCGCAAGATACTGCATGCTTGCATGAATATAGTCTAATATTTGTTGAGTAAATAGGTAGGCTAATAAAAATTTCATTCACCACACACACGCATGAGCGCACACACACACACACACTCACGCAAATGCGAGTGTTAATCAGTTTAACTTTCAATTCCGAGTGAGTATTATTTTAGTCGTGGGCTTCAGTAATAATAATGATTAAAAAAAAGAGTCAGCTTCAGTTATTCCAGTGAGCTCCATTCAAATAAGACAGAGTCAGTTCAATGCATGCAAATTGAATCGAAAGGCCATTAGAAATGTGAGCTGACAGTACGAGACTTCACTTAAACACATTACAGCTCTCAAAATGTACAGTTCAGTCTGCCTGAAATTCATTCGGCTACTTCTTAAAGTACAGATTCCTGATCGGAATGCATTATTAAGACACACACTATGACTTTTTTTGAAATTGCTTCTTGTTTTTTTCAACTTTTGTAAGATTCATATGACATACAGTATATTTATGTGCACTGACTGGCCAGAGCACGAGTGCCAATATAGTTGATTCCGATTCTAAAGATTAGCTGGACTGACAAGGCAACATAGAGGCGCAAATGTGATTGGACTCCCAAAAAACTTTAATATAATAATTCCAGCATCCAGATACTGGAACTATTGCAGCCAAAAGCGAATGAAGAGAATATACTGTTGGAAATAAATCAACGCGATTTCATGGAACAAATGTTAGACATGGAGTTTGTTGAGGCCTGCAGAGAGGCCATTGCAAGTCCAGAAAAAAAACTGCTGCAGCTATTTCATAATCATAATTTGGATTCCTTCCAGTTAAACAAATATTTAATTAGACATATTTACAATTTGTACTCAATCACGAGACAGTTCGACCATAGCCGAAACTTCATTGTTGTGTTTGTATGAATTTTACTTAACATTGATACAAGAGCTTGCAACGTTGTTACACAGCCTGATGATGTCGGTATCGAGAAAAGGCCAATTAAGTGTAGTTTCCATTTATATCCGCTAGATGTCCTTCTTGTGCAGATGAGTATTGTGAATGGAGGTGGTCCTTGTACCACCCAAGTCAGGACTGTCTGTGCCTCTTTTTTTTTTTTTTTTTAACATGATAAATGTATTTCCTCATTTAGATTGTACATAAAATGCAGAGTCATAAGAGACGCTCCCCCTCCTCTATAGTAGGCCCTTTGTTACTGAAATGAACAATATGTTTATCGTGGGGCTTCATATTTGATGATACTAAATATTGCTGACTCAGTATGTTAAATTCATCCACACAATAAGAAACGTATTGTTTAAATAAAACATATCTTACTGTGTAAATATTTTGGAAAAGTAAAATGAAACAGATAGATAGATAGATCAATAGATCGATCGATAGATAGATAGATAGACAGATAGAAGGATGGATGGATAGATAGAAGGATGGATGGATGGATGGGTGGACGGACAAACAGACAAATTAATATCACATTTAAGTGTTTCTGTTTCGTCCAGGAACTGTCTAGAATAGCAGTAATAGTAGTAGGAGTAGCAGCAGCAGTAGTAGTAGTAATAATAATAATAACAACAATAATAATCATAATAATAATGTCATCAAAAATAATAATGGTAATGTTGTCATAATTATAATCGCCCTGCTGCTGCTCCTCCTCCTCATCATCGTAATTGTATTAAAATTATCAAAATGAACGTGCTCGAAAGCAACTTCTATCTATCTACCTACACACACACACACACACACACGCATATATATATGTATGTATATATATATATATATATATATATATATATTCAAAAATCGCTTCAAGTGCCTATCGTTGTTTTCAGCACAACTACATGGGATTGGAGGGTCGTGCTCGGACGTGATGACGTCACAGGCACAGCGCGTGGGACCCTGCAGCCTCTTCAGTGACCCCCCCCCCCCCTACCACTCCCCCTCCCTCCCCTTTCCTCCTGGTCTTCCTCACTCCTCCTCCTCCACCTCCTCGTGGACGTCCTGCTTGCAGTCAGTCGGGGTTTGTCTCAAGTTGTGAGGGAGGCAACCTCGGGAAGGGCCACTCTCCCACTCACTCACTCCTCACGCACTTCATCTTTTTTGCGCACCTCCAGCTCGCCCCTTCCTCCTTCCTGTATGGTGGATATTATTTTCAGCTCTTCTTTCTTGGGTGATATGGGGGATCATTCCAAAAGTAAGTATAAGAGTGGGTTGGGGGGGGGGGGTTGTTTATTGTATTTTTGGGGGGGGGGGGGTGGCGGGAAGGAGCCAGCGACATCACGCATTTTTGTAAATGATGCAACAATGCGTACGGGGCTTTAATGCGGTTACTCGCATTTGCAAAAACTAGCATAATGCAAATCGATTCTCGGAGGACAACATGTCAAGCGAGTTTGAAAATGACTTTGGTGCGACCGTGCTGTGCGCAGAGAAGCCAGGATTCGCCATGTGTGTGGGATGCGGAAGCCAGATCCACGACCAGTACATCCTGAGAGTCTCCCCGGACCTCGAGTGGCACGCAGCCTGCCTCAAGTGTGCCGAGTGCAGCCAGTACCTGGACGAGAGCTGCACTTGCTTCGTGCGGGACGGCAAAACCTACTGCAAGAGAGACTACGTCAGGTAACGCTGCTCGGGCGGCACAACGTACAAAAAAAAAAAAGTGTCCAAACGGCATTCAAAGATGTTTGTTTGTATCCCACTCCGGCCCGCAGGTTGTTCGGCATCAAGTGCGCAAAGTGCAACCTGGGCTTCAGTAGCAGCGACCTGGTGATGAGGGCCCGGGACAACGTTTACCACATCGAGTGCTTCCGCTGCTCGGTGTGCAGCCGCCAACTGCTGCCCGGCGACGAGTTCTCCTTGCGGGAGGACGAGCTCCTGTGCCGGGCCGACCACAGCCTTCTGCTGGACAGAGGCTCCGCCGGAAGCCCCGTCAGCCCCTCACACAACATGCACTCCAACAGAGCCATGCACCTGGCAGGTCCGAAAACATTACATCAACATTGTACTTAGGATGACTTTTTACACATCTGTGATTATTGTTATTATTAGTAATAGTAGTACTGTAGTCGTCGTCGTATTAAGTCACTGTGCACTAAGCCTTTTTTTTTTTTATTCGCAAGCATGTTTGAATACGTCTGACCTCCATCCATTAATTCTATCGATACAAACCTGTTTTTAAAATACGTTACTAAACATTTAAACAATAAGTGCTTATTGACGAAAAAAACCTGCATATCAGTAACACTAAAGAGAGTGGCAGTCCTGTTATTGTCACCTCGGGTTACAACTGAAACAAAAAAAAACAACAACAACAACCTTTAACTGAGATGTGTAAAAGCAGGGTAATACATAAATTAAACAAAATGAATAGATTCGATCACACAAATTTACTTTAATGTTTAATATAATGGATTTTATATCAAAGATATGAGAGCGAGGTTGCTAGTGTCTTTTTGTTACAAATGTTTTTAAATTATGATATCTATCGATATTGGCGGCAGTTTGATAGTCTCAGGAAAAAAAAATACCAAAAAAGGACGATCACACGTGAGCAGAAAATGCGATTGTGAGTTCGATTGTATATATAATTAAATATAAAATATAAAAATTAGGATATATCACAGGATTTTCCGGTATGATTTCGTGTTGATTAATATATGACGCTTGTAGTATGATTAGTAGTTTTTTTTGTAGGCTAATTTTATTTTCACATTTTTACGTCAAAAATCTATTTTTTTAAAGTAGAATTTAGTTGGGGGGAAAATACTACATTTTAAAAGTAGACACGTCGCTATTGGGCATTTCTAAATTTTAAAAAGTGCATGGTGCAGTTAGTCAAACTCTCCTGGAATACGGGCTGAATTGACATAATTGATCCCATTAAGGCGAAGCTCCTGTGCCGCTGTCCTTATCCGAATAAGACGCAATTACGCGCGCGTGTGTGTGTGTGTGTGTGTGTGAGTGTGTGCACGTGCGCGAGTCTGAGAGCTACCAATTCACACACTCATTCTGAATTATGTTGTGGAATTTTAAAATAATGTTAAATTTACACCTCGACTACAACAAGCACAAAACTGTCAAATATTTTGGAATGCTTAACGTGCGTGCGTAAAGGTCTTATTCTAGATCAGAAAGGTAAAAATGAATAGCAAACTATAAAAATGCAAGAAGCGGTTATTTCTCGGGATTTTTACGGTGGACTAGGGGGGGAATTGGAGGTTCCGTGCTTTTCCCCCCTGTTTATAGCGTTAGTGCGTTCTTTCCAAAGACGTACAGGTAAGACTCTGGTTTAACGGAACTCGTCGGCCCTTTGCGTGCAGAGCCGGTGACGGTGCGGCAGGCCCCGCATCGCAACCACGTGCACAAGCAGTCGGAGAAGACGACGCGGGTGCGCACGGTGCTGAACGAGAAGCAGCTGCACACGCTGCGGACTTGTTACAACGCCAACCCGCGGCCCGACGCGCTCATGAAGGAGCAGCTGGTGGAGATGACCGGCCTGAGTCCCCGAGTCATCCGCGTGTGGTTCCAGAACAAGCGCTGCAAGGACAAGAAGAAGTCGCTGCTCATCAAGCAGCTCCAGCAGCAGCAGCACAGTGATAAGACTGTAAGCATTTTCGTAAGTCCAGCACGCTTCCATTACTTCTCGTGACCGTTGGTGTGCATGCTGCTGTCTTGCCTTTGGTGTCAATTTTGCCAGCTCCATCCTGCGACGCGAATGAATAAACAACATTAAGACGATACGCAAGCAAAACAGGAAAACGGGGGGGAAAACAGCAAAACGAACAGAAAGAGTAACAAACAACAAATAGAGGCAAATCAATTAAACAAAACCAGGTCGTCTGAGCTCCATTTAAAGTTGCAAGTGGGTTGTACAGTTATATCTGACAGTGATTTCTAAGATGAGATATTTTCTGCAAAAAGACGAGCATTACGATGCATTGAAGGAGCATGGAGAGAGTTATGGCTGTAATGAATGAAATGATTTTGTTTGGCCTGAAAAAAAAAAGATGAAATATGAGATTTAGATTTGGTGTACATGGTAGACATTTTATTGGAACTATCTTGCTATGCATTGGGTTGCTATCAAAAAGTATTCAAAACATTTATTTCAGGGGCGGGGAAATTTTTGATCCAGAAGTATGTCTAGTTTTTAAACAAACGGGTGTGTCACAACATTTGTGCACAAGGCAAGATTGAATTGGAAAAAAAAATACGTTCAAATTTGTGAGTGAAATAGTTTATTTGAATCAGAACATGACATCGTGGTATTATTTATTATTCATTCAATTCCAATGAACCAATGATTTAATGCATTGTTCTTGATAATTAATAATTTGATATTTTTGCAACATACAATATCACATGTGTAATGTTACCTTTTTTACATATTAATCAATTAACCACTAACAAATGTACTTTTTGACGAATCAATTTTAGTGGGAAAAGAACCGAATGAACTCAAATACTTATGATATGGCGTTTGATAATGTAAATAACGACGTTTCAAGAAGGGAGTGGGCCATATGTGGATCCTGGGCCATACTTTGCCCACCACCGGCCTTCTATAGTCAATGCAAACTTCGAATTATATTCACTGTCGATGTAGTCTGGCAAAAATGTATTTGATATTGAGCTCCTGAATATTGGATGCTGAATGTTATTTTAACTGAGAGGTGGTCAAAACATTACAGACAGTTACTTGCTGTGCAAAAATATAGATTAACAAATGAATCCCTGACATTACAAACGATTAATGCCACGCTCCTGACAGAAGGGTGTTTTAGTGGTTAGCATGTCTGCCTCACAGTTCTGAGGTTCTGGGTTCAAATATTTTATGTTTACCGGCACAAGTGAAAGGTTCAACACATTGCAAGGGGAAACTATGTTCACTTTTTTATTTTATTTGATGTTTATGAGATTATGTGGCAGCCCGGTGTTGCAGTGGTGTGCGCATATGGCTCACAATTTGTTTGTGTGGGGTTTCCTGCTTCATTCTAAAATCGTGCATGTTCCCTTTCATTGAAGACTAAATTTCTGCCCTGAATGCAAGCTGGAATGGCTTCTTGTCTATATGCGCCCAGGGATTAATAAGGAAGAGTGCAATTAAATGTTATTGTCATGAGCGCGTGTGTCCAGAATTAGCCTGATGTGTTGGGTATGTTGAATGGTGAAAGGCTCCAAACACAAATACGGACACAAAACAGCAGAAGAACCACATGTTAGTTTTGGATGGGGGGAAAGAATGGAAAAAAAGATTCGGAACATGCCAAAATATATAAAAACACATTTTTGTGTGGGTTACTTGGACTTGCTCCCACATCTCAAAAACACGCATGCGAGCCTCATTCAACTTTGGTGTGAATGTGAGTGTGAATGCTTGTTTTTCAATTGGTGTCTTTGTAATTGGCTGGCAAGCAGTACAGGGTGTACCCCATTTCTTCGGCAGGAAATAGAAAACAGGTGTACCTAATATTGTGGCCCCCTGTGAGACTGAAAGCCCCTTTTCAACGCCCGGACTGTTATTCGCCTGCACTGGTCAACACATTTTTACTAACTGTTCTAATCAGAAATGCAAGTAAACTGTTCTGAATGATTTTTTTTTTAATTTGCACACATTGCGAATCCGTGCTTGTTTTTTGCTCTAGCACATCGGGTTTTATAATGATAATAACAACAGCATAATATGTACCGTAGTATTCGCTCCAACAGAGTTGGGCTGTGCACGACTCGGTGGTGACTCAAACTGAGATGCGAACGAGTTGTTTCAAAACGAATGCAGAATCCGAATTTTCGGATTTAAGTGAGAACCATTCGTACTATATTGGTGTCGCAGGAGATGGCAACGTGCGTGTGACGACGTACGTACGTGGGGTCGTGCAAATTACCTTGTGACACGAGATCCCACACCAGGAAGAGTTTGTGCATGTAAGGGAATGTTTAGCTGGCTAATGAGCATTATAACAGTTAATCAATCAGTCAATAAATCTCATTTAGGCAGTGCATCAACACCTTTGTTGTTCCATTGCTGTTGGTCTTTTACGGCATGCTAACACAAAAGGAGTTTGCTAACCTGGAGCAGAGACAGTTAGCTTACTATAGCGCTTGCTAGTTGGTGAAACAGAGCACGGATGGATTTAAAACTTGACCAAAAAGAGGAAAAATAACCTGGGTTCTGCCTTTGGTCAGTGTATGGCAAGGTATCCTGAAGGTTATTTGAAAGGAAAACCGTTTCGTAGGTTGACATGACTGTGTGGCGGGGGCATATGTACACTCTGATATGCTTTCAAAAAACTGAATATGAGGCTCAGTTTTGGTCAACATTTGTTTTGGATAAAAGCGACAGTGATGTGTTTTTTTTGGCAAAAGCACAATTAATAAAACATTTGAATGAATTGGGGTTGAAGTGGTTAAATGGTCAATGAATATGCGAGCACAGATTTGGCCTAGGAGTCCAGACTTTTTTTTTTTAGTTTTTTTATGAATTAATGATTCGGTTCAGCAACAGGTGATTGTTTTTTTCTGAAACGTCATAGCTATAAATTACAATGCATGGTTAAAAACTTTGTGGCGCAATCTCTTCATAGGTCAAAACCCCAAACAAAAAATTTAAATATCTCAAAAACCTGATATTTTTGGAAAAAAATGAAGACATTTTTGAAATCAGCATCACCCCCCCCCCCCCCCCAACCCCCCGCTCCAATTTAATCACTACCTGGGTCAATCTGATCCATGTTTGAGTTGTTTGGTACGAAACAATCTTTTCCTTTGGGCTGTTTTGGACAAAAAAAATTGGGTTGCTTTGCAAAAAAAAAAAAAAGAAAACAACCCAGACAGTAGCGGGTTGTTCATTTTTTTTTTAAACCCAAATTGGGTTATAAGCAGCATCCAGTCATCGGAATGCCTCTGAAGGCGGCTATCAAAACACCTGGAAGGAAAAGGCAATGTTGTTTTTGTGTGTACATGTGCGTGTGCATGAGTCATGACAGTTTTTTCTATTTTCTGTATTGATCCGCTACTTGGGTCAATTTGACCCAACTTTTTGTTTTTTTGCACAAAAATGTGTAACCCCAAAAGTCGGGTCAAATTGACCCAAGTTGGGCTTTAGTCCAATTTTTGACCCAAATTGTTGTTGTTGTTTTCTTTTTTTTTTTTTGGCCGGCCAGTTTTAAACATGTACGATTGCAGACACATGAAACCATTTCTAATTAAAATGGTTAAACTGTAAAACTGTTGACCAGAGCTCTTTTTCCTTTGTGACTATTCCGTACATGTTGTCCCTGAAGTCTGCACACATAATGGAGCAATTGCAATTTTGAAGAACTGACATTCTCAACAGTGTTTTATTGAGTTGGAATAGGAACAAACGAGATCGTCAACATGATTTGCAACATTTGTGGTGCAAAGGCTGATCGAGAAGTCCACATTGCTGCCAGTTGCCTTTGTAGCCAGACATCAGGGACAACCGTGCCTAAACAGCACTCGTGGACCATGTGAGCTTATGTTGTGCTTTTGGAGGCCATTAACAGAGGCGAGAGACCAAGCGACAGAAGTCGGTAATGTTGGGACTAGGCAGGATTGTGTAGTTTAAGGCTCACATCTCCCGCCCAGTTGTGCTGAAAGCAGTTGTGACTGCGCAACCGCTATTTTGCACATCACACCAGATTCTGGACCTGATGTCATGTCAATTATCGGATGCCGTGTTGCTGTTTGAAAAGTGTGAACAGTTGGTGTCAATATCTGGCTTTGCTGTGTTCTGGGTCAAAATCATGACGTTCCTTTGGTGCTTTCATCCCAATCGCTCATTTGTCCTGATCATTTAGCGGAGACGATGATATTTTGAGGTGGCCAAACATTTGCACAAAAACTGGAATCATGATTCGTGTTTTCAAATGTGTTTCCTTCATTTCACATGATTATTTTATTTATTTTTTTGCGTGTCCCACACACTGCTCTGTTAACTTACAGTGTGTGTAGTAAGTGGTTATATCACACACACACACACACGCACGCACACACACACGCACACACACACACACACACACACACACAAATACATGGTTTTACTATCCAGAAAAATGTATTTGATTAAACAAGCAATATTTTTGTAATTACATTGTGCCACTCTGTCACTATGGGCAAACCGACACCTTAAGAGCCTCTCTGATATTTTCAATGACATTACAACCATCATTTTGTCTTTCTTCAATTAGAAGCTGAAAAAGTGGATAGTTACCAAGTAAATATTTATACTTGTGTCATTTGCATTCTATTACGTGTGTAGTTGGATGGTGTCAAGCTTACTGAGTCCACGCTGTTGTGAAGTGAAAACATCAATTGATTTAAAAACCATTTCAGAAATTTGAAGTATATTTGTTACGGTCAGTCTGCTAACTGATGCTCAGTGAAACGCCACCAATATTCTTCACGTACGATAGCTGAACATGTCCACCATGTTGGCATGTGCACATGTTTTGCTGTTTGCATGTAGATGGTCTGCTTGCAATGAAAGAAAAAAAAGTGTGGGAGCTTGACTTTTATGCATAACGGGACATTCTGTCCTGTCAGGCATCGCCTTCGGCGGCCAGCAGAGATTATTATAGAAAATGTCTTTCATGCAATAAATCTGAAGTTCAATGTCAAATCTCAATTTTTTTGGGTGAAATGGGAGCATCTCAACAGCACCCTGTGCTGCACACTTTTGTGCAATCTTGCAAAAATAATACAAATGACAGTCTTTTTTTTTTTTTTTAACGGCCATCAGAACCTGCAGGGGCTGACGGGAACGCCCTTGGTGGCCGGAAGTCCCATCCGACACGAGAGCACAGTGCAGGGCAACCCGGTGGAGGTCCAGACATACCAGCCGCCTTGGAAGGCCCTCAGCGAGTTTGCCCTGCAGAGTGACCTGGACCAACCTGCCTTCCAACAACTGGTGGGTGACTCTCTCTCTCTCTCTCTCTGTCTAGCATAATTTCTTGGTCTACTAGGATGTGGAAAAGGACCACAAAAAGCTAATTAGACTGTCCAAAAATGTCTTTGAAAGATATTTGAGTTTAAGTGTCAAAGAAAAAAAAAAAAGACATGTCCCAATACTTTTGCCCATACGTTGCTCAACTATGAATTATGTCTCAATAAATTAGAAGATGATAGAAAACAACAATTGGTTCAAGAAATCATAATCTCTGTGCACACGCACACACACACATATAATAACATTGTAATTAGTTCTTATTGTTTCTTATTTGGTATTCTAATGAGATGGTGGCTTTTGGTGTTTTGTTTTTTTTTTGGTGTGAGATATGGTCATCAAAATGACAAATGAAAGAAGATGAACATTTACACATATACTGTACATTTAAGTGTCGTGAATCTGTACAATAAATGAGTTCCACCTTTAGTGTTGAAGCACACCTGTAATATTGTCTCGCCAATTGAATTAATTGGACAGTATGTTGCAGAATATGCAAACTTGTTGCTTGAAACGGCACTTTTTCAGCAACTATCGTATATTTGAGTCATATAAAATAAAGCATGAAAAACGTGTTCAGCCCATTCGGTTTATATTTAGAAATGTATTAAAACAATTTATTTTAAAATATATTGTACGTTGTACGGTATTACATTGCATTTGTGGGTTACATGTGACAAATAAGAAAAGATGTGGAAATACAATCTAAGAAATAGCATCCAAACATTTTGCATTGGCTTGTGTCTGCAGGTGTCTTTCTCTGAGTCAGGATCTCTGGGCAACTCGTCAGGAAGTGACGTCACATCCTTATCCTCTCAGTTACCGGACACCCCCAACAGTATGGTACCGAGCCCGGTGGAGACGTGAAAGATATGACCTCCGCCAAGGCACCCGCCCCCCTGCAAATGTTGCAGCATGAAATCCTCCTCCTCGATTCCCTCTTGCATGTGAGCAGCTCATCACATCGACCATTATTTAAATTTAAAAAAAAAAAAGGATTTTCTCCTTTTTCTGATTCCCAATCGTGGAGGGGAAGATGGATGGTGAACTGGCGATGTTGCACGAAGAAAGATGTACAGAGCCTTTCAATGTGGATATACAAGCAAACCTCCATGATGAGACTTGAACACTATGGAAACACTTCATGGACTTCCGTCACTCTTATTGTGATCTTTATGTGTCATCTTGTTTCCTCGAAGTCTTTGTTTGTTTGTTTTTGTTGTTTTTATACGTTGGACTCTTTGTCTTAAACGCTGAGCATGAACAACAAAGAAAAAAAAAACAAGAAAAAAAAGCAATTTATTCATGTGTAAGATACAAGGTTGTTTGAGCTCCTCGAACAAACAGAAGAACTAAATTATTGTTAAATTATTTATTGTTAGGAGGGCGGTTCGTAAAGCGAATATTATGATCTAAGTCATGATAATAATAATTAAAAAAAAGCTGAATCCACAAGTACGTGTCGGTGCAGTTATTTGATTTGCGCTTTTTTGTCTTTAATTGCACGTCTTTAATCACATAAATGATTTTTTTTCATTTTTAATTATTTCCATTGCATCCCCCCCAATCCCACCCCACCCCCATTAGCAAAACAGACATAACACCCTGAATGCTGTACCTCCAAATCTATCGAGTCGACCGCCTCCATTATTGCCTTCTCGGGAACTGTGGACGCTCGCTGTCCACCTTAAAAAAAAACCTGCTTGCTGCTCAGTCGAGTTCCTCTCGTCTGTGCAGACGGCAGCTTATCTGCTTCTGGCATCAGCTGATACACACTCAACTGAGACCAGCAACAAACCCAACCACACACAGACACACGCGCGCGCGCGCACACACACACTTAGATACGAAGCTTACACAGCATTCAGTAAAGGGAGCCGTCTCCTCCATGGTTTACTTATGACTATTTTTTGAGTTTTTGCACTTTTTGTGTGCATGAAACGTGTCTAAAAAAACGTCGTTTTGACGCGCAATTAAAACGAAGCGTGCAAAAAGCAGGAACGTTTTCAATTTCTATTGAAAATCACGCGTTGAATAAACCGCGCCAAGCGTGAGGGAGATTTAGAAGAAAAAAAAATCTCCGTGTTTAAAGACAGAGGGCAGATAAGAGACGTGTAATTATCCCCCCCCCCTCCAAATAAGATAAGTAAACAATGCAGCTGGATTAAGATAAAGGAGATAAACGCAGAACAACAATGGCGGTTAGAAAGCAAAGAATGCAACCCTTGTTCAACTGCTCACACGATGGCTCGATGCAGCGATTTCCACTTTATTTAATTGATTTTAAAACAGAGCTTTTGACATGCTTTTTTGGAATAAAAAATGCTTCAATCCTTATGAAAAAGGCATAAATCATTTTAAAATAGCCTACATAAATCTCTTGGATTCTAGCAACAGTATCCATTTCCACCTCCGAATCAGCCAGAAACATGTTTTTTTGGTATTGTTTTAAACGAAGAACAAACACTCAATAAAAATACGTTCCAAATATCAGGGATTTGTTTTAAACTGCCAGTATGCTTGGCTGCAGTACCCACCTTTTAGCAGACGTTTAAAATGCTCCTTAATAGGAATAAATACGTTTCGTTTTGCAAACATTAAAGCATGTAATTATTCTGGGAAAAATGTATATTCAAGAGCCCAGTGGGGTGTATTTTTTATTTGCCAGGTGGCTGGCAGAAGCACATTGTTTTCCACCTCAAAATCATATCCTGTATAGTCTAATTTGATGCGGAAAACGCAATCTATTTATTATCTATACTATAGAAGCATTATTTAAAAAAAGAATTAATCGGTTAATTCGTGAATATGACATAGTGCATTTCAAAAACAGGCTAGACTTAAACTGCATGAATGCCAAATTCAAATTAAATTTTGTTCAGCTAAATTGTTGAGTTTAAAAATGAAATGCATTTCAACCAATGCATATTTGTTTTGAAGGTGTTCATCTTTGTCCATAGTGGGCGCTTCCCTTCATTGAGTGAACAAAAAAAAAACCAAACAAACCCCAAAATAAAACAAAACAAATTAGCAGACATACAATGGGCAGGCGCGTGCACGCACACAGTTCGGCACGGCTTCATTATGTTGACTTATTTGCGCAATGTAACCGCTTCACGTCAATGACGTCGGGTCGCCTGCGATCCTGTCAGTAACGCGGTGACGTCACCACGTCATGAATGATTTAAGGTGCTCCGTTTCAAGGTGTGACGTCATTGACAAAAGGGCGTAGGTAATTAGATCACCGCACGCGCGCGCGCGCGCACACACACACACACACACGCGCACACACGTACGCACGCACCCACGCGCGCCTTGCTCGTTGCTCGATAATGTCACATGATTACATGATTCTTTTTTTTTTGTCTTTAGCATTAATAAACACAATTTTTTATTCCCAACTATGAAAAACTAAAACAAAGATTGTTATTGGCAATAATTAAATGCAAATGAAATTTAATTGATTTGTAAAATGACCCCAAAATTTTTTAAAGTGATAAAAACCGCTTAATGGGAGCAGAAATAAATATTTTACATTTCCCTAAAACATTCTGGCATGGTTCTTACGTTTGTGTTATTACCGTTTATGTATTTATTCATTTATAACATTGTACCAAATATGCTGCAGCGAGGTTTCCACTTAAACTAAAAGAATATAACCTTGCTGTTTTGACCAAGTGCGTTGGGATGTGCATTTTAAACAGCAATTAAGGTGTACCCACATTTTATTCACATCCATAATTCAGTCAACAAGGGTAGCTATAGCGATTTCACAAAATATTACAAAAGCTATTGAAAACCATGTACTAGGTTATGACTAACTTTTATGTAAATGTGGAGAAGACACACTTTTCGTTGAATAGCCACATATCTGGAAAAAACAACAACAAAGAGAATCAATATAAAAACAGGGAATAGCAAAATAAAAACCATCACCATCATTACGGTGTTAGCGTTTAGCCAAGTTGTCAGTCATATTTGAATGTTTTCGAGTGAAAAATGAAAAAAAACCCCCCAACAAATTCAATGAAAAAGAAGAGCCCAATTGTCTGGGGTCAACGTTTGCGGGTTACTATGACCTGACGAATGACAATCTGCACAGACAAAAAAAAAAAGGTAAAGGTAATTTGAGCAAATTGTTATTCCAAAGTGTGTTTCACACTAGCTTGACAATATTCAGCCCAGTTCCCAAGAAGTAACTCTCAGTTTAAAAAGGGTTACCGACCCCTTTTATATTCTATAATACAAGCATTCCTCAGTTCAGTGCGTTTTATTCCTCCGAGGTTTTGCTTAGTATTTCGAATCACATGAGTCAAATGCTCTCGGGGGGCCCCGAGGTTGGCCACCCCTGCATTTTAGATGGTTCCTGACAACAATTTTGAAAAGTAAGGTTTGTGCTCGCTCCACAGTGACCTTGGTGGTCCTTAGGGGGGGCCACCAGCAGAGAGACAAACTCTCCGGGGATCATCCTGACAGCCTGACTTAATGCAGCCACTCAAGTGGCAGTGTTTTTTTTTTTCATATTTAAAAAGGAGAGAATGCAGGCAGAGTGTTGAACCCAGTGAAAAAAAAAACAAGAACTGAATGTCCAACCTATTTCTATCACACTTCTACGGGGCATGAACATGAATTTGAGCACCAGTGAGTTCGGGTGTTGCCACCAAGACAGGCACCGACCACCTTATGTCTACAACTCTGATCAGCCGCCTCAACAATAGAGTTGTGGAACGTGGTCCACTCGGACTCAATGTCCCCCGTCTCCCTCGAGACGTAGGAAAAGCTCTGCCAGAGGTGGGAGTTGAAACAGAGGGTTCTGCCAGACACTCCTTAAACAATACATTTGGGTCTGCCAGGTCGGATTGGCATCTTCCCCCACCATCATAGCCAAGTCACCACCAGGTGGTGATCAGTTGACAGCTCCGCCCCTCTCTTCACCCGGGTGTCCAAAACATGCGGCCGCAAATAAGACGATACGACCACAAAGTCAATCATCGAACTGCGGTAAAGGGTGTCGTGCTGACAAATCCACATATGGACACCCTTATGTTTGAACGTGGTGTTCGTTATGCACAATCCGTGATGAGCACAGAAGTCCAATAACAAAGCACCACTTGAGTTAGAGATGGGAGGTGGCTGGGGGGCATTCCTCCCACCCACGCCCTTCCAGGTCTCACTGCCATTGCCCACGCGAGCATTGAAGTCCCCCAATAGAACGAGGGAGTCCCCGGCGGGAGTGCTCTGTAGCCCACGGACTCCAAAGAGGGTGGGTACTTTGAGCTGCTGGTTGGTGCATGGGTACAAAAAACAGTCAGGACCCCCCCCCCCCCCACGCCTCCTCCTCAAGAGGACTGGTACCAGAGCCCAGGCTGTGTGTGGAGGCAAGACCGACTATATCCAGTCGGAACTGCTCTGCCTCACACACCAGCTTGGGCTCCTTTCCTGTCGGAGAGGGGACATTCCATGTGCCTAGAGTTAGTTTCTGTCGGCAAGGTCTCCGCCTTTCGCCGCCGCCGAGCTCATAGGGCACCCGACCCATTTGGCCCCTTCCACAGGTTGTGAAGGGGGACACACGTTGCCTCTTTGGGCTGAGCTCGGCCAGGCTCTGTGGGTGTGTAGTGCCCGTCGCCAGCGAGCTCCACCTCCACAGGCTCTGGGCGGGTGGCGGTGACCCGAGTCCGGGCAAGGTAAACCAAGGGTCAACATAAGGGGTCTTTTGACCTGTGCTTTGTCTGATCCCTCACCTGAATGAAAACCTTTAAATCTAAAATGTTCCAAAAGCAACTTGTTTTTTGTTCAAATGAATTTTTTGGATCATAGCGCGAAGAGTATTAACGTCGGCGGTAATGCCCGCTTGGCGGGTGTTTGGTCGTGTTGAATTTAAGGATCCATTTATTGTGACTGCGTAATGGTCAACGTAACATGCTGTGACAAGGATTTAATCACGGCATTTCCCAAGTTACAGCCACAATGAGAACTTGTGCGCAATCGATCTTGAACGTCGCTTTTATAGTAAACTGTCACAATGAGTAAATATCCACATTGTTTCCTCGCAGCTTAAAAGCATCCCAGACAACAACAGGGGAAGGATTTAAACACAAAGCATGAAAAAGACATCCATTAAAATGGAAAACATGCACTTGCTGCATAAGAATCAATCAAACAAGTATCATTTAGCAACTACATTATTCAGTTACTTAGGAGGATGCGATGCATACTAACATGTCTGAAAAGTTCCTGATGCAACAAAAGATGTATTTACAATTGGAAGCGACAATTAGTCTCTTTGGAAGAACCCCCCCCCCCCCAGGAGTCTATAAGGCACTTCACTTTCCCAGCCTTCTCTGCCATGCATTCATGCACTCCAGGAAAGATTCTTCTGGGATTCCGCCGTAGCGCTATCGTTACGTCATCTGCGTCTTCAAAAACGTGTCCCCTTTGATGATCCACTGACACTTAACATTTTGTAAAAACGTGTCGTGCAGTGTTACTGAGTGCCGACATTTATGCTCTGAACCACCAGTGGTGGGTGGGGGTGTGCTGTGGATCCCCCCCCCCCCCCCCTACACCACCAAGTGATTGCCACCTTGGCCACTGTCAAAAATGTCAAAAAGGATAATTAAAAGGTAGGCAATAAAAATAACTGAACAATACAATCGATTAGTATAAATCAACAAAATGCCATCAATAATAATAATAAATAATGAACCAAGTCCAACTGAAATTCAGTGTTGAATAGAAAACGATAAAAAGAATAAAAAAGTACATAAACCGAAAAAAATTAAGGTTACAGATACTCTGTATACCATTTCATCCTGTTTATAGCATCATATAATACAAATATATATAAGAATAGAACATTTAAATACATGGCTGATGTGAAGAAATAATATTTACAAACGAGGAAAAGAGTTCACATACAAAAGCCCAGCAATTGTCCTTTAATAAGTTACACAAGAGTTTGTACTAATTTACAAGGTTTATTTTGGATGTTGTCATTGGGGATATTTTTAAAACTGCAGATGAGTTCCGGCCAGCAAAAACATTTTGTTTCCCTTAAGTTAAACAAAAGGTGACTGATTTAGTATTTTAGTAACAACTTGCCAAAAAACGGAAGTTTCTTATCTTTGCAAAGGTGCATTTTTGTCGATGCGGTTCTTGAATTGGAACCTCAACATCAGCTCATCGCTACGCGTGTCCTTGAAGTGAACCTGCGGGAGGAAATGACAACAGGAGCAGCGGCCTGGGGCATCACACCGTAGAGCTTGGACCCGCACGCACTCACACACACACACACGCACACTGAAAGCCAAAGCCAGCCCGTGTGCGTGTAAATCACGGCGCCACACCCACACATAAATCTGCAGCAAAAACAACACAGCAACGGCCATTAGGAGGACAGAGCCTGGCACAATGACTCACTGTAAAACACAGCCAGGCTCCACCTGTCCCCGCCCACAAAGCAGTCGGGAGGTGAGACGGCAAGACAAACATGTGTCAATATAAGCGAGGATGAGGAATCAAGACCTAGACTCGGCGGCGTTCTCTTCACTCGGTCACGAGTTCAAGAATGTCTCGAGGAAGTCTTTGTTTTTTAGATTTAGTGCCAAAGTTCAATTAAGCCTCTGACTCACAAGTTCACCAACTTTAATGATACGCTTGCAGCGGATGCGAACGGCGGCAACGATTTACAGTGGCCGTCAAAAGACAACGTCGTAACTCACACGTGTCATCTTTGCTGCTCCCGGCACAATGAATTACATGCACCGTCTTTATGGATGACGCCCTCTCATTCAAGCTCGTGTTGCATTCAGTATCTACCTGCAACCAGGCAGAATTTGGGGCCACACAGAAAACAATAGTCAAATTAGAAAGGAGGGAAAATTCTGAATAAGACAAAGAAAAACACCGTTATACTACAAAACGAAAATTTATATGGGGACGAAGTAAACTGAACTAAAAATGCAGAGGGCCATTTTTCTAAGTAAACTGAAATCATGACGTGAAAACAATAATACTGCAAGAAAGAAGTATTTTTGTATGAGGTGTATCGAGTTGAAATAGTATACAAGGAAAAAAAAGTACAGAAATATCAGAGAAAATACGACAAAAGTTGTAATATCACAAGTTTAAAGCTGCAACATTACAAGAAAAAGAACATTAGTAGACAAGTTCATGTGGTGTGAGTGTGAGTGTGGACGGTTGTTTGTCTATGTGTGCCCTGCGATTGGCCGGCAACCAGTTCAGGGTGTACCTCAAGTACATCTGGGATAGAACTCCAGCACGCCCATGACGCTCGTGAGAATAAACAGATTCGAAAATGGATGGATGGATAATGAGTGTGTTGGTCAAGGTTCTGAATATGTGTGCATATATTTTATAAAACCCTGATTGCGGATGGTATGACCATGACTTCTCAGTTATGGAGGTCTTGTTAGGAGCCAGCGTAGGTGCGCGCGTGTTCCGACACGTGAACGCTCGCGGGCAAGCTGGTTTAGGCCCAGTCCAGCCCTCCATCCATTTTCCGAACCGCTTGATCCTCACTAGGGTGGCGGGGGGTGCTGGAGCCTATCCCAGCCGTCTTCGGGCAGTAGGCGGGGGACACCCTGAATCAGTTGCCAGCCAATCGCAGCAGTCCAGCCCTGACCATAATTAATGCATCTTTATTATCTGGGAGGCCTTAATTGACTATATGGCAACGCTCAAAGGCAAAAGTTCCATATCAAATCTCAGCTCACTCACCTATTTTCGTTTTTCATGGTCTCGTCAGCATTCTGTTCATTTTTTCGAGCCGCTGCCCGCTAGTCAGTGTTACACCCTCAAAGGATGTTTCAACTAAACGTGACCAATAAGCACACAAAACAATGAACGATTGCATTTGTTTTTGTCCTTCCGAAAAGTATTTCAGTCTTGTTGAGAGTATTTTCGGGGCCAACTGTGGAATCGGATTGGTTTGAGCAGGAGCAAGGAGCAAGCAAAGAGGCAGGCAGCCTGCCGTATTGCTGCAGGCTGCCTGCCTCCTGGGACTCACTGGCGGAGGTAACAATGGGTCAGCGGGCCTCTTTGTGCGCTTCCCTCCTTAATCAAACTAGTCGGAGGAGTGATTGGATTTTAATACTGCCGGGTCCACCGTAATGGCGTGATGGACGGGGTCCGCTGAATTGGAGCAGGATGTCAACCCAGCAAGGGCTCCATTAATGATATTGCTTCATTTCTTAAAGTGGCAGCGACCACGAGATCACCAGCCGGGGCCCTAACTCCTCCCCTTCACCCCCTTTATACTTTTCCTTCTATTTTTTTTTTTTTTTAGATTTTCATCACACACTGACTCCAATATCATTTTTGGTATTTGACACAAAAAGATGTGTGCACAGTGCCAGATTGTCAGAGTAAAAGTGAGTTGTTGTTTTTTTAATTTCACGTGAAAATTTCCTCTTGAGAATATATTACGCTTTAATTTGAAAACTTTTCAACTGGTTTTCTCATTTGTAATGAATACTTACAGTCATTGCCAATTTTTATATTTTTCTGCCAAAGTCTGTTTTTACACATGGCGTGAGGTGCGGCAGCATTTTAAGCGGGTGCCTGACTGTGTGGTGTTTGTACACAGCGCTCCCAAAGGCACAAAGATGCTCATGTTGCTGGGGGGGGGGGGGGGGCAGTCCACTTGGAACAGAATACATAATAATCAGTCTTACGAACACAATTCGTTGCGGGAAGCTGGGCCACCTCCAATATTTTTGGATTCTAAAACCATTTTTCAAACAAAATATTGCAAACAATTAAAAAATCTCAGGGGGAGAAAAAAAATGACGACCTTTTAAAAAGTGGAAATAGGAAATATTTCACAACTTAAATTAGGTGAAAATAGAAAAACACTAGAAAAACATATGTGAGACAAAAATATTAGACAAAATAATTTGCACTGAAAAAAAATACAATAATATGAAAAGGGAAAATACACACAAAAAAATCTTCTATATTAGATAAGCATTACAAAATATTGGGAAAAACTACACATGTATTAGAAACAAATGTAAGAGGAAGTGTAAAGACAAATGCAAAAGATAGTTGGAATGATCATTCTGAGTTGAAAATGTTATACAACATGTTTGATTTTTATCACACTTTCTTGGTAAACTACACCGTGAGTACTGTCAATTATTTATTTTAACTATTATAATAATTGGAATACATTTTAGGATACAAGTCACATATTTGGGTGGTTTATTTTTCTTCATATTGGTTGGTCTCATTTTCATGAATTAACCACATCAATACAGGCAGGACTCTAACCCATTACAAACATGTTTGTTGTTGTTTTTGAGGGGGATGGGGGGGGGGCTAGTATGCATTGATGGCATTTCAGTTCATTTTAATGGGAAACTTTGATTGGAGTGTTTCAAGGTAGGAGTTAAAGTTGTTTCTCAAGGCACCTCTGTATCGTGATTAGGGAGTGGAGAACAAGTGACCGAACGCAATTGGCTGCAAAGTAGCAAAGTCGCCTTCACTGTCTTGTGTCAGTGTCAGGCGGGCGCTGCCCCACAAGAGGAGGTCACGTCGGTCAGCTTGCAGCAGCGCAGGTACGAACCTCTGCACCAAATTAAAAGCAGAAGGTCCGGGGTGAGCCTCTGTGACCGCGCTGACATAAATTACGGAGATTTACAAGATTTTTAAAACACTTTTAACAATACTCTCTGTTTAATGTGCTCTCTGTTTAATAATGCACTTTGGGCTTTAAGAGCACGATAAACAAACCAATAATTCACTGTTTTTTATCATCTGAGGGTGAAGCGCGTTCAAAGAGGAGAGTGAAGGGCGGTCGCTTGATGTTGCTGCCAGCATTTCGAGACGTAAGCGCTGATCTCTTTGCTCTTTGCGAGATAAAAGTACACCGGGGTTGATCTTCCCGAGAAGATGGAGTGAAAGGGGATGCTGAGGGAGGAGTAAACAAAAGAGTTTGGGAAAGAAGAATCTTTGCTCAAGCAACAGGTACAATGATATTTTCACCCCCCCCCCCCCCCCCCAAAAGTGATGCTTTTGAGGATTTTCTAAGGTTAAACACAATCTGTTGCAGGATCCTACATGTCTTATTTTATGTGTTGTATTACCGTATTGTTATTTTATGCTAACTGGTCTGTAAAGCGCTGTGATACAGCTGCAGCTGTTGTGAAAGCGCGACATAAATAAAGATGTATTATATTTGGGTCGGGGTCATTCTAGTAGCGAACGCGTTTGTTTGGATGCTTACCTATACAAATTGGATTAAAAAAAAAAGTTTGGCGCTCGCATTCTTGGTTGAATACAAGACCTCTAAGGTGAATTCTGTGGTTCCACTGTATAGCGTGTTCTCAATTTGTGGCAGTGCTCCGTTTCTACAATGGCGACATAACCTGAAAAATTGGAATAGGTCAAAGTTATAATTAAGCAACATCACACCAGCAACGTTATACTGTATATATCGCGGCTTTGGCTCAACGTAAGAAAAGGTTTCACTCAATTTGTGATCTATTGTAGCATTTCAATGCTGGCGCTTGTCAGCCCGCTTCTAAGCTAGCTAGCAAGCTGCTTGTGACTTGAGGGTAACCGAGCGTCATATTTTCATGCATCGTTTTCATCCCAGCCACCCATTTATTTATGCTTTCTTTCCACACATCTACAAGAAATCAACGCCATGTGTCGTTATAAGTTTGCCTTTAGCCCTAACTCGAGAAGGGTTGAATAAAATAGCTTGACATTTAGCAAGTAAACAGAGATAAGGTTTATTTACAGTGTTTTGTCATGATCGCCGCCATCCAGTAAACCGTCCAACTAGGGCCATCTAGCCTTCCACGTATTTATAGCAATATTATCAGAAAACACTGAGTCATAATTTTCTTCTGTTGTTTTTTTTTTGGGGGGGGGGGGGGGGTTCCACAAACAACTGAGAGCTATGTAGCTAGTTAGGCTACGCTCCAAACTTCTCATCGTCCACTCAGACGTTATTTTTCCACATTCAGGCCGATTTAAAAAGAAGAAGAAGAAAAAAAAAGAGATTTAATGTACAGATTATTTTCATTTCAGACATACAAAAATGTAAATGACTTTTTTTTAATGCATGCTTGGTAGCGCCCATCCACAAGAGATGACTATTTAATGAAACGGTAACCCTCGCAGAAATGTTGAACAACCACTTACAGGTGAAACCCAAATTAACAAGTTAAAACAACTGTGAGGCAGAGTTATATGTATGTATAACAGCAGTCATGGAATGACTTGTCCAGTCAATTTTGTTGTAGTCAGAACAAAGTATTAAATAATAGCTTGAAACTATTTGAATGAGAACATTTGTATAAAATAATCCAATTTTAAAAAATGGTAAGTATGGTGGAAAGTGAGCATCCCTTCTTCATACACAGTATGAAATTGGCGTCCAACATGGTGGACACTCTTTTGCATGTGTGAGGTGTGTCACAATGTCTTTGTGTGTCTGGGAAAGCTCACAGTAGCATCTGGGCAGCTTTTCAGCGTGTGAAGCTTAGCAGAAAAAGTCAATAATTCTCCAACCTGCTAAGCACAAAAAAAATAATAAAAATAAGAATAAGAATAAAAAAAATAATAATAATAAGGTCACGCAAGGCTCAAAAACAGTAAAATTTTGAGTTATTAATCCTTCAGCAGTTAGCGGATGTTAGACTTGGACAAAACACGTAAGGGATGTTTTTTTTCCGTTGGAGATAAAGCGCACTTGTAAGAAGACAACTGACGTCTGTGTTAGGGCGAAGACCTGGAACTGATCACACACACACACACACGCACACACGCACACTCACTGAGGCTGACCCACTACCAGCCGCCACAAATCACTGGGCCATCTCGTATAATCCTCCACCCGCAGCGCCGCGGCATTAAACATCCAAACAAATTGCCTCTCGTCAAGCGCTCGCAGCGGGAGGACGCCAGAAGGAAAGGCAAAGGTTGCAAGTAGAGCAACTCCTCTGCAGTGCTCGACAAATCAATTAAATAAGGAAGCCACCTTTGGTTCACACCCTTTCAGTTTCTTATTTCTTTATCAGTCTCTGCAGTATTTTGGACATTTGTGTCTAGAACTTAATCGGATTGTGAAAAGATTGCTGTTGGCTCGATGTCCTTTTTTTTTCACAAAATATATACTTTTTTTGATGATAATTGTTATGCAGCCTTAACATTTGGACAAAAAAAAGAAGAAAAAACAAGAATGTGCACTGCAGAATACTGAGAGTTGTTCCAAATATTTGGCTAGCGACAAGTGAGGGTCTATATTTGGACGTTTTGCCTTTTGGGAGGGCCAAGGAAAGTGTCAGATAAAAGTTTTTTTCTTCGTTAGTCAAAGAGAACCATTATATAAATTGATGTAAGCTGTTAAAACTTTGCATTGTATGAATCTAACAACAAATATCAAAGACCCAGGAATTTCTTATACATTGCAGTTATTTGGTTTTAAAAAAATGACTTCATGAGTTCTGGAAGTAAATCAATCATTTCCATGATCAGGTATGTATGTTGTGAGTACGTGGTTATAGGAAGTGACACGTCATTAGCCACTGACTTGACCGTCTAGACCGGCCTGACATGGTTTACGCCGAACCCTCGAGATGTGACAGGAAAACGGACACTTGGGGGGGAAACATCACCCCTATGAGACGTGCCCCCCACAAAACACAGGCAGATCTACAGATGACCACGCAACCTTCCTGTGGAAGTGGGCACGCTCGGGCCTCAGATAAGAACAGAGGGCATGGCTCTATCTGTTCAGAGATCCGACACATGCCGAGAGCTCCTGGGTGGACTGACTTAAGCTGCGGCAGGGACTTATCTTTACAGTTTCCTATACCACCTACTGACAGATCCCCGGGACTGTGTAAATTCCTTCCCCAACCCTTCCCCCAACCTTAAAACGACTCCGGGCAGACAATGAGACGGCACTTTGTGTACTATAACACAGAGAACAGAGGAGCTTTTTTACAAGGCGTACGGCGACAGAGACAAACACGACTTTCAGGTGTTGCAACGTGTGTTTGAAAATGGACAACCCTTGAAGTAAGCTCATGAAGCATGACGCACTTCTCTGATCCACTCGTGTCTCGTTTCAACGTTGAGCACTCACGACTTTGATTCCGAGAGCCTACAAATCCACTTCAACCCGCCCACCAGAGTTTGCACTTTGTGTTAAAAAGTGCAACATCTGTCCACAAGGGTTTGATGTGAAATCTTATATTAGAATAGTTATAAAACAACACATTTGAAAAATAAAGAGGGTTGCTGTCAGTGGTGGGTCGAGTAGCCAAAACTCTACTCAAGTAAGAGTACTCTACTCAAGTAGTCTAATTTTTTATTTTTTTTAATCAGAGCATGAATGTCAAGATAAAAGTAACTGACTAAAACATGACTCTGCAAATACAGATGTTGCTGAACAATATACCGGAATATAAATCATGAATACAATGTTCATGAAAGAACAAACGATAAATGAAACCATGCCAATATCGCAAATTGAGGCCAATTCGAACCCAAGAAATGTTCTTAAACTACCGCTTGTCAAACAGCACCATAGGCTCACCAACACAAGGAATGTAAAGTCGGTATTAAAAGTCTGCACGCCCCTGTTCAAATGCCAGATTTGTGTGACGTATAAAAAAAAAGAAACCACGATAAAGGATTTCAAGACATTTTCCACTATTCATGTGACCCATCACCTGCACAACTCAATAAATTAAAACTCTTTTTGAGAGGAGAGCTAAAGAACTCCCCAAAAACTCGGTGGGATGTGGCTGTGCTCAGACGTAACCTCTCTCATTCAAATCACATGCTGCTTTGTCGACCAGACAATAATGATACAAAATGATTTATAAAGTGACTTGAGTAAGTGTAGCAGAGGAAATAGAATGTGTTGCTCCGCACTTCTGGTTACTATAAACTGTATATCAGAACCCCAAACCTCATTTTAACCCTAATCCTAACACTTTAATCCTAACTCAACTTTAAACCGAAACTCTACTCTGACCCCCAACCTTTGCTACGCAAATGGTGTAACTTGTTGCTAGGCAGAATGAGGCGCAATCATTTCTGGCCACAAACGCAATGAAGAAACAGTCATGTGCCAGCTAGTATGATGTTTCATTGGCAGAATAAAGGACAGTGAGAACTGGTCACTTGCAAAGGTACTGTTTGTACTCTAAAGCAACGCTAAGAAAGACAAAGAAAAAAAAAACTTTCTGCTGTCGCTTCAGGATTTGGTTTTCTTACCACTCCTAAAAACAGTCACAAAGATTTTGTTCAAATTGGAACAAACCAAATTCCCAGGGGATGATTCAGTCATGTCCTGAAAAACATGGTGTTTTTTAGTAGCTCTTGCGATGTCTTTTTTTTTACTATAGGGAAGAGTTATTTATACGCAGACGATCTGGTGGGGGCATTTATCATGCGTGCTAGTGGTTCCCCCTTCAAAGTTCCCAGTTTTATGACGTGCATTATTTCTTGTGCACACACATAAACAAAGCCAGGGCTGCCGGCACTGAATCAGCAGCCTGTGTCACCGTGTGGCCCCCGGGTCAGGCTCGCTTTCTTGTGCCGCCAGTGCTTACATTAGCATGTGAAAGACTAAAGCTGTTCCAAATATCCCCTCTAAACATTTAGCCTGCCCAAGCCTCACATGGAAAAACTCCACGCAGGCCCGGCGATGAATGAGAAGTAAAACGAGTTATTCGGGGGTAAAGCATGAAATAAGATGTGTTTTGCGAAGTGAAAGAAAACGACCGCGGCTTGCATTTTACGTCATCTTTCTGTCAAATGTGCTCCCCGACAGCCTTCGTCAGCACGCTTGAGCTTGTCCATGATGAGGCAGTCAGGAAGGCACCAGGAGTCTGTGTTTACATTACAAGTGCCTAAAAACCAATTTAGCCACACTAGCCTCATTTTTCTTATCAACGTGCAAACGTGTTGCCGCGTCAATGGGGCATTTAAAAGATTAAAAACAATCATTGATTTCATGCTTGGGCCTCTTTCAGCGCAGCCGGAGGCCGAGAGGCAGCGCGCAAGCGGCGTCCCGCAACAAGTTCGGCCGCGGCGCCGCTGTTCATATTTTTAAATTAGCAGAGTGCCAAAGGGCGAGAGGGGAGTCGAAGCGCCGGCGAATATATAAATATTCAAAAGGCATGTCGTATTCCCAGTCCGCTCCTTCTGTTAACTTTAACTCGACTGGAAGCTGAATCATGTGTCATTCGCCCTAATTTAATCATCAGCCACTCTCATTCAATTATCCAATATAATATGCAAATGAGATGAACAATGGCCAGCTCATGCTAATTATCCGCATCAGAATAATTAAATTGGACACAAGCGGCGGAGGGGAACTGAACTACCATAAAATAGGGAGCAGATTCTTTAATTAGGGTAGCAAAAATTTTATTAGAATCTGTAATCTGCCCGTAAATTGTGCCGAGGGTGGCCGTGCACAAGGGGGACATTACGCTTATTGGAAAGCGCTCCCTGAAGACTCGCTCAGGGGAGTGGCGAGCAACATGGCCGTTATCAAGGGCAAATCTATCCTAAAACAGCTCTCCCATTTATGATATCATAGTAATATTCTTGGGACGTGAACATTAACAGTATTCTGCAAACCACAAAGCTGTTCATATTCTCACTGCTGGTGATGATGCCTTTGCTCTTAATCAAAGTGCACAAAATAGATTTTGCAAAAGAATTTTGTGTTCCAAGTCAATACTTTCAGATTTGTTCCTACTAAATGATGTTTTTGTCATTTTATCCTCATTTACAAATATCCTTTGACGCACACAACCAAAAGATTGTATTGAATGTTCAGCTTTTGGGGGGGTTGGGGGGGCCTGAATACCCCCCCCCCCCCCCCCCCAATGCATTTCAATCTGTGTCTATTATAGGCAGATTTTCGCTATCCGCGGGCCGGCCAGGTCCCCATGCCCCACGAATAGTGGAGGTCGACTACACACTGATTGGCAACACGCTGTAGTTGTGTGTATTTTAAATATGCCATATACTGTGTATTTATGCTAGAGTCAATACATTTTGTATACAATGACACCAACGGAATCCCCAAGAAGTAGCTTACTGCAGCGTTCTCATTTACAGTTGCACCTCGGTTCACAAACGTAATTTGTTCTGAGACTGTTCACGCACTGAAGCATTTTCTTCATTAAGATGAATGTAAATAGAACTAATTGGTTCTAGTCCCGGAACGAAGTCCTCTTTACTTTGTTTTTATGGGTTAAGTTGAAATGAAATATTGCAATAAATGTAGCCTGCCTTGTCTCTTTCTTAAGAATGATACAGAGACGATGTTTCAAAATAACGCTATCTGTACGCTTTTAGCTATCTTGGAAGACATTTGGAGCAAAAAGCTAAAGCTGACAGTACCTGTATGTGAAATACATGACATACTGAACGAACAATGTTTATGCTGTGCGAGAGAGAAAGCACAACTGAGCGTGCCGCGTGGATGCTGTGACACAAAGCCAAGTGTAACGGTGGCCATCCCATGACGTCCTGTCTGCTGTTTGAACCTGTGTGACCGGGTTTACAGTGCACTGCTCTAACCATTAAGCTAATGCCTGGGCCACTAGCGCAGTGGTTGGTTTTGACGATTTTATGAGTTGATGTTAGACTAACGTACGCAGTGCAATCTGACATCCGTGACATAAGCATATTTTGTGAACCGAAGCAATGCTCAAGCGTCTTGTTTGTGAACCGATTCAGTTGTGAAAATAGTCATTGGCGAATTGAGGCTCCACTTATGGATGCGCATTGTGGTACAAAACTATGTCGATTTCTAGTGCGCAAGTAGAGAAAGTGTAAAAGTTTCCGAACACAGAGTCAGTTGGACGACCTTGGAGTTGGCTGTTGGTTCAGCACAACGATGGTCATAAATAGGCACTTTGCCACCGAGCAGAACTAAGCTTTGTGACTAATTTCTGCTGTTCTAAAGCAGCAGAGCGTGCCCGGTAGCCAGTTGGAAACAGAGAAAAACATGGACCGTAATCCTCGGCTCTACTCCTGCATGCATGCAGGCACCGCTGCCTCCGTACAACAGAGCAGCCGCGTCCAGCGGCACAACACAAACCAGCGTGCCATTGTACGCACAATGAGTCAGACTGAAGGCCGGCCGACAGCGAGCAGCGGGACTTTGCACAAGGTGCCGAAGCCACTGAAATATTTACAGAGGCGTGTTTTGTTGCTATTGTGCTGAGTGATTGAAGGGGAAGACCTCAAAGGCAAGCAGTCGCCCTCAGAGGGGGAGAAGGCGGAAACAGTCAACGTCATATTTCAACGTGTGTTGCGAGTTGTGAGGTCTCCATGGATGAAATGCGCGAGAGTGTGAGTTTAAAGATAATGATAAGAGAAGCTTCAGCGCCATATCGTCCATCACTTGGCGAGCAGAGGGACAACAACATCTCCGTAACACCCCGATGTATCCTGCTCGGGCCCGACAGTATTTGTTAAACATGTCAGCGTGACAGAACAGCAGTGGGTCAGGAGCAGTGAGGGATCAAAGCAGCAGTACGTTTGAGTGAGGATGTTGAGACGACTCACAGAACACAATACACAGCACCCGCAGCCACTCTGATGTCTCTTTTACATTTTCACATCGATCTACTGTATAAGCGCACATGAGGGAAAGGCCAGTGTTTACTTGCTGGGTCCCCTTTTCTCCTTAAGATAAGCACGCCTGAAGCCTGAATGTAAAACTTTGATATCATCAATCATGCAAGGTATACACGCCGCAAAACATGGATTACGAACAAATCATCGATAGTCTGTCATTTATTCATTGTAAACAGTGTACATGTAAATTGAAATAATAAAAAGGAGATTCGCTTCGTAGCTAAAGTACACTCACCACTTGGATTATTTGAAGAACAATCTTGCTGCATGGGAGCGCAACTTTACAGCGGCACCTCTAGTTACGAAATTAATTGGTTCTGGAAGAAATTTCGTAACTAGAAAATTAAAGAAGCGTTTTCCATGTAAATGCACTAATTAGTTCCAAGCCCCCGTAAAATTCAGACAAAAATGTTTCCTAAAGCATAAAAAAATGCATAAAAATATGAAACAAATACATGTTCCAATTAGATTATTGCACAATAAATGAGAGTTGTGCACAATGTAAAAAGAAAGTATAAAAATGATGGTCATTCAACTTTTAACTGCGTCCTCATCATTTTTTGCCCTCTGTAGTCCATGTTTTCTCTCTCAGAAGTGTTTTTTGCCTGGCGTTTTGTAAAGAACCGATCCAAGGACGTTTGCTTTTGTCGGTTTTGAACAATCCTTCGAAAATGTCCAAGGCAAACATCAGCATTAGTGAGTGACTGTCTTGACTAGTGAACACTTTTTCTGGTTGATTCACATATTCGTAAAACCATCGGAGCACCTCCTGGGCGAATGATGAGGATGCTGCATCGACACCTATCTCTCTATCTACACACAGACACATACGGTAGAGGTCCCTCTGAGCCAATGGGATGCCAGGATGATGCTCGGTAATAGCCAATGGCAGAGCAGCTATAAGTATGTTGCGTTCAGGAAACTCAGAGCTGTGAGTAGCAGGCCATACTGTATTTTTACCTTTCGCATCTTGAAATTTCTTTCGTAACAAGAGGCAATATTCTCCTGTTGAGACATTTCGTAACTTGAAAATTTGAAGAGACGTATCTAAGTAGAAATACCACTGTATATGTAAGGATTTTTTTTTATATATCAAGGTGTAGATTTGTAAAGATTCACCGCTGAGGCCTGACATCGTAAAAAGTTGACACAGCATGAGACATCTTCATGTGTCACTTCTCTTCACTGTTTTAGGGCAGCGGTCCCCAACCCGCTGGTTCACCCGCTTCCACACCCCACACGGATCAAGAATGGTGATATTACAGTTTGGCGTGAAAATGCGAGCGGAGTTTGCACAGCTCGCCCAGGTCAGATTATCAGTTTAGGCAGTAGCCGTGCAGCCACGGGACCAAAGCAGTCATCCATCGTGTCATATGTTGATCATGCACATTTGCAAGTAGGAGAGATGTCGGATCATCACTTCAAAACGATTATGCCTACATTTTAAGGAATATTCATTATGCCTGAAGGGTCATTATACAGTATATTGTTCAACATTTCTTCTACCGTTGCGTAAAATGTTTGAATCATTTTCTTTGTTCATCATCTTCATAATTTAGTTTTTCAAAATTAACTTCATATGTCTCTAGTTACCGTCATTTTCAGCACAGATGTTTTCAAACTGGCCATTTAAAAACGGTGTAATGTTGCAATAATTATCGCGATTTTTTAAAATACAATTTCTTCACGCCATACACTTTTTTTTAAGCACTTGTATAGCAGCTAAAATGCATTACTGTACAGGTAAAGTGTTTTATGATGGTAAGCGCAAACAACTAATACCGTGTGAACCGGCGTTGCCTTTGAGGACCACGGTGAGCATTGTCCAGAAATATTGTTTTGGAATCCATATTTCTATCTGAATAACGTCAAGTGAGCAGTCCGTCGAAGGCTTGGACCGACACAAAGCACTGGCCTTGTCTTGTCTGTCGTTGTGATAAATTAACAAGGGTCAACGGTCACGCAAGTTTATTCTCGCAGAGGAAACAGCCCATTCTAATGACTTTGAGGCTACAGGGGAAATATTGCATGCCAACAATGTTCTGGATTTCAGGTTTTAGAACACACACACAAAAAAAAAATCTTACATCAGCATTTCATTTTCATTATATAGCATAGATGGACGCTTTCTTCCGTGGACTGTATATTGTACATCAAATGACTGGCAGCTTGTCAGCTCATGTCCCGAATAAGCAAAAAATCCACACCTTGAACCAAACTCCTTGTTCCTCGATGAAAGGCAACGCGAAAGCTCGATTCAACACGATCATGTCTAATAAAGTCATTACAATTAGCTTCAAATTGCCAGTTCAATCCACTAAATGTCAAAGTTGTTCATGGCAACAAACGCCAGCCTCACAGCGCTGCGGCGTTAAATCCCTGCGAGGATTCCTAATGAGTCGGCAAACATTTTCCTTGGGAATTTTTGCGCCACTTACCGCTCCAAACGGGAGGCACACTTCCTCGTGTAAATACCAGATTCAAGTATTTAACTCTTACTCTCTCCGCGGCATGCCAAGACTGCCACAGAGCTGCTCCAGAGCTGCCCAGCCCTGGAAGAAGCCAAGAAGAGAGGATGAAGGAAGACGCATTTCACCCTCCTCTTGGTAAAATCAATGCATCTTGGACACTCGGGGAGGGTCAGTAAAGTGGCACTAAAGAGACTACATCAGGTTTCCTGGAGGGCACGGGTTACTTGATGATCTACTACGCCAATTGATGAAGGCGACTATTTTGGATATAAGTGCTGCTTTTTCCTAGCCAGGCTGCATTCACTGACTTCTGTGTTGGTGGGACTGTGGAAAGAATGAGGTAACAAGTCACAGGTTTCTCACACATATTCAGTGACAAGCATGCGGAGCATCAAAAGGCAGGCTGTCGTTAAAGCGGAGCAGCTGGGGCTGACATGGCGGCGGCGCGTGGCCAAACCCAGGGCCGCTTCTGTAGAAAACATCTATAAGAAAACTGTCTTCAATCTATTTCCCAACCTGGACTCTTTCAGCTAACTTACTCACATCAACTCTGGGCACAGCAAAAGGGTAAGTTTACATGAGTATTTGTGTCCATTTGTGTTATTTGTATCCTCAAATGTTACACAGCGGTGACAAATTTGCCCGGTTAGCACGTCCGCCTCACAGTGCAGAGGTGCGGGGTTTGATTCCGGTTCCGGGCCTTCCTGTGTGGAGTTTGCATATTCTCCCCCGGCCTGCGTGGGTTTTCTCCGGGTACTCTGGTTTCCTCCCACATTCCAAAAACATGCATGGCAGGCTAACGAAACACTCTAAATTGTCCCTCGGTGTGATTGTGAGCACGAATGGTTGTACGTCTCTGTGTGCCCTGCGATTGGCTGACAACCGGTTCAGGGTGTCCCCTACCTACTGCCCGAAGACGGCTGGGATAGGCTCCAGCACCCCCCGCGACCCTTGTGAGGATAAGCGGATTAGAAAATGGATGGATGGATGAACAACTAGCATTGCTTTACATCACCCGTATAGTATCAGCTCAGCACATTTGGAAATCTGGATGACCAGGTACGAGAAAAAGTATTATATTGCATCGAATTATTGTTTGCTAGTAGAAAAGCATTAACAGCAAGTAAAGGTCATAGCCATGTACAAAAATAAAATAAAAATCTAACTGCAATTAGATTATACAGAAGATACTTTACCGCTACGCTGCTTATCCTGTTTCGGGTCACAGGTGAGCTGGAGCATATTCCAGCAGACTGGACATGAGGTGATTACCGAAGATAATCACCTCAAGAAGATAATCAATTCCACAAACATTCGTAAGTGAATGTCCTTCTACCTCCCCCTGGGGAGGTACAAAGATAATAAAAATAAAAAACATAATATGGTAGGATTAAACCACCCTCACAATGCCTGTCGTGGGATATCACTAATTTGTCTGACACTGACGACTGAGAACATTCAGAACAAATGACTGGTAATTGGTCCATTACTCTGTCGCCAGGCCTGCTTTAGAATAGCTCACGGAGGCCGGCGGGGACCCGTCTCACCTTGTCTGAGGGGCTCAGGTATGTCAACCCCCGCCCAAGGGCTCACTTCTCCTACGGGGGAAATGATCTGTCAATCATGCCCCCGCCCCTGTAAATGTCTACAAACCCCGTCAGGTCTGGCGAGGAGTGACCTTCCGCGGCGCTCGCACCTCTTTCACGTCTTTGTTGGCGACTTTGCTCACGACAATAATTACAATCCGAGAGCCCTCGCAGCCTCCACACGTCAGCGGGACTTAAGCTCGTTGTTATGACATGCTTGTGTTAAATGCTTTCACTATTGTCAATTTGTCAGCCTCCGACTGTGGGCGCCACACTGAAGCTTGGATTCATGTGCCGTCGGCCATACTAGAGCTTAAGTGCGATGGCTTGAACTACACTTTGCAGCCCACGCCTCCTCCTCTAATACGAGGACAATAGTGCCAAATACAATCATGGACGGTTTGGGGGGCATCTTATGCCGTCATTTTAATAATTAACCTTAAATGCCTTGAGATTGGTATTTTATGAACAAAATAGATGCCATATTTTAAACAATGATCTACTCATTTCTCATGACAGCGACTTTATTTTTATCTTGCAAACAGTTATTGAAGTTACTCATTTAAAACTTGACAGCTTTAGTTTGTCTTATTACTGCCATCTCTCACAGCCCACTGCATGTTGAAAAAGATTTGAAATAAAGAAATATTCATTTGCATGTATTTCATATTGACAGACATTTTTAGTCTATAAAAATGCGACAGAGAATGCAACCAGTTTAATGCTAGACAAATAGTGTACTGCAGTAAAGAATTAAAGAGTCAACATTGGGGACTAAACAAGCAACTTTGTGGATAATTATCATATATACTCCTAAAATATTGCTTTTAAGACAAACTGAAGCTACTATGAAACTACAGCGCAGTGAAGTTCATGGATGGAAACAAACTGGCATGTCTACCAGAAAGTAAATTTCATTCATTCAATCTTTTGTGAATGAACAGTGGCACGGCCGGATACATTTAGGCAACACCAACTTCCTTCGGATGGGTGATCGCTTAATCGTGACGTCTCAAGTAGGAAGACAGCTTTATGTTTGTGTTACCTAATAGCGTCAGTGTGACAGACCATGGTGGTTTACATCGTCGCACATGTCCGCCCCCCTCGCTCAATTAAAAGCCCCTCATGAATATTTATGGCTATCTACCAGCCAGTAATTCATATAAACGATGTTCCCGCTCGGGAGCGCAGACCGGTTACGTCGCCTTGTAAACACAGCTCAGTCATGGGACTGTTGCGCCGCTGTAATTCCAGAGCTGGTGTGAATCGGGCCTCGGGCCAAGGCCTTGCAACTTGGCCACGCTAGCAGTGATCAGTTTCGTCAAAGCGGCATAGCGCCGACTCATCTGTCGCCAGAGCCCAGAGGCCACAATGATTGACGAGGCCTGCCGGAGGGGGGGGAATAAGACCGAGGTCAAACGTGTGCTATTCTGCAACCAAATTTATAATGATCAGTTGTCATTTTGATGTACTAAAAAGGTGAATGGGAGAACACGTACATGTCGTGGGATTGTAAAAATATTTTTGGTGAGGATCTGTCCCAACATGCTTGAGTCACTCTGGCACTGTTACCACCGCAGTCAAAACGTCATCATCTTCCAGGAACCAGGAAGTAGCCAACTAACAAAAGGGACAAACAAACGCAAATTTCGTCTCGGTCGAAATTTGTGCACGATTGTGTAACCTTGTCATTATAAATGTACATCCACAGCCAGGCTAGAATATCTAAAATATTTTCACATAGAACCTTTCACATACACATTTTTCTGGATAAAAATCTCCCAAAACTTGAACTTAAACCATCATCATGTGTGACTTAAGCTCGGTAATCATCGAAGGATTCATTACTTGAACTTGGATTTTGCTATTGCCATGATGTGATTACAGAATAAAAAATGGTACCCATTTAGAGAAAAGAGGAAATAGTGCAAAGAAAATGAATAAATATTATGTACATGTACCTATATGGGGGGGGGGGGGGGGTTCGCTACTTTGCGGATTTTCGTTTATCGCGGGTGGTTTTGGTCCCCATTAACCGCAATAAACGAGGGATTACTGTATTATATTGGCCGCTGATGACCAAGGCATACACACCAAAAGGGGCCACACAATAAATACATCAACTCACGATGCGTGTTTATTCTAGAGTAGATCATGGCGTTTCCATTCATTTCAATACAGACAAATGCTTTCAGTTACAAGGTGGTCATGGAACAAAGCTAAACTCAGATGTCAAGGCATCAGTGTCCAAACTAAAGTATGTGTTCATTCCAGCAATATATACACAATGAAATTAGGTGAGGCTTTACTAAAACCTCCCTGTTCCCTTTCCAGTCTGCATCAGTCAGGGAGAGTCGTTTTACTTACAAAGTCATTTTTATTTTATTGTACAGTTAGTTTTTTTAAACTTATTTTTGATGCTTGTTAAGTGAAAGTGGCAACATGTTTTTGAGCCGAGAACAGATGACTTATTCCCTATGAGGAAAAACTTAAAACTTGTAAGTCAGCCAGTGTCTTTGACGGGCTTGTATTCACTTTATTTAGCCCAAACGATGAAACGTTTTGATATAAAGTTGCATTTCTGTCTAATTTGCAAAAGGAATGCCAAAGCATGGCACCACGAATACAAGCTCTTTTCCCTTTATTATTCATCAGCTGCGGGCTAAAGGCGATCACCGGCAGTCACCGTGACAGATGCTTTGTGGTCGGCTGCCAAATGAAGGTGAAGTGAGAAGTCTCGGAAGTGTTGGTAAAGGAGCCCTGCAGGTCATGTTAGCCCAGTTCAGATAACCACGGTTAAACACGGAGGCCAAGCATGAAGCATGTCCTGCAGAGGACAATCACAACATGACAGCGTGAACGACTAGCGCCACGTGGGACGATACAACTTGATCCATTAAATCAAGTGTGCCGAGTTTAACGTTTAACTCCGAGTGGCCGACCGTGACACTGTCTAAGGACACTTGTATCCAGGACAGTTTTGTGTTACACTGTTTTCGGGGTTTACATTATTAACAATATGACACAATACACTCAAGGCACAATGCATTTGTTATTGAAAGGCGCTTATAAATAAAATGTATTATTATTATTATCTAATTTAGCGGGATGCTAATATTATCGACATTGTCAATGAATACCTCCGTGACCAGTGTTGGGAGTAACACGGAGTAATGTATGGCTTTACGGTGCCGATCAAATCTCAGTCATGCACATAAAAGTGCATGTTAACTTTGCGGTGACGAGCCAAGTCTTTTTTTCGGGCCTATAAAAAGCTTTGTTTTTTTTAATATACAGTATTCGATCAGGAGTAGTGTCCTCAAGCCTCATAGCCTACATACAGTACACGCATGCGATCATCTGATCCAACTCTATATATTTTTGTAAGTAAAGTTCACCCCGCGATGGATGTCTTGATGTCAGTGACTGCACATGTTAGAATGATAAGGTCAAAGGCAGTTTTTCCTTAAACACGAACCATGTGTGCCGAATTCGGGTGAATGAGCGTTGTTTAGTCTGCACGGTTCACTTTACATGACGATGTGACAAAAATCAACATCTTATGGATCAAGACCGTAGATATGTGCCGAAAAAAATAACATTATTGATACTAATCAAGTTATCAGTTAAAACATTGAGAATTTGGAAAGGTTGTCATTAACATGACTTCATTTGGACAGCTTGAATTAACGTAAAAAAAAACAACAACCAACCCTGTAACATTTTTTAAATAGTTTTTTGGGCTCATATTTTTATATCACATTAAAACCCTTCACGCAGGTTGTGTCCTGTATTGCAGGGGCTGTGTCTGCGCATACGGTGCTAATTCCAGAGCTCTTGCTTTCAATTATTCATGCCAAGTACATCACTTTTCAATTAACTAATTGCCAGGCTCAGGAGATTTCTGCAAACACCGTTCCACACCAACCGGCAGCAAGGTCACCCGCAGCCTTGGGAGGGAAAGCTTCACCTGTATTCTTAATAGACACTGACTTCAAGCGGCTTTGCGGTAAATATTAAAGAGAACAAAATGAGCTTCTGTGATAAAACATCCATCCGGGTTAGGATCACAATGCTTCTTAAGGGGGCGCAGCAGTGATTTAGGATGGGGGCAGATCATTTCTAGGATACAGCTACCAAAATCACAACAGCGCAACTGAAAGAAGTTGTTTGTTGGATTTACTCCGTTTTATTTCATCAAGTGGCTGCACGAAATAAAATCACCTGAATCCAGGTACATTTTTGAAGTAGACTATGTAGCCACTTCTTTCTCTCTTTCTTAAGTAAGAAGAAATCGCTGAAGGAATTACCGTCCACCTTGGATTTGCAATTATATTTGAAACCCCCCAAAAATTAAACAATCCGAATCAGCTGTCAGCGAGGAAGCAGACTAGGAAATGTCTCCAACGGTTGTATAAGACAAAAAAAAAAAAAAGAGCCGATTGACCAGCTGATAAAATCACATCTGTGACACATCAAGTTGGAGTTTTTCTACAAATCACACTCTATTACCTTCACACTGCACTTACAGACTAAAAAAAAAAGTCCTAATATTCCACAAGCAACGATCATGTATCTGTTTGCTTGTGTGCTTGCAGGCTGACCGGGAAAAAAAAAAATCTGTCAAAGACGCTGCAGGGGCAGAGGAAGTGGTGGAGAGAGAGGAGGAACCTGTTTCACTTACTCGCCAAATTCTACCTAGCAACCAACAATCTAATCTCTTTGACCCAAAGACCTGTCTGCACAGATAAGAGAGCAGACACAGGAAGGGTCCTTACATAACCTGTTGTTGGAGTTCCCCCTCATAAAAATAACAAGTTACAATATATTGCGCAAGTTCTCATGGGAAATAATCCACCCAAACAAAAACATCGCATATGAAAAGAGTCAGTTAGTTGCCGACAACATGGCATCCATTTTGAAGGCAGCTACTAAATGCAAAATCAAAAGGCTCCCTGGTCTGAACAGTCATCCCTGAAAGATGACCCAAAAATTGTGCCGACAAAACGGATGCAGATCATTCAAGATGCCTTTGAGCATCTTTTGTCATGTGAATACCGAAAGTATTTTAACTTTGAGAATGTTTAAAGAAGCACATCTGGAAAATGTGCGGGGAAGAGCAACCACAAGGAACATTGCGACCAGCGATCTGATTTTTGACCTTGATAACCTTCAACATCTTAAGCGAGAGAGGCTTAAAAAAAATCAATAGGGGGCTTTCTTTGACAGAAAAAAAACCAATTACTGGTTTCAGAAACTGCCCTTTAAGACTGCAGCCTCAAATCTTATGTCGTGTCATTGAGGAAATCTTACATTAGCCTATTTTAATCCTCCACAAAAATATTTATACTCGCTCTTTAACTGCCCATAAACTCGCTCTTTTTTCCGAGTTTTCACTATTATCCTAAATGTAATGTTTATTTCTTCGATTTTAAGTCATTAAACTTAAATCCTTCAAAATCAAAATTAAGAATCTTAATCAAAAGCTCAAATTTTACATTAAGAATAAATCGTCACAAACCGCTGCCTGTTGTGGTCCCCGCATCAAACAGCCAAACCCGAAATACGAACATTCTTGCAAGCAGAGAGCCAGCGTGATAGCATCAAGCTACATTTGTGGAGTTATTCTCGAGCAAGGCCCTGTTTATACCTTGTCATAAACATTTCAACATCCATGATAATTGTCTCCATCTGGCCCTCCTTCTCTGATGAAAAAAAAAAAACGCTCGACGGGCACAACCACGACGACGTATCAGCCTCAAGACGCCAAGCGTGGCCTTGCGGTGACGTTCCAGATCGAGGCGATCCGAGTGAGGTTCAAGTATGGTCGCCGCCGCCTTTGGGCAGGTAAACAGTAATAGGACACTGTCAAAACTGATTTTAGGGGCACGCAGCTTATGATGGCAATCGTTGCACTGGAAGGAGTGGATTGAGAAGGAGAATGCAAAATGGAGAAACAATAAAAGGTGGAAATGGAGAAGCCGGCAGAGGTGACAGGAGGGTAAGAAGTGCAAGAAGGAGGAGGAGGCGGCAGCGAGGAAGAGAAGCAAAGGTGTCAGGGTGAGTGCGGTACAGTGATAATAGGGGTTCCTTTCAGCCGCTGCACAAGGGTAAGGTGAGACTCCCTCACAAACTGTGCTTTCTGGGCAGCGGCCCAAGCCCGGGGCTGCCTCATTGATTTGCACTGTAGAAAGGTCCGATTGTGCAGCTGTGCCAGGGCGCTCTGCACTCCAAAAAAAAAAAAAAAGCTCACCTCGCTTCCCACTGACTTTCGCGGTAGCCTCCTGACCTGGAAACATGTGCAATAAACCCGTAGCACAATGAAATGCTGCATCCACAAAGCAGAGGAAAATACTTCCCGTTAGATTGAATATATTCAGCAAAACGTGTACATATTTAGAGATCAGTTAACTCATTCACTCCCAAAGACGTTTTTAAACGTCTTTTCAGACTTGGTCCAGAATTGGCTGGTACTGAATGAGCTTTTAGGGAATGAAAGGAGCCGCTTTGATTGGTCATGCTTGAAGCTGCCTGTGACCACTCTCACAGCAGCGAGGCCCTCCGCTTTGATCCGCCGGCCTGTGCTCATTTGTGAAATGACCACCACCTGCCTCCACACCGAGCAGGATTTACAGCGTTCACGAAGAAACAGCCTTTAGTGTTTTGAAACATTCTAACAAGTTATGCTAGCAATTTAGCAGCCAGCAGAGATTGGCTTGTTTCCCATACATGTTCGTATTGTGCACGTCTCGTACACATGCGCGGTGATTGAAAATTGCAGATTGAAAATGGCACATTTCCCCTTCAAGTAGTCATCATAGAAATGTGAATACACATACATGTATTTGGTTTAGAATTTATCAAGTGATCATTTGAAAGGATCTTTGCAACTTGTACATTTACAACATTGGATATGTATGTATGGAGAAAGGATATGAAACCTGAAAATGTTAAAGAAATAAATAAAATTAAATATCATGAAAATAATGAATAGTCTTCTTGAATTTAGGTAAACTGATCCTATACAAATATAAATAAATAAATACAAATACTATTTAGGACCAGTACCTCCTCATATCCTATTATGAGGATATGAATCAAACCCTCCTTGATTAGGCAATTCAGGGTGGACGGGATAAGGCCAGCCCCAGGTGGCCCCCTCCATTAAATGGCAGATTAGGCAGGGTCCAACTAATTTCTTTAGCCAAATCTTATTAAAGGCAAAACAGCTGTCAACTGTCACCAATGCGACTCCAGAAGAGAACCTGAGTGCGTCTGCGTGGTGAAACTGCACCCGAGCAAAGACGGATGTTCCCACTTCATTTTTGCCTCCGTCTTTCATTTGTCTCTATGCTTGAGAGGTCTGTGGTGGCGTCTCACTTTAGCATCCCGTACACATTAGAAGGATGCGAATGCCAGTATTGGTTTCACGCGGCTACATGGCATTCCGCAATCAGATAATTAGATAATGACATCCGGATTGATGCGGAAATTAGTTGTTGACAATTGCATTCAACACAATGTCTCAGGAAAAGTGGAAATGGGATCGAAGTCGAGACTGTGCGGTGGAACACCGCAGCGTCCGGAGCGCAGCCGCAGCAACAGGCTACCTTTCACACTTATTTTTGTCATTGGCACAGCAACAAATCTGCTCATGTAATCCATGGCCGGCAGAGCTTTTCTCTTGGAACCAAACGATGCTGGGAATAGTACGTCGTTGTACCTGCTTTTTTTTTTTTTTTTGCCAAAGTATAAGCATTAGTAGTCAGTAGAGTGGTTCTGGTTGCTAAGTATTTGTATTGATATTTTCATTGGATAAATGTTTGGTTTAAGTCACGGGAGGTTGTCACACCTGAGTACTGTACGACCACGCACAGTACCCACACAGTACACACAAACCTTGCCATCAGCACTTTTTGATTGCTCCTCCTCCCTCATAATTGCCAGTGACTGACCCTGGCAAGAGACATGCCGAGTGAGGGTCCCTCCGCCCTATTTGCTGACAATCCTTGTCAGTGGGCTTGAGGGCCAATTTGGCCGCTGACAAGCCTTCCTCAGTCTCCGGTTACCGGGGTGGGGAAGTATATGCCGCATTCAACCCAGCCATGCGAGACAATCGGAGGTGGCCCAGTTCCTTTCTCTTTCTCTTTTGAGTTGTCTTTTCCTTTGGCCCCTAATTCTCGAGCAGTCTCTTCCTCTCTTAACTCTTCTTTTTCCACAATGGACAACGCCGCGTGCTCGCAAGGCTGCAAGGGGCCAGCAAACAATGGGCATATTGTTAATCTGTCCATAAGAAAGCCTTATCTTGTTGTAGACGTGGTATTAAATTTCGTAGAGGCCCCATGCGGCCAAGCCAGGGGAGGCAGGCGCCGAGAGAGAGAGAGAGAGAGAGAGAGAAAGAGAGAGAGAGAGATGTAGATAATAAACTGCATAATCTCTTCACCTCCTCTTAAAACGCTTAACCCCATCAGTGGCTGCTGGTCCAGTGGTACCCCGAAATGAGGCAACAAAGGGTTAACATCCAGTGCTCGCACACCAGCTTCACGCGGCTCGTCCACCGCAAACAATATGAACTGGATGTTAGAAGGATTGGAATGAGGAAGTCAAGGGGTGACAATCGAGGTCAATCTTGACTATTGGTGGAAAACAAGCAGGTGGAATGTTGCATCCGTTTGGGTTATTGAGGATATTAGAGTTCTTTGAGGGCCAGAGAAGGAAGGATGCAAACAAGAGTAGAGATGTTCTTGCAAACTCGGTTCATGTGAGAGCTTTTCAAACATGCTCGGCCATAGGCTTCACAATTGTGCACTTGATCATAATCGTTAAATATTGAGCCCATGACATGAATATGTTTTCAGGAATTTAGTTTTCTTAACTTTGGTTGCAGTCAAGTTGGAATTCCAGGACAGATGGTTTATCGGGGTGAGGGGAAAAGAGGATTATAGGAAGCTTTTTTTTTTTTTTAACTTTAGACACCACTTCAAATATACTCATCTGGGGCTCATTTACTTGTAGTTAAGAGACGCCTTTTAAAATACACTCAAATGTTTCCAGTTGCTCGAACAAACATGATACCCGATCTGCAATTTGATGTATTTACAGCCACTTTACGAGGTCATTTGCGTACGGAAAAGAGACAAAAAAAAGGTCCCTCTTGCGTCAACGGATCATTGGGGATTACCTAAATCAGGGGTGTGCATCCAAAGTTCAGATTCCAGAGTTCAACCAGGACCCCCCCTGCGATAAAGAGAAGTAAGATGGTGGATCAGATCAGAGGGCAGTAAAACAGTTTGCTGTGGCATGATTTGGAATGATAAGCCTTGATGTGACGTCTTAGCAGTGTGGCATAAGGTGAAGGTGACCCACCGATGAATCTGAAGAAAAAGAATGTCTCGCTAGAGCACAGGAAGGACAACAACGGAGGACAACCAACATTTTGACAGTTGGCCAAACGTCAATCAGCGGACTGTCGTGTGTCTCGCGTTTGCCTTGGAAGTAGCGCGCCACTGCACTTTGATCAACAGTGCCAAGATATGTCCAAGAGAGAGCAATTGGGTACCCTTCACACACAACAAACATGCATTATTGTACTTGTTCATGCAGTGCCCAAGGGTATTTATTTTGTCACTTTCAGGAAATAATCAACGTACTGTAATATACATACTGTATATGCATATACAATGATGTTCTAAATCATGACTGTTCGTGAAGTGCGGTAAATTTCTTTAGATGCTAATATACAATTCACACACGACCTTTCTGAACCGCTGAGAACATTTGCACTGCACTGTTGACCAAAACAGCAGCCCAGAAGCAAGCAAGCAGTCTCTCAGAGTTCAAACATATTCGATTCTAATGCATCATGTAGAGATGGTTGCTCGAACAATGATTATGATCCCAGTAGACTGACATGCGGTTGGCCCACAATAATGCGTGTTTACGATCGAGGGGGTTACGCCACTTACGCCACCCACCAGGTTTGCTTCGGTTCTTGCCGTTTGGACTCATTTCTCCATATGTCTGTTTATTTAATTTCAAAATCAACTTTTTTTTGCACTCGCCATAAATTGTAATATGCCCGTAATATTGCTTATGACTATTCCAAAAATGTGTCCAAAATAAAAGCCACCTCCCCAAATAAACAGCTCTCTAGGGCATGTACGGAGTCTCTTTAAAATAAGCGAGAAAGGTGTGTGACGTCACACACCGATTAACACGCCTCATTCGCTGTATCCTGGATACATCAATGCTGACAATCATCAAGAGTTGATGGATTGATCAACGTCAGACGGTCTTCATTGATTTTACACGCCCTCTCTCGTCTGTCTTTTAACTTCCACAACAGCCCACTTGCGCTGACAAAGCAGGTTAAACCGTGTTTTCAAAATGTTTCTCTGGCACGAATATGCAATGCATTGTTACTGTGGCTTTTTCGATCAGGGTCTCCTTGGAAACGTGCTGATTTGTGGTACGGACCGCTGACAGGAGCTTGGTGGCAAGCCCAGATTGTGAACTGCACGCGTACAAGTTCACACAGACACGCTCACGCGTGCACATCGACGCAGCTATTTTCTAGCATCACCTACTGGAGGAAGTGTGAAGCTACAGAGTCTGAAAAGCAGAGCAGAGCCACTGCACGCTCAGGGGTATTTCTGTATACGCACAATACGTACATGCTATTGTGATGGTACGAGTCATATACATGTGATGGATACATTTGTGAACTTAGATCCATCAAAAGAATGTAGGAAGAGTAACACAGAATGAGCGGTCATTTGTGAAAACAAATGTGGATAGCGCATGTAAAAAAAAAAAATATATATATTATTTGTATTACATACGCATATTATTTTCATACATTTAAGTTCTTTAATGCATAAGACGCATCCTTTTCCCCGTCTGATCTCCAATAATTACCTTAACCCTTTTGATTCATTTAAAAAAGTGTGTGTGGGGGGGGGGCGGGGGGGGGAGGGGTTGGATAATTTTGTAATTATTAAGAGTACATGTAAAATACCTGTATAAAAGTATAAAGCATAAAAGACTTGTGTCGTTTAAAACGTTTCATTTTTAGAGTATATACTCACGAGGGTTTCATTATTTTAATCAGTTTTTTAATGTTACATTAATAACCATGACAAGAGAAAGAGTCAAATTGAGCCAGTTTGGTTTCTTTGCTTCAAAAAAGGCTCTGTAGAAATGTACGCGCACACTCCAGAACTGTCCGATCAACTAATATCGGACAGGAGCGCTAAAGGAATGAAAACAGGAGATGCTGGAGATGAGTTCAAACCATTCTGTCCAGAAAAAAAAGGAAAGCTTTCCAAAGCAGTGATGCATCAACCACAGAAGCAATATTAACTCATATTTTCCTTGAGTGAAATAGAAATGGAGAAAAGGCATCAACATGGCATGTACTTATCAGATGACAGCAATACTTCACGAGGTCACTTAAAGGAAACACGGGTGGGGGGTGACATTACTAAAACAAAAATCAATGTTGATTCATTTTTCGATTGCGCATATTGAAGTAAAAAAACAACAACAACAACACAAGTGTATCGAAGAATATGAATGATCGCATATGTAAAGATGATGTTGTGTGCTTGTCTATTTATTAGAGGACAATCAGGGTCAATGTCTTGGAGGCTGTCCATGCACATTACAAGTGCATCCCTGCTGCAAGTTCATTAGCTGGTTATTTATGGAGACAGCAGCGGTTGTCTCCCTGCGCTCGACACATAGCGGGGTAGCGAGCAGACAAGGAGGTTTGTTGATTGCTAACATGGCAAACTCAACCATAAAGTGAGCAGGGAATTGTTTCCAAAAGTTCGACACGATATCACATTTGGAACATGATGTTTGTCCTGCAAAAAAAAGGTAACGTAATATGGAGGAAGTGCCAAAGTCCCCTGAAGTTAGACATGATGGAATTCGTCCAAAAAGGCATGTTTCCACCACACACCAAGCAATGAGGCCGAATGGAGCTGAAGTGGGCCACCGCAAGAAAAGTTGGCGACTCTTCGCCGCGCCCCGAGGGACTGCGTCATCTACCGCAGCGTTGCAACGGCAAAACTGCCGCCCAATCTGGTATCAGGATTTAATGATCCGAATAAAATGTACTTAACTGTATTGCTTTTATTCAACCACAAAAACATGGTGCAATTGTCAAGGAAGAAGCGGATAGTCTCAAAGAAAAGACAAAAACGAAACAAGAAAAAAAGGATAGAGTGTATTTTGAGAGGCTGTTAGCAAGGATTGATCATTCCATTTGCTTCCTCACATGGGGAGTAAAAAGAACAGAAAAGCAGCTCAGGTCGTATGGTCCAGGTTTACCATCTCAACAAACATCAACCTCACATTAATGATGGAAAAAAAAAAAAAACAGCAAGGTTGCACCTTGACGCAAAGTAACCGGATTAACAGGCCCCAGAGATTCGGTGAAAGGAAACGGTGTTGTCCACCTGGTAGGCTGATTTCTGCCGGCGTCATCTTTTTTCGGTTAATGGTCTGACTCACTCAAGTGCTGCCAATCAATACGCTGCGGAGGTAAACTTGCTTAAGAAATTCTTGGGGAAAGGCACACCTCTCAACAAATGGAGTGACAATAGAAGAGAAGTTGATATTCACATTTGTGACATGCACAAATATGACCTTGCGAATGAAGAACACTTAAACGTCAAAGCAGACAGAATACAAAAAAAAGTGTTTTAAAAAACAAGGAAAAAAGGAAAGTCGGGGAAGTGAAGATGATAATAAGGCAACTTTTTGAAACATGATGGTGGCAAGATAATCTGTAAGAATTAGAAGATTTGGGACCTTCCTGTGGTCCGTTACTGCAAATTCAGGAAGTAAACCGACCCCAGTAGACTGCCATTTTCCAGCTTTCTTGTGCTTCTTTATATAGACTGTGTGTGTGCGTGGGTGTGGGTGAGGGGGAGGGGGGAGGGCGGTGCGTGTTTGACAAGCACATGAAAAGTATTGGAATACTGTAGCCACTGCACAAAAAAATTGTACAAAAAAACCCCATCCAATGTCATGTTGACATTATTTTTTACATGATTAAATGTAAAGTGTTGCTGGGAAAAAGAAAAGAAGAAAAACAGTTTCAATTTCAAAATGTATGCTCATTATAAAGGTATATTTTCCAGAAAATGATGGTTGAATGAATTTTACAACTGTAGTAGTATTCTATTCCAGGCTGTAGAGCGAGAAGTATGGCCAAAATGCCTTGGCAAAATGAATTGAATTGAGATTCAAGAGGAAAAAAGTCTAACTTGTGATTGACTACGCATGCGTCTCAAAGGTTTTGTCCATCTCAAGTATGTGTCAGATCTTCATGCCTCCGGCGGAGTCTTAACCTCGCCTGGCTTGCACTCCTCAACACCAGAGATAGCGCAAGTGGAGATGTTTCTCACACTCACACACACACGGGAAGTAGAGGTGCGGGGAAGCCCACTCTTATCTAACACACACAAGCACACACACACAAGCTCTGTTTTCTGTCTCCAACATGAAAACCTCTGTGGTCTATTTTCATTTGGACATCATGCGTGCAAGAGAGGAAATCACTCGATACCTCGAGCGGAGAACCAGTTGAGGTCGTTCACAAGAAGGGGACTTCCACATTTCGGGAGAGGAAACTTAAATCAATTTACCTGACACATGAGGAACGTCACTTCCACTGCACATGCTTTTGTGCCCTTCTACATTCCACTGTCAGGCAAAAAAAAAAACCCCAAACAAAACACGTCACTGCAGCTGTAGGGGTAAATGGTTTGTCACTGATATCTTGCCATCCATTTTCCGATCCGCTTATCTTCACAAGGATCCCGGGGCGTGCTGGGGCCTATCCCAGCTGTTGTTGGGCAGTAGGCGGGGGACACCCTGAACCGGTTGCCAGCCAATCATAGGGCACACATTGACGAAGAACCATACACAGTCAAACTCACACCTGGGGATAATTTCGAGTGTTCCATTAGCCTCCCACGCATGTTTTTGGAATGTGGGAGGAAACCGGAACACCCGGAGAAAACCCACACAGGCACGGGGAGAACATGCAAACACACACACAGGAAGGCTGGAGCCAGAAACATACCTGTATTTTTAAAAACATTGTTTTACACCTAAAAGGTGCCAACAACATTGGAGCATTTACCCTAGAAGGACTTTCCATCCCTTCCAAAACTTTTCTTCTTTCAGTCTTATGCGTTGACATGACAACAAGACGAGGGATTTTACAGATATCAAAAAGCTTTTGATCCATTAATGATGTTTTCACTGACGTAAGCATAACGTCTATCGTTGCGGCATCAGTCACCCATCCACACGCGGCTACCGCACACACTTATCAAAGTGTTGTCTTTGTTTTGCAACTCAAACCAATACTTTCGTCTTAATGCGTACCAAAAAATGTGTAGATTATGATATTGATCGTCTAGCCCTCTGTAAAAGCATTATAAATATAAAGAGCATTTCTCCATTAATGGAGAGGAGGAAGCTGGCTAATGCTAATGAGCCTCAGAGTGCCCATTCCAGTCCATTAAGGGCTCTTAGCACTGGGAAATGATGGTGTTGTCGCAGGGAGGGAAAAAAACTAACACGGGCCATACGGGCCCACAATGCGCACACAGGCAGACTGTGATGAATGCTGCTAATGGATTCTCTGTACATTGGCGAGGATGGGGGCGGGGGCGGGGGGATGTATTTATTGCGGTATGCATGAAAAATTGAATTTATTTGAGGATCTGATTCCTAATGGGTGATATGAAAGAGGAGAGCTTTTATGAAGCTCCGAAAAGTGAGACGATGTTATGTTTGTTGGAAAAGTTGTGCGGCGATTTATTCTGTTTGGCAAAAAGAAGGAGACTTTTTTTTTTTTAAATCACAGCAATTGGAAACAATGTCTGTGGTGAAATGTTGCTTGTTATCATCTGATCATCCAACTTCCACGGATTATTGAATTATTATTTGAATGAATAATATTAAACAGCAAATGGCGCATTAGTTCCTTGCCACTTGCTGGTATTGAAAAAAAAAAGCTAAACATACTTTTAAAGTTATTTGAGTCTTTATGGAACTTGTTTAATGTCATACATCCATGCATGACTTGCAAATCTCAAAATGTGTCGTACAAGTGATTCAACTCTGCTACTACAAATTAGAGGTCCCACCGGGTTTTGGTGCTTTGGCCTGCTTATGCGTCATGCAAGTGCAGAGGAATGAGGGGGCCGGGGGGGGGGCAGTCGTGGAGGTATGCGGGGGTCCCAGTGAACAACCTGAGTGGAGCCAGAGGGGATGAAAAGGGTGGACTTATACAATGAGAACTGAACGCGGGATGAGGGCATCAGGGACGCATGGATTGTGCTGCTGACTGCGTGAAGGAGAGGAGAAACAAATGAATGATGTGAGGGGGGCTGAAAGGGGGGGGCCTTACCTGTCTGCAGAATCAGGCCTGAAACGTTACCCCGCCTGCATTGTTCACTGATGCACTCAAAAAGACACAGTCAAGAATCAACCAGACAAGCCGCGGATCAAATGATTCTCACAAAGAGATTTACCCCGCGACCCCTCAACCCCCCTCCCCTCCCCAACACCCACAACTTGCCCCTGTTTAGTCACATTCTCTCCCCCCCTCACCCTGTCTCATTGCGCCGCAACTTCCAGAGCTGAGGTGAAATCTGAAACACAACTTTCCCAAAACACTTAATCTCAAAAGCCCACGCTGCCAATGCCCCTTGTCGCACAAAGGAGACACTGAGACACACTAACTGCCCATACACGCTGCAACATGCTTTCTCTCACACACACACGCGCGCACACACACACACACACACGCACACACACACACACACACACACACACACACACACACACACACACACACACACACACACACACACACACACACACACACACAGGGCTAAGAAGTGAGATGAAGAAGTTGAGAAGAAGCAGGTCTGTGCGTGAGGGAGGTCCGCTCTGATCCAGGATGGCGACCAGAAAGAGAGAGTGGAGGAGGGAAAGACAGCCAAGATTGGAAAATTCAAGAATGGGAAAAAAAAAAAGGTCAACACTAACTTCGATTTTAACCATTTAGTCCCATTAACAAATGCACTGGGTTGTATTTTGTGTTATTTAGGAGATGTACTCATGTGTTATCTACTTGTTCCCGCCCTACGGAGCATCAACCGTTTCTGTTGGAATAGAACAATTTTCATCGGAAACTGTGTTCAAAAAGATTTGTGTTGCAGTCAAACTGGATTGTTTTCCAGCAACCTCCTGCACCAGAACTATGATAGTCATTCAGTGCTGAAATATATTCTGTAAAAAGAAATAAACACATTTTGACATTGAAAAGTGGTCGAGGGTTTCTCTTATAATTTACCAGGTACGGTCGCAAAACTGAGGACAAACGGGCTGGTGCAGCATCATGCGTTATCATACCATTGAGTCCATAGAAGAAGGGGGAAGGCACTATAACAGGGGAAGCTAACATTAGCATAGCTTGGCCAATGAACAACCACCAGCGCTCACATCCCCCAAACGGTATCTATCGGCTTGGAATGTTTGAAAACCTGGCCGACTGGGTCCTAAAAATTGCACCTAAGAGAACTTGCAGGGTTGGAAAAGGTTAAATGAGGTAATAATTATTATAAAGCAAAGTACAAGGTATACTCTGATCACATCATTTTATCATATGATGAGAAATATTTGAAAACGGAAGGTTTAAATGGAGATCCTACAGCCAACACGTTTCTGGATTTTGTATCTCTTCCTCCCAAAAGAAGGCTCGATCTGAATGAGTGAAACTTGGACTAAGCTCCGCCTCCTTCAACAGGCTTAGCTAGGAGCTGGACTTTCACTGCGGTAGCAGCTAAGAGGCTACATGATCCCTTCGCATTGCTCACATACCTAACCTGTTTACAGGACTTTCCAGCCTAAGAGCTGTTTGTCAGGACTTGCAAATGATTTTTCGGTGTTACAAATAACACCTCGAATGCTTTGGCTAGTTTACAGATGCTAAGAGATACCGAATGAATGAATATAGTTATGAATGAGGAGAACGCCCCCCCCCCCCTCAGAATTGGCAAACAGTCCATGAGCAGGACACTTCAACTTTCTCCACAGACACGTCAACGCCTTTTGTGGGTTGGCAACAGCCCCGTACGTTGAAAAGTGACGCTCGAGCGCTTTTTTGGTCACACCTTGATGCAAACGGCGAGTGAGAACAGGCCTTTAAAGACGCATAAAAGTGCATATATGGTTGACCAAACTCATCAAAGATAGCGGATGAGCCATAGATAAATATTCAAAGATAAACATTCACTAGTGAGTTTGCATTAGAGTCTTTGCAGTGTATTTAATGGACAGGAATGATTCAATTGTGGAATTAGTCTGTTTATATAAAATATCTGGGTGGATCGGGGTGGAAGGCAGTCCTCAAGTGCCCACTTCACAGTGATTCCCCTGGCCAACTTTACATCTTCCGCTCATGCAAGTCTTTATGGAGCTCATCATGAAAGTACTTTGCGAGCTCTGACCTCCTGCAAATCAATTTCTGCTTCCGCCATGTCAAGGACTGTGTGCTTCTCGCACGCTGATTTTAAAGGGAATGAGAGAGCTGCTTCTCGTGGCGAATCAAGTTGGCTGTGCTCACACCCACAACGGCCTTTTTAAGCTGACGTGCCTTTGGGAAAATACCAAAACAAACCCTACGCAGCAGTCCCTTGCGCTGCTCACGAAAAGAGCGCTCAATGTGACAGGTATACAACACGACAACCTGAAATGTTCAAAAGGTTTCAAAACTTCCACACATTTTGACGGAACAAGACAGTGCTGAATATCCGTGAAGTCAAGCGCACAACTGCTCGCCTCACCCCCGCCAATTGCAACCTGCTCTACACCACTGACAACTGCCCCCGCCACACGAAAGGTTTGCACACCATTGAAAAGGATCAAGCCCAAAAGTGATTATTTGAAGAAAAAAAAAAAAAGTGTATCGATCCATCTCAGCAAAGAAAAGTCCAGTTGTTTGACCTTGAAGGTCAATGTGCTCATAGCCCCAGGACATTCTCGAACAGACGCACAGAGGACATCTAATCATACAGCAGGCCCAAAAGACAGTATCTCTTTAATGACAGACCACTGGCCTGGCTGACCAGCAACTAAATTAGAGACTAAGTCGCTGAGCAGCAGACCAAAGACAAACAAGCGAGGTGAGCCGTGTGGGACGGGAAGAGGTGAGTGACACGGCCCAGCCAGTTGGATCCCATGATCAGCCCTTTGTCTCCGGGCCTTCGTGGACCTAATCAAAAGACTAGGGCAGGTCTAATGGGTAGAAATGATGGCTCAGTAAAAGAGGGAACAAGGTCAGTGGGTGGGCCAGACGGGGTCTTTGTACTGCCCTTTCCTCACCCCACTAATTAGCCGACATGGAAGGTGGAGGATGAAGCGGAGACAAGGCGAGGGAGGAGTAAAAGGGAGGAAGGAGGAGAAACGGGAGAACAGAGGTGAAGATTTGAGGCAACAGATGGAGCTCAACTGTGCAAAGCAAAGTGTGTGTGTGTGTGGGGGGGGGGGGGGTTGTTACTGCTACTGTTACAGCACTGTTGACACAAAAAGATGCGGTGAGATGGAAAGTGACACAGTCACGGGCATTTCAGCATAACTTCACAAATGCTGAGTGGAGCTGCGAGCACCCTCGGGTGCTCATTTTGAAGTCGTACTGTTGCATTCACAATAGCGTAAATTATGAATGCACCTGAAACAATCGCGGCTGCATCACCATTTTTGAACACAATGGATTTGGTAGATAGGTTGATGACTAGCATTAAAACTTTAATTTAGCAAATGTGTTATTGAACAGAACCTATCCTGTCAGGAAACGGCAATTTTAAGATCGAACATGACATACTTGACAATCATACAAGTGTACCTCTAAGTTACAGAGGTGTAATGTGAACGTATTTTATTGCGCAGATGTTTTTGGGTTTGTTTTTGAAGAGTCCTAACTGTACATAGAAAAATAAAAATAAGTAAAACAAAGGATGAGAAAATGAAACACTATGGAGCCACTTCAATGGCAAAGCTTCTTCTCTTCACACGCCTTGTTGAGCCTGGTCCACATGAAGCCAAATACAAATGAAAACATAAAAAACATTGGCATGCTGACTTTTTGCATGACTAAATCCACGACAGTCGTGTGAATTCTGAACACCTTCAGATCCCCCAAAAATTGTGGGGTCAAAATCTGAACTGCCCAACCTGATAAATTCCGAGTGGCGTGTCCATCTTTTTCCAATAAATTATTATTTTTTAAGCATAGGTAAGCGGAAAAAAAAAAGGCAATGAAAAAAGACCTGCTATCAGTGACAGACTGAGTGGGCCTGTCTGGATTCAACATTCTGACAGCAGCAGTGAAACATGATTGACATTGAGCACCACAAACAATCAGCATTCGCTCTTTCCTCACATTAACTGGGCGGCTTCAAAAAGGTTCTACTGCACAAAAGTGTCAAAAAGACAGCCTTGAGCCACATTCCCAGTGACGATGTCCAGCTAACAACCAACTATTCTGCTTAATTGGAAGCAAATGTTCTCGCATTTATTTATACTTCCCCATCCAGCTCCACTGTCTCCACTCCTGATTCACAAATAAGAAGCTTTCATTCTCACTGAACCAGAAAAAAAACGTTGCGGTATGAAACCTACCGGTTTAAAGGCTCTAAAAGACTCTCACCAATGGTTTCTCACAATAAATAGAAGCCACGCGGTGACCGTGAACTGCCTAGACATCAGCCAGAAAGAAGAGGGAGTCAAAAATCACCTTGGAACACCATCCCAGCGGACAGCGGGCAGCTCCCAGCATCCAGTAAACACTGTCCATCTTGGCTACCTTTTATTTGAAAGGTGTGACAAACAAAGGCAGACCTGCATTGTAAACACGTGAGCTCATGGCTGTCTCCAGTTGCACGGCCACGGCTGAATTTGTTCAAAAAAGAAAAAAAAAATTGGAGCTGAGGGGGAACCAAAATGCACTTTGACACAAAATAAACCATTAGTGGTCACAGAGGGAGCGGCAGCGCCGGGTCACACGCTCGGGCCAAAGAAGTCGAAACTCTGAGGCTGGGGAGGCTCGGAGTCTGGCGCGGCAATGAAATTTACCTAGTGAATTGACTTTTAACCTTAGCTAAGACTCCAACGTGTGGTGTCAGATATTGTTCAAAAATGAGTATAAATCCCGGAAGGTTTGATGAGGATAGATTTAAAAGTACACTTAGCTAGCTAGCCTTGAGCCTCGGCTCATGACTAAATTTGTTATCAGATTAGAAACCAACGGGGGTGTTGCTTGGACATAGTGAAATAGTCGTAGAAAATTTTGAAAAGTTAATTTGAAGACTTTTATTGAAATCTACGTTGCTAAAATTATTGCGAAAGCTGGAAGCAAGGGTGGAAAGGCGAATAAGCGGTGATATCTACGTATGGTAGCTTTTGAGTTAAGAATGTCAAAGGAGGTCAGATAATTCAGGGAAAAGAAAAACCAAACGTTATCCAAGGTGGCTTCAGGATACGGGAGATGGTGGCGGGGGCCATTTGCTGATATGAGGTCATGTTTACACAGTCGGGAGTCTGGTTTACTCAGGAGTGAATGTTTTATACATGTATGCACGCTTATAAAATTTGCAACTCTCTGAAAGCAACGTCTAGTTGAAGACACCGCGTGTTCTTCTGCGGTGAAATCAATAGTAAAAAAGGAGAAATATCCTCTGCGTTTGCAACAGTGACAGGAGCCAGTTTATTGACTGAAGTGGATATGTGATCTGTGTGCGAGGCTGGGGAACGCCTCGCCCTTTGACCCCACCCGCAGCCCTCAGGCATGGCCCTTATGCCCATTGGCAGATGTGACTTACTGGAGCAGACTTTCCTGTAGTGGGTGACAGCTTGTTAGCCACCCCGCCCACTTTTATGACACGTGACCACTCACACTGCCTTCACTGTGAAGGGGCTAAAAACCTTTTTTTTTTTTTTTTAATGTATTCTTTTTAGTAATTCCACAAAAACTCTAAGATTGGTCAGGCTGCCATTGTCCGGATACTTTGCAAGCAGCACTGTGACATGTAACCAAAAGAACATTTTTGAAATGCTGGACGTAGACATTTCGCAGCTTTAGCAGGATGATGAGAGGCAGGAGCTGGAGCTGTGATGTAGCCACATGTAAATGGCATTTCCAAAAATTATGAATGTTTTTAGGAAGCGGGCCACATAGTGCATTGGGTCAGATTAAAATAGAACATTTTCAACAAATTCAATGTGAACTGTTAATCAATTACATGGCGAGGTGCTTTCGTGTTTTTTTTGTTTGTTTGTTTTTTGACATCAGGTGACTCGGTGGCATTCAAATCACACCCCTGAGGAGAGTGGAAACTCCTTAGTGGTCCGTTCTACTGTATGGTTTTTGCTTTTCCAGAAATAAGTAATAAATATAAATAAGAAAAACTGCCATCACTGTCAGTGCTAACTGTACAGCCTCAATGTGAACGAGCCTTTGTAATAAAAAGCACACAGATAACCCAAACACACCTCCTCTACTGTTGCTAGTCCGCCCCTTCACTCACAGACTCCTCCATTTCAATCCCCGGGGAGACTCATTAACAGTCCATGTCGTCCCCGCCCTCCCCAATGATTGGCACCATCAAGGACCCGTGCACTCCGCCCATCACGTAAGAATGCCATCCCATGATTGAAATCTTTTCAAGCTTTTTATTTCTTGACTTTATTTGTAAAGGTCTTTGGATCTCTTGGTTGTAAACGCTTTGAAATGTTGTGTTTTTATGTGAAGCACATTGAGTTACCTTACGTATGAAATGTCGTATGTGAATAAAGCTGCCTTGCCCTGCTCTATCCACAGAGGTCTGCCAGAAATCATAATTTCCTGAGCAGACAAATTCAAGTGTCCCCTTCATTTGCATTACCAGAGTCAGAATGCCCAGAGTTAATCCTCGTAACCACTGCTCAAATTCCAATTGTTACTTTAACACAGCCTGACTAAACTATCCTTCAGCTACTACTGCGGAAGAAGAGAAATGTGCAGGTGGACTCCACTTGTTCCGTTTCTGTATTTTTCCACATAGAGCAGGCACAATGCGATAAAAAGACAGCTTTTACGGAAGATGTTAAAGGGGCCAGTATCTGTTCAAGACTGCATTTTCAGTAAAAACTGCACCGAGTAGGCGTTATAAAGTTGATCCAGTCAACAACTCAGCGAATTAAACCACTTCTCCGCCAAGACCTTTTTGAACCATTTCATGCTTCCAACATTTATGGGAACAATTTCCAAAAGACTCCTTTCTCCTCCTACCGTGCGACAGTGCTGAAAGGCGTGGTTTGATGAAATTGCGGAGAAGAACCTGACCTCAACCAAATCAAACATTTTTAGGAGCGTTGCTACAATATATCAAAAATGCATGCGGATTGCTTCATTTTTTTACTGGTGTCATAAAATGAGACAATGACAAAGTGTCAAGATAGCTCCACCCCGGCAAGGCGTGACACAACATTCAAGTGGAAGGAAAACAGCAAGCGCTTAGCAGAGAGAGGTGTCACTTGTTCTCAGTATTAGCGCTGGAGCAGATAAGAAAACAGATGGGACAGGGAAGGTCAGAGGGCCATGCTACGGCTGACAGCTTTGTTTATTTGGCCTGTCTCTGATATCCTGCTTCCAACCCCCCCCCCCCCCCCCCCCAACTGCACGCACACTCCTCACGCCCGACCTGGAAGTGACCACGGGAGGATCAAGGCCGCTTTTCACCCGAGACTCAATACTACCTGGCTCGCTCACCACTCAGGCCAACTCAAAACACATGGGGCGAGTGTGGGCTTATTACTCTGCTTTGACAAGAACAACAATTGGCAAATTTGTTCTGGCTCGGTTGGGGGGCGTTAAAATACTGTAGGGTGGAATGTCAGCCAGAATAAACATAGCTGACCTCGACAAATAGATCCGATAAACTTGATGAAAAACTCCTCAGATTGAGTCTAAAACGACGTATGTGACTGAGATTATGTCATACGTCAGACATGGGGTAAACTGCTTTGTCATGATATGTAAGGTCTGAAATGCACCAGAAATGATAACCCTCGCATGTACCACAATAGATAAGAATGATCAGTGGCATTGCAGTCACACCAAACTAAAGGGGTCCTTGGGCTAGTGAACAACAGAAGCTCTTGGATGCTCTCACTCATTTCCTGCAATGACAAATGACAAAAAAAAAAATGCTGAAGGATTTGTCCAGAAAAACAAACTCCCCATATAAAAAGGTATTGCTTCAAATTAACTGCATATACGCACAATTAACTCTCTCTTTCTCTTGGCCGCAGAGACAACAAAATCCTATTTAATAATTGGCTAAAAGTGAACCCCAGACAATCCCTTACCAGTTCCTTGTTGAAATTGACAGTGATACAAAATCCCAAATTGTGAATGATGAAGTTCTGATGTTGCCTGATACATTTCGGAAGAGAAAAGACACTATTCAAAAAAAGAGCAGACACTTTCTTTCAAAGAAAAAAGTGAGCTGTGGTCTGGCTGTCACATTCCCTCTCAGGCCAATCACATCAACAAATACGCCTGTACGTTCACACAAATGGGTCACAAAAAACAAAAGTCAGGATTAAATCATCACCTGGCATGGTCCCGGCAAACATGCTTTGCTTTTCTGTTTTGATTTGTGTGATGCCACCATATTACGGTTGCTCGGCTGCTCAGCGGCAGTACAACTGTGACCCTCGTGAGAATAAGTGGTACAGAGAATGAATGGATGGAGTTGAAAATGTATAAAAAGTCAACGCTATGCGTTTGTCACATCAAAGAGTACCGGTACATAGTTGTATTTATTTTTAGTTTTACTACAAATCAATTCAAACTTGTACTTTTTTCACTGAAACACTGGGAAAAAAAAGGCAGTTGAATTTACTCAATTTAACATTGTCAAGCGGCTGCACACAAAAGGATCATTTGGATGGAGATACTGTAATGGCAAGAGCCACGATCATTTCTGTTGACCATCCCTCCATGCTCCGCAAGAATCTCTTCTACCCACCAACTCTTGTGCAAACAAATAGCAACGCAGCACAGATCTCACCAATAAAACCAATTCACTTTTTACAGTTTCAAATTAAAAATCAACTCAAGATTGAATCGAAAACAACAAGAGAGCAAACCATTTTACCATTTGGCATAGCGACCATTTTACAGTATCGACTTAGCACTCCTTCAAAATGCCCTGTTGCAGTCAATTTGTAATCCCCCTGCCTCTAAACACAACAGGGAAAACCAAAAACAAAGCGGCGCCTAAAAACAACCAAAACATCTGCAGGGCATCGGAGCAGCCGCTCACACACACACACTTTTAAGCCAAGCAGATGGTTTGTCTCCGCCATCACCCTCACACACACATACACAAGGATCACACTGCAGAGCTGCCAAGCTGTCAGAGAAGTGGGTGGTAGCTGGGATGCAGGGTTGAAAAATTGGGGGGGAAATCTCATGAACAGTCAAAGTTTCTGCATGTGCGCCGCACGAGAGAGGAGTGTGTGTGAGTATGTGTGTGTCTGGACTTCTTCTCTGTCTCTCGGCCTCGCTCAGTGGGATGCAGACCTGTTGAGACAGCGAGGGCCGACTCCTGTTTAGACTGGGCCGGCGCCAGTCGTCCCCTTGCCGTCGCCCTCAGCAGCGACAGGTGAGACGCTTCAGTCGGCCATCATCGCACTCTCCGCTGACAACGTCGTGACACGCCACAGTCAATCCATCACTGCTGTCACCACCGAAAAACTCCCCATTTCCCAATGTAGTGTTAAGGAATTTGCTTTGCCTTTTTCCTTTGATTTATGGAAGAAGGGCTCGAATTTTGGTGGAGTGCTTGTGAGGATGACGATGGCAGGGATAAACAAATGGACCACACAGTAAGAAACAACAGTGTCCATTTTTGACTTTGGCTAATTACCTCCACCAAGGTGCATTTAATTTCAATGAAGTTGGGACGTTCTCCGTAGACGTATTTTACACTTCATAATGCGCCACGCATTTTCAATGGCAGACGGGTCTGGACTGCAGGCAGGCCAGTCTAGGACATGTGCTTTTGGCGCATTCCTCAACTTTCCCAGTCTTTCGATGCACCTGTCCCAGCATTTTTGGAACATGTTGCAGGCATGAAATTCAAAATAGAAATAGGGCTGGTTCGGCTTTGAAGGATGCCTTTGCACTACTACGGACTGCGATTCTAGTTTTAAACCTCTACTAAATAGGCAAACTAAACACGCAATGTCCCAAAACATGCAAAATTTTGTCAACCACGTGAAACGTTTCAAAGTCACCTAGGAAGTGTGAGGTGACACCGGTTGCATTGTTGGCTGGCTGGCTTCCACCTAGTTTCTTTTATTGCATGTACATAGTGTATGAAGACGCATGCCGCATAACAACATGAATAAATTCAGCAGAGCTCCTTCACTGAGTGCTACTCATACTCGACTGGGCTTAATCCCAAAATCAAGTTTGCAACTGACATTTTTTTTTCCGGCAAATGCCAACTCTTTATTCTGTACAATATACTATAAAATATCCAATGGGTCTGGTGACTTTTCATGCATTCGGCATCACATGGCCTGAAATACAGGATTTGAAACCTGATGCGGTAGTTTTTGCAATCCTTCCTTTTTGCGAATTTGCAATGAAATTTGCAGATACAAATTCCCCAGCGCTGTACTATAATTTCCCCTCTTATGAAGGTGAATATTACACTATTCCCCCACGACAGCTTTACAATCCTCAAGGTTAAATGAGGACCAATTGCTCGGCCATATATTACCTCGAGACCGTTCCCAGTTAAATGGGCTGCTGGTTATAAATATTAGTAATCATTCGGGGGAAAACACAAGGCTTCTGAGCTGAACTAATGATCAATGAATCAAAACTGTCCCTACGTTCACCCCTGTGTGGGATTTGACGCACACAAGCCTTGTCATAAAACGAGATCACTGAGGAATTTGCTATTTATTGCTGCTTACCAAGCACCGACAGTGGACATCTGTTTAAATTGCAAGGTGAGGGCATGCGTAGTGGAAAGCATTCCAGACAATGTTTGGTGACCCCGACGTGCGACGAGTCACGTTTGAAGTGAATTGCTGCAGCGGTTTGAATGAGCCTCCATGAAGAATATCAGTCAGCCACAACAGAGATGACAGGTGACACAAAAAGGCCCTTTGTTATGACCGGGGATCAAACATCACGTTGCAAAAAAAATCTAAAGTTTCAAACTGTTTGATATTAGAGATAGAGATTTAAGACGTGACTGTTTAACTTATAGTCCCTTTCTGTTTCTCCCAAGTACCGTATTTTACTAGCCTCTTGGATACCGTACAGTATGTCCAGCAAGATAACTTTTGCCAAGGCCTGAAAACAAAAAAAGCCATCGATCACACAATCAGAACATTATAGTATACAGATGAAATAGAGCTTTCTTTCTATCACATTATGCCGGATCAATGCCATCAAGGGACATTTACGCTATACCCAATAATTAAAAAATATATGTTTATACTGCATGTCATTTCACATTCCAGAATTGTATTTCAGCAAAACAAGACATCTTTTTTTCTTAGCATGGGGACCCCAGAATAATAATCAAAAAAAGTAACCTTTTCATCACTGTACGTTTTAATGTGTGTACGTTTTAATGTGCAAGCTGACTTGGAGACTGAACGTCTCAGTCCGATATTTCAAATGATCATAATTCATAGTTTAATATGTAATGCTAGCATCCAATTTTTAACGATCCGTTAGTCAGACTTGGTTCAGTGAAAACGCAGCAGACTAAGCACGGGAATGAAAAAAGGTTCGACTTTGCTCTTCAACGCCAATTGAATGGGGGGGGGGGGGGGATTCCGTTGATTTAGCATGCAACCAGAGCCCTCCTCTCTGCCATTGATGAACTTCAGTGACATACCCATGCATACTCTTCTATTCTCAAAAATGGTTTTCTATTCTTATTGACATGTGAAAAAATAAATTGAAAAAAAAAATACAAGTCCTCTTTTTTTCTTTATGGGCCCCTCACATACTCGCTGTTCTGCACCCGCAGGTTCACATATTTGCTGATTAAAATAAAAATGTTTTCAATTTTTTGGAAATATTTTTTCTTTTGGGGGGGGTTGTCATCCCACCACCCCTACCCCCTCCCTTTGCCTCTGTTTTTCATGGAAAAAGCATGTTGATGTCAGAGTGTGGCAGGGTGGATGACCCTCATCCAAAAATACTGTATTTATTTTCCATAAGCAAAACAAAGAAAATGCAAAAAGACATTTAGAATCAGAAATACTAAATTCACAAAAGCAAAAAAAGCAAGACACAATGTAACAAACCGTAACTGGCAACGGACTCACCATAGGAAGACAAGGAAACTCAACTGACGGGGACTAAACCAGCAAACGAAATACAAGCCAACCTGACGGGACAACACGGAGCACGTGGGCAAGACACGAGTGGCTGAAGGAGCTGATTGGAAGACACAAGGGACCGGCCTGATGAGCACAGGTAGAAACAAAAGGATCAACGAAAAAATACAAATTAAAAATATATTTACATGTATCAAGTCAGTTGAATGTTTAGCAACGATTTTTATTTTTATTTTATTTTTTTGCTGCTGCTTAATTATTGCTATCTGCTCAAGACAGACAATAAAAGTCTGATCATTTACAGCAGCCACCGGATGCGCTCACGCAACCCAAAAAAAACACTAAAGCTCACTGAAATGTCCACCGCGAGCAGCCACCCTCTCCTCTTGCGGCACTCATTCATAGCCGCTAAAAGCCTCTTCCATTTAACAGTGGGCCCGAGGCTGTGAGTGACAGCCAACAGAATGGACCTTATGCTGTCACGCTCTCAGCCTGGAGGGAGGCCTGGCACAGCACTCAGGAAGGAGGGAGGAGGTCTGGGCATGTGCCACAGACCAGCAAAACTGGACCAGAGTTTCAAATATCCATGGAGAGTGTTGTTGCCTGCAGGCAGAGAGGCACAGGCGGCTGCCCCCCCCTTTTTTTTTTGTTCAAAGAGAATGAAGATTTGATGAGATTTGATCACCATTTGACCAAAGAGCATCTCATCCTTGTGAGAACATTGTCCAGATGTCGTTTGATCTGTTCTTGTGTTTCCGATCGAGACAATCATGTCGTACCTGTACTATATGAAAACTACTTGACCTCCTGTTGAACTGCAGAGGGCAGAAGTGAATGTGTTCCACTTTGCACAATGCAATGAATGACAGCACAGAGCAAAATATACATTTGGGCAGGAGTTCTGTCACGGAGCTTGTTCTAGTTGGATATTATTAAAGACTTATTTTATTCGGGACACTTGCACTCGCCCACACAGGAGATGTATCAGAATATTTAGCCAGAAAGTTTCTAATTCAGGTTGATCTTGACTGTAAAAGAAAGAAAAAAAAAATCAACAATGCAATTTAAAAAAGTGTGAAATTTAAATATTACATTTAGAAAAAAAAACAATAATATACATATAATATCAATAATAATGTGACTGTATCAATGTTAGATGAATTAAAGAACACAAATGATAATGATAGGAAAATATAATGTTTGGTAACATGAAAAGAGATGGAATAACGACGAAGAAAAGTAGATCTACTTTATAATGTTAATTTTGTTGTTTTAGTGGCAGGGGTTGAAGATCAAAAAGATCAAGTAGTCAAATGGAATTTTTAAATTTCATTCTTTATCCATCAGTGAATTGTGGAGGTGTCTCGATCACATTTCTTTTTTTTTGCACCAAAGGCTGCATTGTTTTTAAATATTTACTGATAGCAAGTCTTGATCCGATTATGAATGATCGGATTGGGATAACTCTCATGAGTTTATTAATCGTTTTCCATCCGCATGTCTTGCTAGAACGGTTTTAGAAGATTCTAACATTGTCTCTCAAACGTTCAGCATTATTTATTTTTTTCAAAAATCCAATTTGTATATTATTATTCGTTTTTGGTGACATCCACTTTACTCAAATGTTTAAACAGTTAACCACAGACTATTCAGCGACACTGACCTTGGTTTTACAAGTGAACTTTATTGGTTGTTTAACGGTGAAAGTGAAGTCACATCATCGAAATAGTCGGATGAAAATAGACGTTTAACCGTAAAAGGTATTTTCAGGAGGGGAGGAAAGGAAGAAAGAAGAATCAAAGAACAAGAAAAATGTGAAATTGATACCTGGCCCATTGTCTAGCCCCCATGTGCGTCTAACTTCACCTATCAAAAAAAGAAACCCCCACAATCAGGGCCTTTGAAAGGGATTTTGGAGCAGGCACATGGTGGGGGGACAAGGGGGGTGGGGGGAGACAAGGCCGGCCTATCACGTTCAGGTATGTAAGCCAGAAAGGCGACGTGGAGCGACGGCGAGGTGTTGACAGTGTGTGGCAGGTGGGGCGACCGTTTCACAGTTCACTTGGAGATTGATGAAGCATTTTGGACAGCCTCCTTTTGCAACGGCGTTGGCAGCGGCGTAACGCGATCCCTGGCCCGAGGGAAACTGTAATGCCCTTACATGAATCCCCCCCCTCACCCCACCCGCCCCCAAACCAAACGATAGCCCGTGTAGCATCCCGGTGACAAATGACACATGCTTTCCACCGTCTTTCTGCTTTCCATTCAAGACAGCTTTGCAAACTTTGTTTTGCAGGCTCGTGTTGTGACAGGCCTCTAAATTGATGAAGCCGCGCCCCGGGATCTGACACGACGGCGCGTTGCCTTCTATTTGTTGATTACTATTGATTTTCTTTGATACTTCATTTAAAAATCAATGGCAGGAGCACAAGAAAAATAGGCGCAGTTTACACGCGCTTTAACATACTATTGTGCGTCGGGGAAGGCCGCGCTTTTGGCAGTCGCCGTGATGGAGGCGGCCAATTAGGTGGAAAGCTCTTAACAGGTGAAAGAGAGAGGCCTCGCTCGGATCGATGGCGCTTTTTCTTCTCCAATCACAGAAAGTGGCTATAAATTACTGCGCATCTGTTTTGTTTCCACGACAGCCACCGAGCACGGGAGCAACTTTATTTTTTATTTTTTGGTTGTTATTTCTTGGGATACCTCGCTTTGGCCAGGAGTCCCATTGTGAGTTATCTTCCGACATTACGTGACGTACGAAGAGGACAAGTGTCAAATAACAGTGCGGTGACAGCGGGACACCACACACAAGCCACTTTCACTGTATTAGGGCCATATACACGTAAATACATTTTTATATGCGTTTTGACCTTTCGTCAACACGCTAACCGTTTTTCCGGGGAAACTCCTGCCATGGTGAGGAAGTAGGTGGCAAATTTCGCTTGGATGATGCGACTGACGATACGCTCCCCGACCTCCGTAGTAGGGCTGTCACTATTACAGATTCTTAGAATAAATGCTCTTGATTATTGTATTGATTGGGCAGCACGGTGGAAGACTGGTTAGCACGTCCGCCTCACAGTGCAAAAGGCGCAGCGTTCCATTCCGGCTCCGACACTTCCTGTGTGGAATATGCATGCATTTTCCCCCTTAGGCCTTGAACCTCAATTTGTATCTGTACCTGTTTTCCTGAGTTTGGTCATGTGACATTCGTAAGGTGAGCCCCGATTGGTCGTTACTCGAACCCTGAGCAAATGTGATGTCATTTCAAATTGACAGCCACTGTGGGACGGATAAAAACGGTTGGATTTTGCGGCTTAATTCATATTCCACAAATGTAATAAACTGAAGGGGGCCGCATAAAGCATATTATTGTCAAGAACAATGTTGAGGTGACTTCCCCTTGATAAAAGTGGAAAAACCAATGTAACGATTGTGCAAAATAGATAGCTCCACCTTGATAAATAATGTGATGTTTATATAGATCGCCGTGTGAAAAAGAGCTATTTTGATTCATGTCGTCACGTATCTAACATTCACATGGTAATCAGAATGATTTCAATGCGAAATACCAAAAACGTCTCAACATATAAAATGCCACAAATGCGGATCAATGCGAATCAAACAATCAGTGAATCGGTTCAGAAGTGATACACCTTGCGAGACTTCAGTGGACCTTTGTTGATCCTTAATTGGTTTTAATCTGCCGATCAAATTCAAGGTGGAGCGTCTTACCGGAAAGGATACTGGAAAGGCCCAACTGTACTCCGACTTAACATTCTACCTTCTCACATAACCATCTCCATAGCAACACGTAGGATGCCCTGTACACTTTATTCCGTACAGAACAGACGGCATCATTGACTTGTATCCACAATAACGTATTATAATGTATGCTACTGATGATATGTACAGTATATATTTTAATTACTATTTTCTAAGAAAGAACAATGTTTTTATCATTCATTTGAATCTCTTTTAACTCTTCTCAGTGGCACTAATCTTTTTCTCTTTTATTCACACTTGCCTCTCACCACCCCCTTTCGTCCAAAGTCAAGCATGCAGAAAGGAGCAGGCAGGTCGTCTCCAGCAGACCCGAACGCTCTGTTCTCAGAGTACTCACCTTTCACCCGGCGTGAATGTGACGCGGCAACGCTCGGGCCCCTCGAGCCCCGCGGAGACCAGAACACAACACCCGCCAAACAAACGAGCGGGGCCTGTGTGAGGAGATCCAGTGGGCTGCTGAAAGACACAAGGTGGCATAAAGAAAAGCAGTCAGCGCAAAGAAGCCGGCGACATTGTAGAAGAGACATGGAGAGATGACACTGAGGTTACAAACGGAGAAGTTGAGGGGCCTTCTTACATAAGGAGGCTGGTGCCTTTGTGCGCGGCCCAAAGCTGATAGTGGGCGCCGTATCTCATCTGTCTGCTGAAACACAAGCAACATATTTTTGACTTTAAAAAACAAAATGCCAGACAAGTATATGGCCTTTTAAATCATGTTGAGATTTCAGCTCAGCAAGTGTCAAACACAACAAAAATATTGAGCTTCATCGCTGCCACCACAGAAGCATATCAATGATGGCAAAGTGTGAAAAGAGTAATGATATAGCTTTACAGCTGGAAATCAAATGACACCGCAAAAGGTATGGACCCTTGTTGAAATATGAGCAAAACAATTAAATATAAATTGTGTGGGCATAAAGCATAATGTTGAAGGAAATCTTTTCTATTTTGTGCGTCAGTCGTTTTCTTTTATTTTAGGTTTTTATGACAGTAGTTAAGCAGCATGTTGGCTAGTGGTTAGCACATCTGCCACACAGTTCTCAGGTTCTGGTTTCAAATGTCACGGTCCTCTGGCTTTCCTTCCACATTCCACAGAAATGCAAGTTGAGTTCATAGGCGACTCTAAATTGTCCGTTCTGTGAACTTGTGTGTGGATGTTTTCATGTGTATGTGGATGAGCTGCGATTGGATGATTGACTCTAGGGTATAAAAGCCCTCTGGAACAGCCTCCGGCCCATCCGCGATGCTCATGGGGAGAAGCAGCGTAAGGAATGGATGGGCGGATTGCTACAGCACTCAACATTATATTTTACATTCTTGGAGTTACATGTGATAAAATGTGACTTCAAACATTGCCTTTTAAGTGAAGAATTAATTGTGGTAAACTATGAATCAATTCCCATGAATTTGCTCATCCGTCGACTGTATATACTGCAATTTGTCATACATCATAAACACACTTCAATAAGGTTGTTTGTTGTGATTTGATTGTCTTGATTGCCACTTACACAACTTCACCTCTTCTATATACTGTAATTCCTCAAAACAATTGTGTCATCCATTTCAGCAAATAAGCGCCCCTCTTTAAATAGACTGAATTTGAGAACAAACAATGGCCTCCCTCCCATGCAGTTAAAATGTCATCACTCTCGACGAAAACTGATTTTCTGTGAAAGCAGCCGAACGACGCTAATTTGGATGAGAACCAAATTGCGCTTTCTCATAGAACCACCACTATTTTAGCAACATGATAATATTGCTGCCATTTATTTGTAAATGTATGTGTGTGTTGGGGGGGGGGGGGGGCTACATGACTTCCTGCTGGCCTGCTCGCACACAGCCAGCGGTAGCGACCTTGCCCCCCGGCCCCACCCCCACCCACCTCCAGCAAAAGTGACAGATGCTCAGTAATCTGTGTGAAAGGCGATCCGCCACTTAGCGGGATTGTTTCTGTTACACCTTTTAGAAGCGGAGGCCGGCAGGCTCGCGCGATGCAGCCAACTCCTGTAACTGCTGTCCTGGGACCTCAGGTGGACACAGCGGGTGACGGGACACCACGCGTGGAACGAGGAAGCGGAGATGGAGGAGAGTGTTCACACCTCGCAGTCATAAATCAGTGGTGAGCCCCCTCCCCGTGGTGTGCATTGTCTTCAAACAGATGGCTGACATATTGACAAGGGGTGGTGAGATGAGATGGTTGCCAAGTGCTTTGAAAGTGTGAAGACCCTCCAACATATGGGAGCCTGATTATGGCCGCGAATGAATAAGTTGTCAGGTGCTGTCAAACAGCTGCCTCATTGGACGGCATGAAATGAGCGTTTGTTGGATTAATTGATTAACGGCTTTACAAATGACTTCTAACCTGAAATCAGCAGGTCAACAGTGGAAAACGGGGATGGTGCTTGTTCCAGTCCAATTCTGCTTCTCATTATTTAGCTTGGGAGGTTCAACGTTTGAGGTTGCTAGGGGTTCTGCCCCATTTCTTACACGGAATGTCAAATATCTATGATGATTGATACCATTATAATCAATCTGTCAATTCATTTTTAAGGATTCTGTCCGTCGTGTGCCATTGACTCTTGATGACAGTAAAGTTTGGACCATGAGCTGCAACTTTCCCCCAGTTGAAAGAACAGGCACTCTTCCTGTCTTTGTTTCTCTTTAACCGACCCAAAGAGTGATTACTGTTCAGAAATGTTTCCATATTTCATTGTGAACTGTTCTCAATCATATCTGAATGTATATTGGTGATCTTATCTGAATTTGCATGCAAATGTAGTTACTCTGTGTTAAATTTGGGCCCACTAAACAAAATGTTGGGCTGTATGAATAGAAACAGGTGCATATGCAGGTTACTTGCGTCTGCATCCAGGTGGTGGAAGAGCATTTCATTGTTCAGTCACTGTTCGTCGCTGCCAAGCACCTTGTTTGCAGTAAATAAATATTTGCATATGGTTCACGTAACTGCCTCGCAATTGGGAGGTTTGTCATTAGGGATTCCTTCCTGTCTGGAGTTTGTATTTTTTACCCATGCTTGCCATGGTTTTCTCCAGGTACTTTGGCTTCCACATTCCAAAAATGTCACTGAAGACTCTAAATTGTGTGAATTTCCTAAAGTCGGCTGAGATAGGGTCCAGCTCAACCAGAACCTCATGAGGGTAAGAGTCATAGAAAAATATCAAACCTGATGAGCTCTCACGACACAGCAATGCGCCACAGCACAGTGGTCAAAGCAAAATGGAGTACAACACTTGACAGCAACCAACAGAGGTGCTGGTGATTCGGTATAACATCGCTTTCAGTTTTCATCTCTCTGAGGCCCGGCTCAGCGTAACACGAGGAGCAGTTTCCTTCCTCACTCCCACCTATGGCGACAGCAAAACAATCTGTGTCACAATGCCCAAACGTGTCAAAATGACATGTCAAAGCACGGCCTGCCTATTGTGAGGCACAATAGCAACCCTGGATGGGTTTCCTCCCCGTGTGATATGACAGATTCCCCCCGCTTTCTTGTCGAGTGGCCGCTCGGCTCACCGCTCCTCTTCAAAAGGCGGCGACTTTGGGTCACCGCGTGGAACGTGAAGACACAAAAAATATAGAGTTTCACAGCGCGCCTCCATTCATGCTTATGATTGTTTTGTTTTCCGGACAGATTTCCATAAGGGACGACAAGGTGGGGATCCCAGCTTTATAAATGAGCTGTTGCTTTGTCAACACAGGAATGTGGTTATCTCAAGCAGTAGCTGAAAGATTGATGGGGTGAGATCATAATCAATGAAGTGACATATCGACACTGTACTTATGGAAGAATGTATTAGGTTACACCAGGCTGTTGTATCCTTGACTTATGACTAATTGTCTCATTCTTTAGCCTTCAGTGTCTCACAAAGGAACCTACTCCCCCTTCACTTTAGGGAAGATTTGTTTTGCTAGCATAATTAGCTGAAGACATTTCTGTAACACAATCTGCTCCTCAAGCTGGTTGTTCAAATTAAGGGAACTAGAATTCATTTGTTCCAGGCTCATAACTGTTGCCATCATATATCATGATTTTATTGAGAGGACATTTTTTTAACAGATTAAAAGTAAAATGAGAATTTAACACTGGAATAAACTTCCATCCATCCATTTTCTGATCCGCTTAATCCTCACAAGGGTCGCGGGGGGTGCTGGAGCCTATCCCAGCCGTCTTCGGGCAGTAGGCTGGGGACACCCTGAACCGGTTGCCAGGAAATCGCAGGGCACACAGAGAGGAGCTACCATCCACATTCACACCCACACCTAGGAACAATTTTGAGTGTTCAATCAGCCTGCCATGCATGTTTTTGGAATGTGGGAGGAAACCGGAGTACCCGGAGAAAACCCACACAGGCCCGAGGAGAACGGAGCCGGAATTGAACCCGGTACCTGTGAGGTCGACACGCTAACCACTGGAACACAGGGCAGCCCCCGTAATAAACTTAAAATTAGTAAATAAGATAAACCAACGTTATGACTCTGACGACGGTTCTTTGAATCCCGACTGACTGCCAGAGGGCCCTGTCACTCAGAAAGCTTGTGTTCAAATGATAAAACTCTGTGGGAACGAACATCGGGTGACATTAGAATTTATACCCATCCGGGATTATCCAGGTGCCACAGGTATTTTTGACTATTTTGATATGCATGAGCATGAACGAAGGGAACATTCAGTGCTTCATGCACCGCTTTTGGTGGTCAGTAGGGATGAAATAGATTTACTCGTCATTGGAAATTGCCTGACAGTCACGTAAGCGAGAGGAGAGGGGGAACAAGAAACAGCTTGTTGGCAAGCTTCTCTGGCTCATCGTTTTTGTACAGTGTACTTTCATTTGGGGAATGTGTATTTTAAAATGGCCTTCCTTCAGGATTTGGAATCGACTTTAGCCATCAAATAATCCTACCGATGATAATGATTGTGGCCCATTTAGTGAATGATATGAATGAAATTGTGTGTGTGTGTGTGGGTGTGTGTGTGTGTGTGTGTGTAAGATCATATCCAGTTATTACAGGATATTCAATCATATACGAAAAACTAGAAAAAATGTCAGTGGATATTTTTCGTTGAGGTGGTGGACAAACGGGATCTCGGGTTCGACACCATGTGATTTGAGAAAAAAAAATAACAAGGATACTTTCAATATACTTCCAATTTTAAGATCAGAAAATTCTAAGGTGCATACCAAACAAATGTTCACAACCCAAGTACCTTAATTCCCCTCATGAGCACAATAGAACCTCAAAAGTCAAACACAATATATTGGTTGTATTGTTCTCTTAGGAAACTATTAAAATTGGCATAATAAATTGGAATAATCAGTTCCAGGGTCAAACTGTCACCATCATAAAATTTTGATTGAGCGTCAGGGGTAACACGGGTGGGAAGCTTGAGAAAGGCAGCAGTCAGAGAACTGTAAAAAGAAGTTAATCGGCACATGGTAAAACGTAATCACTGCCCCTCAGAAAGAGTGAAAGAGTGTTAATTAAAGTCACCTTAAAAATCTGGTAAGGGCAATAATGATTGTGCCGTTTAGCGGCGGAATATGTTCTCTGAATTTTCTTCTTTTTTTGGACATTTCAACTACAGGATGACATCACAACATCATTTCATCCAAGAAATGTGACTGTTGGAAAATGAATAGCTTCTTAAAACACATGCGCAGAATATGTGAAAGCATACGTAAACTTTCCCTCGACTTGAACAGACAGCGAGACAGATGCGCGGTGTGATGAGTGAAGGCCTGGGGGGTCACTAGGGAGGAGCGCGGGGCCTCAGATCACAGGCTCCCATTCCTTCTGCAGCCTTTTCAATTAAGCCCCGGCACACTGGCAACAATTTATGAACGTGACCTTCCAACTCTCCAGCTCCTGCTCTCAGCCCTGGAAGACCTCTACCACCCCAAAACTACATCAAACCAACCCCACCCCGATACCCTCACTCTGACTCTTGACGACGCAAATCGAGTTTGACGCGCTTGCAAAAAGCATGTGTGGAATATGAATGAAATCATACAGGCGCAAACACATTCGGGACCCCGGTGTTCACATTGTGGGGTCAGTGGTTATTCTTCAGCAGAGGTTCAAAGGTGAGTAGTAAAAAAATCCAATACAGTAAATGCACGGGGTCAGCAGCCTATCAATATATAATACAGGAAGTGGATAAATGACACGCCATAAGCCGATGGAGAGCGATTGAATTCTCTGTTTCTCGCTATCCGTAGATGCATCAATCTGAGCCTGTTGATAATTGAATTAAGAAGTGGACGTGATTAACAAGTTCTTCAAACAAGACGAAATTGCCTGCAATCTGATGCCCCCGAGACCTCGATGGGCAAAACTATTTGTGACGTCCGCACAGTTCAGCCAGCTGTCTTCATTTTAATTAAAAATCTTTCACGACTCCAAGAGTTATGGAAGGCGCCGCTCAGGCCTCTGGCAGCCGCCGAGTGAAATACCGCATAACAAACGATGTGTAAGCAACGACCAAAGCCACCGGGTGGGACAAAATGCGATTTGCCCAAAAGGGACTCCAAGGTAGCCACCGTGCAGTAAATGCCCGCAACTTGATTAAAACTATGAAACTTGAGATGAAATTAAGGGGCATGCTGTCATTAACCAGAGCTCATTGCATTACCAACAGCTTCACCGCTGACCTGCCTGACTTTGGCAACCTTGACTTTTATTTAACCTGAAAAAATGTCAACTGGATCTTCAACTTACATTTCACTGTACAGCGTTGTGAAAAGTTTGATTGTATTCATACAATACAATGCCAGACACTAGAATCGAATGTCATTGACGTCGCACACTTCACAACAGCTGCAGTTGTCACAAGGCTTCCTTATACTTTGATGACACTTTTTTTATTAAGCAGCCTTTCAGTTCAAAGAACACGCTTTTGTTTGTTTTTTGGGGAAAAATAGAAAGGAAGTAGGAAGGCAATGGCAAAGCACACAATTAGAGATGGAATGAGACTGAGATGTAAATTTGACATTTACTGTACCTATTTTGGCTCTGTGTGTTATTAATGTCCATTCATGTAATAAAGTCAAATGTCTTACTTTTAAACGTTCTCGACTCGGCTGTTGCCAATTTTGCAGCCGTTAGCTCAGCAAAACATTTTTTAAAATCACATATATAAAGGAAGTTTATAGTCTGTGCTTATGTTTCCTTTTTTTCCCCAATTTTGAGGACACTTTAATAATGTTTTAAATTTATTGTAAGATTTACATCATATTTTTTATGATCACACATAACACAACGCAGGCATAAGGGCCATCAAACACGATATTAATCTCCAAATTAATTAAGAACTGATCTCATTTCTTATTATGTCATGTCTGTGCTTGATAGAGTTAAAAAAAAAAAACACCCACAATAAATGACTGTAATCCAACACATCACCATGACTATGTATCAGGGGACTATTTTTGCAAATCAATTGAAGATTTTGACACACAAAAGGCCAACCTGGCTATAAGTCTGTCAACTTTACACCTTACCTCCCTACAGATGACTTCACAGAGCACAACAAAGAGATTTAACATCTGAAATGCAGATGTTACGCATGGGCATAAAAGAATAGCTGAGTGTCACTTTTTATAGTAGCTTTGAACTATGCTAAATACCCGTTCCGGTTTCAACCAAACAATTGGCCATTGTCATCTTTATTCAAATTCACTCCACTCAGACTTTTCCTCAGCATTGCCTCCTTCTCCCTAATAAACCGGGAACCTTGCCTATGACATCATAACTCACACATATCTTGAGTACCAGCTATGTTACCTTCGCTTTTATCACCCCCATCGACACGACTCTTCATCATCCAACCTCAGTGATGAGTCAAATACGATGCACTATGTCCTAAATATACTTTTTGTTACAGACGCTTGTTAGAGTAATACTAGTGTGACTCCAACTACCGGAGACAAATCCCTCATAGGTTTAGAAATACTTGGTCAATAAAGGTGATTCTGATTATTGATACCGTCATAGATTTGTACTCCCAAGCAATTCCTATAGGGGGAAAAAAAAAAATTTCAAATAAGACCAAATTGGAAAGCAATGCACGTATAGGACAAACTGTGTTCCACTGCCTTTTTTTTTTTTTTTTTTTAAAGAAGTCCCTAATTGCCCCCATGTCTCATTCTCAACAGCAACCGGTATACCTTAGATCAAACCCGGGCTGGGCTCTTAACAAGGTCCAGCATGGTCATGACCTGGTAGGCTAACCGAGGGGAGGAAGTAATGAATTAGAGTGGAGCTTGGTGGAAGACATAAGAGATTAGGCAGCGGAGAGGGCTCCACGCCGAGGAGCGCCAGCGAGGCCAAGGGTCAGGCATATTCCGGTGACGATTGTCAGGCAAGCTCAATATGTTTATTCAGCGAGAGGTGAGATCTGCTTACTGCATGCCGGGATAGGAAAGAAATGAAGAGGGTTTTACTGTAAAATAGCACAGGGGTGTCAAACTTTTTTGTTGTGGGCCTGATTTTAGTTATAGTTTCCCTTGAAGGGCCGTTACGACTGAAACCATATCAAGAAGTCAAGAATGACAGTTTATTCACCTATCGTTTACGTTACTGTAATGAGGTGTTTGGTAACAAGAAAATGCTTACAGTATCACTCATCTTTATTACAAACGAGAATTTAGCAAGCATCATGAAAGTTGACATCTATGATTTGCTTTTGCGGGCCACATGAAAGGTTGTGGCGGGCCGGATCTGGCCTCCGGGCCTTGAGATTGACATCATTGCAATAGCATGTCCACTAACAAATGTTGCTCGCCCTCCAAAGAAGCAATAAATTACTTCCAGGTCTATGATGATTGTACTGAGTGTCATCACCAAGTGGTTCTTCAATAGTGACTGACACAAGAGACAAAAAAATGGTGCTTCCCAACATTCATTCGTACTTGCGGCATTTGCGGGTAAATTGTAGGGCCGGATAAACAAGACACGAAAAGCAAATAAGGGAAGAACAAGACAGAATTCAAAAATCACAATAATGAGAGAAATACATTCAAATAAATTACGTCCTCAGCAGCACACTTGTTGGGAATCAGTTGCAACCAAGTTGTGCACTTATGTTGCCTCCGTTGTTCCAAGACCAACTTAATCAAGAATCCATTCTCCGCAAAGTGTATTCTTAACTCTTTCATCTGTAAAGTTGTCCAACACTGGCAACAGACTGACATAATTTGAAGTGATGGGACTGCACAGTTGAAATTGGTTTTAACTCTGAAACTGAATGTAATATCTACACATGGCCCATCTCTCCTGCTTGCGCTTAGATAAGTCATTTCCTATAAATGCGCAATCTTCAAAGATGTTGAGTTTCCAGGAATCTTCGCCGCAGACTCTGATCAGAGAGACAAACGGCGTTCTGACTCACATTCGGTCAATCAGACCTTCACCAGACAGCCTGCTTTGTTGCGCGGACACATGCGCAGTCTTAGTCATACTGTGAAACATTAGCCGACGCAACCACATGACAAAGTCATAAACAACACTTGTGTGGCATCTGAGTAAACTTTCCCTATCGGGCACTCTTGTTGTGATGTCATTTCTTCTGAGGATGACCACAACTGACGACAGTCAATAACATCATTCTTCCGTCTTTGTGGACATCCTTACTTTGGATATCAGAATAAATACTGAGGCGGGGATGACAGTGTCCGATTTTTTTTTTCCCACGATTCACGTGATCATGAAGATGGATGTCCGTTCTTACGGTAACAGCAAACTGAATTTGTATGATTTGTATAAAGTCAAAAATGCAGTAAATAGTATGAGAAACACTTCTGAGCCATCATGAAGGATTCAATGAAAAATAGTATAGCAGTAACTGAGCAGGCCTTGATGTCATGACCTATTCGTACGCCGCTGCACAAACCACTAAGTTCATTGTACTCCATTCGTAACTTCGGTCGGGACCCTCGTAAACTGAGAACCCTGTGTGGACTCCATCAGTTAAGACGAGCATTTCCCATCAAGTGACTATATTGTCTCATTGTGAGGCATGCAGAATCCATTTTGAATATCTACTGAGGTGGCCGAATATGGTTCCCTTACTCAAACTCAGCCCTTTTAACTGAATCTATGCACATTTTTTGTTGTTGTTTTTTTTGCATGGGCCTTTTGTTCTCCGGTTGCAATTTTTCAAAAATAAAAGTCAAGAAGGTGAACGTCCACATCACAAGCGGCGTGACCCCTCTCTGAAGTGGCGACTAATGTCAATTAAACAGAGTGGCTCAGTGCCTGTGACCCCGATATGATCTCCGGTGTCGGCTGTAGGCCAAGGTCATGCCACAGTGTTAACAAGATTTGATCCTCGCAGGTTTTTCTATTGCGCCTTCCTCGCCTCTCTCAGCTTATGCTGTCCAACAATATTTCACTGTCAGGTGTTTTTTTTTTTAACCATACAATCTCTCCTCTTCCCCCTTCATGCTTCTCTTTGTCCCTCAGTCTCCCTCGTCTGTGTCCAGGATGGCTTTAATCAACAAAATGCCCAGTGACATTCATTCTGTCACCCATTCCATTTCACTGGCTCGCATGTTATGATTTGTAGCCCCTTGTCTCTCCTCCATACTTGTAAACGTCAATTCATTTATCATCCTGACTGCTTCTCGTTGTCTTGAATGTATTCAAATACACATTTAAATATGCGTATGCCAAAATCCAATATATTTAACTATATATCACTCGCTCGCTGCTCCGGTTTATTATGTAACCCACAATGTGTACATGCAATGCATTTGACTGATTAAATTACTACGGACGTGTTTCAGATGGAAATGACAGCCAAAGCACGTTATTAGTGCTTAATTATTCCATTAAAAGTATCAATCTTTATGCATCTTCGACTAAACTCTTTCAGCACGTCAGCAAATTGAAAAGATTTTTTTTAATGGAGTAATTCTTGCTAGTCATTATCTATCGGGCACTTTGCTACAATTATCACGCCACACAGAAATAAATCAGTATTTTAAGCACATGCTACAATCAAGCAACGTCATCTGGTAGTTTTTGGTCTCTTCCGTTGCACTAAGAAGCGAATCGACCTGTCATTATACACTATGTCCGTTAGAGGCTATTTAGCTAACCGAACTAGCTTACAAAATAAAGAAGTTGTAATAAAAGGTCAGCACGTTACCTGTCTGAGTGCATGTAAAGGAGGAAACAACACTCACAGGCCCCAAATAAAAGTGTGTGATACAGCCGTCCATCCACTTATCATGAAATTATCATGAATGAATAAGGAAACATGTTGCATGACATTGCGTGACATGACACTAATTTTATAGCGAGCCATTGTTCCTTTTCTCAATGCAAAACTATTGAATTTTTAGCAGAACCTTGTTTATCACCTTTCGTGACGCTAACGGGTTGAAAGTGAGGTTTTAAAAAGCTTTTGGCTTTCGCAAAAGAAATAAAAGTCAATATATATCGAAATGGATTTTGAGTTCAAAATAGAATAAACCCCCAAGAATTCTCACTGGGAATAATTTTGACCTTCACAAATCAACGACAGCACCTGCGGTGACTGATCTGCCATCACAGCAAGCCCTTGATTTTCACCAGATATACATCAAGCTCTTGCTAAGTGTTGCTTAGGTCATCACTCAAGCTCAATACAATGATTACTCAGATCAATAAAGATGGTTTTCATATGGATGGGGTGGAACACATTTACCAATAAAGCTAGTCTCTGATAAACATGCCAGCATATATTTCACACACACTTTGCATATAAATACCAGCAGAGGGAGCATGAAAATATTGACGCAGACTGAACAAATAGTGTGTCCATACATACTGGACATGACGCAACAGTGGTCTTATCAGCAGCATCGCCATCTGTGCAGGTCTCACTCACATGATGTGATTATCTGCTCCACTGGCCTCGCTCTCCTGACTGGAACGCATTAGCAACCGGGATATTTCTGCCTGGCAAAGCTGCTACCCTGACCCAGCCTCTGTGTGTGTGTGTGTGTGTGTGTGTATTGTGAAAAGGACCGGATTTGTTTACTTTAAGCATCCATTGCGAGGTAAAGAGGGGAGATATAAGGTGAGAATAAATATCAGGGTTTCAGGACAAAGTGCAGAGAGCAGGTGGTACCTTATGTATTGTCCACCGAATGCGCAGAGAAAGAAGAAGATTTTGAAGAAGACTTCGATTTTGAGGGATAGCTAATTCAAAGTAATTTCCCAAAGGAAATAATGGAGCATTGGTCAACGAATTTGTTCCAATAATTATTACACACTGTATACTAGACTGTACTCTAGTAAGAGCGAGAAAAAAAAGAGGTACACTGAGGTATGTCGACGCCTCATAGCTCAGTGTGGCGGTCTGATTTTTGGAAGAAGAGTTGCAAAATAGCCAGTAGCGTTTCACCTGTGATGATTTCTGAATGGTGTTGACATCACTGATGATGCCAATTCTGGTATTATTATTGCACACGTGAAGATTCAATAACTTAGTGGGGCCCCAAGAAAAAGAAGGCCTACTTGTCCACGGTCCTCAATGGCAGCGAGTCCGGCATCCACCAGAGCCAGCTTGCTGGTGAATGAGCGCTGTGTAAGCCTCTCCCCCCCAATTATCCGCCACTCAAGCTTCTGGATGGCCTCCGCTTCACCACTGCTCCGCCGCTTCTCACGCCAATACGGCCGACTCCCTCGTCGCTCCTCCCTATGCTGCTTTTACTCTTGAATTGATGCACCCGCCCCTCTGAGGATGTTTGAGCCACGACTATGTCAAGCGATTGCCAAGCAGCCTGTTGCCTAAGGTGAAAAGTCCGCACACTCGTCTTTTTGTCTCTTTCAGTTTCTTCACACACTTGGGCATTGGATTATTTGTTTAGAGGCAAAGGTCTACCAACTTTTTTTCTTCAAAGGAACATAGAAAAATCGAAGCACGCAAGGGCCACTGACATACTTCACTTTTTATGTGTTTACAGTAACGCGCGAAAAAATGTGTTTTTGTGTTTTTAGCAGTTAAGGTAGAACCCCCAGTTTACCACTTGCCCCACTATTGTCTTTCCTATGACATTTAATTGAGAACAAAATTTCAAATATTTCTGCAGCTTTAGGACTTACAAGAGTCAGCAGGCCCGATCAAAATTTGCAGTAGAATTTCCGAGTTATTCATATTATTATTTATATTATTATTACAAATGCCACCAGCAATAGTAGTGGACAAGAGCATCACACCCAAAAAGTCAAACAACAGTCTCAAAATCTATTGTGGTATATACAAAAGGCCACTAAACATGGAGCGTGTGCCGCAAATTGCCCCTGGTCCATAGTTTGGATACAACTAATTTAGTGCATTGAACAGCACGCATAGGCCAGTAAATCTCTTCCAGTATCTTTCTATGATACGCTACATGCTCCACCAGGAAGTCCTCTGGAACATTGCATATGTTTGATAGCAGATGGTATGAATTATTTCCCAGAGTTTTATCCAAGCATTTTTTTTTTATGTTCAAATATTTATGTCATTGCAGGCTAGACATTGTGTGTGTGAGAGAGGGGGAATGAGGGTTGGAGTTGAGGATGTGAACCTAGACCACAAACTCAAGGGAGCGGGTCTCTGCTCTAGATGGGCTCTGACTGCTCCCTCACGGGGCTATCAGCACTGGCGTGTCAGTTATGGTTATGTTACCTGTCACAATGCTTTGGCTCAGGCCCTCCGTGCAGACCGAGGGTAAGAGATAGGCCATCTCATCATGCTGCAGCCCGCCAAGCCTCGTATCATCACTGCTGCTGGGGAAACTTTAGAACTACATCACAGTGGTTTAGAAGTGTTAGAGTGGCTAAGTCAGTTGGGACGACACTGCACTTTGGCTCGTTCTTACTGGGATTTTCCTTCGTGGTATCATATCACTTTACAAACCACTAATTTGGTATTGTTAGACTTCATTAGCAAGGAATGTTTCACAATTTCTCAAATTGGAGAAATTGCACAGAGCAGTAGCAATAGCGGGGTTGTTTTTCAAGTCAGGACTTCTAAATTACTTTTAACACGTTATTATGTGGTTATGGAAAATTCCAAAGGTGTTTCGGAGGCTTGCTGCCAGAGCTGTGTCGGTTTGGTTGTGAAATGCTTATCCTTGTGTTGACAGAAGAGAGTGGAGTTGATCTGGTGACAACCCCAAATTTTCGCCCGCCTCCGCATCCCCTCCCTTCCTTGCTTAGACTACAATAGTCCTCTCGTCTGGTGTCTACCAACCGGCTGCAATAGGTCCTAATGAGGAGAGACTGCCCTCCTTCAGCACCGTGACCTTTTGAGGGCATTTACTGCATGTGTTTAGTGGCAACACCCACCTGATGAAATATTTCAAAATCAGTTCAGCAATTCTTGCTGCGATATTAGAGCAGTAGTCCCTGAAATTCTGATGGAGACTGACTCAAAATAGTGGCCAACCATGGAGCATGTTCGGGTCATTTGAAACTTGATCTCTGACCTCAAGTATATTGCATCAGAAATCAAAATCTGCAGGGGTCTTGTGCTCAATCTGTTTGGAGTAAACATTGCTTCCACTTATTTTGCACCACCTTAGAAGTGTATTGTGCTTGGGTGGTACTTACGAGGGAGAAGGCACTTGGCTTAAGGCTGCTGGGCCTGGACAACAGATTGGGTGTCCAAACCCACACTGATCGCAAAGAGGCAGAGCAGACTCCTTAGATTAGCATCAATCCCTGAAGGCTATTAAAAAGCCATTTGTCTCAATACAAATGGCAGCCAGTCATACACAGTCTAAGTGTTGTCTGTTTTATTTTAACCCTCAAGATTCTTCTCCTGAACACCAACAGTAGGCACGAGCCGGCAGTCGATCTGTCTGCAAATCTTACCAACCTGACTGCGGCAGTACCGACTCATCTGTCTGCCTTTGGATCCCTCCATACCAGTTTGCTTGTCTGTCCACAGGTCCTGCCTATCTTCTTTTGTGTCTGTCGAGTCTAGCTAGACGTCTTTCTATTTAGAGAGAGGTCGATTTTACCTCTCTTCCAAAATGTCTGTGCAGCCTAAATATCTACTTAACCACCTGTCTGTCGTACTTGCCCATTTGTCTTTTTTGTCCATCTGTTCGTTGGACCAAGCTATCGCCCTGCATGTGAGTCTTTTCTTCATACCGACAGACTCATCTTCTTTGTCTGTGCAATTCACACCTGTCCCACCACCCTACGTACATGCCTTTCCATCATCTTCAGGTCTTACCAACCAACCTTTGTCTTTCTATCTCTTTTTGTCAAACAAAGTTACATTACTGTTTGTGGGTATATTTTTTCCTCCAACCCATCTGGCAATTGATCCTCAATACACATTTGCCTGTCAGGCCTTCAAACCAACCAAGAATCTCCCTCCATACTTGTCAATCCATTTGTAAATACTACCTACTCATCTGCTTATGTGTTTTACCAACCGGTCCATCTCTTTATCAAACTGCCTGTTTAACTTACCGACACACGTCTGTAAGTTCCCCCCCACCCCCACCATATATCCAATGGCCCAACCTACGAGGTATCTTTTAGTCAGACCAGCCCACCAACCTATCTAGCTGTCTATCTATCTGCCTCAACTACTCACCAACCTTGAGTTCATGCTGTGCCTGTCCGAGGTTCCTCCCTACCTGCTCTTCTCTCTATAGTTCCTACCTCCCTCTCTGTCTGCGGTTCTAAAACATCTCCCCATCTGTCGGTCCTATGTGCCCAACTAGTGTGTTTGCACAGCCGACCCACCTACCAACCGAATCTTGCGACCTGCCTTCTTATGCACGTCTCTCTATCTGCAGCCAGTCCATCCTACCTATTTACTCTATCCATCTATCTATCTATCTTTCTGGGCTCAATTCGTTTTGACGGTGACCAATGATAGCCGAGGAGGACTGTGAGACGGATGGACAGAGCAGAGGGAGAGCGTGATGGATCACAGCAGTTAGAGGAGAAGAAAAGGAGATAAGAAGAAAGACAAAGGATGGCGAGAGTATCAGAGAGCAGGCGGGTTGGAGCGTGCTCGACGGGCCCCAGTGGAGTCATCGATCCAGGTTGGTCTTACATCAGAGACAGGAAACCTGAGCCGGATGCTTCATCACCTTCCCTACGGAGTCCTCGCTCTCCTCTCCTCTGCGCTCTCTCTCTCTCCCTTCTGGAGACCGTCTTCTTTCCGCAGTCATACCCTCCCCATGGTTCTCTGCTGCTGTCCAGAACCTGTCAGCTACTGCTACAAGCTGCTGTCAATTCATCATCTGTGGCTACTCGGGGCGAAGACCGGTTGCAGCCCTGATCTAAGTGCACACTGCCATCCATTCACAACCACTCATTCTTTATGCTGCTTTGTGGCTTTCTTTGTGCATACATCAGTGTGTCTATGATGCACAAGCTGGCCTCATACAGAGGGTGAATGGGGTAGCATGGAGGCCAGCGCCATGTGCCTTGGGGGTAACAAGGTTAGTTTATCGAATTCGTTTAGGCGTCACCGTCTCCTGTGAGAGACAGCGCACCCCATCACTCCTCCTACTCGCCCAACTTGCGCAAACCTCATCTCTCACCCAACTCGGTCTAAAGTATCTCTGTGTTAAGAAACCCTCCGGTGGAGCGGCTAGGATGTTTGCTTATAAACGCTTCGTCATGAGACTCCATTTACCGTACGTTTTAAAAGATGCTATCATTTACGGGTCACAATTGGGCACAGCAACCAGTGGAGTGCTCAAGCAGTGCTTTGCAGTGTCTTAAATTTCACCAGTGGGTAATTGTTTTCAAACAAATTACAAATGTTGTACATCAGAAAAACTGAGATTTGATTTGAGCAATTTACACAATCATAATAAATGTTTGCAAAGTTAAGATAATACATTAGCTTCTGAAATGAGGCAAAGCAAACTTATATGGTTTGATTAAAAATACTATTATTAGTTTAACCTTAAACAGATTTTACATCATCACCACCGCTGATTGAAAACTATTTCAAAGGCAGAGCACATGCACGCCCTCCTGCAGAGCTTACAAAAATGATGTATGCATCAAAGTATCTTAGAACAACTGAATGCACACCCTCGGTCGCGCTACTGAAACTGTAATGGAAGTGGAAATAGTTTAGTGTCCTGTTTGCAGATTGAAGTGGGATGAAAATGACGGAACGAGTGAAGAAATGTAGTGTGTGAGCGGTGCTCGCCAGCTGCGCTGAGAGGGTGAGAGAAGTGCGCAATTGCTCACGCGCGCAGCTTAGAGGGAACATTGACCCTGGGAAACCCCCATTCAGAGCCATTCTTGTCTTCTATGGCGACTCTCAGACCACACACAGACACTCTCAGCTTTCAGGAGGAGACGTGAGCCAAATGAAGAACCCAAACAGGACAAACATGCCCCCCCCACCCTCCACCTCCAACACCAAACACGTGCGCACACACTCGCACAAACACATGCGCGTGCACACACACACTTTATTGATTTGCACTGTTGATATCATTCGCTCACATGGACGCTCTTTCTGACTCGAACATCGCCGCCATCAGGTCTTCAAATCTAAACGTTTTACAGTCTTAACTGAGACAAATCCTCTAGAATTCCCTGCTTTGTTCTTCTTGTCTTGTACATCCTGCATGTCCGTTATTCAGATCGATGCTGGATGGAATTCCCTAAACGGGACGGGTGGAAGCAAAAAGGACATACTTTTTTTTTTTCTATGAATAATACATAGAGTATGAACTGCAGAATGACATCAGCGTGTCAGTGTGGGTTGATCAAACCAAAGCTTTGTTGGCTACAGTTGGAATCTGCATTTGTTATTTTTGTTTTAAGTCATATTTTATGTATTCATAGAAAAAAAAGTAGGATATCGTATTTGTCCTGGCTTATTTAGGGAGTTCCATCCAGCATTGATCTGTACAACAGACATGCAGGACGTGCAGGACACGAAGAACGCTTCATGCTGCTGATTCCGATAGGATCACCTATGAGTGAGATGGTCCGATACCGATACCCATCACATGATTTAGCTGCGCATTTTTCAATTTAGAGCAGCTCAAAATCTTCCATCCACAAAAAGTGAATTCTGTACCCGTTGTCATCTAGTGAAAGAGCATTTGATTGTTCTGCCTGTTACCATATGTGCTCGGCACATATCAATTAACAAAACGTTTTTTGTTGATAGAAAATATATACATTTTCTTTCAAATAATTAACATTCATTCATTTCCCGTGGCACATCTGATGATCTGTCACGGCACGATGGATGGAAATCACTGCTCTCATGCAGCCACATCAGCGCAAAGGCCTGGTCCAATCTCTGGCTGTCTCTGCTTACTTTTTTGAACCCCTTCTCACTCCTCAGTGTTTCTCTCCCAGACATGCATGTACTCACGGCGAACAAGGAGCTTTAAAGTGGCCACCCCAAAGGAATAAAGCATTGTCAGGTTGTAGGGATAGCTAGCTAGCTATCTAGTAGCTAGCTATAGCTAGTACATAGCAAGTGCACCTAATTTATCACTGATGCGAAAGAAGTTCTTACACTGTATAGTGTATGAGGCAAAGGCCCGCTTTAAGGCTATAACGTCACAATTCAGTACTAGAGCTACTGTACACAAGTCTTTTCGGGAAATATCTTCAACCATGTATACTTCGAAACAAACTGTTGACTTTACTTCACAGGGTCTTTCGAAATGAATATGAGTGAATAGCTATACTACAGCACATGACCAGATTGACTGAGGCTTCGAATGTAGTTGTGCACCCGTTCCTCATCTCAGCATCTTCATAGACAATCTTGCTTGGCCCCCCCACACACCATCCAGAGAGTGAATAAATGGTCATCATGGTCAATATCTATTTCCTGCGGTGTCAGGTTTCAGAATAATGTCCATATTGAACCAATGTTTCAGCAGACTCACATCACACCACCCCCCACCCCCACCCCAACCCGGCCGTCCAGTGTTTCCAAAGGAGAGAAAATCCCTACAAATGCGATTAAACGAACGATTTTTGGCCAAGCCATCGATCATCCATCTCGCTCTGGCAGCCTAACTGGGAGATCCTAACAGCATAGGCGGCGCATCTGAGAAGGGAATGTGCCTTTAATCTGGTTTGTGATTCCTGTTTATCCTGCACAGATCAGCAGTGTTAACTTAATTGGTGGAAACTCTCGATCTCTGCGCTGCTCTCAGCTCAAGAAAATGCACCCTGACACCGGAGTCATTGATGTGCGTGCTAATTTTGTGAATTTCATAAAAAGGTCCGGTTTGTCAAGCACAGCAAATCCAGGAGGCTTTGGGGTTCGTATTTCCAAAAGTGGAGAAAATTTAGAAACATTGAAAATGTGTTCTGTTGAAGGTTGCTTTTGGTTTTCCGAAGAATCCAATTCCATCAAGATGAGACTCATTCACGAGCGGTGTAGTTGGCACTATTGCAAATGTGAGTGAGAGAGTTCCTGCTTTTTCCCCACAGGGATTCTCAACATTACTACACAGCAGCTCATGTAAAATACATTTTACATTTGTAAACTGAGTTATTGCTCTTATGGGAAGCAAAAAGGCCAGACGTGATGCCAAGCGCTTGTGAGCGCAATCAATGTTTGGTTAGTGCTAAAAGCACCGATTTGGGGAGGGGCCACCTGCTTAAAAGCTTGCACTTTGATGACTTAATCAATTTATTGGTGTACTGCTCATTCTGTTTAAGCCAATAAATGGCGGAATTACTTGAAAATACTACTTAGCCCTTTGAGCAGCCTTGTTTATGAAGCAGTTCACAGTACGTGTGCACGTTCATATGAGGGAGAGACAAAATGGTCACGGGTTTTCGTCCAAATCTCAACTATATGTCCGGCCCAACTGTACACTTGATATATTGTCTTTAAGGCATTCTAAAAGTGGTTAGAAGATAGAATTATTATTTCAAAGGCCATCTTCAGCGGGACTAATACACCAGGGACAGAAGATGCGTTTGAAAAAACTTTGATACATTCAAATTTGGTATTTAATTGAGGAATGAATGGGGAGAACCGGTGGCAGAGTCAACAAGGGTTTCAACAAAAGCCCCACAGTTCTGAGGTTGGTGTTCGAATCCCGGCTTCTGAAATCTTGTGTGGTGTTTGCATGTATGTTCTCTTCGTGCTTGTGTGGGGTTTTTTTCCAGATACTGTACTCTGACTTCCTCCCACGTCTCCCATTCACTTGGGGTAAAACCTGCTTTGATCCTTTGGAACCAAGGTTGCCCATTTTTCCAAAATGGTAAGTTGGGGCAAACACAACACTGCTCATCCCCTTGAGGCACTTTAAACGCTGGCAAGTGTGGGCTGACTCTCAGTTTTTTTCTACTGTTTTATGCATAACGTGGGTTGGAATGAGTCTGTAATGTGGTTTAAGGTTGACATCTATGAGGTTTGTCTTTTCCATGCTATAGCCTTTGAAATGCCCAAAAGCGATAGTTTCATTTTTATTTCATTGTAACATTTTTTTTACAAATTCACTTAATTTTAATTAGTTTTTTTAATGGATTTGTTAGTTTTTTTTTTAATAATTTGAGTTTTGGGGAAATGCTTCATTTCAATTTGTTTCTCATTAGTTTCTGGTTTTTGTTTGTTAGGTGCAAGATTAATGGCGTATCTGGTAAATACTACTTGTTTGCAACAATTGTGGTCCCCTACTTTATGGCGAAACAAAGCTAACACCAGCATTAGCCACACATTATATATACTGTATACACTTTTTAGCCAGGGAAGTCGTTCCTCGTCTCTGGTAAGTGTGATACAAAAGAAGGTAATAAATGCTAGGTGTGTACGCCGCTCCCACGGGGTCAGCAGACTTTTTTTACATATCGGAAATTATTTTGCAAACTTGCTAAAAGGTATCATAGCTAGATAGCTAGATAGCTAGATAGATAGATGGAGAAGTAATACTGTAGGTCACATTTTATGGTAGAACACATTCTGAAATTACGTATTTTAGTCTCATAGTTTTAAATCACAAAAAAATGGCATTTGAATTTTAGACTTATTATATCCCCATTTCAAAGTATGGTTTCAGATGTTGCCAATTCAACATTTTCCCCTTAAATAATTACAACCTATGTGGAAGTGGAACATGCCCACACAAATACACGCCCGCACACACATACACAACACATTTAACTTCAAACGGGTTTCATTTTAACCTTTTTACACTCATCCTCTTTCTCGTATCTTGCAACATAGGAAGTGTCAGGTGAGGCCTGGTTATTTCAGGCATAATTGAGAGATTGATGCCCCTCCAGAAACCTGGCACCTTGACAGGCCTTTCAGTCTTCCGCGCACACTTCCTCCCAAACGGGCGTGAGCCAGACATGATGACGGCTCGCTGAAACAGAGAGAGCCACTCGACATTTTGAGGAAGATGAGGATGACACCGGAGGTCGTAAGGAGGCAAAAGGTTACTTGTCCCCTTCCCGAAGCTACCGAGAGAAAGAGTGCATCCTTGATCGGCCTGGAGGAATCGGGGGGGGGGGGGGGGGGGGGGGCATCAGTATTTAGTAATGGGCCTATTTGTGGGGAATGTCTCGCGGCCGTAACATGAACCTCATTTGCAAACACTTTTTACAACATCAGCAACAAAAGCTCAAAGTCCGGTGGAGCATAAATGGGTCGGCGCCCTCGAACTTTCAAATCATTTTCCCACACCGAGGTCAGTGACAGAGGGTGAATCAACGACAATCTTTCGACAGACATTAATATTACAATTTCAATCACTATGGTGGTCAGTGGAGTTCCACACTCAACTAGCTGAATATATACAGTAGGTGACAATGTACATTTGTTATTTGTGTCAAATTTAACTACGAAGCTTTAAGAGCTGATTCCGAACTTATTTAAATTTATGTAATGTTTGTTTCGGTTAATGTTCATGCTCATGAGTCAACGCGAGTTTCAGCTTGTGCGACGCTTGTGTGTGATGCGGAATTTACGTTCTCGACGCCAGTTGGCTGTCGCCGATGAGATGTGATGCGGGTCGACCTGAAATACTGGCAAAAACAGTGACCTTCACACATTATTATCATTTAAAATAATCTACCGCTCTTAAAAGTTGAGTTTCAGTCATACTAACTCCATTTTCTTAACTCTACTGTGATCTAAACATACTGAACGGCTTCACCAACTCCTGTTGGACTAAAGCCTGAATCTTCTGCTTTTCGATGACAACAAGGCACCAAGTGACAACTCTTCTCCCACAACCACATCATCCTCAGCGAGATACCCATCGGTGACTGGATGGGAAGCTGAAATTACCAATTAGTTGGCCAATTGGCTGCAGCCATTCGATTGGTTTGTAATTAATTCTAGTTACTGGCCCGTGGAGCAGGACGGATGGCGCCATCCCTTTGTCCTACTGACACACAATCCTGCCGATCTGGGCCTCGAGGGGGAGGCAGTGTACATCAATCCATGGCCCCACAGTTGAGATCGGTGCTCAACACACGCGCGCGCGCGCGCACACACACACACACACACACACACACACACACACACACACACACACACACACAGTTCGACACACAATATCTTTCACACACTCGGACACAAAAACCCTCGCAGTCGGACCACTTTCAGCAGAGCTGATTTACTGTAGACGAAACCTCCGTCGTCTGAGATGGTTCTAACCACAAAGATGATTCCCATTTGTACGTGTGTGTGCCAGGTATGTGACAGGAACCGTAACACAGCACTGTACTACAAATTGTGAACAAGTAAAACCTCGAAGATTGAAAACCAAATTTCAGGAAGCTTGCTAAAATTTGATATGATTTCAAAAATGTTACAAATGACTCCAAAATATTGACAATATAAAACCTTCATTAACTGTACAACTGAGTGTCCATTTTCTATAGTACTTATCCTCATTAACTAAAGCCTGTTCCACCTGATCTGTGGCAAATTTGGCAATTCAAAAATGTATTCAAAATACAGATTTCCTAAAGGTGACATCACACAAAAACATTCCGCAAAAAAAGACAGTGTTTTCAAACACACACAAAAATCACATTTTCTGGACTAATTTTCCTAGGGCGTTGTTCTCCTCAGGTTGAGGCGATCATTGCAACCAAACTCAGCATTTTGACAGCGTGTCAAATCTTGTCACGTTGCTAAATAAAGCCACCCATCCCCAGGACGAGCCCACCTGTAAAATGTGGGGACTTTTGGAGTCTGAGAAAAATGTCCTTGAGATATCCAAGAGGCCAAAAGTAGAGCACTTGACTTGTGATAACAAGCGACGCTTTTGCTGACTGTGGAGTTTTACAGCTTTTACGAGTCAGCAGACTTCACATAACTTCCTCTGTGCACGAAAGAAGAAAAAAAAATGACACTTTTGTTTTTGCTCCCACTTTTCAATAGCCAAATTTACTCTGCATGCAAAACACTTCATGAACGCCAACACTGTTGACAAATCGAAATCTAAAGCTGTGTTTGTGCGCACATCTCGGCTTTTGCATAGCCGGCATATTCATGGGACGTGTCACGCGTGGAGCACGTTTGCGTGAGCATGTTTTAGATCTGTACATATGATGACAGAATCAAAACAGAATATGCTGCCAAGGAGCAATAATGGCTCTTAAAAAAGAAAAAAAACGTTTCATCATACAGTAAGTGTGTATGTATTTGTGTGCGCGCGTGTGTGTGCGCCTGAGTGCTACCTCCCACACTGAAGGTCACGGCTTCCACAGCCAGAAAAGCAGGAGGTGGAGGAGGATGAAACAGATCGATGCTCCAGATAAAAATACACTGCATCTCAGCCATTGTCTTTTATAAACACACACATAAACACACACGCGTTTACACAAACTCTCAGCAAATGACTCGTCGGCCACTGCGAGCCTTTTAATGAAAGCGATATGAAAGGCGAGGCCCCGAAACGGTGGCTGCCGGCTTTTAGGATATAACGACGGTGTAATGGAAGACCATTAAAAGATCATAACAGCTTGAAACGAGAAGGTCGCTTTTGTTGCTCCGACTTCAACTTCCCGCAATCAAGGCAGCGCTTGCGCTCAATGTAAAAAAACAGGAGAGGTTGGAAGGTAAAGTTACTCCCGTTCCACTAGGGGACCGATGGGCACCAGTAAGTAAATCAACTGTGACAAATGTTTTTGTGATTGATGCTACATGCTGATTAACGGCAAACTTTAATGAGCGTGAAAGTAGGTGCGGTCATACCTTGACTTAAAAGTCATCCGACTTGCATTTTTTTTTTTTCATGGGACGTGCCGTTGTTGGGCTTCCCGGGTGGCAGCGAAGTAAACTCACCTCACTTCACAACAAGCAGCACTTTGGCAGAGAGGAAAGTTTTCACGGATCTCATCGGCTCGAGGGAATCAGCCGGGAGATATGTTGGCTTTTATGCAAATATTGCGATGGGGTATAATGCCATAATTTGCTGAACCAATCAATGATACCATCGATCGGAATCACAAATTAAGACATGACAGCCAACACAATGTAATTTACTCCGGGGACATTCCGCGCAGCTCTCTTGTATGTTTGAATTTTAGCCTTTACATCATCTTATATCCACTATTAGTGTCGTCACGAGATCTCCATTCCTGTTTTTAAGAAAATAAATATGTATCAGTACAGCTACCATGTCTACAATTTCTGGAGTGTGTTTTTTGGAGTGAAGGGATAAACTGTAATGCATATTGCTGAGTTTTGTTGTTAATTTATCCAGGCAAATATGGTAGCAGCTATTGTGGTAATATTATTGTAGTCGGATTTTTATTTCCCCAAGAGACAGTTCGGGCTATAAACTAACTATTTATTCATTATCCGAACCGCTTATCCTCACAAGAGACGCGGGTGTCCTGGAGTCTATCCCAGCTGTCCTCGGGCAGTAGGTGGGGGACACCCTGAACTGGTTGTCAGCCAATCGCTGGGCACACATAGACGAACAACCATCCATGCTCACACTCACACCTAGAGCCAATTTAGAGTGTTCATTTAACCTACCGTGCATGTTTTTGGAATGTGGGAGGAAACCGGAGCACCCGGAGAAAACCCACAAAGGCACAGGGAGAATATGCAAACTTCACACAGGAAGCCCGCAGCCGGAATCGAATCCTACGCCTCTGTACCGTGAAGCGGACATGCTAACCAGTCAATTACCATGCCGCAGCTGTAAACTATAATTATTCAAATGATACAAAATCACAAACTATTTCACTCTGTCTCTTGTGATATATCTACATATTATTCTACATTCACTTTTTAATTACATGACTAAAAAAAATGTTTCTCTAATTTATTGAAATACACCTGTCTGTCGGAAAAAAAGAAGAATGCAATGATGGTAAGATGATGTTGCTTTAAAACAAATGCCACTACAGTTTCTGAAGCTTTTATTAAGGCGGCAACTGGACACTGAAAGAGATTGTTACTAGTTCTGTTATTTCCAATAGGAGAAACAATTTTGATATTGGAACAAAAAAGTAAGACTGGCGTCCCCTTGGCTGCTCCGATTGATTTCGGGGAATCCAGACTGAAATCACTCAATCTCGATATCACAAAATAGGAAAGCTTAGCGTTGCGTGCATGCTCCATAACAATAAAAAGCAAAAGAATCGATAGCGTCTTGTCCTGACAAGAGTCAAGCGCAGCCGAGGTTAAATACATCACATCAAACACTCCACTTGATGTCGAATGCGATGTGCCCCGTTCCATGGGAAAGCAGTGGAGCTTGCCAAACGTAGTGGGAGAGGACAGAGGCAGGAGGAGGTTCGGAGCGCTCGGGGCATGCCTGAGGCAAAACCTCTGTCAGATATTGTTTGTGCTTAGTAGCTGGGGCCCATGCAGAATTGATGAAGGCTCTCAAGAAGGCTTCTATCGTCAGAGTAAGTGAGTGAGGTGAATCAGAGCATGGCAAAAGTGCATCTCGGCATCGCAAAAGCGTTTATGGAGAAGCATCCATTAGCTCCGGACGCTCCTCCTCCTCGCGGGTGCTACGCAGGTGGATGCTAATAAGAAGACAATCAACCAATATGGGCGGAAAATGCTATGGATTCATACAAACATCTGCACCGCAGATGTATCGTCAGTCACGCAGTAGGGCCTTGAGCACGGATGCTAAGCCTAAGGCCCTCAATTCTTTGAGGGCGCTCCGTTTAGAAATGTGCCGTTCGGTTATTCAGAGTGCACTTAAAAGGCGCTCCACCTCGGTCTCACAATATGGTGACAAAGGATTACTTTTGTCTAAATGAAGCTTCTCAATATGCCTCAGCACCAAGATGCCACCAGTGGGCACGAAAGAAATACTAATATTGCACTTTTTTAAAAATAGAGTGCTTATATAAATAGAAAGTATAAAGTATTATTTTATTGCAGTCTACGTGTGTTGCTCCAGCATTTCTGTTCAAATGTCCATTACTGTACTTCAAGGGAACATCAAAATTTATACTATTCATTAGGCTCTCACCCAAATCATATTTATTTTTCCTTTTCTTTTCCAATTGACTTTTTTTCCCCAAACCAATTGAAACTCATCCTGGAACATATGTTCACCTTTTTAGGTTTCCACTGTAATTGATCAAGAGCTGCCGCCCAACAATATAGAGACAATGTGCAGGCAGACAGTATACACACACACACACACACACACACACACACACACACAGCTGCTCCTTTTCCACATCCTGGGCCGCGTGCAGTCTAACCACAATCCTGCCTCCCTGCAGTGCTGACCGCAAAGCAGTCAACAGAGGCACACTGGGCCTTATCCTGCATGACACGTCGGTCGATAATCATGCAAGTCGCAACGCAGACCAACACCAGTGTAACGCCGATACCTGGGGACCGGTAGCGTCTGCATAAACAAACACGCCTGCATGGAGCCATATGCACGTTTACAGTAATTAATCATCGGGAAATAGAGATTAGACTGAGATTCTGAGTGGTTGCTTCCTAGTGACTGTGGGATTCAAGTGATTCGTTTGCCTGGATAGACATGTTTTCAAGATAAGGGAGGAAAAGGATGCCTAGGAAAACAGTGTTTGACTTCCAAACCATAGCCTTTTCCGCGACACTGACATGGCATGACATTGGATTTTAAGGTGCAGCCCGCAAGAAGAAGAAATCATTTCTCTGACCACCTCAAAAGATTCTGATTTGTGTCCATATGTGGTATAGTGAGAATTATATTCATTGCTTTTACTTAAACAATTATCTGGCCCTCTAATAGAAATCAAGTCACGATTAATCACGATGTGCATCATCCACTGAAGACCAACAAATGCATCTGACTCCTCCCCCCCCTCGTGAAAAAAAATAAAAAGAATAAAATACAGGTCGTAACTGTATTTGAGTCGAAAGCTATTGTTCACAAATGGACGTTAAACAGATGCATCCATTTGAACGCTGTGTGTTTGTGGAATGTGGGAGGAAGCCAGACTACCTCGGAGAAAGACCAAGCTCCACACAGAAAAAGCCAGAGCCAAAATTCAAACGCAGAACTTCAGCGCTGAAGCAGCAATGCTAATCATTAACCCACGATGTGGGTGACAAGCTGGATCAAGGTCCACACACATTAATAGTTCAACATCAAATGCAATTTATTGAAAGCTTCCATCCCACAGAATAAGAATGGCACCACCCTGCTGTGAGTCATCCACCCTGAACCAGGAAATGGCCTGCTAGCTAAGAATGAGTTGAATATATTTGCACATATGATTTATTTTCTCCAGGCTTGGCATAGGCTGCGGTGCAGTATTTGAGTTATATATTTCTACATTTTTCAAAGCGATGTTCACGTGTGATGAAGAGTGAAGAGTCTATCTTGAATGTTACAAAACCTGAGTTGTTCACTTTTCAACGTGGCAGTAAAAGGTCTGACAAATCGCTAACAAGTAAGCATTACAGAAACAACATCAAAGACCCACTGCCACAGAAAGCATCCGTGTGCATCATTAAATTACCTCTGCGCCGCAGGTTCAGCCTCAGTTGAAGGCTTTGGTGCAAAAATATTGACTGATAGGCCTTTATCGTGAGAGAAAACATATGTACATGCACGTTCAGATGCTTTCTTTGAGTTTACAGATCAGGAATGTGAGTAAATCACAAAGCATGGCAAGAAATCCATCCTTTTTTTTTTTCTATTGCGCTTCTCATGAGCGTCGCCAGTGAGCTGGAGACTATTCCAGCTGACTTTGGCCGAGAGGCAATGTATGTGTGCTTGATGGACATGCAGCTTGGTGATAATTCTGTCAAAAGGCCTCATCAAGTTGGAGTGAGACTGAAAAGAAAAAAAAAAACAGGGATGCGCACAGAGAGGAAAAACGTGAGCGACCTGCAGGAGAATGGAGCCACTGGAGAAAAACAGAAGCTCAACACCACCACCTGCAGTTGACGTACAGTTTTGCCATTAAATTGGATGATGTTGCAGGTGTAAAAAAAAAAAAGTGAGCATGATAAACCATGCAGAAAAAGACCTGGTAGATTCATTTCATTTCACTGTTAAACTAGCTAACTAGTAGTCAATAGAAATTAGAATTCAGTCATCTGCCACTTTATAAAAAATACCATCCATCCATTCATTTTCTATGGTGCTTGTCCGATTCCTATTGGTTGCACAAAATAAAAGCATCTGGATCTAGATACATATTTGAATTAGACTATGTATTTACTTACTGAGGAGTGTTTTGTGTGCAACCATCTCTGTGTAAATTCAACACACCATTTTTTTCAGTGTACTGCACCTCACTTCTCGGGATGAGGACAAGTGAAATAGAAATTAGATGGATGGTAAAAAATAAATAAATAAATGTATCCAGAACCAGATGATTTTATTTTGTGCCGTCATTTAATGAAATAAAATTGAGTAAATTCAACAGAACATAAGATTTTTTTTCAGTGCATATTGTTAAATTCATTCTCTGGCAATCTCATTCCAAACAGATTTATCTTTGTAAAAGCAGATTTTTGTTTTTGTATTCAATACCAAATGATGCAGGGCCAATTAGTACAACTGAGAATACAGGATGTAATTAGATGAACCAATTAAACAGACAATACCTTTCAAATACATTTTTGTAACATGAATGCCATGTGACACAGCAACGGTCATACTGTGTACAATTAAACTATTTCATCTTTAAAAATGCAGAAATGCATGTCGCTTTTGAAAACAAATCTCAATTTCACTGCAAATGCAAAAATGATGTCTTCTATGTAAACAATTTCTAAAATGGGCAAGTTGGATGTTTTAGGTGGGTAGATGACAAAAGAAAAGTGAATATGAAATCACAGGCCACATTTCACTTGTGCACACAAAGCACATCTCCAAGAAATCAATGATAACGCTTTGGAAGAGAAACAACAAAGCAAAGTGTGTGACTGTGTTTGTGTGCGTGTGCGCAGAGCAGAGCCACACCTCACGGCCACGTGCGGTGTGACCCTCAACTGGGCCCACTCGCACTCCCCTCGTGGGCTGGATCACAGAAGTGAAGCCAAGCAGAATCTTTGTCCTCTGTCAGATGGATGAATCCATTTAGCAAATGAGCAAAGCTCGCCCATACTGCCTTTGCAACACACTCACAGACACACACCCAGACACACAAATCGTGCATGTAGGCACACCAGCGAACTGCATGAGTTGGGAAAGGCCTGGTCGCCTGAGACTTTCACACGCACAAACATGAAGATGCTGGAGAGCAACCAGTTAGTGGAAAGAAGATGCCCAGGAGAGGATAGAAAAACAGGGTGGCCGGCCAGGCAAACAACATATGATATGTGGTAAGCAAGTGCACATTCGGGGACTTTGAATGCCTCAAAATGAGATACAATAGTATTGGCAGCCTATGAACAGCAACAACCGATAACCAACAATTCATACAGTATATAATTACTATATTTCCCCATATTGTGGTCATGCAGAGGCATTTCTTTGCTGAAGTGCAGAGAGTACCAGTTACCTACACGTGGAGCATCACTTTCTCGTTAAGCTTCATCTTTACAGACTCCATGTCAGCTCACAAAGCAGTGTGTGTCGTATACTACGACCCATAGTGCCATCAATTAACAAAAAGGGATTTCCGGATGTGTTGGGATGTGGCAAAAGCAAAAACATGAGAATGAAATTGATTTATGTCGCCACTCCCAGCACTAAAATTCAGGATTAAGGCTAATTTGTTTCATTTCAGGCCGACCCCGGATCAAGGGTGCAAACGGCCCCAAGGCTTGTTCTGTCTTTTCTCCTCCAGCTGTTGCCTTTAAACTGTATTATGATAGTGAGTACAGATGACCTCAGCGTCAAGTATACCACATCATTAGACGGCCATCTTTCAACTTTCTAACAGGTTCTCATTAATACGGCCAAGGTCACCCTTCACTTGGCTTCTTATCGAAATGCAATAGGGTTATTCTGTTCAAATCCCATCATTTCTCTACTCTCTCATTCTCTTCTTCCCCTTCTTGTTCCCTGAAAGTATGTGGTGACGTTTGAGCTCGTGCTTGTGGCACTTGACAAAAGAGCAGGGGTGAAAAAGACAGATACAGAAAAACCACAAGCGCTGGTAAACACATTCTGTACATATAGACAACCCCCCCCCCCCCCACAAACACACACAAACGCACTCACACGCCTAGACATAAATCATCTTCCAGAATCATGCGAGAGTGCTATCGAGAGTTATCAGTACATTTAGAGCTGGGGTGCCCCAACGTTTTTTGAACAAAGATCTCCTCGATCAACCAACCACATTTACACATGCATGCCCTGATGAGCAATAGCCAAAGTGGTCACTAAGATGAACTAAACAGAAAAATAAAGTATCCAAAAAAGTTTGTGAGTTGGTGAAAAGCAAATCGCTGCCTTACCTTTTAGTAGAGACCTGACGCGAGACATGGGACGCTCACGTGTGCTGTTTTAAAATGCTTCTCCCGGCATTCCAGATTCCAATTCTTTGCCAGTGCCCTCGATGAGTTGTACATAAAAAAAACTCTGAATGAAAATAATAACAATAAAAGATATCGCACAAACAGCTCTGATCGCAAAGTATGATTCCAGACTGCTGACTGCTAACAACTTCCGGTGATGCAGGTCGCACGCCACCGTTGGTTAAAGGGACCTGCTTTTTTTATTTATTTTTTTAAATACTTTTCGTGAGAGTGAGACTGACAGGCTGCTAAGGGTGCAGTGAGCACTAACACAAAAAATATTTTAATAACAAAAATATTTTGTGGGGGGTTTTTTGAGGGGGGGGGCGTTCCCTCGCGATCGATTTGGGACCAGTCCGCAAGCAACCAGTCGGTCGCGATCGACTTTTTGGGCACCCCTGATTGAGTGGAAAAAGCTCCCTGGCATGAAAACTCAAGCTTGTTACTTAACGTTAAAAAAACGGTGACGATCTGTTTTTCTGTTTATGTACACTATGATTTTTTTCACACCTCAGCTAAAGCACTTCATAAATGAGGACACTCAGTGTTTGAAGCTTAGTAGATGGAATTCTTATCCGTTTTTGCTTGAGGTAAAAACTTCAGTTGCTCAACAGTCCGGGGTCTATGTTGTCCTATTGCACACTTCATAATGGGTCCCACGTTTTCAATGGGAGACAGGTCTGGATTGCTGGCAAGCAAGTCTTGTATTGACACTCTTAACGTGAAGCCTCACTCTTAAAACGTATGCAGAATGTGGTTTGGCACTGTCTTGCTGAAATAAGCAAAGACGTCTTGAAAAAGACGCTCCTTAGATGGTAGCCTATGATGCTTGCAATTTGCATGGTAGAGTTTTAACTTGCGCTTGTAGATGCAGCAACAAACTATTTTAAGTGACAGTGGTTTTCTGAAGTGTTCCTACACCCACAATGGCAATATCCTTTTCACAATGATGATGCTGTTTAATGCAAATCCGCCTGCGGGATTAAAGTTCTCGGGAATTCAACAGTGACATGCGGCAGCACTTGTGACACTGGTTGAGGTAAGTGGGCTGCCTATGTGTGTGCGCGTGTGTGTGCCATTCTATCTGGGAATGGTTTGAGGGGTCTTCTATACAGCCAGTGGCTGGGTAATGAAAGGTTATTTAGCCAATTCTCCAGGTGGGGGGGCTGCTCTGACACGGCTCGTTTGTCACAGTTCAATAACTGCCACTCCAGGGAGTGTGAGGGGGGGGGATCCAACTGTGAAGTGTGTGTGTCTGTGTGTGCGTTTATGCACTAAGGCCCTGCTTGTGTGCACAGTTGATTCCCAAAGCTTGTCCTTCCATTAGAGGCCTCAAACGGGGTCACGGCAACAGCCAACATGTCACAGCACAACTTTCCACACGGAAAACCGACAAACTGACAAGCCTGTGAGGACAAGCTATGCCCAAAATGGTGGATGTGTGCTTTAAACACAGTGCTTCAAACGTATAGCTGGATACTGTGGAACCTCCAAAGTCTGACACAATTTTCTGCATACAACTTGGCGTTCCAACTACTCATAGCAGAGATGAGTCTCCAAAGTCTAAAATTATCTGTAGGCATAAATATGAGTATGAAAGGGAGTTTGTCTACACTACAGTATGGGAGTGTAAAGAATAGATCTGTACTTCTGTTTTTGCTTCTTAATTGACATTTCCTGAAGTGTGTGTGTGTGTGTGTGTGTGTGTGTGTGTGTGTGTGTGTGTGTGTGTGTGTGTGTGTGTGTGTGTGTGTGTGTGTGTGTGTGTGTGTGATCCCTCAGACCTTTCCACAGTTATGGGCCATCTAGGAGCTGTTGAGACACTCTCCTCTCCTCCATTTGAAAATCAATATAAGTCTTCACTGCGCTCTGTGATGTGTCAACATGTCCTCCCAAAGAGACGCCCCAGGCACAAGGTGTTGCTCATCCCAATTGTGTGCAGTGATTTGGGCTTTTGCGTCCAACACGACACCCCGACGCTCAACTACTTCTGGCTTTAACGTTCACGTGAAGAATTCATGGTCAGGTCTGTGTCGCCCTCTTGTGGCCATCAAAGAAACCAGTAGTACATGAAAAGTCCATTTCGAGCATCGTAATATATTTTATTTTATTTTTTATGCTGGTGGAACGATATGACCACCGTCCTCCTGGTTGAGGGTCGAGTGCACCCACTGCTGAGCTAAAAGCCTTGGCAGCTAGCTTAGCGGCCAGCACCCAACCATACAATTGTATAGCACAAATGGGCATCTGTTATCCGAAGATAGGTGTGGATCTTCCCAGTGAGTGTTTGATAGATAAACATGGACCAGTGAATTTGTCGTGAGTGAAGCGAAGGCCAGTTAAGAACTGCAGGGACTACAGGTCACAGTGGTGGGTGGGTCAATGCCACGTGGTATTTGTCTTTTAAACAACCACGGAAAACAGACGCGCCAAAGCAAAGCTGAGCCAAACTGTCACAGTGCAGTCAAAAAGCAGCAACGAAAGCACTTCTCATTACAAGTGCACTACCAAAAATGATGTTGATACTCTCAACCATCCATCGAGCCATTTTCTACAGTGCATGTCCCTCCCTTGGGTCACGGCTGCACCGGAGCCTATTTCAGCAGATTTTTTTCAAACCCAGAACCTCAGACCGCTATAACACAGAGTGACCCCATGCTGTCATTTACTGCTCAAAAAAACGACTGCATATTGTAGCTTTCACTACACTGACCATTTTCATGATTAACATTGGTCAGTAAACCATTTTCACTGTCAATCTTATCTAAACAATGCGTTTAACCAACGTTAATATTTGCACAGACTGCAAACAGTCCTCCCAGTGGGTGCTGAAAGAGGCCAAACATGCCTAACACGTGATTAGTGACATCATGAGATAGAAGCTCTTCCTCATTCAAAATGACTCACTGCTAGTCAGGGAGTCAAATTGACCAAGAGCCCAGTAACCTTCAAACAATCATCAAACTAGCTACACAGAATATTTTAATTATTTTGTGAGAAAAGCTTCAAGGGAGAACATTTCATACTTCTTAAGGAACTAGACGATGACACGTTTAATGTTTAGAGATGCTTTCTGGGTAAGTCACATGTTGTGCTTTCATTCTTGAAAAGTTGGGCTAAATGAATGGAGCATTTGTTCGAGGTCTTCAGTAAAATAGTGTCCATGGGCCTGTGCTAAAAATAACTCATATACCAGGGATTAGACATTGTGATTCCTTCAAAGTGTTGCAGAAGTGGTCATTTGAAAGTAATTCACAAAAAATGAAGTGTTGCATGAATATTTGTCTGCTTCCCACCTAGTAAAATCAGCGCTGGCGATTATTGTGAGAAATTAACATGAACAGTGTCTTGATCAATGAATATCATCAAATTTGGCATTTCAGAAGTGTGTATCAGACCGGTAACCCTTTCCATTGACCAGTACTCAAAAGCTAGCTCTCATTTTCAAATAAGTTGGTGATGTTTCTTGTAACTACTCAGTAGGCTGGATATAATGGAATAGGCTGTTTGTGGGCTGCAGGCCATACTTTGCCCATCCCTGGTTTAAATTCAGCTTGCTTGTATTAGCGGTTAAACACAATCACCAAAGCTGCATTGTCCCTCAAAGTTACTTTAAAATGCAAGTTCTGCTTTTTTATTTTTTTTTTTTTTACCCAATAGTGGATTCAGAATTACTTTAAGGACATGTGGCAACAGCTGCTGAGCAATACTCATCCTTGCACTGGTGTATTTACGCAACCACACGCGTTCTCCACTCCTCACAGGGGTCCGATTTTACCTGCCACGCTGGCTACGAAGCTCTGGTGCAACGCCTGCGAGATGGTAGACAAATGTGCAAAGATGTGGAAGAGCTGTTAAAGATGAGGTACGGATTTTATCTGCTGAAAGTGCATGATTACGCACATGCACATTACACAGTAACATGCACAGCAATAGACATAGAGTGAAACCTCTAGAGCGCCGCTGAAATTGTGCAGTTCAGAATCATGCATCACGTCAGACTTCATCTCACTGAGCTTCAAAAAGAGGTGAAGCAAAATCATTTGTACTTACCAGACACATTCCACTTTTAAAAGGGGAGTGATGGGCCAGGTAGCTGGAAATGTAAAAATAATGGCATCGTTTATTCTACAGTAACAGTAACATAATGGTCACTGAGAGTCTCCATGCTTTACTTTTTCATCCATATAGATATACAATTGCAAATATAGTTACGTTTGACTGCCAGACAACATATCTATGCTTAATTGGCATGGTTTGGCTGTTTGATGCTTCAAATTTGAGAATGTATTTTTTTCAATGAAAGTTTCTGTGCAACACAAACTCCACACTTTGCTTTTTAGTCACAGGTACGTATGACATCATAAATATTAATTATTATTTTAAAATGCAAAATACTGCACTGGTACGTCTCGGCGACAGCCGGCGCTTCATACCTGGAAAGGTATAAATATTTTTTGAAACCTCTTGTGATACAAAACACTTTTGACTCTTACATCTGCAATTTCGCGACACCATTCACCTTTGATTCAAAAGTTTATTCCTAGCTTAGTCCTCAAATTTAAAGTCATTATGAAAATGCACGTAATTATCTTTATCATGGCAGCATTTTTTTTTTTTGGTACAACTCTTGTTTTTTGGCCATCATGCTGTGACTTTCCGAATGTAGCAAAATGATGAAGTATCACAAGTGTTTACTTTTGTAGTGTTTCATGCACAGGGCATCAGCAGAGGAAAAGTATGGGCGGGAACTGATGACCATAGCCCGCAAAGCTGGAGGGCACGGAGAGATCAGGTAATCAGGTCGACATTTAGTCCATTCATTCAGGAAAACAATACCACGAGAAACTACTGAATTATTTCTTCATAAAATACTCCCATGCAGCACTCTAAAAAACTCCTTCGAGGAACTAAGAACACGTAAGTCCATCTACTATCAGAATACTTGTCTATCTTCGACATTGCCCAATAAGCAGGTCACTTCAGATAAAGACGTGACATTCTCTACAGTTGAGAGAATAAATAACAAATGCCAGTGATTGAGGAAACTGTCTCATGGAAAGAGCCACAGTGCTTTACATACTGTACCGTGCGTGTTATTTGTGGTTGCAGAGATGGAGAACATGGGAAACTTTCACATCCAATTGTCAGAGGCAATGAAAGAGGAGGTGAAAAAGGTGGAGGCGTTCAGAGAGCGGCAGAAAGAGCAGAGGAAGAAGGTACGTGGCCAAATGCTACGAGGGATAAGTGACAATATCCCACGCGAGGGGTCGTCGTTCTCCTCACCGTGTTTTTTTCCTCCCAGTTCGAAAGCATCATGGAGAAAGTGCAGAAGAGAAAGGTGTCGTTGTTCAGGAAAACTATGGAGGTAATGACACGATGCGTTCAACATGTCGAAGAGTGAATGCTGAGTCACACATTTATAGTTGTTGCCGCACTGGTAGAAGGATGGATACTCAACTCAACTGTAAAAAAAATATAAAACGCAGCTGTAACAAAGTGCTGTAACACAAGTCACAGAATTAGGATAAGTGTGAACCATCACAAGAATAATGGCTTGCTTTTAATGGACGATGATATAATGATTTGAATGTAGCCTCGCGTTCCTCCCTCCTCGCCACCTCTTCTCTCTGACCAAAGTGACACCCCCCCCCCCCTCACGAACATGCACATGTACAGTTGCCAAACTCGAAATGTGACTGATTTCATACACTACAATGTTAATACAGTGATCCGTCGCTATTTCGCGGTTCGTTTATTGCTGCTTCAGTGCATCGCGGATTTTTTCAAACATTCTTTAAAAAAAAACTCTTTGATCTTTAATCAGTGTCCAAGTGTTGTATACGATGCGTGCTAGTATGTGTGTGTGTGTGTGTGTGTGTGTGTGTGTGTGTGAGTGCACTCTGCTCAAGCGGGAAGGCTCATGTGTGTGTGTGTGTGTGTGTGTGTGTGTGTGTGTGGCTGAGAGAAAGAGAGAGAGAGAGAATTTATAAGAACAGAAGCAATTGACTAATCATAAACACGTCTGCTGCACACCGCTGGGATCGCTGGCCTGTGTGTGGGGGGTGGGGGGGGGGGGGGGGGTTAGTGCGCTCTGCTCAAGGGTGAAGGCCCACGTGGGGCTTTTTTAAAAAAAATATGTTTATTGGTCGCTAGTTCTTCGTTTATCGCAGATGGTTTTGGTCCCCATTAACCGTGATAAACGAGGAATTGCTGTATTTAAAAATGTATTGCTTGCCTTACAATAATTAATCTTGTAGATTTTCGTCTAAGCACGTATCAAATAAAAGCTCAGAGGAGCTGAATCTTCAAATTGTTTAACCCACAAATGTTGATAGTATGTAACAATATTAATATCGGCTGATGTTATTATCATTCATAATGAAACGCTGCAGTTGATCTTTGTCTCTCTCCAACCCACAGTCAAAGAAAAACTACGAGGCAAGATGCAAGGAGGCGGACGAGGCAGAACAGACATCAGAGAAGTCTGCCATTGTGGGCAAAAACGGTGAAAAGGTAATAACCCTTTGTATCAATGTACTGTTATTAAACTCATTCGCCGCTTGTTAAGAGGTGTCTTTGACATCTGTTGCCGTCATTGGCAGTGAATGAGTTAAAAGTATGCCAACCTGAGGTCAGTGACAAGATCACACTGCCTACATTCATTACATTGCGCAATGGGCAGGCAGGAAGCACACCAGAAAAAAAGGAAACATTAATGCTGCACGTTATAATGTAAAAAACATCTTACAAGGCCATTAAAGCTTCAAAAATAGCTTCTGTTGTTGCTATGGCAATGTCACGTTAGCATTGAGTTATCTATAATGTCGTACCAGCCAGGATAATGTTGTGTTCGTACTAGAGATGGGCATTTGACTTCATTGAACTCGATGCACCATCCGTCCATCCATTTTCTGATCTACTTATTCTCACAAGGAGCCTATCGCAGCTGTCTTCAGGCAGTGGGCGGGGGACATCCTATACTGGTTACAAATCATTGTATTTATTCTGTTGGGCCGCGGTGGGCGACTGGTTAGGTTTAGCATGTCTGCCTAACGATGCAGAGGTCCACGGTTTGATTCCGGACGTGGATTTTCTCCCCGTACTCCAGTTTCCTCCCACATTCCAAAAACATGCACGATAAGTTAATGGAACACTCTAAATTGTCCCCAGGTGTGAATGGTTGTTCGTCTACGTGTGCCCTTTGATTGACTGGCTACTAATTTTTGTCAAATGAATTTTGAAGCAAATTTTTGGATGGTATATAATTTCTTGAGATGCACCTGTATTTGCAAAATAAATGTTGTTGTTGTTGTTGTTGTATATGTCTGACAGGTACGCCACAGGGCCAAGCAATGCAGACAGGCTGCATGTGAAGCAGGTACAATATTGGCTCATCTGCCTTTTTAAATGTTACAGTTACAACCATTTCAAAGGATTTCTGAGTAAAAGAGCCTGTTACTGAACTGTATCCGGTACCTTTTATCATAAAGCTGCCCACATGTGCACGCTTTCTAAATGACTTCCCAACGTTTTGACAGAGAACTTGTACTTGACCAACATCGACCAGCTGGAAAGTATTCGCCAGGACTGGGAGGAAACGCACAGAAGCACATGCGAGGTAACTCGACAAGTTTTACACACAGTCACAAGCAGGAAGTTCCCACCGCTTCCTCTTTCTCAACATCATTCCGACTCATGAGGGGAAATGCGAGTCATGTGCAGTGAATCAGCTAAAAGTGGAACAAAATCATGATACTGAAAATGCAGACGTGGTCTTGTAGGTGTTCCAGCAAATGGAGGCCGATCGAATCAGCTTGCTCAGGTGCACCCTGTGGGACCACTGCAATCACATCTCCATGCAGTGCGTCAAAGATGACGAGGTAGGCACTATCTGAAACCGTTGAACTCCATCCACTCCTTTCGAACCTGTTCAAGAAATCTAATGGCCAAATTTGCTATGATGTTTTTTTTTCTGCATACATTGCATAATTGTAATCTGTGATATCCAATGAACGGTCTCTCAACAATCTCATCTCAGTTCTTTGAGGAGGTAAGGAAGCACCTCGAGCACTGTGACATCACCACAGACAACAACTGTTTCATAGAGATGAAAAGGACAGGCTGGCATCCACCAGGTGATTTCCTTCCATGTACTGTTTACACAGACAAAAAATATATATTTACACTCACTTTCAACCTATTGAAAATTCAAAGTCTAAAACAAACCGAACGTGCATGTTTTTGGTATAACACCATACACCATAGATCCATAGTGAGCAGGTCCATAGATCCACCTGCTAGATATGGTGGCTCACTGTCACCGCCCCAGGAGACCCAAACATGAGCATTTGTTAGACAAAAGTAGTGCTTAGCCTCTATCCTGTTGCATATGGAGTAATTCTAAACCCTTTCAAGAGGGGCATCAAATTCTATTCCGGCAGCTCCTCCCTAACACTGTACCGTAGCTTCCATTCATGTAGTAGTTACTCAAGCGGTAAACGACAAATTCCTGTACATGCCCCTTAATCCCCGTCTGCATCAAAACCAACCTCTTGTTTGCCGGTACTTGTCACAGAGCCCATCGTTTTTGAAAGCTATTACCAGAGGGAGACCAAGTCCAAGGATGGAAATGGCCGAGCACGCTTAACATGGGGCGGAGAAGACCTCATGAGAAGGACCTCAAATCCTCTTCTAGAATCTGCTACGGAGATCAACGTTGACAGTCGGCCCTCAGTACTGCCCTCTAGTGAGGAAGGTCAGTCCTGTGCCGTTTACAGCTATGATGTAGAAAGGACAATTGCTCACCATCTTTGCTGCCTTTTTTTTCTCTGCTTCATGTGATGTCTTCAGATGGGTCGTATGCATCCCTGCTGGGCCTCCAGCAGCCAGCTGTGGACGAAGACGCCTATGTTGCGCTTTACAACTACACTGCACAGGTGCTCTGGAAAGCATTCATGAACTAGTCTCTAATGTCTGTCTAGTATTGTCTTTTTTTTCTTTTGTCCTATTGGTAGTGTTTTTGGCCAATTAGTATGCAATTCAAACTTAATGGTAAGCAGTAGTGGGAAAAATGTTACTGATAATTCACAGGCATTCTATTATTAGTAAGGCACAATCTTTCTTCTAGTGTGCTATTTCGTCTTACTAGTAAGGACCAAAAAAACCCCATACAAGTTGGGTCACTCACATCTCAACCACGATAGTATTAAACATACCTGCGATCATGCTTGTTGTACAATCTATTCAGGTGGAGGACGAGCTGACGGTCCAAAGAGGCGACGTTGTTCAGGTCCGAGAGCGCGGTGACGATGGCTGGTGGACCGTGGAGAGAAACGGACAGGAGGGAATCGTGCCTGGGAACTATCTGGGAAAATTCTGAATATGCTCACAGAAAACGGGCAGATGAAATTAAAATTGAGTGAGTCACATGCCAAAAGGGGCGAGTCCACGTACACTGGAAATGGAATCGGATTAACATACTGTACTCACACTTTATTGGTTAACCATGTAATCACCTGTTTCAATCCTTTCTAAAGGACGTAAAACTTCTCATAGAGTGGGGTGGGCCCCTAAGGGGCAATGGGGGCACGTGACCCCTAGAAATTTTGGCCGTACGAGAATAAAGTGTAGTTGTACAACCACTACAGTAGGTGGCGTCGTTGCTCTCATTTCATTTTTGTTTGGATTTAAGGTATTATCTGGTACAGTTAAAAAAAACAACGTGAAATGTATTTGTTGGAATCTATATTTCATTTTTTCCTTTAATAAAGATACAACGTTATGGAGAGGTGTCCTTAAAAAAAGCAACACGTGCACCAAGCTTATCTAGAACTAAAACAATTTTGATTCAACAATGGTTTGAAAAATGCCACATTGTCAGCAGTTGCCACGGTGACATAGTATTCCCCGCCCCCTGAATTTTAAGATTAGATGCCTATCGCGGTGAGTCAGTTAGCTTTTGTGAGCATTTGGGAGAAATCAGACATCAGGTTTACAGTTTTTTTGTATCATATGCACATACTGTACTGTGTATATAGTGCACCCTCCACTGAAACAAACACCACACTCCAATTCTCCTGTTTTATTACTCAGCTAAGAAAATAAGTGGTGGTTGCGGTAGATACCACGAGAACAAGAGAAACTGGCAACTGTAAAGCTGAAGCCAAAATAAACAGTTAAGCAACGAAACAATGTAATGTCTGCTTGATGGAAAAGAGCACATTACAAAGACAAAAACCAAAAAATCTTGCCTCTTGCTTGCTTCATATTAGGTCTGGAAGAGCGCCCCAGATTTTTATTTTATTTTTTAACTTTTTGAATGTATTGTTTGCATGATAAAAAAATAAACAAACATTTCCATCATTGTCTCAACTCAAAAAGAATAAATGAGGAGCAGTCAAATTGAAATGTAAGATTTTATTTGTTTCCTCTTCAAAGCTATACACAATATTGTTGTTGCTTTTTTTTTCCTACAGCTCCAGCAAAATATTTTGGGTTTGACGTAATAGCGCCAACTAAATGAAAACATTGCAAAATGTCACAGAAAAATAACTATGTATATATACAAAACAAGTCATTCCTACTATTGGACATATGACTATGAAACTAAACAGATTAAAACACAAGGGGAGGCTCAATACTGATTTTACACCCACTTACAACATTGGGGATCCAACTGGCTCAGTGCTTCAACAGTGAAGCGGATTCGGAACTAAATTCACAGCATGAAAACAAAAAGGGAAATATAAAGTATCAGCTTCACTGCTAAAAAAAAATAAAAATAAACACTATTGGTTTTTGTTTGATTTGCATAAAAAAAAAACACAAAATGTCTTCAAAGCTCCAATCACAGTACAAAGTAGCACATCAGGAAAAACATTACCACACAGCCAGTTCTCACACATATTTAGTAGGAATTTGTACAAAAGGATGAAGCTGCAGTTCAGAATACGGGCATCTCAATCACCCCCAACACGGCAAATTGTGGAAAAGAAAATTGCATTTAATGTTGCTCCGCTTTGTTCAGTGAGTTTACTTTTGATTCTACGTGGGTCCCAAAGGAGGATGGACTCAACAAGGGCTGTTATGCAGAGTCATTGGTCGAAGACTCGACCAATGACATTAGCTGCTAGTGTTAGCCCTCATGGTGACTGGCTCGCTACTGGATGTATTAAAGATATTTAAGATAGTGTTTTGTTTCATTTTGTCTTTCTCCTCTGCTGGCCAAAATGTTAACACTTGTTAAATTAAATCATATGAATTTTTCCCCTCGTTTTCTTTCATTTCATTCTTTTCACTGCACTGCTTCTAGAGACATGCGTGTGGATGTTCGGTTTTGTCCAAAAAGATTTCTGCATTTCTGTGCGGCCATGTCAATCTAATCCGCATTGGTCATTGTAGTTTAAATCATGTTCGCAATAGGAGTCATCCTTTCTTCAACCGATCAGATTTCAAATTCACCTCAACGGGCCACATCTCTGGTTAGTATCATGTATTTTATTTGCGTGTTTGTGGCTTTTGTCATGTTTTTAGAAAAATATAGATTCTGAAGTACTCCACTCATTGTGACAATGCATTTTTGGAAATTGTCCATAATTGCGATGTGATAGCAGTTGTATTAAGAGATGAGTTGATTCCCAACTAAAGGACCAGACACTAAATACATTGCCCGCCACTGATTTAGAGCGTGCACGATTGCCAAGTTTACTCTGGTTCAACAACAATGACCATGCTATTGCTGTATTTTTTTTTTTTTTTGGGGAGGGACTTTCAGTCACACTTTTTTCAGACTTTGGCTGGTTAAGTGAGTTATACTCAGGTGTGACTTCTAGATATTAGAATTTGAGCTTGGACTGGCACCAAAAAATCCCCACACCCTAATCGTGTCGACTTTCTTTGGGAAGTGGGCAAATACTTTTGGTGCTTTACCATCGGTGCTAAGTAGTAGCCATGGCAATTCAAATGGATTGCTAGTTTAGCATGTAGCCACAACAAGGATTTACTACTTATAGCACGAAAAGGTGCAGTGCCCGACCAGCATTCTACCTCTGGCCACAATGCAAAATGGGACTCTATTTCAGGGAAGCCATTTTAAACTATAAAGAAAAACTTTTTGATATCCAATCGGAGCTTATTCACTGCAGTCAACATGGGGCGCATTTGGAAATTCACTCAAATGCTTTAACACCATTCTAGGAGCGTGTGAGTCCGGAGAGGCAGAGCGCTTGGCCTCACATGAATTTATGAACGCAGCCTTTGTTATAAAGCAATCAGCAGCTTCCGCTTTAACTGTTTCCATCTGCACTGTCAAATGCACCAGATTTTGGCACAAAAAGTGACATACTCCGGAGCGGCGTCTATGTGTTTTGTTTTCTTATTCATTATGCATTTTTTTGACTGGTGTGACTTACACTCTGGATCGACATATATATAAAGTTTTTTTTGTTGTTGTTGAATTTCATATTCAGAGTACTCATTTGCCCCATCCTCATACATTTCCAACGATGATTTAACCCTAATTACTTATTTATTTTTTGGGTTATTCTGACTAAATGACCTCATTTTATTTTTAAATGACGAACTAATGCTGATAGCCATTCATACGCCAAACTTTTTAAATCATTCAGGAAAAGAACATAAAAAAAAGCTCACAAAGCATGTCAGTAATAAGAATAAATAGGCGGTTCCTCGTGTTGGGATCACTTCATCAGTGTTTGCTACTTCATTGGATTGTGCAAGGTGTGCTTGAGTTTATATACCTAAGCTTAAATATAGAACTACAGTTGCATGACATGGTGATGCTCGCCTTGCAATGCTGGCCACGCGAGTCCTTCAAGCATAGCTGTTGGTGGCGACCAGCAGTTCGTACGCTGGGTCGTGACTCCGCCTACAGAGCACCACGCAAGCGCAGAGCATGCCGAGCATCTGCAGGCACATAGACAGGGGGGGTTGTCCGATTTTGTGGTTTAGGGTTTCTACTTTAAATACAAATTTGCAAATGAGTCATCCTCACCTGTATTGATGCAAAAGTTAGCGCAGCCCAAATGACATACATCATGATCTCCTTTAACTTCTTCACAACCAGAGCTTCACAACCCTAAAAAAAAAAAATAATAATAGTAATGATAAAATAAAATAAAAGTGAGTAAGTGTAAACAACTTGAAAGAACACAATTGTTTGTTTAACATCAATTTAAATTTTTTAAAAAATCATTGCCACTGTTGTTGCGTGTGCGTGCACCTCTTGGTATAAGTCTGCCGGTCGAGCGAGGGTGCCGGTGCAGTTGCTGATGTTGGGTTGGCAGCAGCTGACAGGGACGCTGTTGTTTTTGGACTCTTTGAACCAGCGAGTATTCCTCCAGTCCGAGTAGTTGTGGATACCGCAGCAGTGAAGCTAAAAATACAGATAGCAAACATTTTCAGACATCTGTGGAGTAGTCAACGGATACATCATCTCTTGGATGTCAATGATAACACACGAACATTAAAAAGTGAACTAGAGCTCAGGTCATTGAGGTTCTGGGGTGCAGTGTTTTAAGCCTCTACATGGCGACTCATCTGATCCCACAGGTTTTCAATAGGATTCGGGTCTAGAGAAAGTGCAGGCCATTCCATTTGCGGTAGACCAGTCTCCAACAGCCCTTCCCCTGTCCATAGAGATGAAATTAGGCCCGTGTTGTCGTCTTGGTCTCATGATGTCAAAATGTGAACAGCATGGCGAGGACGACTGTTTAAAGACCAGCTCTAATTGAACAAGGAGATTCAAGATTCAAGGATCAAACGCCTGTTGTCAATTTTGCTGTTAAGCTCCTTGTAAGAGAGCAACAACTTGTGTAAAAAGTTCTGAAACAGTTAACCGTTGGACATGTGCATTCAAAAGTTAGAGAAGGTCACATTGGGTTCACCTGTAAAGGTTTGAATGCATTTTAGGCTGATCCTGAAATATCACCCAAAAGTGAATCTTCGTGTTACAATAAAGGACCCCCTTCTAATAGACACTTCCCCCTCATAGCATCATAGCAAAGCTTGAAGTTTAGAATGACAAAAGATAATTTTTGTTTTTTGTATCCCCCCCTCCCCTCTCACCTGTCGCTGCACATAGTCAATAGCGCGACTGGGAGCGTCCGTGTTGGTGCCGTTATACTCATTGTACACCTTCTGGATGGAGTGGTTCACCTCATCTTCCACCTGGAACACACATACTTTCTCAGCCAACCTCTTCTTTTTTTTTTAATTTAAGTATTTTGGGTTATTTCCAGATTTTCAGTTTTGACATGAGTATTTCAAACTTTACATGCACAACAGGCGAGGAATCATTGTAGAAGGAAAGTGAAACTGCTTTGATAAAGGAGCAAGAAGCTTACTTTGGCTCTGTAGATGTAGCCCAGCACCACCACCACACATTCTGTTACAAACACCAGCAGCAAGATGGCAGCAAACTGAGTAAAGGAAAAAAAGTTAAAAATTGATCCTGGCGTCAGTCCGAACTGAAGCGGCAGCTGCGCACTCACGGTGGCCAGGCCGCAGGAGCTTTCGCGTATGGTGGCACAGCAGCCAATCAGACCGATGACGAAGAGAAGCGTGCCCACGGCGATGATGACGATGGCTGGGATCAGAGTGTAAACGTCCTCAAAGAAGTGGTCGTAGTCATCATAGGTGATGAACACGTAGGCGCCAATATAGCACAAAATGCCTGCTGCCGCCTACACAAAAATATTTATATGGATCTTTAGTTCTCATACTGTATATCTCAAAACCTCATGCTCAAAACAAAAGTAAAGTTGTGGAAAATTGCTAATCAGATGAGGCCGCTGACGAGCAAAACCGCTCCACAAAGAAATAGTTATTTCAAGCCGTGTACTGTATTATTCATGCTTTGTTACTGCAATGTCAGTTGAGTTGATGCCACAAGCGTAAAATGAGATGAACACAATGAAGGGGTTCATTTTTTTCCATTCTGAATGATTTAGTATTGCAGCTTCCAACAGTTAGTTCAAGTCAAGTCAAGTACAACTTTATTGTCAAATCTGCAGATGAAATGTCCTCCCTCTTAAACAGAGAACAAGACAACAAGAGGAGCCGCTGTGGGTGCCCGGCTGCCATCAAAAAAACACAACATAAAATTACAAAATAATACAACACAACACATAAAACAGACAGTCGTGCCATCTTAACCACTTTTCCTCCATTCACTTTGTTGTTTGAAGCAGTAATAGATGAAAGAGGAGCAAATTAAAATGACCTTTTCACCAGTCGATCAAAGACGTCATGCTGAAAATATGCACACGTCTGCGACAAGCTAAGTTTGAAAGCAACAAGAAGCTGTAATGTCCAGCGACGTTCTGACTCGCACCACGCAGTTTCACAGGACACGATCCTTCCATGAGTGATTATATACAGTAGAACACTCCCCTCTAGTGTGATATTGCTTATATGTTATTTGGCATTAAACAATTCCAAATAAATACATGAATCATAATAAACAGTTTAAAATGATTTTGCAGTACATTTTAATGCAAAATCAAATTTTACCAGATGGAATAATTTAAATGATAGTGTGTTCTCTTCGATGAAACAAAACAGGTAGAAACTGCATCGAGACCTCAGGATGTAGAGTGCTTGGTGTAAGAATGCAATATAGAGCATACTCCATTCTTAACGTAACGCAGTACCGGTTACTGTTTTGTATTTGATTCTAGAAATGATTTTCCACACAAATACACACCATAATTGCCCCTCCACTACAGTGCGGCCCGATTTACGCACAAACGCAGTGCACTGCATCACCGCCAACTCTACAATATTAAATGCTCATGTTAATTTAATATAACCGTAACCCCTAAACAGAGCATTATTGACACTGTATAGGTGGACTGGATGCAAGTCAGTGCAGGGAGCCGGTGAGTGTTTATATTATGGGATGCTGACCTGCTAGCTTAAGTAGCACAGCGGGTCAACAGCTGCCACGTTACGTCATAGCGGCTCTCAACGCAATTTTATGCCTCGCTCCACACGTTGTTCAGTGTATGTACTGTTATATTATGAACTATTTTCCTGACTAATAGAACACGGCTATACAACAAATTGAGAACGTGCATCTCTGTCGCAATGCGCTAGTTTGCTAATAACATCGGTTCATCCTCCTCAGGGACACCGCACGTCGCTCAAAAGTGCTCAAATTGTGCTTACCCAAAATATGAGATTGAGGAAAACCAGGACGGTTTTGGATGACGTAATCCCACACTGACCCATCGTTCGTTCGATATAAATAAAAATATAAATGTGTAAATCGCTATTGTCTCTGTGCGAGGGGGAGAAAGCGACGCACCTGCTGCACTTTTTTTCTTTTTACTGTTTTGATAATAAAATGGCTTCGGAGACTCCGCCCTACTGTGCGGATTCCCAAGGGATGGACCAATGAAAACACGACAATCGAGGTGAAGGGGGGCGGGGGGTGGCGGCACAACGGTCACGTGGTATGGAATGTCACACCAAGTGGGCGGGCCGACCCGGGTTTGAAATGAAGGAATATCACATTTTTGGTTAATTTTGTTGTTGGTGATCTCACCAATGGTTAGTTAATTAGTTAGTCAGCCATATAAAACGTTCATACAAAATACTGAAAATTGTTCATTTGTTTTCTCCATGATTTATCATTCATCATTTTATGTTATTTTTTTTTCAGATCTCATGAAATATGTTTAATTATTCTTTGACATTTTATGTCAATTGCTGGTAAACATTAATTAGCTAATAAAAAGCCTACTGGTGATATAAAATTAACTCACTAAATAAACCCTACAAATTCTACAGGTCAACTAGAAAAAAGAGAACATTTATTAATAGTTTTGAAAGGGTAGTTGGTGATCTCCCTGTATTAATTTATTTATTATTCAAATGTAAAGTATTATTTCATGCGAGGTGCATGTTTATGATATTCCAAAATGAACTTTTTGATTTCTAAGTGCATTTTCTATCTTTGATATATTATATTATTTTATTCAGGTCTCATGTAACGTGTATTGTTGTTCGACATACTGTAATATGTTCATCGTTTACTCAAATTCGTTTATGGTTTAAAAAAAATATTACAGGCAATATAAAATCACTTTTTAAATACAATATCATCGCAGTCAGAAGGTGGTAGTATCTCACCACAAGCACTTGAATAGCCTGATTCTTAAATTCTTAAATGATTTAACATTCAGTTTTTTTAATGGGGACAAAGCCCCGACGTCATCATAGCTAATACATATTTAACACCTCTCCTAATCTGAAATCTTTTATTCAGATGCTCAGAATGACTTGAAATATTCACTCACGTAGTATCCTGTCAGAAGATTAAGCTAACATGGACATTAGTATCCTTTTGGTGCGCTGTCTTTAATATGTCACACTATTACCAGCAGTAGTTTACTGAGTTAAACGGTTCTCCATGTATCTGTGTCATCTTTTTGAAACTTGTTCAGAACTTAACTTTTACATTTGTACCACAGTTCGTATTCTATTCTCAAATCTGCATTTTCATTCCCACAGTATTTAGTGAAATGATTACGGATCTAGAGAAATAGAATGATACGTTGACACAGTGTTGCCACCTTAACAACTTAGTGTTCAGATGGCATTTTGAACCTTTTTTATAACTAGGAAAAAAATCTGGCATTTGTTTCTGGTTTTATTGGAGAATTTTGAGACTCCCACCCAGACGCAGTTAGAGCAGGAGATGTTTAATTCCTCTGCATCTTGACTGCAAATTTTTGTTTTAGGGCTTAAAATGTGGTTTGTCGGATTCCATCTTTTTAATAACTGCACTGTTTGCATATGTACTAGCTTGATGGAAAACAGTTATTTGTGACGAAAGTTTGTTGGATTGGAACAACACACCCATCTCACAATACAGAGGTCGAGGTTTCAAATCCGGGCTCCGATCTCCTGTGTGGATTTTCTCCGGGTATTCCGGGTTCCTCCCACATTCCAAAAACATGCACAGCAGGTTAATGGAACACTCTAAATTGTCCCTAGGTGAGATTGTGAGTGTGAATGGTTGTTTGTATGTGTGCCCTATGAATGGCTGGCAACAAAATCAAGGTGTACCCAGAACAAATGACACTTCTAGATTATGTTTGGTAAAATAAGAACAAGGTGTTATACTGGGTTTAAATGGAGACAGAGAGCAAAAAGTACTGCAGTATTTTTTTTATCCATTCATGTGTTTTTATTGGCCACATTTTATTCCAATATCCCAATATCCGTCACATAGTGTGTATATGTAAATGAGATGAACGTAATGGTTACAGTAGCCAGTTAAATAGGAAGTTAATCCTCCAAAATGAACACAGGTGAATAGAAAAAAGACTTTACAAAGTGGTTTTACTGCTGGCTGCCCAATTATAACACACCTTTCAAGCACAAGCTCCACCCTTTATAATGCTATACATAATGTTGGTTACTCAGCCTAAAACTAGAAGGTAAGCTACTTCCCTATTATTGATTGTGAGGGCAGATTGCTTTTTTTAAACCAAGCATTTAAAAGTCCATATTGATTTCATACAACATTTTCAGGCAGGTGGAAACATGATTCATATAATCTGCCCACATTTATACAAGTTCTATTGTGGATGTGTTTTTGCAGAAAAATGGAAGAAGCTTTATCGCTCACATAATAGCCAATGGATGATGTCACAATCTTTGCAGGTCTTGTATTTGCTGCATGTCAGCGTGGAGTGACAGCAGTGAAACTGTGAACTTTATTCACTACAAATAAGCAAACTAGACCAAATATTGTAGCAAAAACAAAACAAAAAATTGATTATTGTGAATGGCAGGAAAATGAGGGTGGATTACAATCATTGTGAGCAATGTACTGTCCTTAATGGCGATCAAGGTGGATCACTTTCTCTGCGTGTACATTTCCAAAATCCTCATTAGCATCTCCGCCTCCTGTAACAGTCACACGTGCACAGGGACATACAATCACTTTTGAAATACAAAATAGTACAATTTTTTTTTTAATCTAGTTGATGAAAAATACCGGTACACAAATAATATTAGGAGGGAGTAGGAAAAACACAAAAATAGAGAAATAAAAAATATTAACAGAAAAGAAGCATAAAAATACAACATATGTATATTGTATACAGATATTAGAAGAATATTAGAAGGGGAGAGGACAAAAAATAACAACAATACCAAAATATTAGGACAACAGAAGCAAAAATATGGGGAAAAACTAAATTAAATAAACATAAAATGTGAGGAAAAAAAATACAAAAATATGAAAAAAAATAAATGCTACATACCAGGAATAAAATGTAAAATATTTGAAAGAAAATGCAAAGTTAAAAGGAAAAACAATACTAATTCTAAGTGAAAACACAAAAACTCTAGGTAAAAAAATGTTCAAATGCAGCATCCTTTTATTGTATAATTTACAGCAACAGACCTCACCTCAGTTTTCAAGCGGCTCTTTTGCGAGTCCATCTGCGCTTGCATGGCCGCATGGAGGAAGTTCCGGAAAAGCTCGCTGAGGCTGCTGTGTCCCTGTGTCCGGGAGATCTCCAAGGCTCCCACCCCCTGGACCTCAGTGGATGACAGCAGTGGGGTTTCCATCACACTCTTCTTGCCCATGAAATGCCCTTCACAAAACGCAAATCATTATCATTAGACTGCTGAACTACATTTATGTATGTATTTTTTTCCCCAAAATAAAATAAAAGGTACACGAGACATACGGAATCAAAAATACTAAACGAGAAATTCCTCGGCGAGACACAAGTGTCTGAAGAAGGTATCACCTTGAAAGACACAAGGAACCGGGCTGACGAAAACTAGTGAGCACAAAAACCCAACCAAACAGGAAAAGACATGAACCACAAGCAAACAAGATATAACAAGAAACAAAACCAAACACAAATCCAAACAAAAACGCGGTTCCTGGCGTAAAACAACAAATTAAGAACGGAAAAACAGTAAAACACAATAAAATGCGCAAACAATGCCAATTCAAAAGCCAGAGAATAAAAATGTGTTTTTAGACAAGTTCTAAAGATGGACAGAGATGGCGAGAGGGGATTTAACGGAAGGCCATTCCAAAGGGAGGGAACGACAACAGATAAATAGTTTATCGTAAAAATTGTGCATTGTAAAAATATGGTTTCATAACAATCGTCCATTCATCAGGAGGTTAAGTAAAATGTGTAAAACATGAGTACAGTACATAAGGTTTTGACTATTGGATATGCTCATAACTGAAGAAAAGTAGTCAATAAAAAGCCAATTCAATAGGATTTTTTGTTGTTAACTTTGACAGGTAAAACAATAGCACAGAACAGGAGTTAAAAGAGTTTCAAAAAAGAACTGACTGATTGTAATATGAAATATTACATGAGATTTGGCTCTTATACAAAATCAACTTCATGACTGGAAAATTAATAAACCCTTGCTCTTACCTGTCGCCCAAAGGTTCCCTCTGGGATTCACCTTAATTTGGGCCACTTTATTCCTCAGCTCGGTGAGGTCGAAGCTGACTGCCGTGCTGACAGAAGCGAGAGAGAAGACGACAAGGGAAGTCAAGAAGCCACACCAGCACAAGTTCACCGTCAGACCCTTCATGGTACACGTCTAACACGGTGTGAGCGTGAATGTTTGTGGTTGAGGGAGCATCATTCCCACTTTTATACGCCATTCTGGCCAGGCCCCACCCCCTCCACTGATGATGCGCGTTACTCACTGTGTGTGTTATGAATCATTTATACACACACACACACACACACACACACACACACACACACACACACACACACACACAGTATCATTCATTAGTAGCCCACACTTCTATAAAAATCACAACATTGACACAACTCGAGACAGATTCATTAGTTCAGAAATGTTTTCTTCGTTAAATCAGCCAGTGCTAGCCTGGAAAACAGATCAGCAGAAAATAAGTCCGCTGGGCAACAGCGGTGGCTTTGCACAAGGTAAGCGGAGCTGCATTGAGTTTTGTTAGAGATTAGCATATTCTGATTAAAGCATACCTGTCAACTTTTCGGAGCGCCAACCTGTATAAACTACCAAAAATATCCTTATAAAGAGCAAAAAATCCTTATAACATACCAAAGGATTTTATATGTCAAAATAACGGCAGAAAAAAACCCCACGAAATTTTCAATATTTATTGTAGATCTCCATAATACAATGTCTGGTTAATGTCTAATCATCATTCTACTTAGTGGCATTACTGTGTTCAGAGTTGTATTCCTGCGTTACTTTTTTCACCAAATTTTCAGAATCCGTATGATTTGTGCGATACGGCCATATACGTAAGATTCACCACAAAATCCGTATGAACTATGGCTAAACCGTATGAGTCGACAGGTATGTTAAAGTGACATTTACTCGATTACCTGGTGAAGTTGTTGACTTTGCATGGGTGGGAGCATGGTTGTGTTTGGCGAAGGTGCACAGCAAGCTGACTTTGAGCAAGAGTAATGGGACACACTGGACCGGTTGCACAGACAAGCATCGACACTCATGTTTTCAGACCTCTGGACAATTTAGGCAGCCATCTGTGAACAAAACATGCATGTTTTTGGAAGGCAAGGGAGAGAGCGCAGGTCCAGGAGAAAAGCATGATGAGAACATGTGCGCTGAGATTCGAACATCGAACCCTTTGACTGTCAGGCAAGACTTCAAACTAACTTTCCCCCAGTGACAGTCACTGTGGTGCCAGCGATGAAAATAAAATGAAAAATAAAATTGCACAATAAAATCAGCAACACAAATGTCTGGATAAAACTAGAAGTGTCAAAATGTCATTGATTAATCAATAACCAATCGATTAACTTTTACTGATTAGTTTAATCAGAGATAGATGACTTTTTGGAGCTGATTCAGAATCTGCCATGTATTTTTTTTCTCTCTTGCATCATGTTTTGCATAATAATAGTAATAATAAGATAATAATTGCGATATATTTAGCAATATTTATGGAAGTAGGGTTAGTTTCAGCAAAAGGTGGATTATTTTAACATCATTACTAAATTCCATCACATGGCAAAATCTGTGTTGCGCCAGCTTTTTTGTTCAAATTTAAAAGCCAAAGTATCTCAAAAAAATGATGTTCTAGAATTTAAGTAGATTTTGTTTTCAGCATAAAAAGTGTTTAAGGGCACTTAAAGCCATCTCAGATTTAAATTTTCTGTTGACAAATGGAATCAATTTCATCGACAATTATTTTAATGAACCCAAAAAGAACAATTGTTTCACTTACAGTTGTCCAAATCCTCAGATATTAGCCTCTCAACTGAAACCATCCTGATTTCTGTGGTCCTTCATGAAAGCAGAATGGTTATCAATTGTATACGATCAAAATAAGACACAGTGAGTTGAGTCATCTACGAGGAGGCCGCACAGAGCTACGAGGAGGCCACAGAGCTACGAGGAAGTGTGAGTTGCTACGCATTGCAGAGCGGAAAGAAGGAGCAGCAACAGCAAAGTCAACATTTCTCTCGTGTGAAGCTTTCCTACATTTGAAAGTAAAGAACAGAGCGAAACATGGTGGCAGCGCGTGTGTAGAAATTGGCGACGTGAAGAGGGGGTTGGACGAAACGCTAGCTCGTTAGCACGGAAGCTAACCGCGGACGTTAGCACGGAAGCTAATTGCGAAAAGTCGCTACGCAGCTGGAACCCACCACCAGAGACCAACCAGCCGAACGCCAGCGAGCGTGAGGGAGCCGGCAACCCCACTTGCCACGTTAGAAACACCCAGCAGCAAGCCCACTGGACACGTCACAAACTAGCATACAACTGGCTAGCAACGAGACCCGACAAAATGCCACCCAAACAGAAGCAAGACACAAAGCAGGATGAGGATTTCCTGACCCTCACTCAAGTAAACGAATTACTCCAGCAACAAAAAGAGCTTTTTACGGCGCTCTTGCAACAACAACAGGAAAACTTCAAAGGATTTGTCAAGATGATAATAGACTCAACAAACTCACGACTTGACACTTTTACCAGGGACGTCCAAGAAATAAAAACCAGCATCAACTTTACCCAAAAAGAGGTAGACGACATTAAAAAAAATCTAATCTGTCAAACTGGCCATTCCAAAGACATGCAAACAGAATTCTACAAAATATGTGACGGCATGCTTGTATTAACAGACAAGATGGACTACTTGGAAGGACAGTCAAGAAGAAACAACTTGGTAATTGATGGAATTGAGGAAAAACCGGGAGAAACGTGGACTGAAACAGAGGAAAAAGTTCAAAAAATCCTCAAGGAGAAGCTGCTGATACAGGGGCAAATTGAGGTGGAGAGAGCTCACCGCACAGGAAGACAAGAACCTGGAAGACCTCGTCCGAGGCCAGTTGTGGTGAAATTTCTCAAATACAAGGACAGATCAAGGATCCTACAAAAAGCAAAATACTTAAAAGGCTCCAACATCTACATCAACGAAGACTTTACAGATGCCGTACGACAAAAAAGAAAAGAGCTCCTCCCAAAATTAAAAGCTGCACGTGACAGAGGGGAAACTGCCTACTTAAGACATGACAAACTTATCGTCCACCCCCGCACCAGTACTCCAACACAACAGGCTCGAGTTCAACACCATCAAGCAGCATACTGAGAATTATTCACCACCCGAAGATAAAAACTCTGACCCTACTGAAGCAGGAAATTCACATACCAAAAACATGGACTTCGAACCCTTTGATGACCCTTCCAACCCTTTGATGACTTCCAACCCTACTGACCACAAGACATTTGACCCTGAGAACAACTTGGACCCGGACAATAACTTTTTCAAGACCGACCGACCGCGAGGGAGCCAGCGACGACCGACCGTGAGGGGGCCAGTGATGACCGCGAGGAAGCCAGCGACGACTGCAGGGAAGCCAGCGACCGCGAGGAAGCCGGGAGACAACCAGCCAGCGACCACCGCGAGGGAGCCAGAGACGACCGAGAGGAAACCAGCGACGACAGCAGGGGAGCCAGTGACCGCGAGGGAGCCGGGAGACAGCGAGCCTGAGGGAGCCGGGAGACAACCAGCCAGCGCGCGTGAGAGAGCCAGGAGGCAGCCAGCCAGCGAGCGTGAGGGAGTCGGCGACGACCGCAAGGGAGCCAGCGACCACGAGGGACCCAGGAGACGTCCAGCCAGCAACCGCGAGGGAGCCAGTGATGACGGCGAGAGAGCGAGCGACGACAGCGAGAGAACCAACGACGACCGCGAGGGAGCCAGCGACGACCGCGTGGGAGCGGGAAATTCACATCCCAAAAACATGGACTTCCAACCCTTTGAAGATATTGACTATAAGCCATTCGATCCCGAGAACAATTTGGACCCAGACAACAACTTCTTCCAGAACAAACAAAGGGTAACAAACTCTGACTATTACCTGGATGAACAATTCAACACTAATATAAAATTGGAAAATGCACTTTCAGTAATACACTTAAACAGTAGAAGTCTCTATAAAAACTTCACAAAAATCAAAGAATACCTGACTAAATTCAATAAATTCAAAATAATTGCCATATCAGAAACTTGGCTTGATGAAGATAAAACAACTGAAATGGAAATAGAAGGTTATGAAATGTTTGCAACTAATAGGGAAAACAAAAAAGGAGGGGGGGTTGCAATATATGTAGACAAAGCACTTAAATGCAGTAAAATCGAGAGATTGACAAACACAATAGAAAACCTAATGGAATGTCTAACCATTGAAATACATAATAAAAAGGCATCAAATATCATCATAAGTTGCATCTATAGGACACCAGGATCATGTATTGACACATTCAATAAAAAACTAACAGATATGCTCAGTTACAACAACGATAAGAAAACACGAATAATATGTGGTGACTTTAACATTGACTTATTAAACCCAAATGGACACAAAAAAACAACCGACTTCATAAATACTATGTACAGCAACAGCTTTTTCCCAGTAATCCTGAAACCTAGCAGAATAACAGTTGACACGGCCACATTAATAGATAACATATTTATAAATAAGATTGACCATAAAATGGAAAGTGGACTTCTCATTAATGACATAAGTGACCACCTACCTGTTTTTGCAGTTTTTCATAATTATTTTGATAGAAAAGCTAAGTCAACAACTCGCATAACAGAAATAAGACTAAGAACCCAACGCTCCACCGACGCCTTTAAGCAAGACCTAGAAAAACAAAACTGGACCGAGGTCTATTCAAACGAAGACCCAAATACAGCGTTTGAAGTATTTCAGTCTACCATAATCTCCTTATATGATAAACATTTTCCATTAACTAAAGTCTCCAAAAAGTATAAAGACCCAAGTAAGCCATGGATAACGAAAGGCATAGAAAACGCATGTTGTCAGAGATTTTCTCGGACAAAGTTAAAGAAATGACTCGGCACACAGGAAAATTGTCTTCAATATCGGCGGGAGCGGATCTCTGAGAGCGAACGACGGTTAGTTGCTCCGCGATCACACTCTCAGTCCCGCCACCGCGAGTTCGACATTTTATTGTAACATATGCAAAATACAAGAAAAACACTGCCCCCGATGTTTGCATGCCGCACCCCGGTCCGGCTCCTCGGTAGTGATTGGTTACCTGTTTTTCCAACTTGAACCACCAGTACATTGGCGCCTTTTCTGGCTGGTCTACATCGAATTAGCATGTTGTAGACTTTGCGGATGGTCAATGTCGTCTGGGCGCGACGGGTGTTCTCAACTCGTCTTTTGTTGCTCAACCGCTGTTCCCGAATTATTCATTCCCCTTTTGTGACCGAGTGTCGCCTTCTCCCCTGTGGTTGTCCACCTGTATTGACGTGCTAATTGTGGACTTCAACAGTCCCCCGGCCAGATGTGTGCAGGCATTTGGGGGTGCTGGATACGCACCCAAACGCTTCGATGTGCCCAAATTAAATGAAACTTTAAACATGATACAATTTTGCTCATAGATTCCTCTAACACATGTAAAAAGAAAAACAATTTATATAAATTGTTTTTAAAATTGAGAACTGAAGAAGCAGAAAAAAATATAAGACCTATAAAAATAAACTAGTAAATATTATAAGAACCAGTAAAAGAGATCATTATCATGCACTATTAGAGCAGAATAAAAGTAACACACAAGAAATATGGAAGATACTTAACCAAGTAATCAGAAATAGTCCTAAAAAAATGGATTATCCAGAGTATTTTATCAAAGGCAAAAATAATATTTTGGAAAAAACTGCAGAAATAGCAACTGAATTTAATGAGTATTTTGTCAACATCGGCAGTAACCTAGCAAAACAAATTCCTGATCCAACAAACTTGTTTGAAATAGATAGATATGTAGAAAAAAACTCCTCCACGATGTTCCTTACTGCTGTAAAACAAGAAGAAGTATCAAATATTATAAAAACTTTTAAAAATAAAAAGTCAACTGATTGCTTTAATATTGACATGACAATAATAAAGCAGATTATAGAATATGTAGTGCGACCTTTCACGCACATATGCAACCTGTCATTCAAAGCTGGTATCTTTCCATCAAAAATGAAAATTGCTAAAGTTATTCCAATCTATAAAAGTGGAGAAAGACATCGGTTTACAAATTATAGACCAATATCACTACTACCACAATTTTCAAAAATATTAGAAAAACTATTTTCTCGCAGACTTGATAGCTTTATACAAAAGCATGCGCTGTTAAGTGAGAATCAATATGGCTTCAGGGAAAAGCGGACCACCTCAATGGCAGTTATGGAGTTTGTGGAAGCAATAGCCACTAATATAGACAACAAAGAATTTACTGTTGGGGTTTTCCTAGATCTAAAAAAAGCTTTTGACACAATAGATCACAGTATATTATTGAAAAAACTAGAAAGATATGGCATTAGAGGTGTAGCTTATAAATGGATAAAAAGTTATTTAGAAAACAGATATCAGTACGTGCAACTCAACAATAAAAAAACTAATCAACTAAAAATCACTCACGGAGTTCCTCAGGGGTCAGTGCTTGGTCCAAAACTATTCATCTTATATATAAATGATATCTGCAAGGTCTCAAAACAATTTAAATGTGTCCTATTTGCTGATGATACAACTTTCTACTGTTCTGGAATAAATCTGAAACAGCTCCTGACAACCGTAGAAAACGAATTAAACAAATTAAAAAACTGGTTCGACAGAAATAAATTGTCACTTAACCTGAAAAAATCGAAGTTAATTGTTTTTGGCACAAGACCAATCAAACACCAAGCTAAAATTATGGTAAACTCAATTGAGATAGAAAGAGCGTATGAAACCAAGTTTCTCGGATTAGTAATAGACTCAAAACTATGTTGGAAGCCACATATCGATAACGTAAAAAGAAAAATAGCCAAAACCGTAGGGATCCTCTACAAAACCAAGGAAGTGCTAAATAAGAGATCTTTGTACACATTGTACACTTCATTATTATTACCATATATGACCTACTGTGTGGAAATATGGGGAAATGCCTGCAAAACAAACACACTCCCTATTCTCAACCTACAAAAAAAAGCAATTCGAATTATTAATAGATCAAAATATACGGAACCCACAAATCCACTATTTATCAAATTAAATACGATGAAATTTTATGACCTGGTTGACTTTAAAATCGCCCAATTAATGTACAAAGCACACAATAACCTGCTCTGCCAAAACATTCAGAAGTTTTTCGAAATTCGAGAAAGCAGCTATGATTTAAGAGGTACCAACTTATTCAAAAAACTCAAAACAAGAACAAACATCAAGCAAAGAAGTGTATCTATCAAAGGTGTTAATCTGTGGAATAATCTCGAAACGGACCTGAAAATGAGTAAATCGCTTGCTGAGTTAAAAAACAAATTCAAAAAAATAGTACAAACAACCTACATCAATCAGAGTTAAAATGATAAATTCAAAACATTAAATATAATGATAAATCAGAACTAAGTTGATAAATAGAGAAAGGTATATAAATATCCATTATGAATTTAAGAGAAAATTGACACAAGAGTGTCAGGGTGTGGAAGTATATAATCCCGATACAAACCAAAAGTTGTAAAAATATCACGGTTAAGGGTAAAGTATGAGCCTTAATGGAGACTTCTTTCTTCTTACTTTTCTGATTGATATAAAAATGATTTATTAGATACAATCACATAACGGGGTAGGACTAGATAAGTTTTTTACTTCTTCCTACTCCCTTGAACATAATAACTGTGTTGAATGAAGATTGATTTCTTTCTTTTTACTTTTTTTATCTACCTTATTTTCTGTCAAATTATTACTGTATATATGTTTTATGTTCAATAAACAAACAAACAAACAAACAAACATTTGCAAACATCTGCTTGACTTGACAAAACAATGGCCGAACCAGCCAGAGCTAAACATTGATTGGAAATCGTCCAGTCGTGCCCATAAGGCGGCAGCATCCATGGCTATCACCCCCACCGAATGAGCATTTGTCGCCAGGGTTCCTGACTGGCTCCGACAATGAGCCACATGACATTGGAGTGGTTGCAACACGCTGCTCTCATCCGCACGCTGGTGTTCTAAGGACACAAGAAGCTGTTAAGATATGCACGGACTCTTTGATACTTTGGAGGTGATAAACCAGCATGTTTCGGCTGTGTGCCTTGCTTTTTGAATAACCTTTGCCATTCTCTCTCACGCACACGCTGACAGACACACACACACACAAAATGCTGAATGTCAGCTCCATTAGGAAACTGTGGGGATCACCGGGTCATCTTCGGCCACTAGTTGCCAGTTTCGATGAACTGCTTATCCTCATTTTTAGTTTTAAACGTGTATGGTGGCCATTTTTAGGGTTGAGGAGCAAACATCTGCAGATGCAGGTTTTTAGTTTTAAACGTGTATGGTGGCCGTTTTTAGGGTTGAGGAGCAAACATCTGCAGATGCAGGTGTAAAAGGTCCGTTGAGACGACATCTGGATTATCTGGCGTCAAAGTTTTGTACCCCTGGGTAATGCGGCAAAAAATAAGTTGGGCTTCTATAAAAGGGACATTTTGCAAATTACTTTTTTTGTTCGGAAATGGCTTCAAAGTCAATTGTCCCGGTAGCAAAACATTTTAACTGTTAGTTTAATTGCTTAAAATGTTTTGGTTTGTTGCCTTTAAATTAGAGAGGGGGGGGGGGGGTTGCCGTGAATTAAGTTTGTAATGCAACCAGGTGAGCATCACTGTTTAAAAATATGACAAGTCTTCGAACCATGTACATCATTATAGAATGCAAAAATGTTTCCACAAAATACCGCAAGGGTACATTTTAAAAAGTACTTCAAAAAACATATATATATATTTTGACACGTCAATGAAAGGAAAACTTTTTTTCTAATTACGCCGCAATATGTTGTATGGAATTCTACTAAATGTGCCGTAGAAAATGAAAATATTTGTGTAGCTGTGCCAGAAAACTATGCCAGATATGAAAAAATTAATCACAATACTTGACCAAGTTCTAAACTATTCCACAAACGGGAACAAAAAATAATTTTTTAAAAATCAAGAAAAATGCATCCATTTGGATGGTAACCAGATTCCATATTTAATTCATGTTCATATTAAGTTGTCATAAAATACTTCACATCTGTTTTTCCCCCCAAAGACAGACAGTAAGTAGACAAGAAAAAAAAAACGGTGCTTAAACTTAAAATATTTAAGAATGCTCCACTTGAAAATAATAATAATAGCCTTGTTCCCTCACAAAAACATTTTAAAGCTATTCCCATTTCTACAAAATGCTCCAACAAATGGTACAAAACGAAAAGATGGACAGAGAGGAACATATTTGCTGCGCTGGAGGCATCATGACTCATTTTTTTGTTTTGTTTTTTTTCTCATTCGTGGATGCAGATTTCACTCCCGGTGGATCAACACGAAGAGACCCAGCATGAAGAGAACGGCATACTGTGCAAGGACAAGGCAGACACGTTACAAGGTTTCCCGGAGGCCTACATCAAGTTGGCCACAAAGTGGTCAAACCTACTTTGAACTTGGGGTAGTCGTTCATGAGGATGGTGACGATTCCAATGTATGGCACGAACCTGGAGAAAAGACAACAGCAGACTCAGCACCACAGCGTAGCACATTGATTCATTTGTAATGTATCGAAGTTGTCTATTTGCAGTTCTGCAGATTTCGGGGTTTTTTTTCCAACGTGGAGTCTCACTTGATAAATCAACGATAATACTCGCTTGACTTGGTCAAGATCACTTTTGGCCTTGCATCGTGCACTAGACTTTGGGAAATTCCTCATAAGAGGGTTATCTAAAACGCGCAAGCAAGGTCAGGCTCATCAAGAGGTGAACATATGACGTGAAGGAAACGCTCAGTGCCCAGCGTCCCTTGATTTGCCTCTTGTACGTGATGGAAAACACACATGAAGAAGGCAGAGTATGAATCTACCCTTACCCCAAAGGTTGTTCAATGGAAATTAGCTATTGAAGACCACGGACGTTTAATCCACAAATCTAGCGATGGACTCAAGACGTTTTGTGCGGTTGACCTTGCAGTGAAGTGCTGATATGAAATGTACAGTGTACAATGTACAGGACCATTTTGCGTTTTCTTTGCTTTTGGATGACACAAAAACAAAATGTTAAGAGAAGGTGAAGGCGACGAATGAGGAATCTGCACAAGAAAATGTATTATTCATTTTTCCCAAAACTTTTTAATTGCTTGTTCACAATATATAACATTGTTGTCTGCCCAACTATCAAGGATGCCAAACGACCAAGTAAGGTAGTAAGAACGAAGGTGCCACAAGTTAAATTAGCGAGTGGTGGCTGCGCACAAGCACCCTTTATTTGCAGTCTAGAGTCAGCAATAACACCACCATCATTTTTTTTTTCAAATAGCCGCTCTGGGTTTCTAAAAAGTCACTAAATATAGTGACAAAGTCGGAAACGCTAAGTAGCGACAGTCGCCATAGCAACCAAAGTCATACTCAGCATTTGCAGGAGATAGCGCTGCCATAAATAAAGAGATTTGAACTCGAGCGTCACAAGTGAATCTGCGAGCGTAGTGCCTTAATTCTTTATCGTTTGTGGATTTTGATCAAAGACTAGCAGAGACCATTTACGGAGCCACTGAGGAACAAATGATCAAAGTGCGTGTGTGTGTGTGTTTACGTGCACGCATGCGCTTTAGTTACCCCCGCGCTCGTCCCACGACATCCTTTTTCTCCAACCAGTGTTGACCTTGCTTGTATAGACCTCGGTCATCCACAGCGTTATTGTCCCCTTTGGTCAAGAACTTAATGTCTCCGTTTTCCCTGCAAACAGAAGCGCAGGCACCATTTTGGTCCCCATCTTCCGCATTTGAATGTTGGCATTCCACACTTCAAACTGAATTCAGTCGTACTTTTCATGAACCTTTAAGACTCTGTGTACTATTGGGATCTCACGGCCTTCTATCCTGAAGACCACGATCTCGCCCACCCGGATGGGGTCCTCTACGCGGTTGGTGAGGAAGAGGAGGTCTCCTCTGTGGAAAGCTGGCTCCATACTGCCACTGAAATGAACCGGAAAGAGTGTTTAACATCATCCTTTTCGCAGCTTCACGACAGGTGTGTCCCGTTATACCTTCCTTTTTGACAGAACTCCCGGCCCATTGTCAAATGTCTGCCTTCAAGTGTTTTACAAAGAACAGGAACCGCATTAGCATGAATCGGCATAAGAATGCCACTGCTTATTCCTGCTGCTTTTGTGAGCCACTATGTAAACTAAATAATAAGAAATACCAGGAGAGATCAGTCAAACCAGCATTGGACCATGGTCAATACGTGGGTTTTAGCTAAGAGTAAGTGGGAAAAAATCATCCTAATCTCCATTCACATTGTTTTTACAATGTGAATGCCGTCAAAAATGCCGTCAGGCTCGCATTAGAAACTTCCCAGCTCACCTGTTTTCTGGGTATGCTCATTTGATGCTAATTCAACATAGCCTACCGGTGGAATGGCCCCAAAATTGGTGAGGGATCGACACAATCGCTTTTAAGATTTAAGATAACCTTTATTTGTCCCACACTGGGGAAATTTGCAATTTTTTGAAAATTTTTCAAAAACTAAAAAAGTAAAGACAGACACCGACAGACACACACACACACACACATTCAGTGCTTCTACAGTCACAACTGACAACCAGACACTCAACACGCAGACTGGCTAGCCAGTAAACAGCCAGCCGCTAACGTATCAGGCAGATGTGCAACTCCCTAGGACACTGCGTTTCCCTTGACAAAGGTTTTTCCAGACCATTGGGAAAAGCTGCGAGGGTGCTTTTCCGGACGTACCTGAGAACGACAACAATGGGACTTTCGCTGCCGGTGACCACCATCAGACCCTTCCAGATCATCAGAGCAGAGGAAACGATCATGCCAAAGTTCAGCACTTGGTAATAGAGCTGCAACACACATTTTTCTAGTTTGTTACTTGATCATTGGAAATGCGCACAAATTGCTAAATTGTAGGCACTGATTGGTCTTGTGTAAACGAGTTTGTCTTTGATGATATTCATGTTATCTGTGATGCAGTGCATGTCTCTGCATCAGAATACAGCATACGAGCAGTCTTGTTGAAGCATAGCCAGTGGTGAGCTGTTTATCATCACGTATTTTTATTTGTTTGTATGCCCGTCCATCAAAATGTCTTCACGTGGAAACTGTCAGCTGGCACAAAATGAAGATTCAGTTACTGGTTTGGTCTGTACCATTGTTTGAAATGGCAATAAATGTTCATCAATCAACACAAATAATCACGCTGCCTTCTTGGGGGACTACAGAAATGAGAATAATTACTAATTAGAGTTTGAAATTCTGAGCTTTTGGTGTTCTTTTAAATCCATCTCAATGCCGCTGCTTGGTTATTCTGAAATTCTTAAAAAGAGTGCATATATGTGAATACAGTTGCTGTGACAGTTGAAATTTTTAAAAAGAGTGCATATGTGTGAATACAGTTGCTGTGACAGTCTAAATCACGTGCGCGATGAATAAAGCTATCAAAATGTTCATGCATTTTTAGGCTAAATGTTAATAAAAATCCAAATAACATTTAGCGTTGCACATGTGTGTTTAATTGGCGTTAAAATTATTTCCATTGAAAGAAAAAATACTGGACCCTAAAAGTTTCTCCTTTATGACAAACATTTGGACGATTCTTTGAAGACCAAGGACAACTTCGAGGCTTCAACAATGCTGCAGGACGTCGCGACCGGGCCGTTCCTCAAACCGGCTCGTCAACTTCATGTTAGCATCACACTATTTAATGTCCAGTTTATTTGATATCAAGAGCACCGAGGTTTTTTTTTTTTACGTATGTTGGTGGCTAGTGGCAGTTAGCCCAGAGGGTCTCTTGCCTACACAAAGAATCAAAGTGAAGCCAATCCACCCACCTGCCGCTTGTTCATGCGACGCACGTCGTCGAGGAAATCAAACGATAACATCGTGTAGAATGAAAAGAGCGTAAAAAAAAGCCCCCACTAAAATTCACATGAAAACGTGTTTGAGGGGCGAGCATATGGATGCGGCGTCAGGCGCTGGAAAAACTCGCATCCTGTCTTCGTCTTCCGGGTGCGAGTGACAAACGGAAGTCCCGCCTACTCGCGTCCGCTGTGTTGAGTTGTCACTTCAGGATACGAGGGCGGGAACAAGGTGGGGGAGGGGCAGACCTGAAAAGCTGCCACAGGCTCGGTTCAAAGACGACGGAGCCCCTAAGGGGACATGGTTGGAAAAAAAAAACTTTGCAAGATCTCGCATTACTTTGCGAGATCTCGTAAAGTTTTATTTTTTTTTCCTTCCATGTCCCCTTAGGGGCTCCGTAAAAGACAGCTAGGCTGTGTGTGAACGCGTTTGAAAAACACAGGAATCGAATTGCCATTCCCCCCCCCCCCCCCAATACTGCGATTGTCATTTCATAGGCAATTGATTTTTTTAGGTCCTCTTCCATGGTATATTTTTGAACAATCACAAGTGAAAAATTAAGCAGCATTACAATAAAGAACATCAGATTTATTATGTTTCGGTTTTACAGGTAAGGCTACAAATTACAATTGTTAAGTTACTAAACTCTTTTGAAGGGGGGGGGGGGGGCTCAAATCAAACATTTTCTTGACACCCAACCAAATATGTCCAAACGTGGCACATAATTTTTAATATGTGTCTTTTGTCATCATCATTAAAATAGCAGACTTTCTTAAAGCAAACATATGGGCTTGGTTTAATACAAAATATTAATTATGTATGATGTTTACTTTTACAGTAAACTTCAACTGGAAATGGCAGTGAACAGCTTGAAGCAAGCACTTTGCACTTCTTTTTTGAAGAATTACTTTCAGTTTAAATACTCCCAACTATAACTAAATCTAACAAGTACATCTGACTCCTAAAAACAATAGAAGGTTCTGAGGAAGAACGTCTTATTGACCAGTTAATGATTTATATTACTCCGAACAATTCCCGATCCAAAACCGATAACATAACGAAGGTTGTGATGTTTGATTATAATAAACCAGCTGGTATCATAAATCAAACATTGCCCATCACTGAAAGCAACCATAGGGAAATGATGTAGATGTCAGTTTAATAAAGTGGGTAATAAATACAGAACACAAAATAAATGTTCCTTAATACACATTTGATCAGCCAAAGGAAAAACAAATGTAGTTGGGCACGTTATGTTCTCTTGTTGACATGGTGTAATTTCCTGGAGGGAGTTTTGAGGTGGCTACAATATCATTGTTTGGAATCATGCTGCTCTTTTTCATGCTGCTCCTAATCATTGTTTGTCAAATATGTCACACCCACTCCCGTTTTTGTTTATACACGTGACTTTATGTTACTTTAATCAGACTCACTTTTGATTTTATTCTCATTCATGCATCCATGCGCTTTAATCGCAGCTAATTTCATATGTGTTTACGACGTAACTCCATGACGCCCCGCAATGGGCCGCCGCATGTGAACGTGTGAACGACACATCGCTGAACAGAATTTCACAGTTGGTTTGTGATGACTTTACACTCTGTTAAAAAGACTCTCATGTTTCATACACATAAGAAACACATGCGCTGCATATCTCATCTACAGTACGTCATGTTAGCTTAAGCACTCCATCACTAGCCTCCACTGAGCACATAGCAAGGTTATGAAAACGTTTTGGTCATTATCGAGCTGACCCCCCCCCCCCCCCCCCCCCCAAATAAACATGTCTATCATCTGTAAGAATAAGTTTTCTTTTTTTTCATATTTTGCTATGTGGATGAATGCAGATGGCAAATGTTAGCCATTGCACATACAACGCACAAACAGTTTAAATACTTTTGGAGGCTAGCATACATTTCAGTCATGTTCTCTAAGTGTATGAATGCATGTTAATCTTTCTTACAACATGTAAAAGTTAATGACTGTTGTCTAAAAGAGGTTCATCACGCACATGGGTGTGAATGGACAGTTAGTCATTACGCACTCACATTTGAGGCAATGATGTGCGATTACGCCTCCAAGTTGTCTTGTATTCAGAGTGGACAAAAGCGACTTTTTGCAGATAAAACTGCTGAAATGCCAGCTCGGCTGTGGCATTTATAGGCGCGTGTGATGTTTTTCATATCGTCCGCCTGAATGCCTAACATCTAGCGCCAGTGCTAATTAAGGTCAATGAGACAGCAAAATGTGAGAGGACTCATGTTGTAGCACACGAGTCGGCACTATCTTGTGAACGGAACATCTGCTTCCTGCATCTATTGCTGGTGTTATCTGTTGGAAAAAAGAGGACTCAAATGACATGCAAATAAGCTCAGGGTATTTTCGCCACCTCACAACTTCTCAAATGTGTAAAATGATGACCTCCGAGTGATCGAATCCACATTAGGCCTTGTTCAACATAGAATGTCTTCATCTCACGACTGGCAATTCATTCATTTGCTGCTCTTATTATAGACACTAAATCTTCAGATTATCCAGAGTGATGTCTTTATTGCATTCCGCCAGAGCTGCTCGTGCCACAGCAACTTTTTTTCCCTTTAATTTCCTCCGCTTCGCTAACAGCTTCCTACGTAATGACATGCGGGAAAATGAGTCTCAATGTCTCATTGTTTGACAATGTTCCACTCAGACTAATGGGACTTGTTTAAATACACTGGACACTGGAAATACGGATACATCTTGTGAATTGTGTGAATGGGAAACAGTTGTGGATCAAATACGCATAAAACTGTGCGCATATATAGTCTGTGATGTGCGCTTTTTTTTTTAGATGCTACAAAAGCCAACCAAAATATTCAAAATCATGATAAACATGTCGTTGAAGGACAGCGCAAATCAAACCGTTGTAGTTAGGATGACAGTACCCTAAAATAAATGTAAAGATCTAAATGAAATTTCCTTTCCTGCAATATTTGTTGGATTACTTCTTTGTTTGTTTGTTTTTGATTAATTCATAATCATTTATTTATTTGTGCCCCCATCACCAATATATACAGTATTTTCTTTCATCTTGTCAAATGACTGAACAAACAGTAGGTGGCAGGAGTGTCTCATCCGGTTTCAGTCACATATCCAATCAGACACACAGGTCCGTCTTTTAGTAGACACAAGATAACACTCAGCTAAAGCATAAATAAAAGACCTAATTAAACTTGTTGATGTGCCAAATGTGAGTCTGTTATGTTTAAAGGATGAGACACTCATGCGGCTGGACATCATTAACAAGTGAACTTCTTTTTGGTCAAGATCACATCCAGTGGTCACATTGGAGCTCTTACATAAAGGATGACTCACTAATGACCAACGAATCACAAGTGATTATCATGATGACATTAGCCTTTTGCATGGTAAACAAACACGCAACACGCCGATCTCCAAATTTAGCCAAGATATCTAACTGGCACAAAGTTGGTGCATCTTTATCATCTGGATCCCAATATGAAAAATATCTCATTCTGACTCATTTCTATCAAATATTCCTGATTTGCATATGTCTCAGCTCTTCCATTTGACGTGACGTTCCACTTTTTCTTTTTATGAATGATTTTTTTTTCACCTTCTGCTCACCAACAGCCCTGTAGGTTTGAATTCAAATGCTATGGAAAACGCACACAAAAAATAGAATGGCACTGATACGAAGCACTGACTACATTTTTAAGTAGATGTATAGGCTACTGGGAAAAATGTATCTGAATCCAGATGATTTTGTTTTGTGCAATCACTTGACAAAATAAAACGGAATAAATTCAACACCCCATTTTTTTCAGTGTACCAAGTCGTAGTTAGTAGTAAGAACTAGCTCTTGTATTGACTGTAGTGTTTGTGACTCTGTAGTTTGATCATGTAAAGATCACTGTGAGTACTACGTATACATATTGACTCAATTCCACATGAGTTATAAGGCAATGTAGCTTTTTGGAAACTCAACTCAACTTTATTTGGCTTTTTGACTTTTTTTACTTGAATAAATAGCTAGATACTGCATTGCAACTGGCTGATGACCAGACCATGGTGTGTATCGCACCTTTCACCTGGAGAGAGCTGGGGTAGGTTTCAGAAATATATCGATTTTTACATTAATTATCCCAACCCCAGTCGCTTCATATGAAGTTAAGTACACAAAACCAGGAGGAACGTCAGTGTGGGTAAAAGTAAAATGTACAAAAAACTAGGGTAAGATGTGATAAGACAACTGGAAAATTCACTTTTTTCCTCTTCTATTTTCAGACATGATAATAAATGAATACAAAATATGCTCTTTTTTTGAACATAAAATACATGACACACACTCGCAAAACCTCTCTTTATACATACAGCTTTGTTTTATTTTACAACGAGCTACATTGACCATGACGCGGTTCTGCAGTAATATACAATGAGTGTGTGTGTGTCACTGTACATCTGTGTCATGTGACAACGCAATGTTTACATTCCCGCATGGTTGGCTTCCAGCTGTAAAAAAGTTGACTTGAACTTAATAATGGTAAACATGTTCAATATTTATGAATGTTGTTTTAATCCACAGAGGACGTTCAAGCCACTGACTCTGTGGTTGTCACGTGAAACGTGGCGATATCCAATCAAGAAGACAGAAGCGTATATCAGTACAACAAACAATTCAGGCCAACAAGCAACAGTGCTTCGCTCAAAGTGAGAGAGACAAGTGTTTTTAAAATCGGTCCTACTATTGTAGAAATGACAAGAAGAGCTGGCAAGACATTTTCACTGGGGTGGAGTTACCAGATAACTAGCACAACTGCTGCTACTACCACTACGACTTCTACTACTACTACTACTACTAATAATAATAATAATAACCATAATAGTATGTCCTCTTCTTTGTAAAATTGACTTTTAATTAAGGGATGAAAATAAAACATTATAAGAACAAAATGTCCATATTTATGGTCTAATGTTGGGTCTCTCACACATTAGATATCTGTTAGGATTTCAGAAATTAACCACGCAAAAGTATTGTGAAACCATGAAGAAGTAAAAATAAAGAAAATATGGACATCATCTGGGAATACGTTTTATTTCGACAAATTAAAATCTCTGCTCTAGATCATCCCAAAATTGTTGGGTGGGCTTGAGGTCTGGGGCTTCATCAGACTGTTTGCATAAAGTTGGAAGCATGCAATCATTTCTCGGTAAGAAAAAGATTGATGTATTGTCAAGCAGTCCTGCAAGTTGATTAGTTGATTTAATCGGTGCAATACTTAAAAGTAAGGGACTTGAGTCTTGAAAAAATAATCCACATAAACACATGGAATGGTATCTGGTAAAGTCATGATCTGTCATGCTTCACAATGAGACTTCAACAGCAGTGTTCGGGCTCTTTGCGGTGTCTTGCTCAGCTTTTCTGAGCATCCGGGGGCTGCCGGTTGCTCTCCTGCAGGCCTGTGGGCTGCAGGAGCCAGGAGCCTGACTCTTGCGCTGCAGCAATGGGCTTCTGGAGCCTTTGGGCTTGGATGGTGCCATCAGAGAGTCCAAAAATTTGAGCGACCTCAGGCCCAGCAGACCACAGAAATAGTTACACTGGTGCTGCGAGACGAAACCCTCAAACATTTGAGGCTTGCCTTCCATTTGTAGACCTTGATGTCTGCAGCAACATGAAAATAGGATTGTGAGTCTAAAAGATAAATTAGCTGTAAAAGAATTTAACACGCATCATTCACTGAAATAAAACTCGAACGATATACCAACCCTGTATATTTGACTGTAATTCCAATGTTGGTGATCCTTGTATCAACCCCTGAAAAGGAGCAAAGGTTAGTTTTGTCATTTTTCCAAGATTCATTCACATTTGTCAGGCTTTCTGTAGCAGAGCAGATAGCGGGGCAACTTATTGTGCAAAACAACCTTCAAAATCTAAAACAGTGATGACTAAATGTGTTTGTAAACTTCGATCTGATGCTATTGCATAGTTTCTATATGAAAACTTGGAAACACTAATAGGTTTGTGTTTTTTGAGTGGATTTCTTGCTTCGGGTTGTCTCCTGTGCAGCATCAGCCAAATCACACCCAAGAACGAGTCGCTTTAAGCTGTATTTGGGTACTCAAGAATCCCCAGTTTACCTTCGAGGCGGGTGATGAGCAGATTTCCATTGGTCCATTGAAAGATCCAGTGCTGCAGAGCACAACACTTGAGCTCGACCTCAGAGGTGGTTTTCATTTCGATCCTCCCCGTATGATCCATCACTACATATTTCTGATAGCCTCCAGCCAGGTCAGCCTCCACCGTGGCATAAGGGATGGTGTTTGCTGGCCGGTACATCAAGTAGACAGGGATGATCCTGGTGTGTTAAAGATCAGCGTGAAGCGAATGAGATAATGAGCAAAGACAACACACATTTCCACCAAACAGAGCGGTTGAGTTCGGTTGGGTAAGGGGTCATACCATGGAAAGATGACTTTTTAATTGTTCGACGACAAAAATTTCATTCAACAATCAAAGCTCCTCCTTGCTGAAAATGTGACTAAAAGCAATCCTTTTACATTTAGATCAATAACTACCACATTCACACTCCCTTTCTCCAGTAATGGGGAGAACATGTAAACGTGTGACGCAGCACCTCTTGACTGTGAGGCAGATGAGCTAACCACTAGTTCACCGTGCCAAGCCGTATGCATTTAAATATAAGAGTCCATTGTCAAACTCACTCGAGAGGAGGCCCAAAGTTCTCGATAACTCTTGCCTCTGCGGAGAAAATTTTGCAGTACTCACGAGCCAGATTCTGAATTTTACAGTCCTGTGTGCAGAACAATGGAAAATATCAAGTTAGAATTACCTACAACATCAACGTTTCCATTTGGAAGAGAGACATACCTGCTTGACTAAGTCCAGGTTCCTGTCTGTGAGGCCGTGTTCCTCCTTGCCGCCATAAGCGATGTGACGTTGGGCTTTGATGATACACGTATGACCGGATTCAAACACAGGCTCCAGGCCATAGATGACTTTAGCCCTCCACACCTTGTGGCCACAGCCTTTGCCAATACAGGATTTGTGCACCATGACACGACCAAATAACTTGTTGCCCAAGACACCACTGTCGGCCACACCCTTGCTGAACACCAATGGCGCCAATTCAATCTCTTCCCCAACTTGATGACAGGACAAAATAGTTGGAAATACGTTCATCTTTTGGTGGTATTGAATGTTAACATCGGATCTTACCACTGTGGTCCTCACGGAGAGAAACCCCTGACAAGACTGAAACAAATTGGGAGAGAAAACACACTTAGTATTGTTGAAGTTAATAATTTCACATCATATATTGATGTGCCAAGTAACTACATACTGTCTGGACCAAGCAGAAAATCAGTTGAGTCACTTCCATAGTCATTTGTGATTGTGCATTTGTAAACTCCAGAGTCTTTGCTTGATGCTTGAACAACAGCCAGATTGACCTGGCTTTCATCTGCCGCACTGAGAGACAAATAGGTCAAACAAATACGGACAATCTGTATTTTATTTTAAAAAAAAAAAATAAATAATTCTAGTAACATACCTTTTTGTAATCCGGGCAATCTCCAATTGATTTCTGTACCAAGTGATAGTCGAGTCGGTGAGAATATTGAAGAACTGGCACCACAGTTTCAGGTGCCCCGAGGCATCTGCAAAGCTTTCACTGCGGATCTTACGGATAACCTGAGGAGCTAAAATGAAGAGATGTGACCCTGAGAAGCGCGTTCGTATCTGTTATAAGGCTCCTGATTGCAGAGGAACGATCCATTCATCCATTTTCTAATCTGTTTATCCTCACGAGGGTCGCAGGCATGCTGGAGCCTATCCCAGCTGTCTTTGGGCAGGAGGCGGGGTACACCCTGAACTGGTTGCCGGCCAATCATATGGCACATGTAGACAAACCATTCACACTCACGATCACACCTCGGGACAATTTAGAGTTTTCCATTAACCTCCGTGGTTAAATGCAATACAATTCATACCATACAGAACTCAACCGAATTGTACCACTTGGAAATCGGCATCTAAAAGCTGAAATGATGGCAGCAATTAGTCAACAACTTCTCTATTTTTATGGGTGGGCAGAACAATGGATGACTTGTTAACACATCCCAGGCTTTCTTCATTCTAAAAACATGCATTTTAGGTCCACTGACAACTTTAAATTTCCCAAAGTTGTAAATGGTTCTTTGAGTGACTGTTGGCCAGTCAAGTGTGTATCCCACCTCACCACAACCCAACTCCAGCTCACCTGTAACCATAATGAGGAAAAAATCTATAGAGATTACATGGAAAGGAAAACGTTTGGATGTAAAAGGTGCTTTACCTTTGCATGGGTCCCATCGATCCTTCTCAGTTTTATCACTTTGGATGGATTCATTGGGCGGTTGGCTTGAAGCATTTGATTCAGCGGTCACATTCTTTCTTCCCAGCATTGGCGAACGTTTTTCTACAGGAGAAGAGCTATCATCCTTGGGCTGAAGAAGGAGAGGTGACCGTTGGGAACTGTCTGGAGATGAAACAATTGACACGGGACTGGTGGGAAGCGTGCCGTCTGGGGGAGAAACCTCTTGCTTCTCAAGTTGGTGATCAGATGGTAAGATGGTCTCCTCCAGTTTGTCCTTGGATGAAAGGATCTTACAACGGGCCCCTGAGGCCAATTCTTGTGGAGTCGCAGGAGTAAGCAACGAATCACACACTCCCTTCTGCGATAAAGGACTGACTTTGAGATTTGAATTTGCTAAGATATCGATCCCTTGAATGTCTTCATCCATTGACCCCCGATGGATACGAAGGTTGTCTTCTTGTGCATCTTCACCATGGACATTTGCACTGGAAATTCTCAACGCCCTCTGTGGGCCACTGGTTGGAGTGTGTTGTCTTATCAGTGTTTGGGAAGTGGTTCCATTAATCCCCTCAAATTTAATGTCTGGGATGAACTTTTCCACCAGTCCCAATTCTTTGCCTTGAATCGGATCACTTTTGGTTCTTGATGTGGGTCTTTGAGTTGCTTCCCCCTTCGGATTTACAGGAGCAGAAGGGTAAGTCTTTGAAGAACCTGCGTGGGGAATGGCCGCAACATCTTGATTGCATTGTATACTGAGGGGATCAATAACAGATGAAGGGTGGGGACTAGAATCTTCCTGAGAAGTACTACGCTTCCCCAGATGACCTTGTTTTACAAGATTGCCATTTGGAGAGGTTTGATCACCAACATGTTGAGATATTCTGTCAGGTACTCGTTTTTTCAGTTCATTTTCTACCTCTCTAGGATTAACAGGAACAGAAGAGAAGTTATTTAAAGAACCTGCATCGGGAACGTCTGCCTCATCTTTTTTGCCTTCCACGCTAATGGGATCAATGACAGACGAAGGACAAATACTAGGATCCTCCGGGAAAGTCCTTGTCTTTCCAAGAGGATTTTGCTTCACAAGATTTTCCTTTGGAGATGTTTGATGAACAGGCGTCCTTCCTTGAGTTGCAATCTCTTTCGCATTCACAGGATTAGAACCATTGTTCGTTGAAGAACCTGCATTGGGCAAGGCAATGACATCCTGAGGGCATTCTACGCTGAGGGACTCAGTGGCAGGTGAAGGACAAGGACTTGGAGGCTTTGGAGCAATCTTATTCTTTTCTGGATGGCTTTCCTGCATGAAATGTTCCTTTGGAGTAGTTCTAAAAACATGATTCTTGGGTATGAGATCAGGTGCTGTCTTTCTCTCTTGAGCTGTAATTTTACTTTCTTCATTTCTAAGGTCTTGACGTTTGTCTGCTGCAGTGGGACGTGCTACGGAATCTGCAGGGATGTCTTTAGCACAACTTGTTACCGCGGTGTCATGAGCCCTTATTTGGCCTTTCGTACGTTCTGCAACAGATACGACTCTGGTCAAAGGTTTGGGGATTTCTCGGATGTTTGTGGGTTGCTGTTCATTTAAACTGGGAGTTTTTTTGTATGGGTCAGCAATTACAACTTTAGTTTGTTTATTAGACTGTAATTCCGAGTTCAGTTTTACACTGGATGTTTTTTTATCCTTATTAGACACAACCATGGGTTTAGGGACTTCAGCGCCTTTATCTCTGGTGTGTTCTAGTTGTTGACTCTTTGGTCTAATAGTGGTTTCAGTCACAGATTTAACAGTCTTTTCTTTTGACGTCTTCACCTTATTTTCATCTGCCTTTTTATAACCTTGAACTCCGATACCTTCAACACATTTTACAAGTAAATCAGGTTGGCTTTGTCTCTCGGCAATTGAAAGAGGTTCCGATTTTTGTGGGTCCGCAAGGCTTTCCTTCAATCCCTTGGAATGATGCCGTCTGTGTTGTGGTGATTTGACAATAGGTGCGACAAAACGGAGGCGGGGGTCCTCTGTTTTAGCGGCTCCTTTTGGTGGGATTTTCCGCTGCGGTCGTGCATCTGCTGCTGCCAAACGCCGGTCAGGTGGAGCCTCCGGGTTGACAGGTGCATCATTCCCTCTCATCCATGTAGGGGCCTGTGTAACCTTGGGAGACAATACAAGCACATGTTTCCAGGCTCTAAATACTAATGATACTCTATCCCTGGCTGTGCAGGACTTGGGAAACGTGTAATTCCAACAACAGCAACAGTGTAACCAGCAACAAGCATTAGTACAAAAGCTACAATATTTCTCATTCACTACCAAAGACGTATTTAGATGTCTTTTCAGATGCCACACATTTAATACCAGCTCCTCATTTTATATTGACTGTACCTGAAAAGGGTCTGAAAGGGTCTGAAAATGGCTGGCTATTTCAGACTGAAAAGACATCAAAATACGTCTTTGGGAGTGAATGAGTTAAGATGTGTCTTCTGTGATGGCTAATCAGAATGGCACTTTTTGCATGGCTGTAAGACCACGCAGATGTTTCTTTTTGTCTGTTCTGTTTATTTAGTGATGTGTTTCTTTTTCAACACAATTCTCACATTTGTTTACTCAACTCAACTCACTTATTTGAAGAGGCGACAGCCTGATTTAAGAGGCCTTTATATGTACACATTGTCCATTGGCGTGACTATGAGTGTGAATGATTCTTCGTTTATGTGTGTTCTGCGATTGGCTGCCAACCAGTTCAAGGTGCACGCCGCTTACCACCGCTTATCCTCACGAGGCTCGCGAGCATGCTGGAGCCTATCCCTGCTGACTTTGGGCAGTAGGCGGGGTACACCCTGAACTGGTTGTGAGATTTATTGTTTAAGATACTGTATACTCATGAAGAATATCTTTTTTTAATGCAGTTCTCAGATTTTAACCATTATATCGAGACTGACATTACACTTTTAATCTTTCTCTCCCTGTGTGGGCTGCTTGTGAACCTCAACTGTGTTACCAGAGGCCACAAGTGACCTAGTGATAGGTGCAAGTTATAGAAACACTGAAATGGAAATATAGTCTGATTTAGAATAGGCCCAGCAGTTGGATTCTATTGCTGGCAAAGTAAGAGGAGACAGTGAAGATGATCCACAAATGCAACTTTTCCATCTGGTAGCTCAGTGGTGGAAAACAATCACACGTTTTATATGAGAGCATTGATCAAGGAAATACAGAATTCCGATACATTATTACAAAACATCTTGCTTGAGCAACATTTGAAACCCGTTCCTGTTAAGTTACAACAGGGTGATGAGTACAGCGTAACAGCTCTCTGATTTGTGGTCGAGACAGTGTCAAATCCACATCACGCCCGAACATGAGCTGTACTCCCTTTTATAATTAGCAAGAGGTTCCCTGAGTCACATGACATTCCATAATACAAAGCAGATGCGATAAGGAAGGATAATAATGTTCACTTCACTCATTTCGTGCGGCAAAAATTGACCCCAAAAGCCTTTAAGAGTATTCTAAAACAATTATTTGTTTTAAATGATGACTAATGTATCGCATGTTTTACCTCCTGCTCCTCTATCTAATCTAGAAACGCTCAGGTCTATTCACAAGCTATGTGGCTGTTTTGCGTTGACGTGCGGTTACAATGGCATGTCAATCATTTTGAGAGGCACTTGAGTTGAGCTGCGTCTTGTCTCATCGACTGATGTCAGTCAATGTGCACACGGTTGCATCAGCACTTGCCCTTCTCCAAGTACACATTTGGGATGGGATTTTGCCACACCACTTTAAAAGTGAAATCGTACAGTACTGTCCCACCTATTAACTTCCTACTGCTTCCAGTAAACAGTGAACTTGCATCATTAAAAAAAAACAAGTATCTGTACAGGAATTTATCCTCTTGCTTTAAGTCATGACACTGATAATGGAATCAGGATAAATGGAAATCAGTCATGGTGTGAATGTGAGTGTGATGGTCTGGCAAACAGTCCAGTGTTGTCAACAAAAATAAGTACCTTCTCCCTGCAACGGTGTGGCTATACAAAACTGATTGGTTGGATAATTTGAGTCATTATAGGACTACCAATGACTTCCAGTTTAAAAATGGCAATGAGGTCTATTTGTCTTGGTGGAGGTCTGCGCTCCAGTGGTCAGTGGTTTTACCAAACGCTGTCATACCGAAATAAGATAAGCAGCATCTTGGAAACAGCTTACACTGTGATGCAAAACTGTAATGCACTATATCATCCTCAGGCTCATTCATTATAGAGGGAATTATATAAACGGAATGATTCTTTTTTTTTTTTTTACCCCATTGCCAGCCTGTTGCATGTGTAAACATGAGTGCATCACACAGCTTCCCATTGCCACTGGAATGCTCTGACACTGTTGCTGCCATAAATAGCAGCAGGGTGCCTGTGTTGCCTGGAATGATGCTCCCATGAGCTCACGGGAGACGGAAAAAAAAGCTCACCTCATTCTGCGTGGACGGATTCCTTTGTGTCACTTTTGTTTCCTTTTGCGGCGGCTGATCTGAGGTCTGGTCAGGTGAAGGACCCTTCTTCTTAAGGATGCCATCCACTGATCCAGGATCAGCTGCGTGCTGCATGACTCGGTTCGAGGGCTGTTGGGGTTGTGGCGCATTTCGAAATCTGGAGGGTCTGCGAGGGTCCATCTCTGACACTTTCTCGTCACGTTTAAAGACACTTTCCTTGTCTTTCTTCACACCTTCCGGAGCTCGAAGTGCCTCCGAACTTTTTTTCCTTAACAATTTTCCAAAAGGCGCTCTGTTTTGACGTTCTGCAATGTTTCTGCAACTCTCTACTTCTATGGGTTCCTCAGGCTTCTTCTCACTTCTGGGGCAAATCTTGATCTTCTTCTGGACAAAGGGAGTCTTGTCAATAGCACCAATGAGTCCATTCTCATTTGTTTTCGCACAAGTCTTAGTCAAGGGTGCCGATTTCTCTCCCACCAATTCCTCCACTGGTTTCTCCAACCTCACCTTTGAATCATCACAGACAGACTCAATTAACTCCTCTGTGACCTTGTCTTCCGTCGAGCTAGGTATGGTCAGGAGGACCTCCGTGGTGGAGCGTCGCTTCCTCTGCGAGCGTTCGGGGCTGATTTTGCGAATTGGTTCCTGGTTCTCCTTGCCATCGGTTTCTTTGCCTCGGCTCTCCGCTTTCTGCTTAATTTTGGCAAAGTAGCGCTGGTGGATCTTGAACTCGTTCATTGCGCCCACCTCCAGAACCCCGGAGCACGACACGATGCCTTTGGCGTTAGTGGCCGATACCTGGTAGATGGCTGCGTCCTCCAAAGTACAACTGCGTGGAGAAGACCGTTTGAATTTTAACAATATTATAAGTAGGACATGGGGCCTGATTCAGATACAGTAAACAATGTATTATCCCATCAATGTTAAAATCTTATTTCACACTTCAATAGTACACATACTTGTAAATATGCAGAGAATGCGTTTGCCCGTTGCGAAATATTTCATATTTGGGAAGTCCACAGAATCTGTCCAACTGTTTGTCATCCTTATACCAAGTAAGTTGAGGAATAGGATAGCCTGTAAGAGACAAGAGGTATAAAAAAAATAAATCAATCAAAAACCTCAAAAGTACTATTAATACCACGACAAATTAAATAATAATCATTATCACCATCATCATCATGTGCAGTCTAAACGCGAGGTTCTGATCAATATTGTGAGTTAAAATGAGTTAAGCAGCAAAATCCACCCATTTTTTTCGCCAACTTGGAGAGCGGCCATATTCCCACTTTCTGCCAAATGACATCATGGTAGCTCAGGGCTCAGGTAACAACCACCTGTTTTCTGAAGCCGAACCATGATTGTTTGTTAGCCCTTAGGAACTTTAATGTCATTTTCAGTTGACCAAATGTGGCAAAATGGCCGCCTCCTGAGATGGGCAAAAACGGGTGGATTTTGCTGCTTAGCTCATATTTCAAAAAGACACAAGACTAACTTTTTTTTTTATGTTGTAAGTTTGAAATGATTTAAAACATTGTCCAGAACTTTGAGTTGCATTTTTATGTATGAAAAGTGCAATGTAAATAAAGTTTGATGAATTAATTGATTGATAATGAGAATTCTGTATTGAATTTATTGTTGTCAAGAAAATGTTTGGGTTGACTTGCCCTTTAATACAATCGTTATAGTTATGATTTCCTGACTCAATATGCTGTCCATGGATGCGTATTTTTGTCCCATTTTAGCTCGGAAGTCACACTTGACAAACAAATGCCGATGCTCACCCGTCACCACACAGAAGAACTTGACATTGGAGCTCTCTGACACAGCTTTGGACTTGAGAGTGGTCAAGAAGGCGGGCTGTGTTTCTTGTGTCAGTTGAGCTATCACGCTGCACAGTGTGCTCCTGTGCACAGGGAAGACGTTCAATTCGAATATCAATAATCAGTTCGATTAGAATGTACTGTTTTGTGCTCTAGTCCCCCACTCCAGCCTTGTAGATGACATTAATGTGAATTACCATCTTGAATTTGTGAAAATGAATTCTTTAAGCCTTATGGTTATTCTTGCTAATTTACAGTATACACTGTAATGATATAAACAAATCGTATTTGCTTGTTCGACTAGCAATGCCTGCCCACTGGTGTTGCTCTCCTTTGTGTTGGGGTCAGTGGACGCTTTCACAGCCCATCACACGCTACTCATGAGCGAGAAAACCAAACATGACACAAGTGCGTTTCAAGAGTCTCGATGCACATAGCCTTTGGCCTCTAGGCACCACTTCATGTTGCTGTTTGATTAAACCCTAATCGATTACACATGAAATACTACGGCTCGTCGGCTTTAATGAACAGCTTGAACAAGAAAATATCTGATCTCCTCATCTTATTATACATTGCAAAGAGTACACAAAGTGTCTCGGTGCTATGCTTGCCAACAATTTCTCTGTTAAGTAATAAGGCATGTTTTTCGATATCAAGCATATATTTGCCTCAATAACACTCAGAACTTTTTTCTGGGATTGTTTTTCCCTAAACATTTTTCCTTTTAGTTAGCCATATTACAAATTCAAAAATTGTCTCCCCTGTAGATACACATAGTTTATTTTGCCTCTTTTTAAAGAACAACAAAGTCAAAATCAAAACACGCATTTCTGGTGTATCATTTTTAGGAAAACGCAGGGTCCAATGAAAACGTGGATCTCCAAATTGTATTTGACCCCTTTTAATTAAACATTAAGTGTAATGGAAACCTTGTCATTTTTTTCCTTTCTAATTTTCTAACTGATAACGTTAAAAAGTTGTAATCGATGTCGCTTATAGGTATTTTTCGGATAATTAACTAGTATTTCTCATTAAGTAGGGATTTTTTTCCGTTTGTATAATTTTTTTTCCTTAATTAATCACCTGAGTACTCTCTGAGGAGATAACCCTAGTGTGCATCGGGTCTAATATTCAAAACAATCTCTCCGTAGCTGAGGTAAAGTGCATAAAGTCGCCATCCCACTGTACCTGTTCTCTGGCCTGACGTTGGAGAGGTAGCTGCAGCCTCCAGGCCGGCTATTGCCAGCGATTCCATTCCCGTGGCCGAATCTTCCATTGGCGGAATGGGAGCGTGGCATTGTCCGCCGTGAACCCATTTCAATGTGCGCTAAAGTTCTAGTCCCCTAAAATATTTTCCTTTTTTTTCTTCTTTTTAATTCCTTCAAGCCACTGTAGAAAGGCAGCTGAAAAGGAATAATGCACATGCTAACTGAGACCAAACGCTATAACATAAAATCACTGCTCTGTACAGTATCCTCAATGCAGTGCACTTACCAAGGAAGAGGTCACGTCCCTCTTTGACAGATGCCCCACAGTTCTGAATTGAGGCTCTGTTTTCCAATCAGACACAAGCATGTGTACACATAGCCTGCTCCTTCTGCACTATTTTTAGTGGGCTCTCAAATAGGCACAAGAATGCCTTAACCGCCGCCCCCCCCCCACCCCCTGACCCATCCCCGCCCGCCAGGACCTGCCACCCACCCGACCTGCCTGTACATTGTATACAATAGGATGCACCAGACGGTCAAACAGCACGTCAACGCTGAACAAAGATACACTAAACAATGATTTCAGGGTGGAAGTCAAGTCAAGGACATTGCATATTTGGTAGCTTCCAAAATAGAACAATAAGTATTGGTGAGCATGACTTTTTTTCTTGTATCACTTTAAGAACCTAAGAAATCATGTTTGGTAGCTTAAAGTGGATGTTACAAATGAACTATGAGCCAGTAGGTCGCTACTGGCCATTTAGAAAGTGATGCATCATTATTATGAATCTAATGGTCATGGCAACATTTTTTAAATTGGATTTGAGGGTTACAGTTTTGATTTCAAGGAACACCCTGTAAATGGTTGTTTTGACAACGAGGAGGTACAATTCGTTATTTCTAATACAAATATTATTATTAGGCCTATATTTTTTGCATTATTATTATTCACAGAATTATTACATAAATATTAAAATTCATTTTTAGCCATGTATTTATTTTTACTTTTTCATGGTTTATAGGAGATTAAAATAAACACAAGTTGGGGCTGTACACACTATGTCATTCAATCAAGTTATTTGATTAAACAATGCAAAATATAATAATCAGCATCATTTGAGAAGCAGTTTTGGACTGGATTGATTAAGAAGAAAAAAAAATCTATTGGGGGGGAAAAAAGTGGTTTTCTTTCGTTAAAAAGACAATAATTTGGAGTAACACGGTTCTCATACTGGTCTAACTTTTTAAAAAATACATACAACGAGAAGGCTTCATTATCTACCGACAATCATTTTGTATCCCGAAGGAGAAGCAATTGAAATAGAAGAGCCCTACAAGGGTACAGCTCACTAATGACTGCATGCTTCTCATCTTGACATACACACTCTTTAGACTTGCATGTACAATGTGATGAATTAAAAAGTCCCTCTCTCCCTCGTGTGCGCGTGCGTGTGTGTGTGTATTGCTATGCTCATCGGACTTCACTTATCACATACTGTAGCACATATTCACATTTATTTTCTGGACCTAAAAGCCACTATTATCAAAATATAAAAAAGGGCATTATAATGACTTTGACTGATCTCCACTGCGGTAAACAGCTGCCACTTTATTTTGTAAGCACAGTTACCTCATCGTGGTCGGGATATTTAGGACAGGGTGTGTACTGATGGATCAAAGCCCCCGAGTGTGGAAACATTACTGATGTAATGTGACCACCCTCCCTTTCTATACAACGAAAGAGGAACACAAACTATCTCACCAGACATCGAGTGCTGTCTTTTTTTAATTATTACTGGCCAACTGACTGTTAACCCTTAAAGTTAGGACTCGATTTCACATGGAGTTAATGAACTTGTGAGTGAATCTGGATGATAATTTCAGTATTCATACTTTTTACGACATATTTGTTTGGTGTGTGCCTTGGCTCAATAAAGGTTGGCAAACACCACTTTAGTGCGTGATATGTAATCTTCCAAAATTCGATGCAAATATGCCCCCTTGCGGCTATGATCAATATAGGAACGACATGGAGCAATCTGATTGGATGCTTCGCAAAAGGTGTGATGACATCATTCTGAATGTCAAACGTAAACATTGAATGATGAGAACGGGTTTGAACATCACAGCAATTATCGTTAATAGCAACTCCCGAGATACTCCAGTTGATTTCGAATGTAATAAAAAAAAAAAGGTAAACATTTTCCATGTTTCTCGGAGAAACGTATCTGTCAAAACACAAGTCGTATGAAGTCACAATTTCTCGATCACATGGTTGTTGCCTCATAATGAACTATGTATAGCCTGCACTCTAAATCCCACCGTGGCTTAGCGGAGTAGATTTATTGGGGGGGGGGGGGGGATGATAGACAAGAGCACGTTTGCAGGGGCTGTTGTTTGGGATGTGCGCAAAGGTCACATCACCTCGTCAATTTGGTGCCACTCGCTGGCCACTTCAAGAGGTTGAGATACCTGCACAGCGTAATGGCACCCGAGATATATCAACGTTTATTTCTCGTAGTTGGATAACTTTCAACAAACAACATTAAGTCCTATTTCATATTTAAAAAAAAAACCTTGAAATGGACTTTTAAGATCAATAGTTGGGGGGGAGGGGTCACTGTTCAAATCTGTAATCCATACCTGTCAACTTTTCAGAGCGCCAACCTGTATAATCTACCAAAAAAATCCTTATAAAGAGCAAAAAATCCTTATAACATACCAAAGCATTCTATATGTCAAAATAACGGCAGAAAAAAAACACGAAATTTTCAATGATATTTATTGTAGATCTCCATAATACAATGTCTGGTTAATGTCTAATCATCATTCCACTTAGTGGCATTACTGTGTTCAGAGTTGTATTCCTGCGTTACTTTTTTTCAAATGATTTGGAGTTGGTGAAAAAAAAAAAACGTAAATGTTCAGAATCCGTATGATTTGTGCGATACGGCCATATACGTAAGATTCACCACAAAATCCGTATGAACTATGGCTAAACTGTATGAGTTGACAGGTATGGTAATCTGTATTTTATGATATGAGATGCGGCAACAACACAATGAAGCAAAAAGCAACAGCACCCTAACACTAACGGGAGGCATCAAATGACAGCGTCAAGCAAACTAAACTCTGTTGACCTTGACACATCGGTCAGAGTGAACGTCAGCAGGGTTTCATTTTGCTGTACAATTAAGCGACCGAAATTATTTCTGTGTTGGATAATTGACTTCATACAACCAAAACCGAGACGATGGATTATCGTGTCTGCAAAGGCATTTACGCACAAGTCAATTCAATAAGATTTAAAATAGTGGGTGTCTAACATGCAGTGGAACTCTTCCCCTGCGATGCTGATAAGTCAGCAGTGGGGTCCACTATTCTCTGCTATCTGCTGATCCAACCGGGTTGTTTGAGCACCACGCTGCCAAAATGTTTGCCTTGGTGACGTGTCGACGCAGATAAACAGGGAGTGTCGAAAGAGGAAAAGGAAAGGGGATCCACTCGCATACTTGCACACAGTTTGTTTGTTTGATGGGTCTCTCTGGAAACCGAGCTCCATTTTGTACATCCGCCGAGGCAGTGATATCATCTTCTGGATATTCACACCAGCGTCATGTCCAAGGAAGCGGCAACGGGAGAATACTAGACTTGATGGGACAGCTGACACACGCATACATGGAATGCCGGCACGTTCCTCATGATTGCATCACTGTTGTTAAATAAAGCACGATAGTTCTACACCACATTATTGCCATTGCATCTACCTTTCTCACACTAGTACACATTGTTATCGGCTCGTACCTCATTTTACAGCCAGTGATTGAATAAGCCAAGTAAATGATCTTCAAGTCCATTGGGATTTTAGTTAGCGCAGTGAACTTGCAGTGGCCGAGCCGTATTTTTGAGAAGCTTTTACGTTTAAAAGGGAGTCACACGACCATCATGAAATATTCTTTCAATTGCCAAAGAAAAGACGATTTAGACCAGAGGTGGGCAAACTACGGCCCGCGGGCCGAATTCGGCCCGCCAAAGGTTGGTCCACAATTAAGGTTCAATGTGAATGATTGCATTCATTTCAATTGGACTTGTAATGACAGGCATTTCACCGCCAGGTGGCGCATTGACTTGAAGTTGCAGAACACGGGGGGGAGGGGGGGGGTGGTCTTTTCGACCACCTCCTAGGACCTCTGTATCGCTCTACTTCTACTGGTCTGATCACAACCCATCTGCAGCAATGCACAGGCTAAAATAGGTCATCAACAACACTGTTGTCATTTTAAAAAGTATATTAATACAGTACTTTCATGCTTTTGTTCTGTTGATGTTTGATATGGACTGTCAACAAATCCAGTTTTTTTTTTTTTAAATGTACCATAGCTCGTGCTGACCTGGCCCTTCTGTCAAATTTTAAAAGTCAATGCGGGCCCCGAGCCAAAAAGTTTGCCCACCCCTGATTTAGACTGTTTGAACATGGTAAAAATTGTCAATGCTTTCAATGTACATGTGGACACAACCATTACAGTATAGAAAGAATAAAGCTGACATTTCACGGGTACAGCAAGAACGCATCCATCTACTTCCAGCTCCAAGCTCCAAGACGTCAGAAACACACCGGCAACAACAATCTCTTCACAATATAACCCAAACAAACAAGCAAACCGATGCCACCAATCTAAGTCAAGTCAAGTCAAGTCAACAGTATTTATAGAGCATTTTCAAACAGCCATCGCTGCATACAAAGTGCTGTACATGGAGCAATTTAACATGCACAATAAACAGTAAGACAAATCGGTAATAAAGGCGGTAGAAATAGGAGATAACCGAAGAACTGTAACAAATGTATCAGCTGGACTCATTTCTTTCCTTTCTTCCTCAACATGTCAACAACGGAAGGCGCCTTTCGCTTCACACCTGCAAGATACGACGACACCAGAGGGAAATGCAATATTTGATATGGTTCACAAAAATGGTTACAACGGCCACTTTATTAGGTGCGCCGCAGTGGACAATGCAACATCATCTGACTTGTCGCCCCGTTTTAATCCGTTGAAATATAAATACAAAAACATTTCTGGACATTTCTTTGCGAAATCCGGATTAATTAACTCATTCACTCCCAAAGACGTTTTTAAACGTCTTTTCAGACTTGGTCCAGAATTGGCTGGGACTGAATGAGTTAATAATGTCTAAAATAAGAAATTCTTTTTAAAAATTGATTCCATGGTTAAATGATTAATTTTCATGAAGGCATTTTAACATTCTGAACGAACAAACAAGTTAACCACGATTGATTTTCACTCGCAAGTTTTGAATGTACGTACAATGGTAGGTGTGCCTAATGTTGTGTCCCGTGAGCGTGTTTTAAAACGTGTTTGAGCACCTTGCTTCTTGCTGGGCGATTCGTCGGCGTCGGCGGACCTCTTGGCGTACGCCAATTTCATCCTCTGTATGTTCTTCTTGCTGATGACTTCGTGTTCCACAATGGGACGCGGATAGTCTTTACCCACAATGCACCCTGCTGCCTTCTGTACGCTGCCTGGTGCTTTCCAAGGCTCATAGATGTACTGAGCGGGGAACTTCTTCAGGACGGGAAGGTACTTCCTGAAATGAGTGAAAATGCCAACACTTTGTTTTGATGATAATTGTACTTAAAAGCATCACAGTCAGCTCGTGGTTAGCGTGTCTGCCGCGCGGTTCTGAGTTTCAGTGTTTTAATCTACACTAAGGAGCTTGAGTGGGTTCTCTCCGGGATACTTCGGCTTCCTCCCATATTCCAAAAACATGCATTTCAAGAGTTTTAAATTGTCCTTAGCCGTGAATGTTGAGTGTGAATGGCAGTTTGTCTAGTTTGTCTGACAGGTGACCAGTCCAGGGGGCACCTTGCCTCTCACGCCAAAAGCGCTTTCGAAAAGGAGATGGATAAACATACTTGATGTAGTCGCCATTTTTGTCGGTCTTCTTGCCAAACGCCACGGGAGAGTAGACCCTGAAGTACTGGTGGAAGAATGTGCTAGCTGAGAGCCACTGCCAGTTTCCCGCATTGAGAGCCCAGTCGCCATCTAACAGCAGCGTCTCGAAAACCTTCAAGAATGAATAGGAACACACAAAAACGGCAGCCATCAGTGCTGCTGACCTCTGTCGAGGCTTGAACGTGATCTTTACCTGTGAAATCAACAGGTTACAATAGGAGAATATCAATCGCTTAAATAAGGTGTCCTTGTGAGGGAAGAAAAGGCTTCTGCGATCACAGTGAATGATGTCAATTACATTTCATGATATGCGGAATTTATTATTTGGTTATTTAATGTGACTACTTATGACAGACATCATATGTGACAAAATTCGGGTCATCTTTGTTTGACTTTACACATTTTGACCTTGCACAAATGTATAAAAAATGGTATTCAATTTTCGTGATGGTAACAATTGTTGATTTTTACATTTTTTTTAATGCTCATATTTCACACCTTTTTTCCTGACTTGAAAATCTGGAACAGAATCAAATCAAACAGATTCTGACCCTGTATACACACAGTGACTTTGTTGAATCGGATTATTTTTGAAAGAGATACTACAATTTTCATTTTGCACATTTTTTAAAATTCAGTCATGATGTATGGATTCAAACAAACATCTTGATCAGCTCTTGTTTGATTTGACAAGTTTTGATCTTGCAGATTAAATTCTCTTCAGATTCGGTAAAATTATACAAATGAATCTAGATTTGTGGTTCTTCATATTAGCTTTTCAAGATGTGAACGTCACATCAAAAAGAAATCAGATTCGAACCCCGTCGTCAATCATTTTTTCCTCATTTTGCATGTCATGATTAGTTCTTGGAACCAAACCAAAATTTCACTCAAATCTGGATCAACTTGGTCTAATAAATTGACCTTCTGCCCTTCCTCCCAGCTGATCCACAGGTCTCCTCTGGTGAGAAAGCAGGCCACGGCATGTCTGGCCAGGTGATGGATCCATCCTTCTCGTCTCAGCTGGGTCATGATGGCGTCGATGAAGGGGAAACCGGTCCGAGCCTTTTGCAAAATAAACGCCCTCGTGACGACGTCCAAAAAAGTGATGCCGTTGTCGTCGCATCGATAACAGGTGACACGATTCTCATACCTCCCTCCAGGCAGTCAGGTAGTCATGATTCGTGTCCCAGTCCACTTGAGTGCACACAGGGTTGCCCTCCATCTTGTTAAAGTTGGGGACGCCGACACTGGCCGTGTAGAAGAACTCTCGCCACAATAACTGTCCGTGCAGGGACACTGGCGGATCGGAATGCTTTTTCTTTGAGAAAAAGTTTAGTGGTCAGCATAAATCTCAGTTCAGGGTGTACCATGCATCTGGCCAAAAGTCAGCTGGGATCAGCTTCAGCTCATCCAGGATCCTAACGTGGACAAATGCTCAAGAAAAATTGATGGATAGTTTTAACCCTAGCCCCTTGACTTGAAACGTTAAGTTTGACAATCCTCTCAAATCCTGGTCGGCTGCTCACTTTCATGACGACAATAATAATACTCACTCCCTGGTAGACTTCGGTCAGCCTCCACCAAAAGGTGCGCGCTGACAGGCAGCCGAATGTGACGTAAGGGCTGAGGACCGTGGTGCTCGGGCTCAAAGAGTTGGGAGATGTCTGAGGTTTCTCAAAGCTGCACACCCATCCCTGAAGGTCACACATACACGCGCCGGCAGGTTAGTGAATATTAACCATTTGAAGAAAAATGACATTTCTGTCTTTCTCATGAAGAGACGATGTGTCAACTGAAACAATGACAAATTTGACAAGAATTACAGTTTTTTTCATATTTTCCTCCAGTCGCCTCAAAGCTTCTTGCTCTCCTCCTGGGAAAGGCTCCTCTCCGAGTTCCGATGTATCATGACCAAGCTCATCCATTGACGGAATCGGATAGTTGTGTGCGTCATCTTCTAATTGAGTGCTCTTCACATCTTTTGAGGATAGACTCTCATTACTTTTTGTGCTGTGTTTCCATGAGAACTATATGACAATTAAAATTAGTGAGATATGTTACCTTTCATGTCTTCTACAGTGGGAGCGGGAATTGGCTTCTTCGGGGGCCCGAGGGTCTTCACTAAAGCCTGCATGCGGTTGTATGTGAGGGGGGCTTTCCCATTATTTTCCTCGATTATTCTGGGAAAACAAACAGTAAAAAAATGAATATCATACAGAGGGTCGTTTATTTCTATAGTTCAATTTCAAAAAAGTGATATTCCAACAGATGAGAAAAATAATAAGTATTGTAATGTCTTGAGATACACCGACATATCACAGCATAGGCCAAACAAATACCGCGACTAGAATTTCGCACAGTGCGGCATTGGAAAGAAGATTTTAAATCACAATGGTTCTTTCTCCTTGTTAAATAAAAGGGGGGTGGGGTGGGCGGTTACTTACCGGTCTATGTCATAAAGCGTGTGGGACACTTTATACACGACTTCCACCCCATGTTCTTTGGCTAGTGCGGCCACCTTCTGGTCACGGGATACGCTGTAAGGCTCTGTGTCAAACTCGTAGGTCAGCTTTGTTATTTTCCACTTGCTGAACAGTTTGGGGAACATGTCTTCCGGCTTGCCTCTCACAACAAACAGCCTAAAAGATAGGGAAAGAAAAGACATCAGTGACTAAAATGACCTTTAGCATGATCATAGTGTTATTGCTGAATGTCTACCTAGAGTTGAGCAGTCTGAGGCTGCAGTCCAAGTCTTTGAGCGCCCCCAGCAGGAACCTCCAGCGGTTGATGCCCACCCATTTCTTGTCAAAGAGATGTGGATCGAGGATGAACACCGGATAAAGCTCCTTGCAGTCCCTCAGAGCGGCCATCAGCGCCGGGTTGTCGTGCAGCCGCAGCCCTTTACGGAACCAGTGGATGCATCTATGACCCATTTCTGTAGACACGAGACAAAACGCTGTCAAGCTCTGTCAAAATACAGTGGGGATATTTTAAAAATGCGTCACTGTTATTATTGCAGTAACCACAACGTTAGGTACACCTGCAACATCAAAACAGATGCTGAATAGCATAAGGCTGAGTGTCTGTTATTTCTCAGTGTTATATCCAAAACTGTAGAGTGTTTACGTTGTTTAGTAACATTTACATTTTATTAATTTAAACAAAATAAATTAAAAGCAATAAATGCATTTTTGCAGCTTTAAGCAAATGTACATAGTGGATCAGTAACTACAGTATTAAATAAATAGTTTTGTGCGGCAGTTTAATCTGATGTAAATAGCTGGTTAATTTCATTTCTTTTTGTTTTATAGTTTCACCAACAAAAGTATGCAGTTTGATCAATTGTTGTTGGTGTGAAGAAGAGTGCAGACGTCAAATTTTAAACAGCATCAACTTGGGGAGTTACCGCCACTAAATTAATTTGTCAACGTGCACACAGACTGGCCAATGACAACAAACATAATGCAAAGTCAATGCATCTACCTTAAAGACGTCGTTTATACCGCTCAACCGATGCTTGTCGTTGCTAGATTTGTGTTCGGTAACAACCACGTTGAAGAGTTACGAAACAGGAAGTGTGTTAGCCAATCAGAGGAGGACAGAGGTGGTGCGTCAGAGATACCTACGCGCGTAACATTTGTGGTACAGTACACACAACGGCCACTAAATGTCGCCACAATCCATGCAAAACACGTGAAGAAATGCTGCATTCGAGCGAGGTGGAAAGTCGGAGAAACCCACACCGATATTCCCAGTTCCGACGTCAAAACCTTGGCGGATGTAAACAAAGATGGTTGATTCCGATCAATTGTTTGTTCTTCTGGTTCATCACAACATTTTTTGACCTCCAGCAGCTCTTCTTAATAATTTATTTAATGTATATACATAAATGAGTGTCATATCGTCAAAGCTTTTCATTCATTTCAACAAATAATGCATGGAGATAACGGAATATCGTGTCACAGTCAGTACAAATTACGTCGTGTTATTTCGAATAACAAAATTAATGTAATAATAAATAAATACCAATAAATATATGCCTACTCAATGCAAAATTATGTTTTTATGTTTTTGTGCTCTCTACTGTCTTTGTGATTGATTTATTGCAGGGGTGCCCAACGTTTTCTGACCAAACATCTACGTTTCATGCCAACTAACTTCTACGATCGACCGTCATCGCACGTGCACGGATACGTATGTATTACATACATGCACGCGCACGCACCATTGCACACGTGCGCGCATACGCACGCACGCACACACGAGTTGAGTTTCTGCTTTTTTTCCTTAGTTTTTTTACAACTGTATTTGCTCCTTTTACATAGCCCCCACCTCCTAGTGTTCAAATTGTGTTACCACAAACCTGAAATACCTCCATGCTGCCTCTCAGTAAAACGCGTGGCAAGATTTTGGAAAACGTGGGGTTGGATATGAAAACCATCAGTAGTGACAAGTTGTTACTCTAAGTGTTGCATTTGAATGAAACAGCCTATGCAATGTTCCATGAAAAGCTTTTACTTTGTGCATTTTAAACAATATTCGATTAAAACGAAACACATTTTCATTACAAATACAAGACGTAATGGCATAGCACCTAATGTCAATACTTGTAGTCGCATTTGATCTAAATAGTGTCCCATCCCTTACATTGGCTCCACAATTCGGCACACATGGGGTAGCTAGAGTATAGCACTTGAATTAATTGGCATTCATGATGTGATCGTTTAAATGCCTTATCCATATCAGCAAATACGGAGACTTGTGCATTAATTATTTGGACGTCGGCTAACTCCCGACACGACTTTCCGCATTGTATGTTGTTATTGTTATTAGTATTGGCATGCAGGTGGCTTTCAGTCACGACTGTTAGCTCCGTGATTGGCGACTGCAAAGCCACCATTCAATCGTGGTGTAGTGAGGAGGGGAAGGTGTGGTTTAAAAAAAAGGGCCAGGGGAGGGGGGTGACACTTGAACGTGGACCACTGAGCAGCAGTACCTCCGGTGCTCCTCACCCTGTCGAAGATGCTCCATCTGCGGCGCAGTTCACGGCCGCCTCCGCCGACCAAGTGTTGGAGTACGGTGCGGGCGCGTCGTTAACTCGTATGCATGCGCCTCGCGTCGTCCTCCCCGGTCCGGTTCGCAGACCGCTGGGAAGATGCTGAGCAGACTGATGAGCAGCAGCATCCGGAGTCTGGACCGGGAGTGTAACTGCACCGTGCGGCTGCTGGACGACTCCGAGTACACCTGCACCATCCAGGTCAGTGCATGCAGTCACCACAGGGAGCAACATCTCCTTCATTTCAACAAGGCCACCACTTGTGACGCCTTTTATTGACTTAAATGTGATTTTTTTTTTTTTTTTTTTGTGGAGGGGAGGGAGTCTCAGTCAATCGGAGGATGATTTGGGGGGGGGGGGGGCGGTCATGACATCACCGGTGTGGACATCCCATCACCAGTTATGCAGCAATGTTGGACACTGACAAAGCTGACAACCGCATGCAACAACATTTCAGCCTTGATTAGAGCCTGTCAGAGCAGCTCAGAGGGGATACGAAATGCAGCCTTTTTCTATTTACTCTTACTGTTTATTTTTTATGAACTGGATTATCATGCATGAGCAAGGGGATTGCTTTTCCAATCATTTGCGTGTTGGCCATATAAATCGATTTGAACAATAACACAATCGCCCTTCCCAAAGATGAATATGGTTGATGCAATGTTATTGCAATTAATCGCCACTGGTTCTCTCAGATGTTTAGGCATCATATTTGGTAACTTGAATTTGGCTCGTAATGGATGTAACATGGTGGCCCGGTAGTCCAGTGGTTAGCACGTCGGCTTCACAGTGCAGAGGTACCGGGTTCGATTCCAGCTCCGGCCTCCCTGTGTGGAGTTTGCATGTTCTCCCCGGGCCTGCGTGGGTTTTCTCCGGGTGCTCCGGTTTCCTCCCACATTCCAAAAACATGCATGGCAGGCTGATTGGATGCTCTAAATTGTCCCTAGGTGTGAGTGTGGGCGTGGATGGTTGTTCGTCTCTGTGTGCCCTGCGATTGGCTGGCAACTGATTCAGGGTGTCCCCCGCCTACTGCCCGGAGGCGGCTGGGATAGGCTCCAGCACCCCCCGCGACCCTAGTGAGGATCAAGCGGTTCGGAAAATGGATGGATGGATGGATGGATGTAACATGCCCAGCACAGTGAAGAAGTGGTGAAGATGTCTGGCTCACACTTCTAAGGTTTTGCGGTTCAAATCTCCGCTATGTGGAGTTTTCATGTTCTCCTCACGCTTCCATGGGTAGATTCCAGCTGTAATCTTCCTCCGACATTCCAAACCAATGCATGCTAGCTTACGGTTGAAGAATTGTCCATACTGCAGACAGGAGTTTGATTGCATGTTTGATTGGTGCCTTGGAATTGACTGGCGACCAGTCTGGGGTGTAACCTGAGGACTTGTCCAGTGATGGGACGTTGTCATTTCCTTGGGATGCTGTAGAAGTTATTTGAACATGTGAACACATGACTAGAGCTGTAAAAATAAACAGTTGCATCTTGATATTTATGTTTCCTTCCCTGATGCGTTAATCCTTAGTACCATTATTAACTCTTTCAAAATAGGAACCTCTTGAGTGCCAGCCAATTTAGAGCATTCTGCCTTTCAAGGCTCATAGAATATTGTGTTTTATGACTAATGTAAACACAGGAACTGCCAAACGAAGGGTTGGACAAGGGGTGTCAAACTCATTTTTGTTATGAATTTTGGGAAACCACATAAATCATGAGTGTCCAAAGTCGGTCCTCAAGGGCCGCCGTCCTGCCTGTTTTCCAGCTCTCCCAGGAGCAACACACCTGATTCAAATAATCAGGAATGTTCTAATGCTGCTTCAGAGCTGGCTGATCAGCTGATCATCTGAATCAGGTGTGTTGCAGCCGAGAGAGATGGAAAACAGGCAGGATGGTGGCCCTCCAGGCCTGGAGCTGGACATGCCTGATATAAATGTTTAATCCCCGCCGCATATTACATACACAACGTACAACAAATTGATGAATAACTTGTTTTAAAATCAGAAGTCAAGAATAATGACTAATAGGGCAATTTGAAATTTTGGTTCAGACTTTAGCAAGCATCCTGGAACTTGACATGCTTGATTTGCTTTCGCGGGCCACATTGAATGATGTGGCGGGCCAGATCTGGCCCCCGGGCCTTGACTTTGACACTAGTGGGTTAGACTCTCTTCTTTTATCATAAAAACTTCACATTAGGATTCCTGATGATGGCATTTCAAACCAACAACGTTTTTCAATCAAATTTGCTATTTTAAAAGTGTTTGAAACATGAATTCTTGTGCCTGAAGTAGCGCCCGTTTTGAAAAAGTTTCCGGACGCTATATATTAAACTGTAATTTGCTGCGCTGTGCTGCTTGATATGGCCAAGATGTTATCAATGCATTTTCTTCCCTTTTTTAACGTGTTTCTAAAGAGGCTTCTGCCTTCCATTAACAGGGAACGACGCACGCTCAATTCCACCCAAACGTTCACTTACTCGGGCTTTAGTTTAAAGCGTTCCTCCTTCCTCCTTGCACTTGACGCGTCAGAGAAAAAAAAAAATCAATTGCATATTGGCATGAGTGAAGACGAGACGTGTGTTCCCCAAGTGTTAAAGATGCAGAGCGATGAGAAGAGTTTATTATCCGCCGTGTATTGAAAGTCACGCGACTTAAAGTGCGGCTCGTCGTGGCAGCGATTGGAGCCTCCTCGCATCCTTTGGGATTCCGCTTCTCTGCTGAATTAAAGACGATGACAGCACGCCGACTGCAGCGAGTACAACGCTTGTTTTTTTTTTCCCGAACGTCTATCACGATAGCAAAGGCAAAGCAAAGCCCTTTCAACCAGAGACAACTTCAAGTGCTTTTACTCTGGGGATTCTTTGTAAAGCTGATTTGAAGTCACCTTGAGTTATTTTCCTCCTCAGTTCTCAGTTTATCAACAAGTGTGAGGGAAATTATTGTTTTCCATGAAATTTCATGCAAAAAAGATCACACTCACCCTCTTCCAATAGAAAATGATGGAAATGGAAATAATCTGTTCCATTTTGGCAGGACCGTAAAGTAGTGGTAAGTAGAGCAGTTTCAGAGATCTCATTTCCGGGTTCAAAGCTCCCCACAGATTATCTCCAATACACTGTATATTTTCAAAGTATTTCTAGAATTCCTGATTGTAAGAGCTCCTTTTGGGATACTATAATACAATATTTAAAAAGAACCATTCGAAATAAAAGTGGTGAGTGGTACTCAGAGGCTTCTTCACCCACTCAGGATCCAAAGTTTGGAAATTAAAGCGAGCCGATTTAACACTAACGAAAACAGCACAGCAGGGGAGAGATATTTAATTTCTCTGCACACATTCAGTTATTTCCATCATGGGAAATCACGGGAAAAGGAATAATTTTGCACAGTGGGCCACATAACATTACCAAACCGATGAAGTTGTTTGCAAAGGCATTTCTTCACATTTCATAACATAGTCATCTTGTCATTTATCAATACTTGACAGCAGCGTTATGTTTTTGCCGTTCTGATTAAATCCGACGTCTGCTGCTCACCTTGGAGATGCGACCCAGAATGTGCTCACTCTGGCCCAATTAGTGCTCACATGCCAGATTTTCATCATTGGGGAATAATGATAGGTTCAAGCTTACCGGATGGAACCGCATCGGTGGTGAAACGCTAAAATATCACAAGTGGGCGTCAAACGCGTCGATTTCTCCTACAAAAGCAATGTTATGAATGGCATAAAATAGGGGGAAATCAAACATTTTACACCTAAAAGATACTTGGCACTCCAAGTACCATCATAATGATCATCAATAAAATACAATAGCAGAGTAAGTCTTGGGCACATCCAAAAAGTACATTGTGTGACATTGCAGATTTAACATGAATGCTGTGCTTGAATTTGAGCAAAATGGAAAAAAAAAAAAAAAAACTGTGCTGACATAATGAAGTTTATTGCGCATAAAAAAAATGACCTAAATGCATGTAAATAAGCATTTCAGAAACCAACAGTAATGGAATGTTAGATGCAAATGTATTGAAATAAAAAATTAAATACAACTGAAATGTACTTTGACAGCAGGCAGTGATCATTTTACATACCACTGGAGCAAGCCCACACTTCGAAAAACATCTTGTCATTTGAATAATCTCACAACAGTGAACAGCCGAGTTGATTTGTGTCAGGTTCTGAACCGAACTGAAAAATGTTTTTGGATTCCAGGTATGTGCGATAAGAAAAATATGTATTTCCAGAAAAAGCGCACCGACAAAGTAAAAACAGAAATCGCTGGTCGCAAGGAGCCAAGAGAAACAACGCATAAACAAAAACGCTTGCAAAAAAAAAAAAAGCAAGGTGCTAGGGAACACCAAGAATCAACAAACAAAATGTCAAGAAGCCAATAATGTGAAGCCCAAGATCGAAAGGAAAAAAAGAAAAATATGAACAACAATCTATGAATAACGAGAGAGACTATGGAGATGTCTAGAAAAACAACACTTGAAGCACAGCAGTGAGCAAGGTCTATAATCCGTCAAGAGACTTAGCAGCTTGGCAGTCCTAAAATACATGGCAGGCTTGATTGCTAAATGCGGAAGAGGTGCGCCTGCTGCAGGGACACGCCCTTCACTCCAGCTGGGGCTGAAAACAAAACAAACAGACACGACAATTTGAACTGCGTTGCTCAACAGAACGGCAGCAACCATGACTAAGATATTAAACTTTGACAAGTTCTTTAGTTATGATAAGCGTAAATCTTAACATGTGCAGTTTCAGTCATCATACATTTTTAATAAAAATGTCTAACAAATAAAATGTTGATCCCAAACCAAATCTCACGGGGACGCCGGGGCATTCGATTCAACAGAGTCATGATGTCGTTTGCTTTTCGCAGGATTTGTGTCGAAGTTTATTACTGCTCAATCTCAACATGCTAACAGTTTTCTAAAATGTGACATAGGTCATGCATTAGGGGGGGGGGACTATGTGTGCGTACTGCTCTTGCAATGCTCTTATTGATGCATCACATTTTGTCTTTATCATCAATGTTGGCAGTTTCATTGTTTTTGTAGATTAATATCAGCAATGCTGAGGTATTCAAAGGTCTCTGATGATGACCATTTAACCCTGGAATGCATGCCTTGAGAACAGCAAAATGCCACGGACGGGTTAACGAACGGTATCAGTATGGTACTGTTATAACTCTTTAAGCAATGTAAAGTTGAACAGAAATAGTAAGCAACAGATGTAGACAGATAATATAGCGACACTCTGAGGCATATATTCTCTATCCTCTGTGAAGAAAGGCATATACAGTATGACTACTACTGTTGTGTTTATTATTCAACTTTATGTTAACTGTTTTCTTAAGCGCTTTGTTACAGTTGCAGTTGTTGTGAAAGCGCTATATAAATCAGGATTGTGATTGTATTGTATTGTATTGTACTGCTTACTGAGATATTGTAACCATCTTCTTCGTGTTTTTATGATGTACTGTTCATTACTCTTGTGGTGTTGGAATCCAAAAATTAAGTCCCCATTCGGGAAATCCCACAAGACGAATGCAGGATCTATTCTGAACTGTGTGCGTATGTGTGCGTGTGCCTGTGTGTGTGTGTGCTTGTGTGTGCGTGTGCGGACACAGTGGAAATTAGGAGAAAAAGGAACATTATGCCGTAAAAGTGCTAATTAAGCTGCGAATGTGACAAAATGCAAATGCACTAATGATGTCACCCGGAGACACACAAGGCTAATTGAACACTCGAAATTGTACCTAGGTGTGAGTGTGAGCGTGGATGGTTGTTCGTCACCGTGTGCCCTGCGATTGGCTGGCAACCAGTTCAGGGTGTCCCCAGCCTACTGCCCGAAGATGGCTGGGATAGGCTCCAGCACCCCCCGCGACCCTTGTGACGATAAGCGGATCGGAAAATGAATGGATGGATGGATATTTCCATGCTTTTTTTTTTCCATTTTGGGGGATTTTGGAAAGTAAATGATTGGTTGATATTCCTCTTATCCTGCCTTTCTGCTTCCTTGCACTTGGGTCTTCAACCATGCAAAACCACGACAATCTGGTTTTGCAGTAAAATGAGCTCAAACTAAAACAAAAAACAAAACACCCACTACCCCCCAATTCTCCCAAGTCTCATGAGATTTGAATCTCTTTGTTCTGCATTCTTGGCAGTTTCCAGCCAGGTTTGCTTCAATTACGATTTAGTGATGACTTATAGACACAAATCTTTCCACGTCACGGTTTTAACTATCCAAGGTCAAACCCATTCGGCTGACTTTCCAGTCCAATCTCCCCCCTCTCCCTCCCGAACCCCAGTCCCATTAGCTCAGTGGACCGCGATCTATTTTTAAACTCTTGCTATAGTGGAGCAACTATATGTGCATGGAATATTAAGCAGTCTTCCTCGATAAGCCACCCATCGTCTTTCCAGTAGTAGCCAACCGTGGCCATCATCGTTTCATTTGCGGATCTCATACATGTGCACGTTTTTCTATGTGAGGTATCTGTAAATGAACAGGAGGAAGAGGAGCTTTCCAGCGGGAGTTCTTTGTTCCTCTTGTCTATTTTATTAGATTTTTTTTCTCCAACACACTTCAGAGGTGCACTGCATGCTAATGACCGATATACTTGCAGGAAATCGACATCAAAAAGCTGCTGGAGATTCTTCACCTTAACCAGCACACTGCGCAGAAGGCAGTGAAGCCGGGAGATTTGGAGATTTCATTGAGATGGATTTCAATTAGATCTGTCAAAGGCGCGCTTATCTATACACGTAGGGCGGCGGGATGAGCAAACTGGCTAGGAAATGAAGTTTGGGGAAAAAAATAGAACGGAGGGTGGAACAATCGATGAAATAGGGAAATAATACTCGTTGAAATAATATGTTCCAGTCATCAGAAAAACTTTCATTCACTGCTCTGAATTTGACGTAACATTTCGACATCCACAATCGTTATACGGTATTAAAAATCAGTTAACCACTCTTTCGTAAAAAAATAAAAATAAAAAAACTGTAAAAATTTGTGTCGTCACCTTCACGAAAGTATGGCAAACATGCAGCGGAAGTCAGGCAAGAAATGCTGCAATTTTGCGAGGTTTGCTATATTTTTGCAAAGATTCAAAACGTTTCAAGAGGTTTGTAGTAGTGGCACAAGATGTTTGGGTTTTTTTTTTTTTTTGCATTGGAGATCTTATGAGAGTTACGAGAAGCTCACATAGACTTGCTGAACGAATGTGAGACTTGTTCATGTTTTTTAAAGATTTGCTGTTGTTCACATTTCAATCAAAAGGTTTGTTGGAGATTCGCTGAGCTACCACAAAAAGATTTGTTGAGTTTTCACAAGATTTTTTGGGGGATCCATGAGATTTCCTTCAGTCTCGCGAAATGTTTTGCATAATTTTTCTATTCTCAACATTTGCAAATCCCATCCCTGTGAATTTTGGAGCAACAGCCGAGGAAGATTTTTCACAAACATTTCAGTTTCCAAGTTGGCGCACTGTTTTGGGAATTTGACATTGAAAGTTCCATTGCATCGAATTTTCGGTGCTTACATGTACAGTATTTCAAGCTTGCAAAGGGGCTGGAATTTTTTTGGTGGAAATCCGAATTAACTCATTCAGTACCAGCCAATTCTGGACCAAGTCTGAAAAGACGTTTAAAAACGTCTTTGGGAGTGAATGAGTTAAAGGCGTATTTTAGTGCAATTTTGTGAGTTCATGCTGGGCGAGCTGCTTAGCGGAACCAGATCAAAGTCACCCAACACTTGAAGTAATAGGACACATAAATGAGCAAACAAACGCCCACAACACAAATAATACATAATATATATGCAAGGCATTCAATGCTCTTTCCAAACGTCTGACTACAATCTGTTTAGTTTTGTACTGTGCATGTAATTTATGATATGAAAAATACATTTGGCATGTGATGGTGCGGTGGAAAAGCAGCTTGTCGAGCATTTTGATGCCAATGGCTGCGTCTCATCTCAGCACGCCGTCCCAGCCAGCCAGCCAAGCACAGTGACTTTCCACTGCCCTTGGATTTTTTTTTTTTTGGGGGGGGGGAACCTCAGGTCTCCATGGTAACAAGATTATTGCATCACTACTCTCCAGCTGCTGTCGTCAGGCTGCTGTTTGCTCAAGCTCTGCGGCAGCCGCAAGGACACACGCGCTGGCACGCGCGTGCATGCCGGCGCGCATGCTAATCACCTCACTCTGAACTCTTATTAGACGGAGCGGCGAATGTCCCTTGTCGGTTTCTCGTGGCCCAGTTCAGCGGTCGCCTCTGGGATGGCGGGTTCTTAAAGCATTTGGCACTTTTTAAATTGGGGCTAATGGTCCTTTGGAGAGTAAGAAGGGCCACTCGTGAAGGGTGGTCTCCCAAAAACAACTCACCTAGCTTGTTTAACCCTTTAACCCAGGGACAGCGGCCTATCAGGTTATCAGGTTACAGGTTATCATTATTTGTGCATGAAAGGGTTCAATGCGCATGATGTTTTAACCGTTTCTAAAATGGACCCCCTGAATCCCTGACTGACCCAGATGCGAGGAGCGTCTCCTCCCGCAAAGTCTTGTGCACTTTCCGCTTCACTAGAGGTCACGGTGACCTTGCTGCCTGGCTGAACATCATTCTGATTCCTGAGTGCCTTCACCGATGACGAGCTATAATGCGCATGCTGGATGATGGTCGCATTGAGATGAGGGAAGGAGGAAGAGAGGATGTGGGGGGGAAAGGTGTGTATGGACTGATGGAAAGTAGATGCGGTGTCATGCACTTAGCTGGAATTAAACGCCATGAATCGAATAGCTATCAAATATTTGGCGAGGATGTTTCGGTTTTTATGAAGTCTGATGAAGGCCATCTGGAATGTCTGAAAAAATATAACTCATATGCAAGTGCCTCTCCAGAGGCGTACCCTGATGGTGATCGGCCCCTGCCCTAAACATAATAGGGGAATGTTCTGGTTGGCCTGCAGAAGAACAAGCCAGTTGCTGTTCTATGGCTTTTTGCATTGACGTCAGAAGGGAGAGTAAAATCGTAAAGATCTCGATGTGTGCACAGAAATTTGCGGCGGGCAAGTCTCGTCTTCGGAAAAGCGGCACGCGTTGGTATGGTCAATGTCGTTTAAGTGAAGGAGCTTGCTGGTGAGCTACCCCTTCACTCCCTGGCGTGACACTCGTTTTTCTGGCTTTCCCTTAGCAAAAAGTAATTTATTCAAGTATACTATTCGTAAACCTTTATGATACGAAATTGGAGGCAGTAAACTTTAAGTGTACTTTTTTAATTTTATAAATTTTACAGAAGTATGCTTATGTATACTTAGCTTGGACTGAAAAGTATACAGACACACAGTTATATTAAATAGTGATCCCTCACTTATCGCAATTAATGGAGACCGAGACCCCCCCCCCCTAGCGAAAGAGGAAAATCCACGAAGTAGGTACCCCCCGTACAGGTCGTACAGGTATATGTACATGTGTATGAGTATATATAATATTTATAAGGCCAAATTTAATGGTATACATGCACGTAGAAGTAAATGTTTGTAGTAATTAACATTACTTAATGCCATATACTAATACTGTATATAAAACTTATACATGTATAAGATGTATAAGTTAGGTTAAGTTATAACAAAATACAGTTAACATAAAAATGAAATATGCATGTAATACTGTATATGTTGCTCTATGTGACTCGCTGTTGTTTTGCTGACTTTTGCAGACCTTTTGCGGCATTTTCGCGATAGAATTTTTTTTTTGATGAATACTTTTGAAAAGTCCGCGATGCATTGAAACCGCGAGAAGTGAACCGCCAAGTAGCGAGGGATCATTGTACCTTTAAAATGAATTGTTTCCAACGTAGTACACTTTTTATACTTATACTCAAGTATACTTTTTAAAGTATATTTAATATATAATACAAATTGTCTGCTCTCAACAATGTCGCGTCATCCCTCAGCCCTCATCGACTGGGAAAATGGATCATGATCACACATCTCAAGCCAATTAGGGCTTCCCAATTAGGTCCCCAATGATCCAAGCATGTCAAGTTTCCAGTTTCCAGCCGATGCCGTTACAAAAGCTACTTGCTCATGCGACATTGCGGCGCTCTCCCCGCTCACATATATAAATGAGTCAGCTCATTAATTAGTCACCGGCTTTAGAATCTCATCTGACTTTGCACAAATGCCGAAACAGACTCCCTTTGTCAGCTCCTTCCTCTCCTCGGGGGAAACTCAACATAACTCGTTGTTGCGTTTTCTAGGTCACACTTCAAAACCACCAAAGCCCGACAGATAAAAACATTCATGACAGTCTAGTCTAGTCTCATTAATCCTTCTGAAACGGAAGCAGTCACTTTCAGAGTCGTTAAAATCATTTTATACTACGTGATGTTTTGTGTCTTCAATCGTTGGACAATCAGTCCTCGGGATGGTCAGCGTCGTCAATTAACTGATAGCTGAGAATTCTGGAGAGTGTGCGGAATTTCAATTGAGGCAAACTGGAGTGCACTACTTGCCTGCGGCGCGACCATCGGAGAGAGGCTCTTGAGTGACTTTCAATTACTTTGCGATCCGAGGGGTACATCGTGACGCCAGATATGCAAACAAATATATGCAAAAATACAAACTCGGTCAAGTTTTGAAACAAAAAAATTATGTAGAATACATGTTTCCACCAGCGAGGGTTGTGTGTGAGCACCGTTGTCGCGTGACAGGAATAAGAAGCACTTGCGTTTGCGCTCCCGGGAGCTCGGTGAATCTGTGCAACTAATTGTCTCCGCCACTGTGTTTGAATGTTGCGGCAACGTTAATCATGTCACTGGCTGCTGTTCGGCCTCGGGCGCTACTGGACGAGACAGCCCCACATCACCTGCTAAGATTTAAAATTGCATTTCATGCTTTTGATATTCGCGAGTGCACTTGAGACGTTGCTGTCACTAATCAGCCCAGCTCATCAGACTCACGGAAACTTCCATATTAATATCCAAGCAAGGCAGTTTGTGTGTAGTGGGCCATTCTAGACATGCCATCACGAAGGCCTTTGCTGACTTGAATTAGGTCGAGGGAATCGGGTAATCAAACCAAAAGGGCGGTTCGAAACTTAGATTTTTATAGTTACATTTAATTTTTAAAAAATCACCATTTTAGTCAGTGATTTTTAATGAGTTTTATTAAAAAACTAATTGAAAAAATATATATGATTTGGAAACATGGCAGCCTATTGTATTCAAACGGGCACTATTTACCAAACAAAAAAACTTCACTTCCCTTTTATGTTAGGACTGTAAACATCCATCCATCCATCCATCCATTTTCCGATCCGCTTTATCCTCACAAGGGTCGCGGAGGGCGCTGGAGCCTATACCAGCTGTCTTCGGGCAGTAGGCAGGGGACACCCTGAACCGGTTGCCAGCCAATCGCAGGGCACACAGACAAACAACCATCCACACTCACACTCACACCCAGGGACAATTACGAGTGTTCAATCAGCCTGCCATGCATGTTTTTTGGAATGTGGGAGGAAACCGGAGTACCCGGAGAAAACCCACGCGGGCCCCGAGGAGAACATGCAAACTCTACACAGGGAGGCCGAAGCTGGAAATGAACCCGGTACCTCTGCACTGTGAGGTCGAAACGCCAACCACTGTGCCACCGGGCACTTTGGTGGATTATCAGATCAGAATGTTTCGCATAAACAATAATTGCTTTTCTTTGGTAATTGAATTCATTCTCCTGTGGGACAGAACAATGCATTAGAGGTTGAATAAGGCTTTACAGACCACAGAAGACAGATTTTGTTTTTGGAAGATGTGAAGCATTTCTCTATTTTGACAAGACGGTAACAGAGAGCACGCTCAAGGAGAGTTTCACTAATACGATCCTGCAGGCTGAATATATTGATGTGATGAAATGAGACTTTTATCCAGTAAAATGTGTTGGATTGTCACTAAAGATAGATTATGCTCATGTCTGGGATTGTAGCGTGACAAAACTAGTTGGAGTGAAGATTTTGACAAAGAAAAATTACGTGACAACTCATTATTCTAGGTCAGGAGTGTCCGAACTTTTTCCTATGAAAATAGAAAGAAAAAAGGGTCAGTTTGATTGTTTTTCTTTTTTTTCTTAATTCTAACTGACACAACTGAAAACCTAGATGATAGTTCAAATGTTTGAAACTATTCCTGCTAAGAATGCTAAAAAGACATTCAATTGTAGATTATTTGCGGTAATTTGAACATCAGCCAACCTTCAAACACTCAACCTTTCAGGGACAACAACGCTTACGACAGTGGACATCTTATCATGTTATCGGGTTGCAGGGAGCATGAAAGGGTTAAATTAATGCTTGTGCTTGTGGTGGATTGTTTTGCGTTACAAACATACTGTAGATCAGTGGTGTACAAACTACGGCCCGGGGGCCATATGCGGCACTCAATTCATTTTTCAGCGGCCCACGACATGGCAAAAAAAACTATATAACACAAACATATATGTACAGTATATACTGTATATATATATATACTGTATATATACACTGTATATATATATATATATATATATATATATATATATAAAGATAATGTGATTATCATTGAGTGAACATCTGCCAAGTTGTTACGACGGCCTGTCCAGTCTGACATATTTCACTGTGTGCTTCTCTCCCATGTCCTCGTCGTCATTAACGCATCAGGTGGAGGGGGGGGGGGGGGGGGGAGTAAACTTCTCTGCCATTCCATTTTCAAAACCATTCATGCAGCCACTTCGAAAGGCGCACTGAGAATGAAATATCACGAGGAGGAAGCATTGTGTGAGATTACATCCGTGGGAGTGCGCATAGCAATTGGCACTGGCTGATGAAAAAAAGATCACCTTAAACCTGAGCGCAGCGTTTCGGATCTGAAACTTCACACCGCCCTTCGGAAAATACTTGTCGTCAGGATGCAAATGCAGGGCGCCAGGCGCCATTACGGGCTGCGATCAGTAATGCGTTTGACCCAGTGGGATGCTCGGTCAGGGTAACAGTATCGGCTGTTGGCACTTTTCACAGCGCAAAACCGTGTTTGTGGTGTCACAGCTCAATGCCGATGTGGTACAAATGCTTGCCAGAGGTTGCTTTAATGGGGCTGAAGTCAAGGCCCTTCTATGAAATGGTTGTGTCATGTCTTAAACAGATATTCCACTCAACTGTGTTGGCCGTACATCCTTTTTCCACAGCGCATGATTTTGACACCTCTCTCTATTCAGTGTTGTAATGAGCAAATTAATTTGTCATCCAAAATCAATTCCACACAATTGACTAAATTCCAAACCATCAATTAATCCGAAAATTTTAGATTAAGAACTGACAGTGATGCAAACAAATACTTCTTTGATTGTTGAAGGATTCTCATCAAGTGGTGGAGTGTTCCAGATTTTTAGCACAGATTAGCGGATCCAATTAAGGGTGCCCTCATTTCTTAATGAGGTTCCTTTTATGGAAGCGAGCATTTTCCAAAGCAAATCGAAGTATTCATGAAGTCATTCATATACTGACCTGTTGTCTGTCATCACTAAAGTTCAGGTGAAACTCCAGAGTAGATAACTAACAATTATTTTCATACTTGATTAATATGTTAATTATTTTGTCAATGAATCGGATAACAATGTCTTAATTTCCATCCCTTTATTGAAAATGACAGTGGGGGAAACAGGGTTGTTGTAGAGTTAGCATTGGGGTTACCCTCACAATTTTATTTTTCCCAATTTTGATCAATAGAAAAGCTCACCATCTTAATTTAATTGAAGAATCAACCAAAATGACTTTAAGTACAAAATTTAAGTCAAGTGACTGTTATTTACATGGTACCAATCCAATGCACAAGTTATCTGATGGTACTTTGCAAACCTTGAACGAGACCCATTGGTCTGGGGGGTGGTGACCGTCTGCCCCGGCTGGTTGGTTTGAGATGAGCAGGTCGAGAGAGAAAACAAGACGGAGTGAGCGAGTGAGGTATAGAGATGAGAAAACAATGGGCACAACAACAGCTCAAGTCGAACTGGCATTTATACATGTGGCGATTTTTCCAGTGTTAGACTGGCTGTCTATGCTTCCTAAAAGAAGACGGGAGTGAGTGTGATACAGTGGGTTGGAGAAATTGCAGCTTCACACAAATGCAAAATAAATAAATACATAAATAAATAAAATTTTAAAAATTGTTGGCAGGAAGCAAGTGAAGAGATGGCGTTTTATTGTCAGCCAAGTACAAAGTGATTCTGGGACATAACGGCACAAGGGAACTGCAACGACAGACAGTACAGCACTAAGAGGAGAGTGAAAAGAACTTGGGAGTCATCTTGCCAAGGAGCCAAAAGTACAAGAAGCCGAGCCTCTTTAAGAAAGGATCATTTGCTATGTTTCTGCAATTTCCATCTTGCGCAGCTTAAAACTATGACAGCATCATTTATTGATGTGGTGTTTCCCAAGCTGTTATTGAACCCCTCTCAATAATTAATCTGGTGCGAGACCTGACCGGGTGGCGAGAATGGCGCTGGGGTGCAAACGTGCAAAAAAAACCCAAAACAAAACAAAAAGCAACAACAAAGCATTTGGCCTAACAATTCTCGTTTATTTAATCTTTTTCTTTATGGCTGTAATAAAAACGCAGTACCAGTACCAAATGGGTCTATATTTATTGAAGACATTTTCCTGCCTCTGATTGTTCCGGTTTAATATATTTTTACCCGCTCGTCTTTGGTGGATCTAACTGCACGTTCTCTGTTTTGAGGGTTACTATTGGGAAGTTGTTGTTTTTTTGTTTGTAAAACGAGATCCAGCATCCACCCTCATGAAACAAAAATATATTGCAATATATTGGAAGATATCATGCAATACATGAAGTAATATATTGTCATATATGAGATTTTGTATTTATATTTTCTAACATACTTCAATATATGCATAGACCATATATGTGTATATCTCAATAAATATATTAAAAAAGTGTTGCATTTGAGACAAAAAAGGCTCTATATTTTTCACATGTAATAGTCTGTCTTGAAATGTATTTTTTTCCTTTTATTGTTCTATGTCTACTGTTCTCATGCTCAAATAAAGACAATAAGTGTATAAAATAGTGTATCCTTTGAAGAAAATACAATGATGACAAAAAAACTAGTATTACAAATATACAATTTATTTTGGGAGTCTACAAAATTGGCATGTACCCTGTATATTTTCAATCCTCCACACTGGATCTTGGAGGTATGCATGCATAGAGGCTTGCATATTTTGACAGATCAATGAGCATACATTTTCTTCTTGGAATATCCGTATTTTCAGCACCCGGGAGGATATATTTCCTTTTCAGTTGAACTCGGTCCATTTTCTACGTTTGTTTGACCCTAATCGCCATGAAATGGCACTAGCTCGCTTTCGTTGGCCCATTGTGATTTGAAAAATGACTAAATTAGATCAAAAGTATTCTTAACAGAATGCTTAGCGTCGGTAGCGCATGCACATAACAGTCATCCCAAACCAACCAACCAATCATAGCACTGTATTTCTCAAAATTTTGAGTTATTGTAACTCAACATTTTGAGTTGCAAAAACTCAAAATTTTGAGTTTAGATAACTTGAAATTTTGATTTTAGGTACCGGTAACTCAACATTTTGAGTTACAATAACTCAAAATTTTGAGTTTAGGTAACTTGAAATTTTGAGTTTAGGTAACTCAACCTTTTAGGTCTTTATTGTTTATTGAACATAAAACATATATACAGTAATAATTTGACAGAAAATAAGGTAGATAAAAAAAGAAAGAAATCAATCTTCATACAACACAGTTATTATGTTCAAGGGAGTAGGAAGAAGTAAAAAACTTATCTAGTCCTACCCCGTTATGTGATTGTATCTAATAAATCATTTTGAGTTGCAGTAACTCAAAATTTTGAGTTTAGGTAACTCAACATTTTGAGTTGCAATAACTCAAAATTCTCAGTTTAGGTAACTTTAAATTTGAGTTATGATAGTTTTGAGTTAAGGTATTCACCACAGCGCGGGCTATATTTTATATTTCATAAAGGTGGTGTGTAGTATCGGGACGCTCTGATAAGAGCCAAGTTTCACATGATGTCCTACATCATGATTTAAACGGTCTATTTTTGTCATGACTTTTGAGGCATATTTTTTTGTCGGTCGTCGTGGCCAATTAACCGAATAGGGTCATAACTGTTGTTTTATTTACAGCCATGGGGAACAAAGATTCTCTCTCTCTCTCTCTCTCTCTCTCTCTCTCTCTCACGCACACACACGCACACACGCACGCACACACACACACACACACACACACACACACACACAGTATAATTGTAGCCCTCAGGAGGAAACATGCAGCAGCAGTGATGAACTGTAGAGTGTGGTGGTGTCAAATGTAAACAGCAGATGCTGAAGGAGATTTAATGCAGTGAAAATGCTGTGGATCAGGAGTTTTGTTGACAACAAGAACGATTACAATTTAGTGTGTGTAAGCGTGTGTGTGTGTGTGTGTGTGTGTGTGTGTGTGTGTGTGTGTGTGCCTCGATGGGATCACCACCTTATCGTGGTGAGGCACTTTGCGCGTCTCCATGACCCCTAGAGCTATGTCGGCAGGAGTCCCGCACTCCTGGCAGGGTCACCCAAGCCGAACAGGTCGAAGGGTAGAGGCCAGACAAAGAGTGATCCCAAACCGGCACCTGGGGGCAGGCACAGGCGGAGTCCAACAGACCGGACTACCGGCAGCCCCCTGCAACTCTTGCCAGGAGAAGGTCGTCATGGGTACCCTCATGCCACCGGAAACCACCTGGCAGGAGTGAAGATGGTGGGAGTGAGGACTGCGCGCCCACACCCTCACCTTAATCCGAACCTCTGCGCAAGCTTCTTGCCCCAACCCCACACCCAATCCCCCACCCTGCATCCCCCTAATCCCCCAAAGTCCTGTGGCGATGTGGAATGGCGGTGGGCACAGGCCAAGGATGTGGCTGGGAGTGCCTAGCCAAACCATGCACACAGGCGGCAATGGAGTGATGGTCGTTGACACTGCGGGATGGAGCAGCGCATCTCTTCGGCAGCTTCCATTGTGACTGAGCAGCTCCACACTGCTCACCCCTGAGATGGGGAGGGACCTAGAAAAAATGGTCTAAAAATTGTCTGCTCTCCACACTCCGGACGGTAAACCGCAATCGTCGGAGCATCCCCCTTGCGGTCGAAAGGATAATAAACGAAATAGAAAAAATCTATGCATAGCTTCGTGGAACGTCCGCACACTGCTGGACCTGGCTGAAACTCCTGACAGGCCCCACCGGAGGACAGCACTTGTGGCCACAGAGCTCGCGAGGTATAACATCGATATCGCAGCTCTCAGCGAGACCAGGATACATGGAGAGGACTCCCTGACAGAAGTTGGTGCAGGGTATACCTTCTTCTGGAAAGGGGTCCCTGAAGGCACTCGTCGAAACCATGGAGTTGGCTTTGCTGTGAAGTCCCAACTGCTGAAGCGCATCCCAGAATCCCCCACCGGCATCAATGAAAGGCTGATGACATGGCGCATTCCCCTGGCAAAGGGACGCTTCGCCACACTCATCAGTGCCTACGCACCAACTCTGAATGCCGAGCAGAATATAAAGGAGGATTTCTACAGAACTCTGGACACCATCCTGCAGCAAACACCGGCTATGGACAAGCTCATAGTCATGGGAGATTTCAATGCTAGGGTGGGCACGGAACACCTGGTATGGAGTAAAGTTATTGGCCAGCATGGAGTGGGAAAAATGAACAACAACGGCCTTCGGCTCCTCTCTCTCTGTGCAGAACATCAGTTGGTCATCACTAACACCATTTTCCAAATGAAGAACAGGTTTAAGACCACCTGGCAGCATCCCCGCTCCAAACACTGGCATCTCCTGGACTATGTGATTGTCCGTCAAAAGGACATACGGGATGTCCTCATCACCCGTGTCATGCGCGGAGCTGAGTGTTGGACTGACCATCTCATGGTCAGATCCAAACTCCTCATGAGCATTCAACCCCGTCATCCAAGGACAGCTCCCAACAAAAGGCTCAACTGTGCAGCATTGAACAACCCCACCACCAGAGCCAACCTCCGGCGACTCCTTGCTGAAAACCTTGACAAGATCCCGGAGGAATCAAGTGACTGGCCAGCTCTGCACCAGGCTATCCAGAGCACAGCTTCGGAGGTGCTTGGCCAGTCAAGGAGACGCCACCAGGATTGGTTTGACTGCAACTCAACCGAGATACATACACTTCTGAAAGCAAAGCATGAGGCCCATAAAGCTCTCCTGTCCTGCCCTACATCTCTCACCCGTAAAGCCACCTTTTCTGCAGTTAGAACAGTGACCCAGCGAGCACTCCGTATCATGGAGGACACCTGGTGGGTGCAGAAGGCAAATGAGATCCAAAATCTGGCAGACTGTAACAACACCCAGGGCTTCTACAATGCCATCAAAGCACTGTATGGTCCCAAGAAGCGGGCAATTGCTCCAGTCCGATCAGCTGATGGCTCTGCACTCCTCAAGGACCACCATGAGATCCTTGCCCGTTGGGCAAACCACTTTGAACATCTTCTCAACCATACCAACCCTGTCAATCCACACATTCTGGACAATCTTCCAGACCTGCCAACAATCATGAGCCTCGACGCCCCACCATCCTATTCTGAAACCCAGCAAGCCATTGCGGGCCTAAAGAACAACAAAAGCGCTGGACCTGATGGCATCCCTGCAGAGGTTTTCAAACACGGAGGTTATCTCCTCACGCCCCGACTGCACCTCCTGATTCAAAACATCTGGGAACATGGGACCGTCCCGCAGGATTGGAAGGATGCTAACATCGTTGTTATCTATAAGCAGAAAGGGGACAGAGCAGCCTGTGGGAATAGCCGAGGAATCTCTCTCCTCTCCACCGCAGGAAAGATCTTGGCCAAAATCATGCTCAGCAGGCTAGTCGAGCACATCTCAGAAGGTGTGCTTCCAGAAACCCAGTGTGGCTACCGGAAGACTAGATCCACCATTGACATGATCTTTGTTTTAAGACAGCTAATGGAGAAAAGCAGAGAACATCAAAAGGACCTGTACATAGCCTTCATCGATCTCAGCAAAGCCTTTGACACCATTAACCGTGAGTTGCTCTGGAAACACCTCTCCAAACTTGGGGTCCCACCCAAGTTTCTCAGCATCCTCCAGCAGCTGCATGATGGGATGCAAGCCAGAGTGCTCATCGGAGGACTCCAGTCAGAGCTCTTCAAGGTGAAAGTCGGGGTGAAGCAGGGCTGTGTCTTGGCCCCAGTGCTTTTTAACATCCTCCTCTCTGCCACCACGTGCCTCTTCCACCGTGGCATGGGACATGAAGACGGTGTCCATATGGAATACCGCCTAGACGGAAGCCTCTTCAACATCAGACGGCTCCAGGCTCACACAAAGACAAAAATCTGTCAGATCTGTGAGCTTCAGTATGCTGATGACTGCACTATATTAGCTCACAGTTCAAACTCTATGCAGCACGCCCTCGACACCATTTCCAATCTGTACCAATCCTTTGGTCTTCAGATCAACATTAAAAAAACTGAGGTCATGTTCCAACTCGCTACCCCAACCTCCACATCCCCCAGCTTTCACATTAATGGCACTCCACTAAACGTAGTGGACCATTTCACCTACCTTGGCTCCACTTTATCTTCAAACTGTTCCCTTGACACTGAAGTCCACACCCGTATTAATAAAGCATCATCATCCTTTGGTCGCCTACGCAGCAGGGTCTTTGAAAACCGAAACCTGAAGACCTGTACCAAGATTGCTGTGTACAACGCAGTGTGTCTCTCCACTCTGCTCTACGGGTCAGAGTCATGGACTCCATATCGCCAGCACATTACTACCTTGGAAGCCTTCCACATCCGCTGCCTGCAAAAGATCCTTGGCCTGTCCTGGGAAGATCGAATTCCCCATACAGACATCCTCAAAAGCACCAATTCCATCTGCATGGAAGCGGCCGTGGCGAAAAAACATCTTCGGTGGATTGGACACACCATTCGCATGCCAGACAACCGCCTGCCCCGCCAGGTCCTCTATGGCCAACTGAGAGGTGCAAAGCGTTCTGCTGGGGGCCAAAAGCGGCGCCTCAAGGACTACAGCAGGGACCTCCTAAAGCGAGCCAACGTCAACCCCACGTGGTTGGGTGGTCGAGTCTGCGGCTCAAGAATCGGTCTCTATGCCCACGAGAAGTGGCACCAGCGACAGAGTTGCTGACCCCCCCCCCCCCCACCCCCTACCCATCCTCCCCTCCCTTGGAGCAAGTGTCATCATCAGACATGATGGACGGCTAGAAAAAAAGTGTGTGTGTGTGTATGTATGCGCACGTCTAATTTTGCTGCTGGGCGAGTCAGCAGGTCTGTCCCAGTGAATAAGGATGCTGTGAGAATGACAAAAAGAGATCCGCTGACAGAGTGGCCTTCGTCCTTCGATGTAGTTTGCAGTCAAGCTCTGCTCCACAAGAGCGCATCTAGAGAGAAAAAAAAAGTGGAAAGACGCGTTGGAGGGGAGGTGAGAGGTACGTCGAAAGCCAAATGGCCCTTTGTCATCACAATCTAAATTAAGTTCTAGTGGGAGATAGTCCTTGAAAGTAGCACAGACATCCGACTTTGAAATGGCGTCAAGCTTCACTAGCAAGTTGACATCAGCAAATCTCACGATCCGAAATCAGCGGGAAGGATGGATTGCAGAACCATAAATAATCATTTAAATTCGCAATAAGTACAGTATTGAGGCAAAGGTTGACTGGATATCGATGTATTTTAGTCTTCGTAAGACATTACATGACTTTGAACCACTTCTACATATTCAATAAACATTTCAGACAACTGTCTACTTTAACAAGAGTTTGTTAAAGTAGACAGTTGATTTTGTTAAAGTAGACGGTTGTCTGAAATGTGTGTGTGTGTATATGTATTTAACAAGATTTTGCCAAATCTGGCACGTTAATCAGAACACTGTTTTGAAACGAAAACAAAAGGCGTACATTTATTTATCAACTGAACAGTGAATATCTCCAACATAACGTAAATCATTAATAAATGTGCATTTTCATGAGCCAAAGAATGCGGTTCCAGTGCATCCTTTTCCCTTTTCCTGGCACCTTTATCCGCACCTTCACTCTATTTGGTCGTCTTTTTGTTGCAGCCGAGGCATCACAGATGGCTGCCGCTTCAATATGAATATTTGATTGCCCTCATAATCCTCCCTTGAGAGTGGTGAAATATTTAAACAATGTCTGGTGGCCATTTTCTCCCTTTTCCAAAAAAAAAAATACCGAGCAGAATCAAATCAAAATTACCTGTCCATGTGTTTTATAAACATTGTGTTGCAGGTGTATGTCCTCTTATTAGTTCTGTTGATGAGATATGACTTGTGAATATGTTTTTCCACTCATGGGGGCAGCAGCACGGTTTTGGGGCAATTGTGTCAAATTGGTACATCATAATTTTGAAAAAATCTGAGGGACAGCTCAGATGCACACTTTGAGAAACAGCCAGATAAAAAAATTATTTGATTGTCTAATTTCACACTTGGTGGTGGGCGGGGCCTTCAGAGTCCCAAATATTTACATCAGTGGTTCTTAACCTTCTTAGAGGTACTGAACCCAACCAGTTAATATGCACATTCACCAAACCCTTCATTAGTGGAAAAATAAATATATACTGTATATTTCTTACTAATTCAAGATATTAAAAAACGCATTTCTCAAGAACAGAAAAAAGTAAATAAAATTCAAGGGATAAGTATACTTTTTTAAAATTGAACGGCGTACTATCACGACAGTCACACGGTGACGACTGAGCGAACTAAATTTCCCGCAGCACTGATAGGACAAGCAATGTCATGTGATCATCTGCAGCCAGTGATGGCCAAGCGGGAGTGTCATAACTAATTGACATTTTGAGTCGGGTGTGTCTTAACCTCCCTGGCAGAGGCTCCATCGAACCCCTGAGACCGATTGACCGAACCCTTATGGTTCGATCGAACCCAGGTTAAGAACCACTGATTTACATACAAGCCATTCAAAACTAAATTCTCCATATAATGTTGCCTTTAATAGCCAGTAATAGCCAGTGTCTATGTAGAAGAAATTGTGTGTGTTGCTCTCTCTCTCTCTCTCTCTCATAGAGGGATGCGAAGGGGCAGTACCTGTTTGACCTCATCTGTCACCACCTTAACCTGCTGGAGAAAGACTACTTCGGCATCAGATATGTGGACCTGGACAAGCAGAGGGTGAATAATAAAGATGCTAATATGTATGTGTGTGTGTGTGTATATATATATATATATATATATATATATATATATATATATTTTTTTTTTTGCATTTGCCCTTCAAAATTAACACCATTTGTGCATTGAATGAAAAACTTGGTAATTGTGACTATCAGAGCAATGGCAGCGAAAATGCTAATTATACATGTCACAAAAAGGTAAGGATGTTGAGATTTGGAGTGATAAGACAGGGGAATTTAATTTTAGCTTTTTTTTTTTCAATGTACATGTACAACTGCTGAATTTCTAACAAGGCGCTGAATGACCAAATTCACAACAGGTGTTAAATCCAGGCGTGGAGCAAATAAAATATGCGCTTCAATTAAAATTGCAATTTGAACAGCCCTTGTGCCGGTCACAATTTGACATCTCGCATCTCTGTTGCCTCCGTTTAATCAAATAAAATGAGAAAAAAAACAATGCAAAAAAAGACTGAGAAACAGAAGAAGATAACGAATTGTAAATGTCGCTCCCTTTGCTGTGTTGGGATTAGTCTCACTAATTAACAAAGCATGATACCGGAAAGGAAAAAAAAAAAAGAAACATAACAAAATTCACCAAAGTTGGAGATGTCTGCTTTTGTATTTGAACTTTTCATGTGGCCACTGAGCATAGTGTCAGTGTCATCAGCAAGTTGCGGTTATACAGAGAGATACTGGAAGAGTCACAGAAAGGCATCGCCGTGAACATCATTGGATATGGGGGGTGGGAAGTGAATGATATCATGATACCAAATATGATATCATTTGTCGTGAAGGTCCTTGTTCGAAAACAGCGAGCTGTGTGAAGCGTACTGAAACATTCAACAGCTGGACATGTGCCTTTAGAGGAGGTCAAGTTCAGTGTTTTTTTTCCTGAAATGTCACTCAAAAAGCCCAATATTCCTCCCATTTTGAGCGTCGAGTTTTCGACCTTTTGCTCTCTTAGACAAATCCGATGTCTGTTCAACTTAACAATGTGGTCGCTTTGAATCTAAAATGAGCTCCTGAAAGATGGAAAGAGTTAAATATGACGAGTCTAAGTCAAAGTCATTAGTGCCTTACTCATATTTTTTTGGGATTCGCAGCTGTGTGGCCGGCTGGCACAGGGACTCCTTTCAGAGAGGTGTGGGGTGTACCAGAGTGACTCGAAAGTGCTATTCTTGTCATTGATTCTATGTCAGCATGTTTACTTGCTGAGCAATCACAGTGCCGAATGAAAGGAGAGCAGCCTAATAGTCTCCATTTGACTTTCCTTTCTACTTTGCAGCACTGGTTGGAGTTTTCAAAGTCCATTGCCAAACAAATGAAAAGTGAGTATTTGACAAACGATGTGTCACTTTAATTCTTTCAGAAATGATGAAGGGGAAAATTGGGCACAAAGAAAAAGAACAAAATTTGTCATGATTGTGGATTCAAAGTTTCACTTTGAAAGAAAAAATGCATTGATTTTCAATTTTAAATGTCTGTGTCACATTTGTGGGAAACTTTTTTTTGCCCCCATTAATTTTTTTTCCTGGTTAAATTAATGAAAAATGATGAGTTTCCTCTATTTCCTCCCCCCAAAAACCATGTGCTATATTTGGCAGGTATTTTGTTTTCATCACAGTAGTCCAACCTCTTGTTTCTACAATGAACATTTGTTAGATATTGTTTTTGCCATAAAATTATGACGTTTCCACAAAGCATTTTCACATATTATCTTGTAGAATCAAAAACCTTTGTTTTTTTTTGCAGTTATTAGCGTTTTGCAATTTATGTATAGGTACTGATTCTTTTTTGCAAATGTCTTTTTTTTCAAGAACAAAAATAGAATTGTATATGTATATTTTAACATTATTTTCTTGTACAATTAATATCACAGTACCCTTTTTCTCATATTAGATTTTTTTAAAGTTATTTGTTGCAAAAAAGATTTTTTTTATCATAAAAGTTCCTGTATTTCAGCATTATTTTTGTCAGAAAATTACTTTTTTCTGAAATATAATTTTTTTCCTGAAAAACATTGATTGATTCAATTGTGGAAACAAACATTTTTTCCACCCTCCCCCCTGCCCATATATTCATTTCTTTTGTGTAGTATTACATTTGTCTTTTTTTTTTTTTTTTTACTCACAGGTCGCCATTTCAAACGATAAAATTGTTCTCATTTGCCCTCCCTGGATAAATTTGGGTGAAAATAAAACAATTATAAATTTACAATTTATTCTGTTGCTTTTCCTCCTATTGCCATCATACTATGACTCATCATGATGTGACTTTCAAGTGTGGTGCAATACTAACCCTCGAACCAATGTCTGTCAAAGTGACGAAAACAATGACTATGCCAAAAGTCAAGCGTATGCGCCATGTTGACTTCCCAGCTCAGCCTCCTTTCACCATGTGCTTGCGTGTCAAGTTCTACCCGCCTGACCCTGCCGCCCTGCGGGAAGAAATCACCAGGTAAGACATGACGAGATGGCAGCGTCTTCTTCGCATGCCTGCTCGCTGTTTTCTCATACGAATGCACATTTGAACCAGAATGAGGTGACATGTTCACGCCTCGCTGGCTCCATCTTGCAGTGGAGCTTTGCTCAACTCCATTTAAATTCGCTTTTATAATACGTTGTGGGTGAGTAACGACTTATTATCGTGACGTGTTTTCTCGCTGCTGCAGTTACAGCGCCTCGAGGATGTACCTTTACTTTCGATGAAACTATGATTGTGGCTCATGCTGGGCTGTTTCATTTGTCGCAAGCACCTTTGGATTGAGCTAACTGCACCCACAAGGATGATAAAAGGCCAGTGCCTTTCAGACTTCTAATTAAATTCATTAAATGATCAGAGCACATGAGACTTTTTAGATAAAGGACAGCGACATGGCGGCAAGCATGCACGTTGGGTTCATTCAGTCCTTCTCAAATAGTAGGGCTGGCATCCTAGGGTGCGCTGCGATGTTGGGAGTCAACTAAGAAAATATGTTTTTTAGAATGTAGTGTAATTACACATCCACCACAGTAGGTGGCAGTAGCACTGTCATTGTCAACATATATATATATATTTTTTTTTTTTGTTGAACATATAACCAAGTACAGAAAATATTCTGGAAACAAAAGGGAAACATAAGTGGTCATCATTACAGTTTATATGTTCAAAAGGGAGTCAGAAGAAGTTAAAGAAACTGATCTAGTCCTACCCCTTACTCTTGTATATTTTCACTTGTTTCATATACAAACAGGTATTCCTATATTGTGAAATAAATTCATACAAATCAAAAAATTTTAATCAATATTTTCAGAATGCAATTTTGGGCAAAAACAGCTAAATGAATGCAAATATTACAAGACTCACTGGAACACAAATCCCCGGTGAGCTGGATTAAAGAACGAAGCAGGCCATCGATGGCAAGTGGGCTCTATTTTTCTGAGCCCAGTTTAATAGCTATTGTTGGAATGAACCCAAATAAACAAGAGGAGAAGCAAAACACAATTATGGAGTTAATCCTTCAAACGCTCATTGAGCTGATGACTCGCAAAAGTTTGGTGACAGCTTCCCAGAAGAGTCGAAGCTGTTGTAATTCCAAAAGGGCGGGACCAACCATTTTTCAGTTTGAATGAGAATTGGCATGCGTCCCAATACTTTTGTCTACAGCAGCAACCGATGTCTCTGTTCCACTGTTGCCCTGTGTGAGGCCTACCTGACAATTTAACAAATGATGCACACAGTCTCTGAGCTCATGCCGTCCCTCTCTAAATCAAACCCCCCCAGCCCCCCCCCCCAACACCAGCACCACCACAGTCTGCTCACAAATAAATCTCACACAATACTCACAGCTTGGTTCTGCTTTGACAGAGCCAACAAGGGAGAGCAGCTCGCCCACTCGAACTGACTTTACTGACACCAATAAAAGCCTGCAAAAATAATTAAAGGAAAGTAGCGCTCTGTCAAGTCAAAAGACTTAATATATGCACTTTTTATGACCTCACTGCACCGAGAGAGGCACGGTTTAATGAACAGTCTCCCATTGGACAGCTGAGTGAAGCTGCATCACATTTTGCATTATTGGCAAGTTCATTCTGGTTTTAGATTAACCCTCAAACATGGAATGCAAACTCAATGTGAACCGCATGTTCAAATGTGGAACATCGAAGGACGAGCTCAGACACCGCAGCTGGTCGACCTCCAAGTTCACACCGATGGTAGTGGAACACAATCTGTCAAACTGTGGCCATCCATTACTTTTTGAAACGTCATTTGATTATAGAAAGAAACAGTAAAACTAATCACTTTTTAACTGTAATACAACCTACAGTGTAAGTAGAAGATAGGTTCAATATAATCAAATTAAATCAAACTAAAGTAAATTAAAATGACCCTTTTTGTCTCTTTCATACAACTGGAAATTGAAACTAAAGAAATGAAAGATATGAACTCATTCAAGACACCTGACTGGAAGGGTAACAGTTGTCTTTCAAACTCTCAATTTAAATCTACTCTCGAGCACTTTCAAAACAACCGCAGATGAAAGAAAGGGCTGGGTCCAGTGCAGTCAGTCAGTAAAAGGGAGGCAATCTATACATGCTAAATAACAGCCCCAACCTGTTTTCTTCCACGCTGCAGATATCTGGTCTTCCTGCAGGTGAAGAGGGACCTCTACCATGGCCGCCTGTTGTGCAAAACCTCGGACGCCGCTCTCTTGGCTGCGTATATCTTACAAGGTAACACATAATGGCATTAATCATGCAAATTAATTCAAACTAGGAGTCCAACAAGCATAAACAAGAGTTAACTACGGGAATACAAATTGGGTGTTGGAGTCCAGCGGTCCCCAACCTTTTTTGTCCCACGGACCGGTTTAATGTCAGACAATATTTTCATATGATATGACCTGCATGGTACTGTGGTATTTTCTAAACATACTAATAAACACGAATCATGACATGAGGAACGTCCTAATTAGCCGCAACACTCACTGGTCGCGATGGTAATGTTTAAACGTGCCTTTAAAATAAGATACAAAGTATATGAAAAATACGACTCACCATCCCCGCCTATTATGCAGAGTAGGCTTGGTGCGTGTGAATCTCCCGTTGAGATAAATCCGTATTTTAAGAAGGACTCCTGATACTGTCTATTAACTGGAGCCTTATTTTTCTTGAAAGTCGTAGGCTCCTCTTCTGTCTCCTGACTGGGCCTTTTCCCCTTCCCAAAGACGTTTGTTTTTTACTCATTTTGCTCGTTCCTGGGTTTCATTTTAGCGGTAACCTATCACGTGACCGAGAAGCGCGCCTTGACCTGCGTCAAGAGTGACATATTGTTGACGGATGCAACAGAGAATCCGGTAATTTTTCAAAATAGAATATCTTTCAGAGTGCAAAATAAATGAAACGGAAATAATATGCTACCTATTCTTTCTGTGCGGACCGGTATCGGTCCGCGGCCCAAGGGTTGGGGACTATCATGAACATTTCAAGGTGTTTGCTAGCTGCTCAATACATTAGGGAAAACTGACAGCAGGAATAGGAATAGGCTAAGGCCTGACTAAATGAAGTTCCTCCTCTGGCTCCGACATAGTTCCCTGGCACCAAGAAGCCACAAGGTGGTGCCAAAGAAATACTTATCTTAGACAGGCCTTGGCATGAAACAGCAAATAACGGGCAATAGTTTCCCAAATAATATTCTCAGAGCAAGTCAAGAATATGCGGGGGAGCACTAGAGCAATACTGTATACTTAATCGAATGGCGATTGAGTTTTTATCTTCCATGCTTCCATGTTTTGTTCATTTGTCACCATTGTCCAGCTGAAATCGGTGACTACGACCCCGGAAAGCACCCCGAAGGCTACAGCTCCAAATTTCAGTTCTTCCCCAAGCATTCGGAGAAGTTGGAGAGGCGGATTGCCGACATCCACAAGACGGAGCTGATGTAAGTTGACTCTCTGATATTTTGGCAGCCAATGTGCAGCGTGCGTGCCGCCTGCCACTCTTTCAGAGATGATATACGGAGAAGGTTAAAGCAGCAGCCGTCACCCTTATGTTAATTTTAACCCTGTCATCACGCCCCGCCTTTGCTTGTCAACCTTTACGGATGATGCATCGGGTTAGAGACACTATCTTCTCACTGAACTGGACACACACTGAATCAGCACCCTCGTACAGTTGCGTGTGTACAAAAGAGGCCTGCAAAGGGCTGAAAAATATGGAAACCTTCCTTTGGCTGAGAATCTTAGAAATAATGAAAGTTGGACAATTTCAATGAGAATTAAGATCGATGCTGTCGAGACAAAGACATTCACTCCCGTGTGAATGAGCCTAACATGCATGTTTTGGGATGTGAAAGGAAGAGAGAGTACCTGCTAGGGTGGCCATATAGAAACATGCTAAGTGCACACAGGAGGAATACAATTCAAATCTCAGAACTGTGAGCCAGTAGGCTGATAATACTGTGAACACTTTTAGGACAGTACTATACAAAAAAAAAAAAAAAAGAATATTGAAAAACAGACAACAGTAATGCTAATGAACCATACCTAAACATAAAAAGACAATATTTTCGATATCATCAAAGTCATTTTCATTTATAGGTTATAACACTGGCAGCACAGTTTACTCATCCTGGCGAAAAACCATTTTAACCCTTTCGTGGGTTACTACAGTGGACAGCTTATCATGTTATCAAGTTACAAAGTTACAGGGGGCATGAAAGGGTTAACGCTTCTTCTGATTTGGCTTTTGGCCCTCTGCTTTAGTTCCATAAAAATTAACACCGTGTTTGTTATACATGACAAAGTGTTAGCTGACAGAGGTGGTTCATTGTTGTTGTTGTTTTTTTACAGAGGCCAAAGCCCTGAAACGTCAGAGCTCAACTTCCTCCAGAAGGCTCAGATGTTGGAGACGTACGGCGTGGACCCGCATCCATGCAAAGTACACAGCAGCTTAATGTTATTCATCAGGGAATGTGTCGACTGATTATGACCCAACAATAGGGTGATCTCATAATCGAGACGGATTTATTATTATCTACTGATAATCAATTGTTTGTTTTTGTTTTTTCTTGTTTTGGTGTCAGGACGTGTCTGGGAATCCAGCTTTCCTGGCCTTCACCCCATTTGGATTCACTGTGCTGCAAGGCAACAGGAGAATTCATATCCTGACCTGGTGAGCGCCACTATTGCACAACAGTGGATGGAGATTAAATACCAACTACACCCTGACAGCTTCGGATGTTTTCATGTATCATGCTCATTGTCTTGGCAGGGATGAGGTGACCAAGCTGAAATTCGAAGCCAAGACATTCCATATATATGCAAATCAGACGGAGGTACTGTACACAGGATTCAAATTAATGACGATGGTTGAACTACAGGACGTACGCATATCAAGCACAAATCAATATCCATCCATCTATCCATTTTCCAATCCGCTTATCCTCACAAGGGTCACGGGGGGCGGGGGGTGATGCTGGAGCCTATCCCAGCTGTCTTCGGGCAGTAGGCGGGGGACACCCTGAACCGGTTGCACACACAGACGTACAACCATTCGTGCTCACAATCACGCCGAGGGGCAATTTAGAGTGTTCAATCAGCCTGCCATGCATGTTTTTGGAATGTGGTAGGAAACCGGAGTACTCGGAGAAAACCCACGCAGGCCCGGGGAGAACATGCAAACTCCACACAGGGAAGCCGGTGCTGGAATTGAAGCCGGTATCTCTGCACTGTGAGGTCGACGCGCTAACCACTGGACGACCGGGCTGCACAAATCAATATATTTCTTGAAATTTAAAGAAGACCAGTTTAGAAAGTGTTTGAGGGTTTTTGACTCTGACTACCGAAACAAGCTTTCTGGATGTTAGGTCGCTCAAAATCGATTTGATTCGCCACAACCGAACATTATTGCATCATATAGTCACTTGCATGTAGATTGGCCAACAGAGACTGAAGTAATAAAAAATCTATATTTTAAAGTACTGTGTGTGTGTGTGTGTGTGTTTTAGGATCAGAAGATCATATTGACCTACTTTGCGCCCACACCTGAGGCCTGCAAGCACCTGTGGAAGTGTGGCGTGGAGAATCAAGCCTTCTACAAGTTAGAAACTAGAAACTGTTACAAACTGCCCAATATATATATTTCATGTCCTCGTGGCTGAATAAGCTGTCGCATTTGTTTTCTCAATCAGGTTGGAGAAATCCAGCCAAGTGCGTACAGTGTCCAGTAGCAATCTCTTCTTCAAGGGTAGTCGCTTTAGATATAGGTACCATAAATACTTTTCTCTGTATGTATCGTATTCGATAACATGCACGCAGCCGTCCAGTGTGAATATGACAATAATATGGCACCAATGTTTTCTCAGTGGAAAAGTTGCAAAGGAGGTGATGGAACAAAGTGCCAAAATTAAAAGGGACCCGCCTGAGATCCACAGGTCAGAATTCCTACAAATTACCCACCACACAACAATTGTTGGGAAATTTCCATGCATTTTTTTTTTTTTTAGATACGAGTGTGTTTCCATATGATATATTTGTTCAGGGCGGGCATGGTGCCAAGCAGGAGCTGTCCGTCCATCACGCACGGCCCTCGTTTGACGAGCGTGCCTCGGACACGACGGAGAGCGGTGCATATCTCCATCATGGAGGGTAAAAAACATGCAAGCAAACACACACACACACACACACACATGCATAAATATGCTAGTGGAGTGATGATGGAAGGATTTGAAACATTTGGGGACCACAAAGTTATGACAAGGATGTTTTAAAAGTGGGGAAGCAACTTTTCCATATGTATTTATCTTACAGTTTAAAACAGTAGCCTGGTGTTTTAATTAAGGATTCTAACATTATTTAGTAAAAAATACACTTGTAACACTCTGGTTCAACTCATTCCGTTTTGGGCCGATGCTTCTGTTCCAATGATTTTTCCAACCCTTCTAAGTGACTTTTTTGTTTTAATCAAGAAATTTCTTGACATTTTTTGGGCATTATCGGAGATAAGATAAGAAAACCTGTATTTGTCCCACAATGGAGAAATTTGCAATCTACAGCATCAAACTCGAAGGGTTGGAAGGGGGGGAGGGGTCGAAAAGAAAAATGAAGTATTGCATGCGCAAAATAAAGTTTAAGAAAAATGAACTGTACAAAGTACAGAATGCAATATAAAATATAAATATAGATACAAGCATATATGCAACTACATACTGTATATGCTGCATAAGGTGGCTGTGCTATTTACAATGGAGATTTCCGGAGACTTGAAGACTCTGTTCACGCCTCCACATCCAGACCGCAAATGAATAGCCACCAGTGACGAATTTAACAGTGAACTCTAAACTGACTTTTTTTTTTTTGTCCAGATAGGTATGTAACAAAATTTACTTTGTTGTTTAATTTCACACTTGATGGTTGGGCAGGCGCTGCCGTCCCCAACTATTAGCAAACAAGCCATCGGTCAGCTTTCCATAGTATGTCCCCTTTAGTCAAACTGGACCATCTGCACCACTGTTTTGCCCTGGTCAGGACCTGACCTTGAACTGAATCTGATCTCTGTCTGGGGTTTTGTCATGTCGCGCTGGAATTCTCACTGGTAATAATCACTGTCCAAATATAGCTCCTATCATGAGAGGGCTGAGCCGAATGTGTCATAGCCAACAGGAGAAGGATGTCGGCGGGGGTGGAAAGATCAGGGCTTTACGTGGACCACATTCCCGGGCCTTAACTTTTCCAACAGTCTGTCAGTCATGCTGTGGCTCTCAACCTGGTAGGGAGAACACGAGTAAATGGTCGCTCAGATCCTTAGCCGCAATCACGGGAACTTTGAGAAGGCGAGACGGAGTCAGCTGGAACTCTCAAGTTCATATCGCTCACCTTGAACCATGGTCAAGTGTCTGATCCGCATCGAGACCAAGGTGAACGTTCACTTGCGCATGGTCAACCACTGCTATCGCGACGTGAAGGTACGCGTTTTATCTCTGGGACCCCGACTGCTTGGCAAGGCTCTGGGAGCCCTTCCACTCTTCCCCTCCCTCACTGAAGGGCCTGCACCAGAACAGAGGTCCGAGGCTTCTCTCCGACTAGCTGTACCCCCAAATGGCTGTCCAGGTAACTTCAAGACGGCTTTTTCTGAGCCACTTGGAGATTATCTCTTGGTTCCTAAATGTTTCTGGTGATATCATTAATACGAGTTTCATTTTGGGTTGTTGGGCTCTGAATTGCACAGCGTATCTTTAATGCATGAGGTCATCGATTGCATTCTGAAAACCTTTAAAAGCTAATGCAGTTTCCTCTCCCCGAATGAGAATCAACCCAACACATGCATTGCTTTGCAAGATTTATTGGTCCCAGTGCTACACAGATTATTAGATTATTCCAATGTACACAGAGCAGACAAGAACAATCTGTTAGGTGGGTGAATGAGCTCCCTAATGGGGGCCGTAAATAACAATCATCCCATTCTATATTTTTGTGCAAGAGCTCCCGCTTCATCTCAGAATTTTTTTATTGCATTGTATCATTTTTGTGTGTGGCAAAGCATGTACAAACACTACATGCAATTCTGAACATTAAAGTTTGCGCTGATGCTAGTGTCAAACATGAAAAGATTTCATGGATTTTTAAATGTTTTACGTGTTTTTATTACATTTTCGAAATTAATTTTAGTAAATAATCATATGTACTTGGCCATGCTTCAAAATTAATTTGGTATTTTTGTTGTGTCGAAAACGCTCTGTTTCCAAAATATGATTGTTTTAAATTGAACCCTTTTTAAAAATGAATTTTTTCATGAATTTTGTAAATTGAAATTATTTGTTTTTAAAATGATCTACTCTTAGGAATATTTAAACGTATCTAAAATATAAGTTGACTTTTGAAAAACTGCAACAAATGTAATGATTTTTAAAATACGTTCAATTTTCAGTATCTGTTCCTAAAATAATTTCATTTATTTGGGACATTAAAATAACCGGTCCAATCAGATTTATTTTGCAGTTAGAAATAATCTGTTTTTTTAAAATAGTTGTTTTAAATAATCAGTTTGATTTATATAAAATCTGTTTTTTCATTAATTTTGTTATTTTCCAAAATATTTTAAATTATGTTTCATTAGTTCTGTATTTTAAATGGTTTATCGTTCAAATAATCATTTTTTAAAAATTTCTTTTCAAATAAAAAGATTAGTTTATCTAAAATATATATTTTTAATTCTTAAATATTTTCTGCCTCGTTATTCAATGTAATCTGTTTTTGTTATTGTTTTTAAACCAATCAAAATATTTAAATAACCTGCTTTTAAAATAATTTAATGACTAAATGATTTGCTTTCTCTAAGTTTAGTTCAAATTTCAATGCAACTTTTTAAAAAATTCAGATTTTAAAATAGTTTATAATAGTTAATAAATTATTTAGTGTATCACTTTTTCATGTACCAGCTTTTTTGTCCTATTTCTTGCCATGTCAGGTCTGGAGTCTCTCCGCGACAGCGCCCACTCCACGCCGGTGCGCTCCGTCTCCCACGGTGACTCCTTCCTGCCCTCCCAAGGCCACACGGTGGACGGCGGTGAGGCGAGGGTGTCGGCGGTCATCTCCGACGAGGCCTACAGCCCTTCGGACAGCGTCCTCCCTACGCCCGTGGCAGAACGTGGGCTGGAGATGAACCTCAACGGTGCCCCCTGCAGTGTCGATGAGGATGAGGGTGGTGCGTCGCTGGAGGCAACCCACAAAAGAGCCGGAAGAAAAGCTCCGCGGGTGCTTAAAAGCCGACCGTCGCCCCCTAGTGACGCGGAGGAGCTGCACAAGTTCATCCTGAGTGTTCTGCGCCTTTTCCTGGTCACCATTGGACTTCTCTTCGCCCTCCTGTTGCTCCTAATCGTGCTGACAGAGTCCGACCTGGACATCGCCTTCCTGAGAGACATCCGCACGACACCAGAATTCCAGCAGTTCCACTTTGAGTACTTCTGCCCGCTGCGGCGCTGGTTCGCCTGTAAGCTTAGATGGATGGGAGGGCTCCTTATCAGCAAGTAAACATTGGGAAGAAAATGGAAAAAAAAGATGGCCATCCTTTTCCCAAGTCACAAGCCACGGATTTCCCTGTGTAGGATCTCCCTCTTTAATTGCATCTGCCACTGTGGCAGGGATAGATTTCATTTTATATCCCAAAATTCATTTAACGAATTTGTTAACACGAAATGTGATTTATCAGTGAAATTATATTTTAAAAAGTGACCGTCTAAATAGAAAAGAATGATCACTTTGGATTGACTCTTTCAAAAATGCCTCTCTGACAGTTTCAATCAAAACCCAACATTCTATTCTTCATTTTTTGTTACAGCTCTTGTACTGGAGCTCCTCAGATTGTGCAAGTGTACCTAATGTTGTGGCCATTAAGTGCTGTGTATGTCAGGACATCATCATAGATGACAACTATGTTACAATGATGCGGAAGCCAATCTAAGTAATGCTGTGTTCGCATTTCAAGCAAACAATGAGGATGATGTTGAGGGTGAGAAAAGTGTGAGATGAAGGGTATTTTGATAATAGAAATTAAAGTATGATATATTTCATACAACTTTGGGTGTAGCGGTATGGAGGGTTTTTTAGTGCCATGGTGGAATGAACACAAATGCAAAATAAATAAATATAAGGTGGTTTAAATTAGTCAACATAAATTCATGCAAAATGAAAGGGGAAACAACTTTCATCTGGAAAAACTCCAGCCGTTTTAGTTATGTATATACTGTACATATATAAATTACACACACAAAAATACATCTATCTATATCTAGCTAGCTAGATATATCAATCGATCTAGCTAGCTATCTACCTACCTAGCTAGCGATATCTTTAGCTTGCTAGTTTATATGTATAGAGTATATGTACATAATATGACATGTACCGTATGTATGTATTTATATATGAAATTTACCGTAGTTTGTAAAAAGTAATGTAGTAATTAAGTTTCATTTGAATTATTAATCGATTTTATTTTTGGCACTAAAAACCCTCCATATAACGAATGGAATTAGGGATGTTAAGGGATATTAATAAATGTAGCACTAATGTTCAAGTCATTTTGGCTGATATGAATATTGGTATTCTTTGTGTACGTTTTGTCATCAACGTTTACCATCCAAAGACTTTTGATGAAGATTTTAGATGAATAAAATTGTTCTTTTTTTATTTTTATTTAAATAAACTAGGAGTTAAATAATGCTCACGGATACAGTACAATATCCAACCATCTTGTGTAATAGGCCGATGTGAGCTAAAGCTAGTCTTGCTAGTCAAGTGTTTGACTTCTCAACGTGCAATACTGGACACCAACTCATCTGACATTGCAATGTGCACAGGTGAGTATAAGCGCAGCTTTTTGCGTTAGGTGAAGGTTTTTTATGCTTTTTTTTTTTATGTTTAATGTGCTGCAGAGACTTTGAATGGACTTGCAATAGAGCCTCAGATAAGTCCTGTTTACTGTCCTGCTACTTTCATCACCACACCAACCAAAGAAACCTGTTTTGTGTTGCTTCAGCCTTAGCCTGCAGTGTCTTTGACTGGACAAATGGAAATACTGTCGCCTGTGACTGTTGTGTTTTGCTCCTCAAATTAGGCGAGTGTGACAACATCGTCGATTCTGCTCTGTATGCAGCGGTAGGAATGGCCCAAGATGCGCCATGTGGAAAATATAATAGGACACCTCATACTCTTCCATGGTCATACTAAATATTCGGTGTATGCTTCCAATGTTTCTGTTCTTGCAGAGCAAGGTCCGTGAAAGCGCACTTGAATGTTTTTGGTGTGGAACAACATGCACTCTCAAAATTTCCGCAGACACATGTCAAGATGTTGTGGACAGTTTTCCCAGAGAAACTGGCGCAACTGTATTTTCGGCACTGTCAATGAACTGGCCAGGTGTCCCATTACTTTACACCCATATGCCGCATGTTCAAGGTGCCATGAGTAAGTAGAGTTGAGCTCGCACTGCGCCCCCCTCCAGTAAGCAAGCATCGTATGAACTCCCTAATCACGAGCCATCCCATAATAAAGATAGAAAATGAAGCGAAACAAATAATGAAATAAAGCTAACAGTTTTACCTCATTTTGGTGAGCACGTACACTGCAATGACACATATGAACTCACTGATCCCTACCCTTCCAGTACCACATTGGGTTTGACGCTATGGCAAACAAATGATGAAACAAAGCCGTTTTTGACTCCTTTCTGTATGTGAACATCATGCAGTGATGTACACTAACTCCCAAATTGCCGGCACATCCCACAAAGCATTTGGCTTCAATGACAAAGGTTAACAAAGTATTGTGTTTTTGCTTCATTATGGCAAACAACCATCTTGTATGGACTCGCTGGTTGCTAGCCACCCTATTATACATTCAGTACGATACTAACGGAATTGTAGTCGTTGACATGTCTGAACTCCTGCGAATGAGTCGCAATCAGTTCAGGGTGTACCCCGACTACTGCCCGAAGACAGCCGGGATAGGTTGCAGCATATCCACGACGCTTGTAAGGCTGAGCGGCTCGGATAATGTATGTATGTATGTATGTATGAACTCCCTAAACTCGAGCTATATCATAATGCATAAGGTTTAACACTACGATAAACAAAACAAAAAGAAACAAAAGCTTATTTTTCTGTTTTCTTTTGGCAAGCACCAGGCTATCATATCACACATTAGATACCACACTAAGGTATGTTAGTGTCACAAATGTTGAAAAAAAGGCTAATTTGCCTCCCAAGGGTGAGCGGATCGCAGTTGGTGATACGTATGAACGTCGAAATTGCTAGTATCACATAAACTTTATGTACCGACCCGCTACTTTATGTCCGTTTTGTCAGTAAACAAAGGGTTCTGTTTTTGCTTCATTATGGCAGGTAAGCATCTTGTATGAACTGCCTGATCTCTAGCCATCCCATTATGCATTGAGTATTACACAAATGGTGAAAACAAAGGCTTATGTTTTTGCCTCATTTAGGTAATCAAGCATCAGCTGATGCCATGTATGTATCCAATGTTGCATTGCATCTGGTAGTCAAGTCAGCAAGTTTCGTCATAATTTTTTTATGTACCCCAACGCGAGCAAATAGGAGCACTAAGAAAACAGCTTTTCTTTTATTTGGACTCGCAAGACTTGATTAGCAGGGTCTTGCGGTAAACTCACGGGATGTGACACAAAGGGAAACAAATACTAAATCATAGAAATTAGGTTGACATTTTTGCCTCATTAGTGGGATTTCTAAGTCAAGAGCAATAAATAATGCGGGTTGAACCCTAACCTTCAGAGTAAGGTTTTTATTCTCAGAAGGCCTGCAGATGCATGTGCGAAGGATCTGTCACTGCAGTGTTTTTGAAATTCAGATCTGCTTGTTGCCCGATCGTTGACTTACTTTGGTTGCAAGCTTGACACTGGACACATGACAATGGATGCGCTGCTGTCAGAACAAGTGGCAAATCACCTCCACGACTTCTTCCTTGACTGCAGATGTTTCATTGCTGTTCATGTCACCATGGAGACCGCAAAGTATGATTGATGGGATGATTTTACAGTGTGTGCGTTTTCCAATCCATCATGGCTCGAACAGTGTCTGTAAGCATGTTTTATGCATTTATTGCCTCCTGGCCAGACAGGGAGATTCAACTGAAAACTGGTGTTCTCGGTTTATGAATAAATATATATTCTTGACATGTGCCAACTACTGTAGTCTCCATCTTAAATCATGCAAAACAAAACTCAAATGACTAACAAGCAGTGAGGTACAGATTACAGAAGTGGCAATTTCGCCAATCTGACCTGACCAAAGTCATTTTGAGGAGATAACATCTATGTAATCATACGTGATTCATCAACGGGATGAAAAAAAATAAAGCCTCAAAAAATCAATTTCATTAAATGTTTCTTTATTAATATATATGACTCCTGAAACATTCCTCAAGCGATGGATGGATAAAAAAAAAGTAGATACAGGTAAAAAAAAAAGCTATAATTTTCACCAATTAGAAACCTGAATAAAGTCATTTCCGGAAAAGGCAACACTCAATCCTCTAATTGGTGTGCTCTGATCAGATTCTATCTGGAAAAATAATCAAGAACTAATTCCTGGAGGCGTACAAACTTAAATGTGGTTTAAATAGCCACTCCCCGAATATTGATAGACCTCTGATAATGATGTCATATATGAATTCCTTAGTGTCAATCAAAACAGATAAGTACCTGAGGCATTTTCGAATCAGTTCTCATGATTGAGCAGATGCAATGTTGTGCCGAGGAAGCGTGTATGCCAACACTGCCATCTTGAGGCTGTCACTTGGAATGAACGCCAACGACAACTGTGAATTGTAACATTTATTTGAACGGTTTCAAAGAGAAAAAGATGAAAAATACGGAGGTCATCTTTAAAATAAACATATATTTGCATTGCTATAAAACTCAAAATATTTATCTTGGAACAATTGCCACCTTTGTCATACTCTGAAGGCAACCAGGAGTGGAGGGAGTCTCAATCTGAGAAGACGTGCAGTCGTCCGGACGCGTTGCCGCCCAGGATGGCGTTTCGGGAAGGGTGGAAGGCCGTGACTGACAGCACCGTGCTGAGATGCTCGTTATCTTTGAATATGTGCAGAAGCCGACCGCTCTCGTGGAACACCTGCACTCTGCGAGGCCTTGACATGCTGCCTACCAAAAGGCAGTCCTCCTGTTTGGGGTCCCACACGGCCGATAGTTTGGACAGCCAGCGACCAACCCTCATGTCATGGCTGCGAACGGAAAGGTGGAAAAAAAAAATTCTTCACAGGGAGAGAAACATTTTCCAACATTGTTTCTCACAGGGAGAGAAACAATGTTACACTGGGGATCAAAACTAGAAAAGCACATTTGATCCCTTCAGACATATTTCAAACTTTTCCCATGCGATCCAATTCACAAATGTATAAAAGTATCAAAATGGCCTCTTTGTACTGCACTGCATCCACTCACTACTATGGCTCAACTCACAAACTTTTTCACTGGCAAAAAAAAAAAAAGGAAATACCTGGTCTGCCAACATTGTAACATTTGAGGATACATGGCGAGAAATTAAACACACATGTGGATGTTAGCTCATGGTCTGCCTTAGCTGTGTTTTGCACTCTAGTCCCATTTTCTTATGTTCATAGTACTCTTAGTTAAAAATGTATTCAGTAGGGATGTTCAATACTACTTTTTTCTGATCTTAAAAAGGCCACAAATGGTTGCGAATACTGATACCTTGAAATAAGACCAGGTATCGGCCCGTCACCGGTACATAGTATCGTTACTTGCCCATACATACCATTCCTGTGGTGGTGACGCAACCTGAAATTTAACTTAAATCAACTCAAAACGTCCGGTAGTTTATCACTAACCGTTGCAAAAGAAGCAATTGGGTCATAAATATTTGAACGAAAAACACTTCTATGCCATAAACCAAAGACATTAAAAACACTATATAAGGTGCTTAGTGAGTCATGGTTGTTGTGCGATGTGACCACAGGTATGTAAGATGGTTGTGTAATGCTTGTAAAGTAGGTACCTGATGGATGTCAGCAGGGGCGCTTCGGTCATCATGGCGGATGTGTCATATATTCTGTTTACAAATAAATAAATAAAGGATCGACATGAGCGCCGTCATCCCACTGCATGAGCGGCAAGATGGGTGAATGTGCTGATGAGCGCGCACCGAATATAGTTGTCCATACAAGAAGTGACCACTCTGTTGCCTGTACATGGAGAGAAGTAACAGCTGGATATGCAAAAAGAGTGACCCTGGAGCTGGGAGACTGGTTGGCTTCTCGTCTTTTTCAAACACCGAGCGTCATAAATGCTCACCTCCCTGAGGGGCGATAACGTCATTACTCCAATCAAAGCCCAAAACGAACACATACGAGACATCGACCATCCGCACCTGCTCTCGGCCACGGCAACATATTGTTGTTGTAGCGGGTGAACACTGACACAGCGTACAACCTTGCGGTCCAACGAGTGAAGGGACTCGTGTGAGGTACTGCACAGACACAAGAATGTTGAATGACCAGCGCAGCCCAGAGAGCAGACTACAACTCAAAACGATACCCTACCCTGGTGTACGCCGGTCCACAACCGCGACGTTTCCATACCAGTCTCCGACCACGAGTGTCGCACAGTCATGTGACAGGAAGTCAAAGGTTTTTAGGCCGTCTTCAATGCCGTACACCTACAACACAGGCAACCATTTCATACATAAGAGTGGGTTGGTCTAAATAATTAACTTTGCAGGTAGGCTGGGCCAAGACGGACAGCCACGATCAAGAAAATTCAGGGCTTGCCAGGAAGCAATAATGTGTCAAATACAAAGATAATCAGAGCTGCAGTTTGTGCTGGCGGCGTCAAATTAGGTCATAGAGTTTTGGTATTTCTTTTGTAACACGTAAGAAGAGCTACATGAAGCTTTGTTGCATGCACAAATCAAATCAACATTAGTCAACAGCATTAGATCATAATGAACAGCACATATGCGATTGCTCCGCTTCTGGAATCGTCCTGAAAATTCTGGTTTCGAATTGTGAGTGGCTTCTTAACTGTTTAGAGTTGTGAAGGTCTACGTGTATGTTTTGGGAATGTGGGAGAAAGCCACAGTGGCCTACATGTGGAGAACCCCAAAAAGCACGGGAAGGGCATGCACATTCCTCACAGCCACCAGTTGTTGAGTCTATCAAGATGTCTTCGCCAAAAGCATCTTGTAGTTTAACTACAAAGGGATTAAACATAACTCACATCATCAAAAGCGCCCTTCTCCACATCCATGCAGCGCAAGGATCCATCATAGCTGAGACTCAGCAGCTGAGCGGGGTGCGCCTTGGAGAAGGCCAAACAGCCTACCGGGCGAGTGTGGGGCTCAAACAGCAAAACGCCGTCGTCACCCCAGTCAACACCCTGGGGGATGAACGGCAGAGGAATAGAAGAGCGGACTTTGGTCAAAGACACACAAAGGTTGACATTGGCAACACAATTAAAGAAAACCCACCACACTCCAGATGCCCACTTTCCCACACTTGTCACCCGCGGCCATGAGGAGGCTAGTGGAGGCGGGGTGGAAGGCTGCTGAGAAGATGCGCTCCTTCACAACTTTGGCCACTTGGTCTTCACTTATCCTCATTTTCTTCAGCAAAGAGCAGTACCTTGGGACAAAGCGTTTACTTCTTAGTATTGGCTTGGTCAATTTGGAATCACAAGTGTAAAGAAATTATAAGCGTACTCTTTCAAATCGAGTTCCACTCCTCTTTCTCTGGAAGACACCTGGAAAGATAAAAATAAAATCATTTTATTTCAAATGTATTTGGAAATGAGGCAACAAGGTACCCCAAAATATTACGTTGTGAATGTAATACAACATGATAGAGCTGAGGAAGAGGGATGAAGGTACTGTAATGCCCTCACAAGTGGGCAAGGAGAGACTTTTAATTAACATGGATGAGTGCTCTATTATCATGTTGGAACGTCTTTTCATTAAATTAGCCTCAATTCCCATGGGAAGTTTACAATTTGGAATATTTCCCACCTCAACTTCCCATGCAATTTACTGGGAAATTTCCACCCTGTTTAGAGTCTTTACCTCTGAGCAGAGTTGAAGAAATTGAGGTGGGAGCTGGCTTCCTTCGGCCATGTTGACTGGCTCCATAGGCAGAGGACCTGGGGGCTTCTTGGTCTGGAAGGTCTTTCAAAACAACTGATGTCAGATGGTGGAAAAGACAGGGCAGAGGTCAAGTGCAAGAAATTATTTTGGCAGCGCTACCTGCTTCACAACTTCCGTTTCTCTTGGTTCTGGGGGAAGAGTGAGGACCTCTGCTTGTTTGTTTTGGAGACGCAGGGACCTCCGAGATGGGAGGACTTCTTTTACGACTGCGGGTTTCCTGCCACTACAGAAGAAGAGCATTGCAGATGCAATAAGGTGACGGTCCGACTTTGTTGGTTTGAAATGAAATCAAGGAGCAAATAGCAAAGTCGAGATTTAACCCGCACCTTCTCAGCCCCCTCTTCGATGGCTGCCGTCTGGCTGACGATTGCTTTAAGTCTTTAGATGCCTTCGGGGAAAAATGTCAAAGATTAACCGGGGATGATACTTGTTGTGTGATGAGGGACAAAATCCCTGAAAAATCAGGCACGATGGAATAGCCTGGCATGTCAAATTGATCTGCATTCGGGCTGAAACTAACAATGACTTATTTCTGTCGATTTATCGGATTTAAAACGCATTTTGATTTCCGTCCATTTATTCAAAAGCGTGACATTTGACAGTGCAAAAAATGTACAAACAAAAATTCTGAACATCCAGTAACTGGTTTGGTATGTGTCATGTCCAAAAACATATAAAAATGTTCTTCATGGTCTTCCAAATGAATTGGATTGGATTAATTAACTGGAATGTGGGAGGAAACCGGAGTACTCGAAGAAAACCCAGGCAAGCACGGGGAGAACATGCAAATTCCACACAGAAAGGCTGGAGCCGGAATCGAACCCTGCATCTCTGCATTGTGAGGTCGACGTACTAACCAGTAGATCACCGTGCCACCCTGTTTATGTACTTAAAGGGGACAAACTAGGGCGAGGTGCTTTTTTAATTGTACACGGTTAAAAGTGCCGAGTTTAAAAAAAACGCAAGACAGCCAACTCTACACTTTCATTTGCTAATGCCAACACCACTCACAGGGCAGGACTTCAAAAGCCAAACACTAACTCGCACGCACGTTGTGAAATAAAGCAAAAGCAATGTTTATTCAATTCATTAAATCGATCGGACAAGCTGTCAATGGTAATATTTGTGGAATAATCAATTTTAAATGTGATCGTCGCAGGTCCAATTTGAGAGGCTTTCATATAAGATGGGGAAATAGACACGTGGTATCGCTTTCATGTCACATAGGAACTAAATGTAAAACTGACATACAACAGCAGTTTGTAATTTACTGGATATGGTTCAAAGCAATTATGTCATTTCTGGTTGCTTCATGCCTAAGATTCCACAATGTCAAGAGCAAGAGAAGTAGCCTGAATTCACATGGGAAGAACTGAGATTGAGCTGTAGACATGCTCTAGCAGTTTACGTCTGTTCACGTCTGCACTTGTGGCGCAGCTGTAAATGTGAACGAGCACGTTGTTTGTATGCACTCTTAATGAAGTGATTTGTGTCTGTCAAAATTGAGATGGCTGTTGAGATATGTCATGTGCTGAGCTACCTGAAACAGTTTGAGAGAGGAGAGGAAGGCTTGATTCTGCCTGATATTCTCCAGACGCTCCAGTTCATAAGCCGAGAGTCCTTTACCCTGTCATGACAAACAACGTTGAGATTGTGCACAAGTTTGATCGACTTTGAATCAATTTGATTCATACTTACGTTTGAGACTTCTGCGTCACTATTTTCAGAATGCGAAGAGTCCTCGTTTTCTTTTCGTTGTATGTTTTCCATGTTGTGCTTCTTAAGATGTTGGACAAAAATGGAAGAACGTCACTCTGAGAAGGGGCTTTTTTTTCTCCATACTACACCTGCGCAATCTATCCGATCAGATCCAGAGACATTGGTACCTATGCCTGTTGTATGATGCTCCTTCGTAAATAATACTCTGTAATGATTCATTTGGTGTGGGTGCAGGGTACATTTCTACCTTCTTGTTTCTATATTGTGTATTTTGTTTGTCTATGCCAGAACCTTGAATCTGTAATAAAACAATTATTTTACCCATTCATTCATTCCTTCCTTTTCTAGAGCATTTGACCTTGGTGTGATTATGGAAGGTGCTGGAGCCTATCCCATATCTGTCAACTTTTCGGAGCGCCAACCTGTATAAACTACCAAAAAAATCCTTATAAAGCGCAAAAAATCCTTATAACATACCAAAGCATTTTATATGTCAAAATAACAGCAGAAAACCCCCCACAACATTTTCAATGATATTTATTGTAGATATCCATAATACAATGTCTGGTTAATGTCTAATTATCATTCTACTTAGTGGCATTACTGTGTTCAGAGTTGTATTCCTGCGTTACTTTTTTCACCGACTCCAAATATTGAAAACACAGGAAAGTTACCGGAAATGAAAGCATTCGAGTAGACTAGCACCATTCTGGGCAAAAGCAAACGGAACTACCCGTTAGGGGGGGCGGAAATTTTCAGAATCCGTATGACTTGTGCGATACGGCCATATACGTAAGATTCACCACAAAATCCGTATGAACTATGGCTAAACCGTATGAGTTGACAGGTATGCTATCCAGGTGCTGCACTCCGCCTTTTGGGTTCCTCCATTCCGTTTGTAGCAGCAGGTCCTATTAATGGGAGCTCACCTTACTCCCGTGGCGTGCTCCAGCACGAGGAAGAGGAGGAGAGTAGCGAAGGCACTTGGATGCCAGGGCGGTTGGAGATGATTTCTGGACGACTTTCGTCTGGGCTGCTGTTACTTCCTGCCAGGTGAACAGGCGTCTCACTAATTTATTGAGCCATCTCTTTAAGGGTTCACTCAATAGTGTTATCTCTCTTTATTTTGATTTTGCTTTTATTTCAACACCAAAGTAGTACAGAACAGTGATAAGGGGAAAAAAACAGCTTCAAGAATTGTAAGACTAACATTACTAATCCATTTTTGTTGTTTTGTCGCATGGTGTTGTTGTTATGTCGTGCGGACCTGATGTGGATTTTTTTCAGCATTTTTGGCCACGACATTCGTCAAAGAAGAAGAATCTGTGCTTGGTGGTTGCGTCTTCTCGGCAGCACGCGTGTACCAGCACTGATTTTTTGATTGGGAGGAAGGTCGGCGCCATTTGACTGTTGTTGCTGGACAGCCCCGGCCGGGGTCATTGTGTTTTGTGCCTGTAATGGGAAGCATTTTCACAGCCTCGCTTTGTTCAGCGGAAAGGTCGGTGCTGTTGGACAGTCTGCGGCTGGATGGATGGATGACTTGTGGGGCCGACGATGAGAAGAATGCGTATGCGGAACTGGTAGTCACGGCTTGGAATTGAAGCGGATTTACGTGGGACAGGAGATGAGAGCCAATGCCTTTTTCGTTAATGGACGCTACAGCTTCTTGTTGCTTTCAAACTTAGTAGCAGTAACAGAGGTGTGCACATTTCAGCATGACGTTTTTGATCCACTGGTGAAAAGGACAATTTGATTCGCTCCTCTTTCATCTATAACTGTTTCAAACAAAGTGTATGCAGGAAAAGTGGTTAAGATCGCACGACTACCTGTGTCTTATGTGATGTGTTGTATTATTTTGTCATTTTTATGTTAACTGTTCTTTCGATGGCGGCTCCTCTTGTTGTCTTGTCTGGTTGAGAGGGAAGAAATTTCACCTGTGCTGTATGTTGCACATACAGCGCATTTGACAATAAAGTTAGTTGTACTTTACTTGACATGTAGGAAAAATAAGACTGTAAACATGAAATATTTAAAGGAAAGATATATACATGCGAGTGAAAAAAAACTTTGAGTGACACAAAAAAGGGCCGACAAAAACATCACTTACGAAATGTGTCTTCAAATTAAATTTGTTTTGCCATTGTTGTAGATTGTGGGAGGGTTCTGGGTGAAACAAATGTACGCTTGGCTTACAAGAAATTACACCGGATTTATAAATGTGAAATATGTGTAGTCCGAGTAATATTTTCTTCAGCATTCCCTTTTTTAATGAAAGTAACCTACGGGAAAAACAAGACCAATTGTTCTTTCGCCGATAAAGCTCTCGACAAGCAAAGACACACGGACAAAGCAAAGACAGCCATTTAAAGTAACCTCCAACAACCATTACCTTGTCGCCGGCGTTGCGCTTTGAGCGTCTTGTCTCCATTGGAGTTTTTGAACACTCGGCTCGACGTTCCTCGACTTAAAAAATACGCTTTCGGAACTGAAACGCCGAGTTGCCGCGTTATACGTTTTGTAATAAACTGGTGTGGTGTTGTGAAACAGAATGCCGGTAGTTCATTGGTCAATTTTAGGGTGTCGTCATGAAAAATGTGGGCTTTTTTTGCTGTCCATAGCCAATGGACTTACTAGAAATTGAGCCCCACTTCCGCATGCTGCTTGTGCACGTGCGTGTTCTGTCGCCACTCCTGCAAAAAAGATTGTTTTCATATTATGGACGTACTGGCAAAAAAGTAGCAAATGTGGTATTGAAAAAATATTAAATAAAATTTTAAATGAGTGATTGCTTTCATTATAAACATGTATATAATTATATAAATTATAAATCTATTCACCCAGAATCAAACTCTGCACCTCTGCACTGTAAGGCCGACGTGCATGAATCAGTCGACCACCGTGCCAGGTTTGATAAACAAGGTTACCAGTGTGCGCCATGACGTTCTTCCCAGCCTCCACAGAGCTTTGAGCTTCAAGACCAGAGGTGCCCAACCAGTCGACCGCGGACTGATCCCGAGTCGACCTCTAGGTGTGTAGGGAAAAAAAAAAAAGTCACGACAAGAAGTCAGTGTTGCCAACTTAGCGACTTTGACACTATATTTATATATTTGACGCTTGATTCAAGACCAAGGCTACTTTCCCACCCCTCAACAAACCCTCCGTTTGACCCCCCGCCCCATAGCGTACTTGAGTGTGAGAAACAAACACAAAAGGCATTCTCCCCCTGAGAAAGAAGAGATTTATTAACAAGAGGTAATCAGGAAAGGAAACATGATTTTTTTCTTTTGAAAAAAAAAACCCAAACAAAAAAAAACTTCAAATACTGACTCAAGCGGTTGGCACACAATTGGTCGTCATAGTGCTGCATATTGCAAATATCTCATGTGCCTTTTGGGAGGACGACTGTGCTGCTAGATCGAGATGTTGAACACGTGATAAAGTAGCAGATGTGTGCCATTTAAGCTTCAGGCGCTTGTCTAATCAAAGCCTTTAAATACATATCAGAAATATCCAGAGAATAAACACTATTTTACTACCGTATAGGTCCTGCTAATACTGTACATGGCAATGGACAGCATGTGTTACTCTTAGAAGTATCATACGCAGAGAAGTTATTACATTTTGCTGTACACAGGGAAAACATATCCATCAGTTTTATTGGCAAAATAGTTCAGCAAAATAATTGACATACATTTGTGTTGTACAGTAGAGAGACAGAAATGTTAATTGGAAAAGCTAATTTCATGATTACGGCTTGAAACTATATACAACACTGGCCAGGCAGAGTCATCTTCCATGAAACACGGGGAGTTAAAACTTGCTACATGATTTGCATTGCATCCACAGTGGGAACAAAAGTCAAACCGTGTTTTCCCACAGGTAAAATGCAAAAAGGATCATTCGGTGGTTACATGAAACATCCCAACATTTGATTTGGTTCAAGCAAACAAGAATACGTACCAGATATCCTCATTTAGTGGCTGGGAGTGTTTATTTACTCAAATGGCTTCTTTTAGGGAAGGCGTTTAATCGGGTGTCGACTTTGGCTTGCACAAATTAATAATAGATTGTCATTGTCCAATGTAGTTATGAGGAGTGCAACGATGCACAAAATTCATTATTTAGAGGATTGGTCGTCAGATTTCAGAAGACAATTCAAGGGTGGAAACCACAACTGAGGAAACAAGATAACTAAAATTTTCAGCATTCAATTAATTAATTGTAATTTCTGTTCTCAAATGCAATAAAGGCTTATGCAGTAAATAATTGTGTATTGATATTGATCATCGATTTGATGATCACAAAAGGCAGCTATACTTTTAAGGCAAGACTTTCATTGCTGGACATCAAGACGACTGACCGAATTTGGAATTTACACGGCATGGTTCAAGTGACACAATTCAGATTTTCGTGCTCTCAAGTTGCACAAATATCTTTTGAACCTGATACATAGAACATAATGCGAGTGCAGCGTAAATACACAGATCGGATATACCCGGTCAGCGCGAGCTCGAGGTCATTGACTTCAACCAAATCCCATCTGCTCAAAAAGCATAAATAAACACATGAAAAACACCTGTTAAAAATCGAAACTACACGTACCCTAAACGTAGCTAAAGCTCATATTTGTCACTTAAAATGTACAACATGGAAATGGAGAGTCTTAAAAAAAAAACTGATATTTTGTCGGAATTAAACTGGAACTTTCCACTTGGACCAACAGTGTAAATCCAGCCCAAGATATGTGAATTATCACACTTATATACTCTCTCTTCTGTTCAAATAAAAATTCAAAGTATACAGTGTATAAGACCATAAATAACATATACTCTGGCAACGATATAAATAAAACCTCTGGGTGTCTACTTAGCCTCTATATTTGACATTGAGGAGAACATACTAGAAGAGCGCGGCGTATATGTGTATGTACATCACGATAGAATAGAACCATTCTGTACACTTGCTATGAAAGTTGAACGAGCCTCTTCACGATGATGTTTTGGGTTCGATCCTCAAGGACGTTTCGTAAAGACGCTCCTCGTCCAGCACGGAGCTGTTGTCCAGCAAGTACTTGGCCACCTGTGATGACAATAACAAAATATGGAATTGTGCTATGCCCCGTCATCGAGTATAAAAAACACAGTGGGGTTAGGGTTTCAGAGTAATGCTTAAAATTTTAAAGTTAGTGTTTCAAATAAGGGGTTTGCAGTTCAAAGAAGGATTTCAAGTTATGGTTTCAAGATCGGGTAGGGTTTCAGAGTAGGATTTCAAATTGTCATAGTTTCAAAATAGGATTAGGCCGTCAAAGGATTCAAAGTAGGATTTCAAAGCAGACTTAGGGTTCCAACGTAGGGTTTTAAATTTGGCTTCATGTTTCAAAATAGTGCAAGGGTTTCAAAGTATGATCATGATTTCAAAGTAGGTAGGTTTCAAAGTAGTGTTATGATTTCAGAGTATTTCAAAGTAGGCTTTCAAAGTAGGGTTAGGGTTTTAATGTTGGGTTTTAAATTAAATTTTGAAAATAGGGTTTCAAAGCAGGCTTACCGTTTCAAAGTAGGCTCTCAAAGTACATTCAGGGTTTCAAAGTAGGGTTTAAAGTAATGGTAGGCTTTCAAAGTAGGTCTATGGTTTAGTAGCCTACTTTGAGGCTGAGGGTTCCAGAGTATGGTTTCAAGGAGGAGTTGAGCTTTGAAAGTAGGGTTAGGGTTTTAGTGTATGATTTCAAAGAGGAGTTAGGGGTTCTAAGTCCGGTTAGGGTTTCAAAGTTGTTATATTTTCAGAGTACTTTTTCAAATAAGCATAAAGGGTTTCAAAGTAGGGTTCTGTTTTCAGAGTCAATTTAAAATTTGGTCAAGGGTTTCAAAGTACAGTTTTTAAAGATGTTTTTTTTGGAGTAATTTATTAGTCGCACAACATGTGCGCATCGATGAAAAATGTACTTGTACTGTTTCAAATTTTAGGGACAAAATGCCTGCATTCATCGGCAGTCTGGAGCCCTGAAAGGACAAACAAATGTTGCCTTTAATGCTAAAAATACACTTCGTAAGGTTTGTAGTAGTGCTACAATTTATTGCTAGTCACACAGAGTGAAAGTGTATTCCGTTCATCTCCAATGAGCCGAGGAGAGAAAAAAAAACAACAAACAACAAATCACCTTTGGTTGATTATCGATCTTGTAGGCAGTCTGCTGGAACTGCCGAATTTCTCTGATGATGTGTGATATCTGAGGACAAACAGGAGAAAATGATTGCATTTTTCGAGAGACATTCCATTTGTTGTCCTTTTGTAGAGCACATCATGGAAAACAGCGAGACGATTCCATGAAGATGTCCTTCACCATCCTCATCTTGGAAAAGTTGACCAGGTTGTCCTCCGTGTAGTTGGGTGTTCCTTCCTCAATGAAGGCCAGGTCGGTCAAGTACATGCCCAGGTAAGGAACACAAGGCGGGTCGCAGCTGAAGACGCACACACACATACACAGTAGTAGTTAATGTGTATTAAACTTGGAATATTGATTAAAAACAAAACAAGTTGTCTCAGCATCTTATGGGGCCAATAGGCTGACTCACTTCTTGAGCGCCTCCCTCAGGTTTTTGAAGCGGCCCTCTGATGATACCAACTTCTGCAACTTGTCAATCACTGTCTTCGTCTAAGAAAATCAAACAAGAGTATCACTGTCATGGTCTGACAATTGGATTACATTTTTACAAAAAGCATCAGAAGTGCCCAAAACAACATAAAGAAAAGAAGGATAAACAAAGCCTCCCAGAAAAAAGTTTAGAATTGTCAACATATGCCACAAGATGGTGGCTAAATACTACTTTTGTTTCAAGGAAGCTCTCAATTCACTTCACCATAGTTCCTTGCCACAAGATGGAGTCCAAGTAATACTTTTATGGTATTGCGCAGAACATAATAACAGTAAATGGTGTGAGTTTTTGCGCAAAAAAAAAAGAAAAAAAATGGGTTAAATTTAAAATATAAAAACATGAAAAAATACATTTTTAAAAACTGCACCTGGAAGACTTTGCGTCCTACCTGCTTGGAGACCTTGAGCCAGGTCCTCTTGAGGCGGAAGATGGCGCTGCGGTTGAGCGACGACGTGATCTCCAGCACGGCGTTGTAGTTGTGCAGGCAGCGGCAAATGTCCGCCGCTGCCACCCACTTCTCGATGGCCGCCACCCTCATGTTGACGTCATCCCACTGCAGGATCTCGGTGGCAATCCTGTCGCTGATCTGATTCAAATGAAGCACATAAATCGCGGTCACTCTTTTTTGAGACTCCAACGCGTTGGGCTTGTTATTGTTCTGGTGGACGCACGTCGTTGAAGTGCTTGGTCGTTTTCATGATGTACGGAGTCCTTTCATTCTTGTCATTCTTCATCCAGCCTTGACCAAAGAACTCCCTTGAGAAACATCAAACATAGTAAACAGAACATGCAGCGACTGTTACACTCAAACACAAACAACAACGAACAATTTGTGATCAAACACAAAATACAAAAAAATGTTGCTAGGCTGTTGGATGCCAAGGGTCGACTCCTCTAACGTTTCAGGAGGAGTTCAAGATCCACTTTCTGCACGTTTTAATTTGTTAGCTGCGCTAAATCACTCAAATCAGGTTATGTAAAAATATTCAATCTAAAAACTCAGTTCCCGCTAAACGTTTCACAGATACAATCGGTTGGATTGGATCAGCAGATACAGTATTTAGCATTTTCATGCAAAATCGATGATTGGGTGTAATATTATAATTTCCCAATCAACCAACGATGTCATTGATCGGATCCGCAAAATAAGACATAACAGTAAACACAATCGTGCTCACTTCATGGATGTTCTGCGCTGCCATGTTTAACAATTAAAATTTTGTCAACATATATAGCCAGATTTATTTCAAATTTTCCCCAATACATTAAAATACAACTTTTTTCTTTTGGGGTGGGGGGGGGGGGGGGGTTGTCACGTTCCCTGCCCCCCATTTTCCATGTATTGACTGTATCAGAGTTTAGGGGGGCAACAAACAGGGGGGCGACTATACAGGAAATACAGTAAACAAATCGTTTAAACAGATTGGACAGACTGATGTATTTACGCATTCGAAAACTTGACATAGGTTTGCTTTTTGGGGTTGTGAAGGGGTGGAAAGGGGTTGCTGCCTCCCCATGAATGTCACCCTGTGCAGCTTTACGTATCGCACATGTCAGAAACCACCACTGAGCCCATCAGAGGATTTTATGGGGGCCAACATCAATCCATCCAAGAGTCCATCCATTTCCTAATATCGATCTAATAATATTTGTCACATGGCTGAGCCATATTTTGTCAGGAAAGACAATGATCAAAAGTGTATTTTGTTGCACTCACTCATACGGGATGACCTTGAAGACCAAGTGATCGAGCAGTGTGAGCTGTTCGGCGATCTCCAGGGCAGAGTGGCTCTCAAAAGGCTCGTTCCTGCACTCCTCCATCGCCTGAAACACACACACACACATAACAAACACGATATTGTAACACGGGAGCCGAAGACGCAGGGCGAGTGGGCTGGATCTTTTCCTCTCACCGTGTGAATGATTTCTTCCAGGGTCACTTGGTTGTCTCCGGGGTCCTCCTGTGTCAGCGTCCTGCATGCAGAGTGAGAAAAGGGCTTGAAACGCGTCTGTGTTTTGGTAATAGAAATGAGCCAGTATCACTACTTTTTTTTCCTGAGAAAACCCAAGAGGGGCTCCTCAATTGATCACATTGTTCCATCCTTAGTAGGATACTGCACCTTTATTTGTCAGTGAAGAATTTCATGTCATGTGTCAACATTTTATCAAAAAAAAGCATATTTATGGAAATAAAGATCTTTAGCGTACACTGAAAAAAAAATGCTGTGTTGATTTTCCTTATTTCTTCAGATGGTTCCACCATTTGTTTAAGCCGATCTATAGTCTACTTCAAAAAACAGACCTGGATCCAGATCATTTTATTTCATGCAACCGCTTGAATTAAAATTGAGTCAACACAGCCTTTTTTTTTTATTAGTGGGTAATTAAGTGTTAAAAGAAATAAACCCACCTAATAATGTTAGCAGCAGCCTTTCTTTCCTGTGTCAGGAGTTCTGGGTCATGCATCACCTCCTCAAGAAAGCCAATGACCCTCATCTTGAGCTCTGAGTTCAACTCAAAGTCCTGCAGATCAATAACAAGCGGCATTGATATATATATATATATATATATATATATATAATTTTTGTTTTGTTTTGTTTTGTTTTACTGAAAAATGTGTGTACCTGGGCGTGTTTGGACACCCAGTGACGCAGTACATTCAAGACTCGGTTTGTAGCTGCTCTTCTAATAACAAACTCTTTGTCTCCATTCCTCTGGTCTGTCGAAAAGCCTGCCAACAGGTAAAAGATACAGATACACCTCATGAAATTCCAGTATCACGGTAAACTCAATTTATTTTGGAGGTTCGAATCAACAAGTGAACCCGACATGTTACGACAGAGATACACGTTACACAGAGGGAAATATTTCATGATTCCACTTTTTTTTCGTTGTATAAATTTATTTATTAAAGCGTGAAGTGTATAAAAATCCCTAATTCTGTTGAGATTAGAATATTAAGGAATCAAAATTATTTTAAATCCAGACGTTTGGTCACAAATGGCATTATGAAAAGTATTTTCCTATAATATTACAATAATAACTCTCTCTCCCTGATTAACATTGTCAAGGCATAATCTTTAGTGTTTCATATGCGAGCCCGTTTGTTTTTGCGTGAATTTGTGATGCTTTGTCACCCAAATTCGGGAAAAAAATATGCTCAAAAAATCATTTTAAAAACCTCATATGTGACCTTGTAGCATTTTGCATTTCTGTAGATTGTCTGACCTGTGGCAGCAAGGGACATTCGGCGGTACTTCTCCTTGGTCGGCGCGCCCTCGTTGGCACCAGCTGTGGCGATGGCGAAGGCCGACGCCGCCGAGAGTGCGCTGCGGTTATTGTCCAGCTCCCGACAAGATGACACAACCATGCTGTTGTTGAAGGAGAACAGCGTAAATTCTGTGGGCCAAGAAGAATTGAACGTTACACTTTATTACATCCAATACAATCGAAGGTATTTATTTATTATTGATCTCCTCTAATGTCCATTTGAACCGTGACCTCTCAGGGTCAGCCCTATTATAAAACCCAACCCCTTTGTGCGAATAAATAATCGTTTCACTGCTCAATCAGAAAACCTTTAACTGCTCAGTCAATGTTTTAAGGAATGGATAAATACAGCGAGGCGGCCCGGTAGTCCAGTGGTTAGCACGTCGGCTTCACAGTGCAGAGGTACCGGGTTCGATTCCAGCTCCGGCCTCCCTGTGTGGAGTTTGCATGTTCTCCCCGGGCCTGCGTGGGTTTTCTCCGGGTGCTCCGGTTTCCTCCCACATTCCAAAAAACATGCATGGCAGGCTGATTGGATGCTCTAAATTGTCCCTAGGTGTGAGTGTGGGCGTGGATGGTTGTTCGTCTCTGTGTGCCCTGCGATTGGCTGGCAACCGATTCAGGGTGTCCCCCGCCTACTGCCCGAAGACAGCTGGGATAGGCTCCAGCACCCCCCGCGACCCTAGTGAGGATCAAGCGGTTCGGAAAATGGATGGATGGATGGATAAATACAGCGAGCTGACGTACAAAATGTAACCATATGAAGACAAAACCATAAAAGACAATAGTCAGAACTGAATTGAAAAGTGACCCGTGTGGCAGATGGACACAGTGGTTCATTTTTGTCAAATGTAAAAAAATAAATAATCCAAAAACTCCATCCACCCATCCATTTTCTGAGCCGCTTTATCGTCACAAGGGTCGGAGAAAGGGTTGGAATGTGGGAGAAAACCGGAGTACCCGGAGAAAACCCACGCAGGCCCAGGGAGAACATGCAAACTCCACACAAGGGAGGCCGGAGCTGGAATTGAACCCGGTACCTCGGCACTGTCGGGTCGACACGCTAACCACTGGATCACCGGGCCGCCCCCAACCAAATCTCTCCATCTCAAATTTGTTTACAATAGATGGCACATGTGTCTCAAATTTTTCTTCTCGTCTCAACACTGCCCGTGGGGCCTCTACTTCTTTTGGAATAATTAACTCTCCCAAAAACCCACAGAAAAAGCAGAAGACCTGTATTAATCCGTTGATGCGCTTGAACTAAGCTCTTGTAATGTTCCACCTTTTTTTTTTTTAACTTCAGAGCTTACACTGTATAAAAAAAAGTGTTCATTCCACGTTATCCCCTGCTTCTTGCCCAAAGTCAGCTGGGCTCGTCACCAGCACACTCGTGAGCAGAATAAGGACATGCATGACATGAATGGAGGGAGGATCAAAACCATTATTGTGTCCATTCCAAATGACAGGGTTGCCGATCGAAGGGCGGCATTGAGCCGAGGCGGACCGAATCGTGCGCTCGTCCTGCGGCTTGTGTCAGTGGCGGTGTTTGCCTGTGCCTCCCCCTCACATTTCCTCCCTGTCTTCCTCCATCAAACCGGGGGCGGTATTAGAAGAATACGTACATGGTTGCTAGGGTACAAGGTTTCCTTCTACCCACACTCGTACGGCACTGGCTTCCCTTGTATCCAACACCGTGGGAGGAGAACACACTGGGGATTAATTGTGCTTGACTGCCAACAGGGTGGATGCTCCATCTCCGTGTGGTAGCAGCGGGTCCGAGAAGCTGTGGGTGTTTCTTTGTTTTTTTTCCTCTCTCCCTACAAGTCCTTATTTGGTTGCTGACAGACTTGATGATTTCTACTTTAAAAAGGTGCTACATATGCACTGTTTCTGCTGTCATGTTAGCTGACTCCATAAACGGCTGACTTCGATGATGCAGTGCCGCTGAATGGAACAATGCTTCGCTTTGCGCTTTAATGTTACGTACTTGGGTCAAAAAGTATTCTTTTGGCTTCACCGCTTAGTGACTGGCAGAACAATATTGGCACAAGTCACAAAACTGTGTATGTTGGACAACTGAATAGTAGAGGTACTGTCAACAGTCACTGAATGGTGTAGGTAGACCGTGCAGGAAGGGGCGCCGAAACCCAAGTCACAAAGAGGAGTAACACATGCAAACTAGATGAGTGGTTGCAACAGATCCCGGGAACAACATCGGACATCTCAGTCCTGAAAAGCGCAGTGCTGGGAACAGCAAGGATACTGCGCAGAACCCTCAAGCTCCCTGGCCTGTGGTAGAGGACCCGAGCTGAGGAATTTTAAAAAAATATATATATTGTATATATATCAAAAGTCCTATTCTATTAAGATCAATTGTAATTTGTATGACTGGGTTACGTACCAGAGTTTTTCGACTTGACGTTCTTGGGTGTCGACGGCGACTTGGGAGGAGACATCTCCACTTCCGTCTCGTCACTCTGACACGGTTCTTCGTCACATTCCTCTCTCACCGAAACATCTGGATCGAGATGAAAAGAGCAACGTGCAGATACGCACGGCTTTCTGAAGTTGTAATTACCACCAATCCATCCATCCAGCTCTAAGAGTAAATACTGTGATTTTTTTTTTGTTGGAGTGGTTTTCAAAAATAAAACAATATAAATGATCTTGATTCATAGTTTTTAGCGTCTTGAATGATTTAAAGTTAAATTAGGCCACCCGTTATATAGCACATACAGTAAATGCGCGATAAAATGGACAACGGTAGCATTCTGACCTTGCTTGTTGAGGGCAGGCTCATCGGCCTTGCTCTCAGTCTTGGCTTCTCCCTCATCGGTGATCTTGCTGGCCATGGTGCTGGACACAAACAACTTGTTGATGTCCAGAGCGGTTTTACCGAAGGGGGACATGGCGGTGTGCATGCTCGCATAGCCGTTTGGGGAGCAGCTGAGCGCGGCCAGGTCCAGCGCTTTGCCTCCCGTGATAATGGGAATGTTGAGCGAGAGCTTGCGGCGGCGATTGGGTGACGACGTCTTGGTGATGGCGAGCGGCGGAGGGGAAGAAAACTTGCGACTGCCGCGTGGCGATGTGGGCGGCTCGCCATACAGAAGTTTGTTGTTCTGGCTGCTGGCGAAGAAGAGCTCCAACGCACTGCAGGCAGGGAGAGCTCATTTCAATATGAATATCTTGAGATATACAAATGTATATTGTAATGGAACACTTTCTATGTGAATTCAGGAGTGTGTCTGTGGCCTTTTAACTGTTTTTGTTGTGAAGGCTTGACTCAAAATATTTCACCTCAAAAGCGTATGATTAGTTTCTCCCACACTCAATTGGTTTGATTGGTTTCTCCCAGACTCAAACCAAAACCCAAACATGCCATTTTGGATCCCGCTTTGTGCACTGGGAACAGAAATTGGCCTTCCCCAAAACAAAAATGAAAAATGAAAAATCGGCTCTACACTGGTCATTTACATTGTTGATCAAATGTAATGAAACTCCCCCAAAAGGATAGATGTTTGTCTTATTTTATTTTTTTTCATTTCCAACTTCAGATCTTTATAAATGTCAATCATGTTCTTTTTACAAAAGACTGAGCCTGTGAGATCTGTCGGAGGCCACTTTCAGCCAAATGAAAGCCATAAAATCGAATATGAAATACATTAAAAATAGCCAAACATAGTGTGTTCAAAATTCCGCATGGATGGTACACTTGCTGTGTATGCGTGTCGTGCATACAAAGAGAGTGCATTAACATCAGGCCCGTTTGGGAGCTCCAGCCACCTCTTCCTTTTTATGGGAGCAACATTGTTTAAGACAGTATCCTCCTTGCACTGAGAGCCACCCCCTCTGAAGGCCTATAAATAGCCTGCCAAGTGACAGCGGTAGAAGGCACGGGCGCTGCCAACAGCAACCAGCCCAGAGGAGGTCTACTGAGACATGGGGAGAGTGAGAGAGAGAGGGAGAGAGAGAGAGAGAGAGAAAATCAAGGTGGGAGAGTTAGGCTGGAGTCAGTGACATAGCGGATATGGATTCCTTCACGGTGAAGGCTGCTGCATGAGAGCGGGTGAGTGGGGACTCTATCGCCACTCCTACAGTATGCGCTGCGTCTGCCCGCATCATTTGTTAAGAAAGGCAAAGAGGATAGAAACTGCAGACCAAAAAAAAAAAGAAGGGGCGGCGATGGAGTACAAAAACACCACCATCGACATTTAATACTGCTGCAGATGAGAGAGGAGGGGGCAAGGGAGGAAGAGGATGAGGAGAGGGTGGGGTCCTGCAGCAAAGTACGGGGTTGTCATGGTGACGGCGCGCCAAAGAGAGGGATGGTCAGACTTGTGGAAAGAGAAATAAAAAGCAAGCTGAGGGTGAAGGAAGGAAAGGTGGGTGGGCTTCAATGGAGCGTGACGTCCTCCCCTGGATGGACAGTGGAAAGAAAACTTTGGGGGGCAGGGGGGAATTTTCATTGCAGGGGAGAAATATATGAAGTTCTCAAACTTGAAAACATTGGCGCCCTCGTGGTTGACACTTGTCATTATATATAGAGCATGTCATGGGCAAATTCAACTTCTCTTTCTTTTTGGTACTTTCGTAGACCAAAGACAATGCTCACCGTGCAGGGATGGCACTGATGGGCTTCTTGTAGATAGTGATGAGCTTGTCCAGCACAACGTCCGCGCTGGTGAAAACACGGTAGGAGTGAAGGAAGGTGTTGAGGAAGTCGATGGAAAGGAAGCGCAGGTCGGTCAGCCTCTCCAGCAAGCGCTCCACGCTGGCATATCGAATCTGCAGCACCTTGCAGGAGTTCATCATCTTGCTGAAGCGGATGTCGACGTCGTCACAGTACAAGCTGGTGTCGGACCTGCAGGGGCAAAAGGAATGAGGCCGGCTTGAGGATGTTTTGTGTAGTTCATTGAGCGGAATACAGAGGATTTGATGGATAAATCATGAGAGCTGACACCACTGTAACTGTGATGTATAACAAATGAATGCAATTTTGTGATTACTGAGAAAGGCAAATGTTAAACACAGTGGGGGAGGGGGACATAGCACGCAACAGTTGTCCTAGTGTGCCAAAGTTGTCCTACCAGTGTTCAGAAATATCACTCAGTAGTGGACAAAACGTTCCGAGTATGACACAGTCGTTCGAACAGCGCATATGCCATTTTACTTGCGTGCTCAATTGTCTAAATAGCGAAGCTAAAGAGCAGAATGTATCGAAAAAAAATATCACCATGGCGATATTGGCCCATATATAAGCCACGCAGTGAGTTTCTTCCAGAATTGTATGCTTTTATTTGAATTTGACCAGTCAGACGGCAACTTAAATGCGCATCGCCATCGAACAGTTGAGATGTTTTCTAAGGTACCGGTACTTAGAATTCATTAGCTCAGAACACATTGAGCTTGCTTATTCATCCCCATGAAAAAAAATTGGAATTATTTCATTAGATAATAAAAATGTCATTTCTTCAGGGACATGTTAAATATCACAATAATATTGATCTCGCTATATTAAACAACCATATCACACATCGCATGCTTTTTCCGATATCGCGCAGCCCTACTATCATGGATAGGGAATAAATCCTCAGCATAGAATTGGAGGATGGCGAATAAAGCATGTGACTTATCGCGGCCCTTTTTCAGTCCTCTGACGACCATGCTTCTAGAATTATATAGAATGTAACAATTGATCAAATATTTGTGTGTTAGATGTTATTGGAGCTTTGGAGTCTATAACGCTTCCTCTGAGGTTTTATTCAGGATTGCATAGGGAGACGGCTTAAACGCCCAAGGGCAAAGGTTTTGGGGATTCATGTGATACGTTAACTTATGTGCAATTGTGCATGTGTACAATGCATGGTGTGACTCTCACTTAATCATCTGTGGCACAGAGACTTTACTGTTTTCTTCAAAAGCATTCATCATCAGACCATTGCAGCGGATGTTGTCGATGCACTAGGAGACGGATGGACAAAGCAGAGCAGATGGAAGCGCAAGAGTGTTAGCGGGTTCTCAGTGGTGAAGTCTGGGCCGCTCTCGCCTCCTCACAAAGTATACGTATGTTTAACATCACCCCCCGCCCCCTGTAAAAATGCGTTTATAGGTCTTCACCTGGCTGATGTCGCTCGTCCACGCCGACTTCTCTTGCCGTGACGAAGCCACCAGGATGACAGTGTGAGGCTGCCCATCTTTAGGCTCCACGATCACTTTAAAGTCCAGGTGCTCAGTGTCCTGGCCACTCCGCTCCCCTTTGGCTGCAGCGTACAAATTGGATAAACCGATCAATCGCCTGTGTACTGTATTCGGTTTCACTAGAAAAGGCACTTCAAATACTTTGCATGACATAGAAAATGGATTGCCTAAAGCCTGATGAAAATATAAAGGACCTGATATATCCTTTTTTTCTTGATTAATTATAAAGACATGAATCAAAAATGAATATTAATATGGTTTTGATTAACCAGGATGTCCATAATGATTTGCTCCATTCAGTGCGCGAGAAGAGGCGAGAGTTGTGGCAGCACAACTTTCTTTTCCTCCTGTGGCAGTTTCTTTGGAGAGTGTCAGTGGGCAGAGTTTCCTGCATTGCACCTGCTGGCGATTATGATTAGCTGGTAAATCTGTCTTTGTTTGTAAGTACAACACGACACCAGTGACACCAGTCCTGGAACTTACAGTATCTGTCACAACTCGTACACTAGCATGGTAGCTAATTTACTGAGTCCATTATAACTTACACTCATCATCAGTGCCCTCTGGATCCTCCATCAGTGTGCAGTCAATGAGAGACACCACACCATTCTGTAACACAGAGTGCATATGAATTAGATGAGAGAGCGAACATTACACTTCCAGCATTTATTCCAGGGAATAATCACCGAAATCTCACCTATTTTCAGCGTTTGATTAAAACACTCCAAGATGCCACACGATAGCACCAAAGGCCTGGCAAATAGGAAAGTCGTAGACCAACGTCTTTGCATGTCGGGGAGAAGCTGAGTTTAGGCTGGGTTATGAGTGGAATTTGGTGTCTGCCTCTTGTGCATGTACATACACACCTCCACTCCATTTGTTTCTTTGTTTATGAATTTATTTATTTGTTTATAATGATTGTGTCATGTTTCGGTTTGTGACCAACAGGTGGCACTGTGGGGCTTTTCCCTGCAGCTGCACACCTGTTGGTCGTTAGATAATCAGTGGCTTTAAAAGGACTCCCAGCCCGACCACTCATTGTCGGGTCATTGTTGCTGTTTGCTCTTGCTACTGTCATGTTCGTTTGTTTGCTGTTCCTTTGCTGCTGTCATGTTTGTTGCTGTCATGGTTCTGTTCCTGTTAGTTTTTTGCTGCAGTCGTGGTTTTGTTTTGGGTTTTTTTTTTTTTTTTTGCTACTTTGGATTAGTTTTGGTTGTTAACACTGTGTTTGTTTAGGATTTAGTTTTCTGTGTTTTATCAATACACTTCTTCAAATACACCCTGCTCCTCTCTCCTGCCTGCTTTTTGGGGTCCACCACCACCGCGTAACGTGACAGATTGATAGCGTTGTAAAGCGAGTTTAAAATAATATGTAAGTGTTTTGGGATCATTGAAACATTATAAAGGTATGTTCAGAAGAGGGGCATGGATTCCCGACAGAATTTTGCTATTTGCTACAGGGCTCTGTTCTCAGCCCCCACAAGTAGCAGGGGTTTACTATACTGTCAGCCATTAAAAGTGGATTGTGAAATAAAAAGTACTATGATGAAAAAATATAAAGAAAGAAGAATCTTGGCAGAATCAGACATAACATAAACAGCATGATCATATGTCCGAGTCCACAGAAGAGTTATTACATGTACACTGTATATGTATTCTACATAATTTAAAATAACAATTTTTACCTTGGTGACGTGGAGTTTCCCCCCTGAGCCTCGAGTGCAGATGATGAGATGTTTGGAAAAGAGGAAGCACTGTCTCTCGCCTTCCTTCTTCAGGGACAAAGAACCCATACGGCCCCTGGTGATCTTGCCCTTCTCACTCATGGGCACCTGGATCAGAGATCCTGTGGAAGGGCAGTCATATCAAAAACACAAACAAATACGGTAGCGCAATAACTCCTACGATGAGATAAATTAACCAACATAGAAATGCACTTTGCGATCACCGACTCTTCACAGCTTTGCAAAATGTGTATTTTTAGTTTCACAGTCTTCTTTTGGCCCTTTTAATCCAAATATTTGGTGGGTAGAAACTAAAGAAATGAAACAGTCATCAATGAGTTTCTGTGTTCAAAAGTGGTAACTGGAAATGTATAGCCGTACGCTACAGCAATACCTTTTTTGCTCATGCAGAGAGTTTAAGAACTGTTTCATAAAACCACACACCATAAACATGACACTGTCTGTCATAACACCAAGACCGACCTTTGAGAGGCAGCTTTGGTTCCACAAGGCATTGGAGTAATCTTAAAAGTACTGACAGAAGCTAGGCTAACGGTTAGCTTAACTGGTAACTTAATTTTCAGTGGCAAGCCCTTCTATCTCTCACATTTATTCTCGTGAATGACTTCAATGACAAACATTCAACCCAAACAGCCGTGATTGTAAATATTGAACAGGTTTAAAATATTAAGATTGTCCAGCCCGACCAATTTGCAAACAGATAAGGGAGGGAAAATTTGTCTTCTCATACACCACAGAATAGTTTAGAGACATCTGTCCATCAGGCCATTGTTGAATTTGATTACAAGGGAGGCAAAATGCTAAACTTTTTCCCGAGTGTTGGTTAATGTTTACCACAGTTTAGGTTGAAAATATAAAATCAGTATGGATGGATGAACGGATAAGTAAATCATGGCATTGAGTGGTGATAAAACAACCCTACCTTGCCTGACAAAGGTCTGGCTGGTGTCCAGCAGTACTTCACATCCCTCCACAATCATTCGTTCAATGGCCAGATTTTTTCGAATGTTCTCTGTCTCGCTCACCTCGTCGTGCATAACTCTGAAAAAATAAAACAGGACGAGCCACATGATCTGGCGTTCTGTGTGAAAAAAACGATCTAAGGCTAAATATAGAGTCTGTTGGAAATGAAGCGATAATCTCCCTTCAAATGTTACACTATCTTAAACTGCGATGGAGTCTTGTTTTCTTATAAACTACCGGCACACCCACCATGTAGAGTAAGTTGGGTTAAATGTAATGTTGGGCAACATATCTATTTATCGAATAATTTAGCGTTTAAATTTATGTTGAATGTGTGCAATTGGATGTTGAATTCTCAAATAAGCAAAATGGAATGTGTTCCTTGGCTGCAACCAACCGAGGACTTGTCAAGGTAATGGAAAGTTGTGCTACATTCACGCAGATCTCCTCATGAACCCCCTTTGCAAACACTGTCATGGAAAAAGGAGTTCAGAACGGTCTGAGAGACATTCCGAAATTTAAAAACAATATTAAAAAAAAAAAAAACAATGCCTGTTTTGGATGGCCGCATTACGGAATGCGCTTATCCCTCGTTATTCTTGGTCCTATATGTCTGTGTTTGAATGACTGACAACGTGAAGACGTACCTCGAAAGCTCTTCGAGTTTGGACTTGGCGTAGTCCAAGCTATTTCTCTCCACATGCTCATGAGGAGTGTGAGCCAGTAATTCATGGAGGGTCAGGATATAACGAGGGATCTGACAGAAAGAAAAACAGACTCATTAAAAACTTCTAGAAGTGACAAGATATTCAAGATGTGCTCTCTGTACAAAATTATTAATTGGCCGGGATAAATTTCACTGCATTTGAAGTCCAGATGGATCATGTCATTGAACTAGTACGTCACATCTAGATCCTGCCATTTCTTTGATCACACACACACAAAAAAAAATCTACGTTTAATACGACAGCTGTTGTTTGGCAGGTGTTGTCACTTAACAAGATGTTGAAACTCATTACCAAGCGTTGAGAACCACAGGCTTGCGAACTCAAACAACCTAATAAATATGATACATTAAGGACCATAGCTGCTGCATTACTCTTGTGACAATGATGATGATGATAAAAGTCAAATAGCGCCACAAATGCTGTAATTAACAATTGAAATTTCTATACTTGAACTCCATACTAAACCCAGAAAGGGGATATCCACATTTATGCTAGCACTTTAAACAACTATGGGCAGAAAAAAAGTCTCTACACTACCAAAGAACTAAAATCTCACTGATGTTATGAATGTTATTTGTGGGGAGTCCATATTCCGGTGCATTTATAGGTGGCGGTCCTGTTGTGCATACCTGAAACATTGGGTAAGTTAGGAAAGTCTCCAACGTTCTTTCCTCGCAGTCGGGCTTCGTCTCGTACTGCTTCAGCAGCTTGTCAAAGTCTCGGTTCTGTTTGCAGTGGGCCAAGATCTGCAGGCTGTACTGATGATTCCGCACAAACTCTTGGTAGATGTTTAACATGGGCAGCAAAATGTCAAAGAGGTCGGCTGTTAGGAGGACAGAAAACATACTTTGCGACTGGCCTGGAAGGTGGATCTAAGTTTGACAGCAGCAGCAGCATTGTTCTGCATGTGGCAGGCTTTAGAAGCATAGACTTTGGACCACGGAGAAATTCTGTATAGTCTGGGAGCTTTGCAGGGATCCAAAAAAATGAAGTTGAAGTAATGAGTCAAGATATCGATATCAATCAAGAAAGGAGAAGAAGAGGAAAGAAGGACTAGACAGGAAGATATAAGTGTCAGTGACAGAAAAGCCTTCCAGCTAATGTCCCTTTCAAAGCTCCAAGATGCCCAGTCTCACTGTCAGCTCCAAGTTGGCAAAGGCCTGTGTGACTTTTGCACACATCTCCAGTTTTGAGAGCTTGATTAAATTCTCCGTCAAAAAATTTGGCTGGAACAGGAGAGGCAGATTGGATATCTGTCTGCGGGCAACAGGGAGAGGCGCGGTGACGATTTCTTACGATTTGTGGACTTGCACAACTCGAGACAGATTTACAGAACAAAGACTGTGGGCCAGATGGCTTGCACATCATAAATGTTTTATCTGAGCATTATTCAAGTGGTCCTTTATGGAACAAGGTAGCGGAAGGTTGAATTCGCATGAGAATTACAGCACCTTTTACTCTGCTTGTACGCCGTTCCTTACCATCAGTTTTTGCCATCTTGTTTTTGATTCATCTACCTTGTATGAGCTTATTACATGACGTTACAAAAAAAAATTCAATCAAAGATCATCTCCCTTATTTTTAGTAGCTATAAAAAAGTATTTTACAGTGACAGCAGAATCTGAGTTTAAATACAATGTGTCGGCAAACCCGTTCCTATTCAGCATGCAATGTTCCACAGTTTTTTTGGCAACATAAATAATTACCGATAACACTTGCCAATTCGCGGTTTAAATTTTTTTTAATGTGGAATTTATCATTAGCTATTCATAATGTTTTTTGTAAAAACTCACATTTTTGTGGGACCTCAACATATTTTTGCCTCTTTCTGTACCGTCATAAGATACCAGGAAATGACCAATAGGAAACAAGTAATTGGAGTCAATGAAATATGCTGAATTAATGAAAAAATGGCTTGCTTTTTTTTTTTTTTTTTTTTTTTTGCAAATCAAACAATATATGGGCTATAATGTTCTAACATACTTTAAAAATATTTTTTAAAAATTTAATCATAGTTATTGGGATAATTATAGTAAAGTTTAAACTATTAACATCATCAGTTACTTGGGGCGAAGCTCAGCCCCAATAACTTCTGAAGTACGGGGGTCTACTGTATAACAAAAAAACTCAACATCAGAGTGGAGATGCAGGATTTTCATCAGACAGTGATAATAAAAAAATGTTTTAAGGTGATCTTAACAAGCCTGGGGGCATTGTCGTCGTCTCTCTTACCCAGCACCAGTGTGGGCCAGCTAGCTATCCTGGCCTTCAGGCCCTGGTAGAAGATTTGGTGGAGAAACATGATGGTCTCGCTGCCCCAGAAAAAAAAAAAAAGACAAATGCCGTTATCCACCTTTCATATTGAAAACGATTGGGTTGGGGTTGGGATCCTGGAGCGGTTTCACTACCTGTTGAGGAAGATGCTGCTGACGTCATCATGGGTGATGGGCGGCTTCTTGGAGCTCGCAGCCATACGTAGCGGCCGCAGGAAGTTGTTGACCAGGATGTGAAGCTGTTGGACGTATTCGGCCTCGGCCTCCAGCATGCTAAACACAACTTGGTTCCTCTTCCTCATGCTCTCCGCGTGGGGTGAACGGATGTAGTCCTGGATGATGGTTTTCCACTTCCTGCGGCAAATCCAACCTCGCAGGAAACTCTGGACCTGCGAGAGTAATCCATGACACGGGTTGTGATTGCAAATATTTGGCACAATCAGTGCGGCCTTGAAAGTTTCGTGTCCCATTTGGAAACGGTGACCAATTAACTTAAGTCATTCACCCCCAAAGACGTTTTTAAACGTCTTTTCAGACTTGGTCTAGAATTGGCTGGTACTGAATGAGTTAATCAGCTGTGACTACTGATTGACTACTCTACTGATTGAGATGCGCGTTTCAAAGGAGCCCGCAAAGGAGAGCAGCTGCTCTACTAGACGCAGGCTGAAGAGCTCTCAACTGTGAGACAGTGTGAAGTTTCTTTCGTTCTTTGAATTATTTTGAACTGCCTGTCAAATCTGACTGCACAGTTCCCCCACCTTTTTGATCTTGTGGATCTCAGTGTCGTCATCGCTAGGAGGTACCTCCGGATTGGACTGGATCTTCTCGTTGTCCTTCTGCAGCGACGCGATCTAACATTCAAAAAAAAAAAAAAAGAGACAAAGGAATTATTATAAGGTGTGTGTCATTTGTATATTACAGAGAAAGGTGTTTTTTTTTCTAGGATTCCACGGATGACTAACGTTTTTTTTTTAAGTTAAATTCTTCTCCAGTGTGCTGGAAGATTGAGTTTATGATCCAATAAAAGATTATAAATCCTTTATTTAATGTTCACGCCCTGGTAGCTATAAAGATTGCCATTTTAAATCCCTTTAACTTGAAAGGACTTTCATAAAAAGGACTACTTGGGGGTGCTTGGAAGTCACATCTTTAAGCGTTGACTGACAGCAAAGGGACTTCATGAAACCTTTCAGTATTTATTGTCTTGAGGTTTTCCTTATTCCTTTGTCCATCTCCTTTTTAGACATTCTGGACAATTACACTTGAGTGTTACCTCTGATTTTAGCCGTTCTATCTCGATTTCCCCGTCCTCTATCTGTTGTCGAAGTTGCTTGGCAACGGTTTTCTCCGTCTCCACTATTTGTAGTAGGTGCAGATACTTCTGCATGAGGGCCTCATGCTCTGTAGCTAGGTTCCTGTAACTACAGTGACAGACACATAAAAAATAAAAAATTTAAAAAGCCTCCTCGCTGAATGTTTCAGTGGTCTTAAATTCTTACATTTAACCCTGGAGAACCCAAGAATATTTTTCTTCTTTGGAAAATGATGAATTATACATTAAATGACTGCTATATGTTCACTGAACACCAAAATATATGTTTTTTCAAATATTCAATGCTTTAATTCTAATTTAGGATTAGAGCCAAATCTGACCCTTTGGGATTTAAGGGCAGTATTTGAGTAGCAGAATTTATAGGGGACAAATTTGACCCCGTGGGTTCTCCAGGGTTAAAAACAATAACAATAATAAGAACAATAACGGCACAGCCGGCAAACCAATACTACCGGTACATAAAATGGAGAATTATATACTGTATGTCAGCCTACCAATGGATGAAGTAGTGAAGTGCAAAAGCACACAAGTCAGAGAATGAGGGCAATCCAATGTGCTCAGCGGGGATAAAAATAGGTGATTGATCCATTTCAGCAGATTAAACAAAAAAAAAAAAGACGATTTAATCTTAAAAAAAAAAAGCAAGAATGTGTTGATTTAATCACATTTATTTATGAATTATGTACTGGTGGCCCAGTCAGGCCAGCGTCAGTGAACTTCACGTGGTGGCTACAATCCGCAACATCTGTGTGAAAGGCACCGACGAATACAGTTCAATTCTGACCGGCCGATTGGGTGAAAAAGGCAGCGTTGAAGTACCGTGTGCTGACTGGACCTGAGTGTTACCTGGCCTGCGTGATGGCGGCGACCCACTCGTCACAGTCCTTGACATCTTCTGTGCGCAGCTCCAAAGCCTTCTGGTTGTCATGATTAAACGTGACTGTAAAGTAATACTAGAAAAGACAAAGCGAAAGATCATATTTTCAAAATGCATTCCTCTGACCGCATTATCATGAAGGGGAAAACGTTCAGCGTGAACTATGCAGCGTGTTCTTGCGAGAATAGTACAAAAAGGTTAAGCGGTGTATGGCACTCCACTCCACACAAGTTAGAACAACAAAGGAGAGGTATAAATGACCCCTTAAAAACTGGTCATGGTTTTTCATTCACCCCGAAAGCCAAGAATGAATCATCGATAGAGGGGTGCAACAACAATTTCATATTCTCTGACCATGACGATGATGATGGATGGATGGATGGATGGGTCGAAGCAATATTTTTAGGTTTATTTCAATTCAGTTTTCATGAAACCACTTTTTGGCTGATGATAAACAACAATGCTATGAAAACTATATAATATCACAGAGGATTGTTCAAATCAATTTTAGCCTTTCCTGAAAGAGGCCCCCCAAAAAGCAGACGATTAATCAGTCACAAAACTACCATTGTTTGTGACATTATGTAACTCCGCCTCACTTATTCTTGTCCTTTTTTTGTGCGACCCACTTTTGCCTTACCACAGTTCTCAGTCACCCTTCGCCGCCCGTCATGTTTGTCACATTTGTCTCGTCTCTAAGTGCACAATAACTGCTCACATTTCTCTGGTTTTATTGGCACCTTCAAATGCACTTTCCCCACCCATGCAAATAGAGGTTGCCATGGTAACAGCGGCACGCATGGCATTGAGCTTAAATGTAGCTTGCCTTGTAAATGGGGAATAAGAAAGTGGAACATTACAAATAACACAATTGAGGGACGGCGGGGAAAGATGCTTTTTTTCCTTGTTCTTGTTTTTTGAATGAGTGTGCCTATAAAAAGCAGTGGAGGCCTGCAAGGTGCCAGTTGGCTTGGCATCGATTCGCCGTGTTGTCCCATTCCCTGTCACGCACTGATAGGATCTACTGGCACGGCCCTACCTCCCGCAGCTTTTGCACCACACACACACACACACACACACACACACACACGCACTTTTCACGCTATGGGCATGACTGAATGATGAATCAAAGCCACAGAAAAGTCTGGACAGTGACAGGAGAAGACACCATACTGTCACCCGGCTTGACATGACATCACTAGGCAATGCAACATAATGAACTATGTTCGGGCGAAAGGCAGACTACACTCTGAACTGGTCGCCAGTCAGTCGCAGGACACACATATAGAGAAAACCAACAAGTCACACCCTCATTCACACCACCACTGAGTGGGAATCTATCGATGAGCGCGCATAAGTCAGGCGACTGTAGCACGACACCATCAGTGGCTTTTTTTTTTTAAAGAAACTAATTAATACTAATATGATTACTATGACTAATAATAAGAATAATAACAACAATAATAATTTACTTTACAGATTTTTAAGGGATGGCACGGTGATACCGTGATTTGTACACGCTTTATTATTCTGAGTTTGCGGGTTTGAACCCAGGCTGCGGCCTCCCTCCGTGGACTTTGAATATTCTGCTTGTGCTTGACGAGGTTTTCTCCGGGTACTTCCTCCTACATCCCAAAATAATGCAGATTAAATTCATGGAAGACGGAATTGCAAGCCTTATAACTGTAAAGGAGGGATCCATCTAAAGGTCCATGTACTAATTTTACGAGTGAGGCAATTACCGGATATGTGCTAGTTGACATCTGTGCGCTATGAGCCCTATTAGTGAAGCACTGTGAAATGCTAATTAAAATTTCCTCCCCAAAGTGGTTCAGTGCCAGTTGTGACAAATCATCCATCCATCCATTGTCTAATCTGGTTATCCTCATGAGGGTCGCAGACGTGCTGGAGCCTATCCCAGCTTTCTTCTGGCCATAGGCGGGGGACACCCTGAAATGGTTGGCAGCCAATCACAGGGCAACAATATTGTTTTACATACATTATATCACCTCAACCAGGTTGTATAATAAATAGCATGGTGCATTGAGAGATCGTTAAAGGTGCCAACTGAAATGATCTAATTCCAGTAAATTTCCGGACCGCCTATCTAATTCCATTTGAAAATGTGATATTTATTCATTACAAACATATCTTTGTTCATCTATCTATGCCAGTGATGTATAGTGACAGGCAAAAGAATTAACTGGCACATTAAAACTGTATCAACCTGTTGCCAGTCTTACAACAGCTTTGTGTTCAATTATGTAAAAAAAAAAGTGAGTACCTTTAGAAGAGATCTACATCATTACTTCATTATTCATACATTTTGTGGCTGTTTTGTTTGGGGATATGTCGCGAAAAGGTTGCAAAAGGTCACTTAAAACATCACGTATGCATGTTGGCCTCACATCAGCTCCTTGGGAGTGCGTGATCTCATTTTGCATTTGGGTGTTTGACTGTTCACCCTGGTTACTAAAATGTATTGCTCAATGTGGCTCTCCTTGCCCACATGTGAGGGCATTACTGTGCTTTAATCATAGTTTTTTTTTTTCACTTCACTTCAGCGGCAGTATGACCAAAGCATTATCAAATTTTGCCTCGCAACAATTACTGACCAAGCTTAATTAGGGGCACTTGAACGTCCAGATACTGTACAGTTGATGGTTTGTAGCGATGATTGTGATTCGTCGCCAGAGAAAAATAACAAGCTCGTGGAGACTTTTGGCTTCTTTACAAGCTGTGCTGCGGAAGACTGCAGCTGGCAGCGTCGCTTTCACACAGGCCGTCAGACCCCCTCATCACTATCCTCAAGCATTTGTTTGCAACCAACCGTGCACTTTGCCTTACATAATCTCCCTCAGAAGTGCTTTGCGTTCAATTAAGAGTGGGGAAATGCATTTGAAGTATTTTCTCATAGTTTTGGTGGCAACGTGAGCGCTCTGGCCGCAGATTCGTGCCGCCACGAAGCGGGCAGACGCGGTTGCCAAGGTAGGATGCTATTAATATCAAGACAAGGAGTTCAATCAATACGTCAAAACCGCAGGGGAAGGGGCAGCCTGCCTCCGCCAGATGGCAGACTACAAAAAGTTTCCATGCAAGTTTTTGTTCTGCCTTATTTGCTTTGCTTCAGCGAGAAAAGCGGACGACCTCAAAGTTCGTTTTTGAAACCTAAAGTGCACTGGATCAGGATCGTCGGTATTACATGGACAGCATTACTGAAAACTCCTCACGTGCAAATTCCAAAGCAGATCTCCCGCATCCTACCTGCTTCTCCAGGCATTCCTTAGCGGAGGGGGGCGCCTTGGGTGAGGGCGCCCTGTCGCACGCACACCCCTCCAGCAGGTAGAGTCCGGAGGGGCGCGAACTGGAATCATTCTCGAAATAGAAGAGCATGTTCTGCAGCAGGCAGAACCATTTGGGGTGCCATTTGGTGTTGTCCGAGCTCTTCTTGCTCAGGCACCCGCGCCTGGTACCGTCCTTCCTGGCCAACAGCGCCAGATAGGTAACATGGCCATCGTTGAGCCTCATGCCCTTCTGCATGTTTCAGCCCCCCCTCCCCTCCCCCGGGAGGATGTGTACTGGCGCTTCTTACATCTTTCTCCTCTTCCTCCTCCTCAGCACCTCCGAGACACACAGTCACTTGGCGGCAAATTGCGCGGGCGCCCCTTCTCTTGAGGGAGAAGCAAGACCACACGCGCGTTCAAGACTGAGATGAAACCAGAGCATCGGCGCGAGAGAACCCCTCATTGCGAGGGTGGAAGTGCGCGCGCATGCGCGCGCGCACTCGCCTCGCTGCATACGGGCGCAAGGAAGTGCAGTCACGTGACTTGCCCCCCTGAGCGGCAGCTTTTGGGATGTTGGACCGGAGCTAATAACGCATCACGTACACGACAGACATGAACACACGCATATAAAAACTCTTGCACTGAAATATCGATAATTAATTGGCATTGCTTTAATTTAATATTAGGTACACTTGCACAACACACTTTGTGAGAGTGGTACTAAACCTATGGCAGGTGGACCATATATGGTCCTTGAGAGGATTTGATCTGGTCAGATCATAAAAACCTGACTGTGATTAAAAAATTAAAAAAAAAATCCACACATTCTGTTCATACAAAGAGATAAATATTTTTTTGATCATTGCATCGAATTTTTCCATACGTTGATGATGCTCCCTTGAGAACAACATTGCAAACTGTTCATTGCAAATGCTTCTCTTGCAATAACGCTGACCAAAGGTGCCACAAAGGCGCACTTCCTGTGGCGTTGCCCATATTTGCACTTCCTGTGTAATTACTGGCCTGAAAGAGAATTCATCTGTCATGCTGTCAGGGAGACAGGTATCAAGTGCTGTGATGAGTGTGACGTCAGTAATCCAGCAATAACCATATTGAAACGGCTTTGGGTTGTGGCGCAGCTTTGATTTTAATTTCAGTTTTTAATCATCTCCGTGGCTGGAATTCCTAAAGGTGAACTCATATTCATGATTACATTTGCACTCATTTCTATTTAGCTTTCTTGACCCAGCGACAACACAAGTAGGTTTATCATTGAAATTATTCTTCAGTCATTAGTGTCTGTTGTCCTATCACTCAATAGAAGAATACAGAGACTGAACAAAAGCCCCACGGCCACACCGTCAACTGCTGGATGCATTTCCACATCTAACCCCACAAGAGAGACTCTCATTAGGGCCGGCCCATAATTAAACCCGGTTTAGCATATTGGGGCGAGGGCACACAATGGTTTGTTTCATCACAGAGGGATCACAGCACTTTGCCTGGGCAGGATCATTAAAGGCACACAGCTACGTCACGGGGCCAAAATAGAGAGATTTACTGACCAGATTTGACTGGTTCTTGATTGGAAAAAGAAGGTTTCTATGATTAATTTGCTTAGCAACAGTTGAAAATTCAGCTTCAGAACCTCATGTGGAATTTGGATTTTTTCTCTGCCACTTCTTTGAAGACTCAAGATTGTCCAAAGATGTGGAGGAAAACACTACATTCAGTGAATGAATGGATGATGGGATACATCCACCAAGAACTAAATGTGAAAGAGAAGTGTTGTGTCACCAAGAAAGGCCCCAGCTCAGACTACAAATGGCACAATCCCATGCGTCAGTTCATGAGATTTCACAGCATCCTAACCACCAAATATCACGGTACCTTCATCTGGCAGCATGTTACCGAACATATAGTCTCTCAAACAGTGGTCTATGGCTTCAATTCCTTTTGAACGAGTACCAACACCAGGATGGTTATCAGGCTGATACCGGTACCCTTATTTCAACGTATCAGAGGCTTCTCACACCAATACCGATTAGCGATGCCAGTCACCGGCACCCTTTTGTGACCACTCTCCATTCACGAAGTAAATAAAAGGCATGCAGGGTTTACACAAAAGTCTCTCAAAGTGAACTGCATCCAAGTCAGTCCTCTCAAATGGCCATTCGATTGCAAATTTTAGTATTTGTATATTTATATCAGGTCTACATTCATGCTGAGAGTACATTACAAGCCTTTGATAGTTTATTACCTATTATTGGTGAATATGTAGCAGTTCTGGAATGAGCCATATATCAAATACCGAGAGTGCATTATTAATGCGTTGCGATTTATTTGCTAGACCAAATATGGCACTGTGGCTTTTTTTTTTCTTCACTGTACTTAACAGTTCAACCTTGGTGGAGGTCTGCACTCTACTGAGTGCTATTCTAGTTTGACTCTGACAAGTTAAAAAAAGAAAGGGTTGGGGGGCTGGATGACAGGGAAGTGAAGCATGTACCTGTGTGTAGGGATTTATAATTTAACCTTGCCCCCTTGGCAACTCAATGATGCCCCACAGGCTCCAGCTCTGAGCTTCTTCCATCTCATAATTGTGCCCTCAAACCGCGATGGTAATGAGGTGGTGATTCTCCTCCATGACTGTCACTAATAGTAAAGCAGATTTTTTTTATTTTTTTTTATGACCTCTTATTATAGACGCCATGAAACGAGAGTGAGGCGGAAGATTGGTGATGCATTCTGCGGGTGACATTTGACAAAGGTCACAGATGAGATTCAAACATGCACAACGGACGGCCCACCCGCCCCACGGGTAGCAGTGATTTTATTCATATTAGGTGGCAGCTTTTTTCAAACATCCTGTAATCATTGTTCAAGTGGATGAAAAGGAAGCTGGGTTCACTTTAACTTCAAATGTCTTGTGACGTTAGTCGGTGTGGGGTGGGCTGGCGTACATGCATGTCCAATTGGTTCTTATCTGACATTGAATCAGATTATAAACAAAATTGGTTAAATTACCCCAAACTGGAACCCAGCAGAATATGGCTGATCAACATGAAGACAACCGTATGTGAAAAATAAAGACAATTTATTTCAATACACAAAAGTATATGTGAATGGCAGCAATATTGCTCTTCAATTTTGTAAATCGGATAAAAGAGTATCAATAAATAAGATTTAGTTAAGCGGTGAACCATTAAAGCTGATGTTAGTGGCAAAAGTGCACATGATGCTAAAAAAATACAAATAAAATATACGTATCAATACATTGTCTAACTATAAGCACGTACCAATGGTAAAACAGCACGGATACAGCAAACACAATAACATTTTCATGCTGCCATGAGGGGATTTTATTTGGAGCCATTAAAATGTGCTTTTATTATTCCTGCCAAGATATTTGCGTCAGATTGTTCGGAGTGGGCAGCGCTCAGGCTCTGTGATTTATTATATATAGTGATTATCTGTGACGCCAAGTTCTCTGCAAAGAGGCTGCTACCGCATGCCGGGTCACCACCTGGTTGCAGCTTTTACACGTAACCACCTGGTTCTTTTTGACCAGCAATTTCGACTTTGTCGGTGCGTTTTTGTGATGAAATCAATATTTTTTTGGTACGAATTTTGTTTGTGTCTACGTTTGTGGGATCCGATCGCCATTCAGTTCGTCCCCGAACTGTGTCAGTTGATAGCAATATAACAGCACGTAATGACCAGGTAGATCAACCAGTCGAGGGTGTACCTCTCCTCTTGCCTAAAATCAGCTGGGATGGAGTCCAACTCACGCGCTGTAACCTTAATGAGGACAAGCACTGTACATCAACACACTTTATTAAAAATGATGCAGTATGACAACAGTTTAAACGTCCGATTCCAGTGAGTGTCGCCACTTGCGGGTTACACATGATGGATGCTTATCGGTAAGCAAATGTCATACGACCAATCTGGAGGTGTGGTATATCTCATCGGCAGGTATAGGGCAGCGGCCCGTCCTTGCCACACATCTTAAAATGTTTTCGAAAGGTGGTCTGTCATCACCCGAGGCTTTGTAAGCGACATCTGCCGCTGTATACACGTCAACCACGTTATGGTTTGGGAATGCGGCGTGCTGAAAGACATGTGTTCATTATGGTAATCTAGTCAGTGTGGATGCATTTTTAACAGCTCATATTTTATGTTTTGGGGTCAACGTGTGTTAGAATTACAGGACAGACTGTACTCGGCAAGCAAAAGAAGTCAGGTCAAATCTTTCGAGGCAGGGCAGCATGGCACATTGCAGCGTGAAAGTCATAACCACTGTCAAGTTTTGACAATGAAGTTTAGATGTTAATTGAAAGTTAACGTTAGACTGTAAAATATCGACCATTTTTATGGGGCTTGTCCTCATTGGGTGCAGATGAGATGGTGCCTATTCAGAGCTGACGGTGGGTGAGAGACAAGGTACGCCCAAGAGTGGCATTCGTTTCATACTCCTCCACCGCTCTAAAAAAATGTATCGTTGTCTATTGATGCCTTAAGTGTCATGATCTGTTTTTCTGTTGACTTTAGTTTGATTAGTTTGAGTCATGTTTTCCTCGTGTGACTTTTTTCATGTTGTCTTGCTTTTTCGGTTTTTGTTCCTACGAATTTTTTGGTGTCAACCAATCAACTCCCTCCATCCACTCGTGTCTTGTGCAGGTGTACCTCGTTCTCTCATCAGTTTGTTTGTATTTTATTCCCTGGATTCTTTCAGTCTTTGTTGGTTTATTGTTGTTTTTGTTGCTAGCAGTTCACGTCACCCTGTCATGTTGTGTCAGTCGTCGTGAGTCATTCCTTGAGTTTGGAACTTTGACTCTTGCATTTTTTTAAGACTTTGTCAATTTTGTATTTTTGGTTGTTCCACGTGCCTTGCTTGTTTTTGTCATGATTCTGTTTGTGACCAACAGGTGGCACTGTAGGGTTCTCCTTGCAGCTGCACACCTGTTGGTCATTATGTAATTAGTGCTTTAAAAGGACTCCCAGCCTGACCACTCATTGTTGGGTCATTGGTGCTCTTTGCTGCTGTCATGTTTGTTTGTCATATTTCAGTCATGTTTTGGTCATTGTTATGTTTTATCTTCAGTCATGTGTTTTCTTTTGATACTTTGAACTTTATTTTTTCAAAGTTTTCTCTACATTTTCTCTACATTTTAATACATAGGTGTCAAACTCAGGTCCTGGAGGGCCGCTGCCCTGCATGTTTTCCAAGTCTCCCTGTTGCAACATTTGCATCAGGTGTGTTGCAACAGGGAGACTTGGAAAACATGCAGGGCAGCGGCCCTCCAGGACCTGAGTTTGACACCTATGTTTTAATACAATTCTTCAAGTACACCCTGCTCCTCCCTTCCGCCTCCCTCCTGCCTGCTTTTTGGGGTCCACCACCACCTCGCAGACGTGACAGTTTTCATTTATTCTTTTAACCCTGGAGAGCCCAAGAACCCTTTTCTTCTTTGGAAAATCATGAATTATACATTAAATGACTGCTTTTTGTTCACTGAACACCAAAATATATGTATTTTCAAATATTCAATGCTTTAATCCTAATTTAAGATTAGGGCCAGATTTGACCCTTTGGGATTTAAGGGTAGCATTTGAGTAGCAGAATTTATAGGGGCCAAATTTGACCCCGTGGGTTCTCCAGGGTAAAAAATAAATTGTTTTTGGAGATAACTCCTGCTCCCCTGTCTTGCCTCCTTGCTTCCCTAAACTTGGGTCCTCCATACTCCACCATACAAACCTTCACAAAAAGATGGTAGCCAAGCACCAATTTTCGATGAGCATATAAACACTAAAAACTCAGAGTTTTTAGATGGATGGGTTGAAAAAAAGTATTTTCAAATACTGTAGGTAGTAGGAAAATAAACGGGAACACTGCATTGCACTCCCAAAGTGTACACACTTAAATTGTCAGAGCACTTTCTGCTTTGACTTTAACGTCTCGGACAATTTACTCATGCAGTGTGAATGTAAAAATGTCATTTCTAAAATTGTACGCCCATAAGCACATCCAGGGTAAAACACTCAAGGCGTATACAAGCACACTCCTGTGGAAAGTGTCGTGAGCCATTCAGCTTCTATTTATTCTCGTTCCTTTTTAGGGAAAATTCGATCGTGCCTTTTCGTTCTCTTCCGAGGCTCTCCGCATTTAGAGAGTCTATTTGCGTCTCTCTCTCTCTCTCTCTGTCTCTCTCTCTCTCTCTCTCTGTCTCTCTCTCTCTCTCTCTCTCACCCCAGTCGTTGCTTCCGCCATGCCCTGAAGAGGACAGTGAAATTATCCCTCAGTGGGCTTCGTTCACTACCGCCGCTTGTGGTGCGTATATGAACACGACGGGAAAGTGGACTACGAAAATACGAATACGAAAACGTTTATTAGTCTCGCAATGGAGAAATTCCCAATTCACAGCAGCAAAGTTATGAAAGGAAGAAGTAGAACAACAAAATATAGGAGCTGCTGGAAAGGCAGCCACTCTCGCGGCGCCATTTTGAAGTCAAAATAACAAAAATAACACAACACCCAGGAGCTTTCTGTACAGTTTGGGGGAGCACTAACAAATCAGGGAACTCTTCTGATTTAGTTGGTAATCATTGGGTAAATACTACAGAGTGTTGTTACAGTCTAATCATGTCTACATGTCAAATCTGGCTTCAACTATCTGCTGTATAAAGGATTACGACGGCATGACAATGATGTTGTTTGTTTGTCCAGCTATGATGTTTGCATCATTTGTTAGCATTAAGCTAAGTGGACATAATGCTATTGGGTTGTTTTAAATACACGGGATCGGGACTGGGCCGCCCTGCATATAAGTGACTTCCATTATAAATGCAATGAGAAAAAAAAATTCAACCACCAAAGAAAAAACACCAATATATTGCCAACAACAATTTTGCCTGAAAAGGGGAGGTTGCCCCCTCCAAAAAAACCCCCCAAAACAAAACTTAAATTATGTTCTGAAAAAATTGAAAAAAAATGTGAACAAGTATAACGTGGGATCCATTGTTATATCTTTAGTTTGACACTTAACTTCAAAAGTCACTTGAGTTAAGTCCTACCACCATACCGCAGTCTTACAACCACGCAAAAAACGAAACAGCTCATGTCTTGAAACATTGGCACAATATGTTGGGTCGCTTGTATCTCAAGGCACCACTGTCTACCGGTATATATTATTCAGTTGCACTTCCTTTTACATCCTAAGTTTTTTTTTCTTTTTCTGGCCCCTCTGAGTCATACTAATTGTCATCTAAATGTGAATTTCTTCTGAGGGAAAGTTGAAGTTAATGGTTCATATCGAGTTCCTCTAGGGGCTTTTAATGTGCTAAATGCAGCAATGTGGATAATTTTGTTCATGAAGCACAAAATTTCATAGTCACGTGTGCCTTTAAACTGGCCTCGGGGGTGTTATCAACTGACTGTGTGAAAGAAATGTTCTTGTGTTTATCTGGAGACAGCCCTACCCCAATTTGTTGGGATTTATAGTCATTTTGCCTCTGAAGAAATCACACAAATAGAACTGCTAATCTCTGTAACATGGCAGATGAGTGGTCAGCACATCCATCCGCCTTGCAGTTCTGAGGTTGGAGGTACTCCGACTTCCTCCTACATTCCAAAAAATGTCTGAAGACACCATATTGTATGTAGGTGTGAATCGTGGGCTAGAAATAACACAAGTAATCCATTTCAAGAACAAGCCAATACATTTTCTGGTTCAATTTAAATTGGTGTTTAAATAGGCCTCTTCGTCATAGAAAAAAAGGATCGAAAAACAAAACATTTTTGTGAAGGTCAAATGTAATGGTTTGAGTGCATTTAAGGTCTGAGACAGAAAAAAAAACTGATATGAAAGAAAACGTGGCACCTGGACCTGCAGTGTAGCTCTGTGACTCTTGTGAGATTGTCTGCCAAAATGAAGATGCGATGAACAATTCCACTCATGCAAGACCACAAGTTCAGGGTCTCATTGGTTGTGTTTCCAATAAAAATGGTTTTATTGCATTTATATTGGACAAATATTAGCGTTGCAGAACGTTTCAATTCTCGACGCAACATCCCCTACTCCAAGTAGGACAATGGCGCCCTCTAGTGCTACATTGCACTTAGTGACAGTTCAATGACATTTGCTGTGTTTTGTCATTTTCATGTCAGGTTTGCGCTCGTCCTCATTTGGGTGACAGTTGACTTTGGGCGAGAGGTGCGGTACACTGGGCTGGTGGCCAGCCAATTATAGGACACGTATAATCCAGCAAAAATTCTAAATCTTATTTTCGCCATCGGTGGCCACCGACTTGCTACAATATTATGACTACTATGAAAATGTCTGCCTTAGCAATCAATTGTATGTCAGTTTATCCCAAAGTATTTTGGCTCATTTGAAATTTGGTTTCTGCCCATCATAAAACTTGCTAGTATATGCACTGCAATAACCTCAATACATATTTTTTACTTTATTTATTCTGTCAAAGGTGAATAAAAAAGACATTTGCACTCCCAACCTAAATTGTCAGGTACATTCTGATATAATGTGCTTCCCTGCAGTAGTCCACGACTCATACCCAGATACTCAGACACAGACTAACAAACCAACTAAGCCAACTCGACTTGTCACTGATGTACTTGCATTTCATATATTGTGGTGGTTAGGTTTTCCTTTTTAACCTGCTTAAAATTTTGACAACAATAGGTTTTTGTCACAAGCACACATGCAGAGTCTGCCCTTTCTTGTTCAGCCCAACACGGAGATGCTAACGCATGCTAGCACTAAGCCAATCGACTTCTCTAATGTGTTGCTTTCTGTTCTTCCTAAAAAGAGTATTTCATGTCTACATTTACTCCAACATTCGGCAGCACGTCTCTGACTAAGATTGGAAGGCGAGAAGGAGCACATTACAGTACACCAATTTTAAAATCTCTTCCTTGGTTTTAAGGTATTAGACAAGTTTGAACATTATCAATTTTGTATTTTTTATTCCTTCAGTGCCTTGTTTAACTTTCAGGGGGTTTTTGGCGGGGGGGGGGGGGTATATACCTGTATATATATAGAGATATATCTATATCTCTCTATCTATAGATATATATCTATAGATAGAGAGATATAGATATACTGTATATGTATATAAATCCTGCTTCGCCTCCCTGCACCCCCACAATTTACATTTTACAACATAAAAAAAAAGTGGATTGATGGGGGTGAATGAATCTTATTTGAGGGTTTTTTTCATGCCGATTTACATTTCACTTTTCTGGGGGAAAATTCAGTGTATGAATGATAACCACATACACAAAACATGACAAACGCAGCACGAAGCCTGATCGGTGAGAGCCACCGAGCAAAAGGGTCCCAGGAATGTGCGCACTCTAATCCCAGAAAGAGACACAAGATGTTTTAGCAGAGCTCCTCTGGTCCACATGAGTGGTCCCGGCATCCGACGCTGCTGCAAAGTCCGGAACCGGATAAAGAGAAGCCGACGCCTGTTTGCATAGCAGCAGCCTTTTACACTGACGAGAGCAGGTCAACTAAATAATCGACAACAATGCAGGCAGAGGCGCTTACAGCCCTTCCTGTCCCCGTGGTATGCTAAGACATCACTAGAAGTTAAGAGCACACTGGCAAGCCATGTGGAAAGAGGGATGGACGTTTAACTCTTTGTTGGCTCGGAAATGTCTAAAATTAGGTACACCTGCACAGTCAAATGAAATCCAGCACAAAAATAGTCAGTTTTGGTTAACTCCCACTGTGCAAATTGTTTAGAATTGTGCGTTTCTGTAGCTTGGATCAGAATACAGTGGTGCCTTGAGATTTTTCAAACTGCAAACCATCATTAGTGGATTTTTTTCCTTTTGTTTAGTTTTTTGTCTTTCAGTCATAAATTTTGATACAATGCGGTCATCTCAAGGGACTTGTCCCGATTCAAGGCGTAATTCAACGACTCGAAAAAAATTGAAATGAAGTAAAGAGTAAACTATAAGTTAAAGTAAAGTTCATATTCCTATTTGGTAAAAATGCTGTCAAAGATATTTCATCTCTCAATCTTCTTTATTTGACATTTGCAACCCTTTTTATACAGCAGTTGAGCGCCACATAGTATCAAACAATTTGGCAAATCGTAACCAATTTGTTCACATTTCAGATACAATGTGCAAAAAAATGCATTTTTGTCTCCATTCTTAAAAAGGTGCTTCTATTTTATTACTTCTAAAAACGTGAATTTGCCCGTCGATATGGCTTTGAGAGTGCACCGGCTCTAACTTGAGGAGCCGGTGGGAAGTATGCTCCGCGTTCGGAGCGGGTGGGGAGGCTCAACATAGCGTGCGCTGAGTGGATGTGAAGGCCGTCTGACTCAGCAGCTCCTCTGCTGTCTGTGTGCTCGCTCCACAGTGTCTTTATCCCCGGTGACGGGACATTGCCTCGGGCCTGCGAACACACCTCGCAGTCAGCCCCAAATCCGCCCAGACTGAGATTTTGGATTTGTCTCATTGATCCAGATGATCGCACCTCCATTCATTTGCATCATACCAAAAGTGAATGATAGGAGAATCCGTCGATGTCAGTAGACCGGTTGTATTTTTCTTTTCGAAAATTTAAGAAACAATATGGTGATATTTGACCTTTAACTCATAGATAAAAATATATTTAGGTGGTAGACTTGGAATAAGGGGATTAGACAGGCATTCCCAACCTTTGTGCCGTGGCAGTTTCACTGAATTGGTTCAAAAATGATTATGTAATTTGTGTATTTTGTATAACATATCTTTGTCGCTTGACGTGTCATGACAGGCAGAACAATGAAATGCTCTTATGGCAGAGGGTAAACTAAACCTGTGTGTCCACTTGTTGCATTCACCACGAGGGTGTAATAATAGCTTTGCGTTCAACTGAACAGGAGCGCGTTTCACACTAGGTCTAAGTACATTTGTGAGAAAATAGAGATAAGAGTAAGAGAAAGTTCAGCAATTCACTGGTGTCGAGTGGAATCCTCACATCTCCAATACGAGCCATTAGACTGGTCGGGCAAGGTTTTAAAAAAATGTCTGATGTATTTTCCAGCTTAAACATTGAATATAAATCCAGTGACATCTTGACTTATGTCTTGACTTTAAGTGTTTTTCACGTTATGAGACATCACTCAGGCGATTTTTGTTTTTTTTACTTTGAGTTATTATGAGCAAGTTTCAGATATGCCAGCACTGATGTGACGTGGGGGGGGGGGGGGGTGATCTTTCAGCTCTTTTCTGCAGGACAAACTGTCAAACACACAAATGCAAAATGAAAACACTCGCAAGGAGCATGGATGGAGAAGATGCAGTGGCATGGGCAATCTAAGTTCCTGATCTTACACACTAGGCCACACCTCTTAAAGACATACTTTAACACAGTAAAGGTGGTTGATATCTCACTAAAGGGTGAAGTCTTGCGAGTGTTTGCGCGTGTAGCGAATGTTGTTTTGTCCTCAGAGTTCAATCTTGGATGCAAAAGGTTGCCAGATATTCGCAAACAATATTAATGGTCACACAGTTTTTCTTGTCGTCATAAAATGTTCAAAATTTCTTTGCAAGAAAAAAATGTTGGCAACCGCATTTATGCATTTTATTTCCTAGGGTGAAAATAACACCTATTCGGATACGTGGCCCATCAATATTATTTCAGCCCAGTTAAAAAAAATATGTAGACAAAATAATGAACAATAAACTATTTCCATGCGATTTTCATTCTTCTCTGTGATTGGTTACTGGTAACATCACACATTCTTGGAAAGAACACTTTTAGTTTGGTTTTAAATCATGCGGCGATGGCACTCAAGGCCTCGGCTAGTCAGTCTAATTGCCAGAGGGAGATCTTGACCATTTAGGAGAAGAAAAAAAACTCCTGGATATGCTTCTAGAAGGACAGTGTTAAACAAAGGCGCAATTTAAATCCAATGTTGAATAAATAGGACCTGACTGTGTGTAAAACGATGCGTGCCAGACAGTTACCACACCAATACGACAAGCCCAGTACAATAAAGTACCAAGTGGATTATGGTATGAGGGTGTGTTTGTGCCCATGGCCCAAACAGGTTCTGAGAGCAACGTGTTCTGTCACCCACTCGCCTCTTTGGGCTTAGTCACTGGAACCGCTCTGATGGAGCTCCACGCATGCACAGGCTAGTCCCGCAGTCAAGACAACCACAACGTCGGCCCTCTGCGTTCACTCAGGCGCCCGTGAATGCAGGAAACCTGCATTCCCGCACCTGCCTCGGGCGATCATTGCTATGCTCAAAGGAGGGAAAAGGGTGGGGGGGAATATATTGAGAGAGGAAACAGTGCAGGATGGACGAGGGACTTCGACCCCTTAAAAAGAAAAAAGAAAAAGAATGGACATAGTGAGGAGGGAGTACATACCACAGGGCCAGACAGGACAATCCTGGCCTTCACGCACATTCTCCTCCAAACATTATGATCTCGAGAGAGACAAGCATATATTCTTGGTGGAGAGGAAGGGGCAGATTGCATGCCACTGCCTGCACCTGTATACTATTTGAAAATGAAGAGCATATATGTACTGTTTATGTGCGCTGCATAGAACTGAATGGCATGTATGAACTATTATATATACTGTATATAGTATATATTTTTTTTTCTGTAGAATGAAGGTACAATATATAAGAAAGTGATATTTAAAAGAAATGTACACAACAGCTCGGCGTCATCATTTGAATTCACATGCAAAGGAGGTGACAGCCGACCTGTTAGCTTGCGAGTTAGCTGGTTGTTAGCGTCTCGACTGGGTCGGCTAAATTCCAGCCAGCGCAGTTTTAAGCGGCTGTATTTTTTATCGCTCAAACAAGGCTGTGTAGGCATAGGAGTGTTGTGAAACCAAATGGTATTTATTTTTCGTTGGAGCGGAGTTCAACACATCCACAGCGTTTGTGGAGACAAATGGTTGATTTTTCATAATCTTGAAGCCTCATTTTAAAACTCATTCACTCCCAAAGACATATTTATATGTCTTTTCACGCTCCACACGTTCAACCCCAGATACTTTTTTTTTTCAAATTTTCCAAGACTTAGGGTAAAAAAAAAAGGGGGGGGTCTAGAATTGGCTGGTACTGAATGAATTATAAATTTGACATGTTTTTAAAGCCAATTTAGTTTACCTGAACAGGGATACTAATGATTAACTAAAACTGAACTGTACTTGGCCAGTGATTTTTTTTTTCATGACATAATTTCTTGCTTCATTTTTGTGGACTAACAAATTACGTCACAAAGACAATAGCTATAATAAGCACTTGTACACATGATAAAGACTTGGGAAGTACTAGAAGTATGCGTCCAGTCCAGTGTGGCTGCTGCACATAATGGCAAAAGATCTCTGAAAATGACTCACATGTGTTTACACTTGCAAGCTGCCTCGAAGGCAGAAAGCAAGTATTTCCAATGACATCTCTTCCTGTGACGCCGAGCTCCACCTTTCTTAAGCTCGCATTCAAAAGAAATAATGCAGACAACATGGCTATAATATTGCATATGCGTGCAACTGGGCCTTGCGTGGGCTTAGAAAAGCAGGAAAGAAAAAAGAGCGGCGCCAATGGCCAGGACGACAGAGGTCTCATTTGGTCGGACTCCTGGAGGAGCTGACAGGTCTGCGCATATTGGAATTTGCACGTCAGCATGCACACCTGTGAGGAAAACACACCCGCCGAGCCTGTCCTCTCTCATCCTGCTGACTTGCATGCGTCAGACTGACAAGGAGTGAAGTACCGGTACTTTTTTTTTCTTCTTTTTTGGGGGGCGGGGGGGGGGGGGGCTGCATGGGGGCAGGTTGGGTGACCCTCTGGACCAATGGCATGGAGTAGACGTCCTTACATAGGAGCCAGGCGGGGCCATGCTGAAATAAAACTCCTGAGTGGGGTGTGTCTCCAAAAGGTTTGTCGACAGTCAAACTGTGAAGAGCAGCAGACTTTTTTTTTTTTTTTTAACGGGAACACCTTGGCAGCCTCGAGGAGCTTCTCGACGGGACTCCAAAGCCTGAGCTCGGACCACTGAGAGCAGGGATGGTGGCTCCAGAAGGGCCCCTGGTTGGGAGGACCTTTTCACACTTTTACTTGTTGGTCACTTTCTCAACATGTGTGTGACATTGATGCTGTTGTTTTGTAGTCGCTCACATCTCCTTATCACTTTTCCAGCCCAGCTATTGATTCTGTATCCGTTGGACGGAGAACTGATAAGGGCATGTGCATGACAATGCCATCAGAGAGACAACATCAGGTCCTAATTGGTCACCAGAATCACAACCACACGAGTACCACAAAATTCTTTGGTTGTGTAATCCAGAAAAGGATTTTCTAATGTGAGGGTCGGGTGCCAAAAATGCGTTGTCGGTCGTGTTAAATGTTGTAAAAACGTGATCATCAAGCTTTCTGGGCAAAGGGCATGTTCAGTTGTTACGCCTAATGTATAGTATATATTGTTGTAATAGCAAAACGTGATCCATTTGTACAGTCAGTACATCTTAACGATTGTGCGAGTATGCTGTGACTGCACTCGGTCATTGAAATTGCTTGCATTTGTGCACTGAGAATATTATATGATTGGGGGAAAAAATCCCTTCAGGCAGCTCAGGACACACCTGGAGCTTTGCCTCATATTCGTCCCAAAAATGCGAGCGGAACTCAAGCAATTCCTGAAGCGAACCGTCCTTAGAGTGCTTTTTTTTTTAAAGTTGAATTGTGCAAATGTGCTTCTTTAGAGTTTAACATAACATTGGCTCCCCCTTGCACGAAATAGAGCATGCTGACATGATATAACATGACCGCCGTGACACCTTAATGTGACTATCACTGTGCACTGAGGGCGGGTGATGCAACAGGGAAAGTGGAGTGCAAAGATTAGGTGAGTCACGTTAATGTGAGGTGCAAAACGCCGGCTTGCGTGTTAAGTTTCTTTTTTTTTTTACAGCCAAAGCGCAGTCTTTGCATAGTTGTGCTTTTTTAACGAGCATGTATCTCATACTTTGCCTAGCGTGCAAGAGCGAGCATGTTAAATGGGTGCAAATTCACGCCGGACCAGTTAACTGACATGAGATTCAACTCATATTTTGTGTGATTTTGGGGGGGTGGGGGATTTTCAAAAAGGAATCAGATTTCCCAGTAAGGCCCGGACAACTCCGTCAAAAGTCTAGCCTGGTAGGGTTTTACATCCCGCGGGACAATTTGTTCCTGGCTTTATTGTCTAAGAATGGTCAAAAACATCGGCACGCATCACGTTGCTAGAAAAAAAAGCCATATGTGACAAGACATATTTTTTTATACTTGATGGTATTTCTAAAAATCAGACAAAACACTGGTTTGCTTTTCGAATGTTTTGCAAACTCAAGATGAAATGGCTCTCCTCTTCCTTCTATTTTCCTATATGTCACCTTCAACGGAAAAAGTTTGTAGCCCAGATTTGGATACTTGAAGTACCAGTATCTAAACGTAGGGGTTCCTTAAGTTTGTCGGAACCCCAAAAGTGATCTTAAAATCAGTCTGACAAGAGTCAAATCCGGTAATCTTGTTGCCACACATTTTGGGGCTGATTCACATTTGTTGAGTGTCTGTTGTGGTCCATATCATGAATTGTAAATTTTTCTTATTCTTATGACATCATCCATCCATCCATTTTCCATCGCGTTTGTCCCAATTAGATTCACCAGTGAACTGGAGCCGTTCCCAGCTCACTTCGGGCGAGAGGTAGCGTACACCCTGGATTGCTCAACAGCAATGTTGGCACTCCCATTCACACCTCTATACAATTTTGAGTCTTCAATGATCCTCACATGCATGTTTTTGGAATATGAGAGTGAGAGGAAGTTGGAGAAAACCCACACAACCATGAAGAGAATATGTAAATTCCACACAGAATGAAAGGCCCAAACCTAGATTCAAACCCGCAACATTGGTAGTTCAACCTAATGAGGACTAATACGAAAAATAGATCCATGGAGGGTTCCTATAAGCTTGGGAACCATCGGTACACACACGCCAAGTATGGCAACTCCACAATAAAGTTTTTTTTGTTGTTGAAATGGTGACAGGTGTTTTTATTTCAAACTTGGAGCCTGTAAATCGTCATAGCATGAAGCCATCACAGCCTTAAAGCAATATAAAGTGGTTTATAACATCCGTGCACCAGCCAGGAATCTCCTCAAGTGCAGGTATTGGCAGCTTACTGTAAATGCTGGGGGCTACTTTGGGAGCAGTGGGGGTACATAGGAGCACACACTTCCTAAGCAGATGTCTGACAAAAAAATAAAATAAAAAATGCTCTTTCAAATATAGACAAAATATGTGCAGACAGTACATGCAAAGTAGGTGCTCTAAATATATTTCATTTTTGATCATAAAATGATATTACACGATACACTATTCTAACATAAGAACAAAGGGTTTAAAGTGCTCAACAAAATAACCACATCCCGTTATTTATTAGTATTATTTTTTTGCACAAGGCTCCTTGCAGAAAAATTTGCATTCAAGGACAGCAGCACAAAACTACTGAACAAGAAACTAACATTAAGCGCAAGGACTCATTTTTTTCCCCCAAAAAGTCACCAAAGCATGATTGAGGTACTGTGTTTGTCCTGCACATCATTCCAAATCTGCCAAAAAAATGATTTGGCCAACTCACGTAATATAGGGTCGTGCCGACCCAGTTGTCAGTGTAACAAAGATATGTCTGCCATCTGTTCGTGATTGGTGGCATTATAACTTAAATGTAGTCCACCCCCGCAGATTTATATTTGCAGATTTTTTTTCAGTATTTTTTCAGATTTTTTATGATCCTCTATGTCCCCATTTCGGCAAAAGCATGCATTGGATGTTTATCAATGTTTTTTTAAAAAGAAATTTGGGGGCGGGTCAAATTATTTTTCTTGTAGGTTTTTATGGGTGTGTGTAAAAATTTCACCGTAAAAACGTTTTTTTTTTTCAATGAATTGAGGTGCCACTCAGATTGTGGTGACGGGCCAGATGCCACCAGTTGCCCATCCCTGCACAGAAAATACTGTTCGGTCTTACTTCTTGTATGTTCTCCACTGCATGTTTGTGTGCTTGGGTTTTAGTACATCAGGATTCATGTTGAAACTATGTTGCTTTTAGAACAGTTTAAACAGGAACTGCATGTTGGCAAATGCATACAAAATAATGCACAGGAATGTCAGTAACTTTAATGTTTGGAATATAATCAAACACTAAAAAGGTAACAGAGGTGATATAACAAGTCTATAGACTGCTCAAATATAGTTTTGTATGTTGGCAAATACATGCAAAATAATGCACAGGAATGTCAGTAACTTTCATGGTTGAAATATAATCAAACAAACACTAAAAATGTAATAGAGGTGATATAACAAGTCTTTCGACGACTGCTCAAATATAGTTTTGTGATATAAAAAATGAGACCAACAAGAATTATTATTTTTTTAAATTTGGGGACGTATAGCCTGCACAAGTCAATTGAAACTATAATTTCAATGAATACAACTTTTCAAGAGTGTCAGTAGTAGTAACCTGAGGCAAAGTGGCTACAAAAGTGTCCACACCCTCTGAGCTGGTTATGTGGTTGTGTTCAGAATTAACCAATCACATTCACGCTCATTATGTCAAGTCAGCACAAGGCAAAGTGGCTGCAAAAGTGTCCACACCCTCTGAGCTGGTTATGTGGTTGTGTTCAGAATTAACCAATCACATTCACGCTCATTATGTCAAGTCAGCACACACCTTCCACCATTTAAAGAGCCTCTCATTCAAGTTCATTAATTGTCCTTGGCTTTCCCTGACTTGCATTTGAGCAAAGGCCTCAGGCTCCTTGCTAACACTGACTTCTAATTGGAACTGTTCATAATTCCCTCCACCAGGACTCAAGGCCCGGTTCCAGCTGAAGAAAAACGGGCTGATACCACCACGCTTCAGTAGGGATGGTGTTCTTCTGGTGAAGACCAGTGTTGTGTTTGCGCCAAACATGCCTTTTTGTATTATAACCAACTAATTGAGGATTGGTTTCATCGGATCAAAGTTCCCCCATGGAATTTTTTCTTTGATCTTGCCACACAAACCGATAACAGCCCTATGAAGAAAGGTGAAAGTCGTCATGTGTTCAAACAACTACCACCCTTGTGCAACCACATGACCTCAGTTTATTTTCACTTCCCTTTTCTCATATTATTTTGTGATTGTATGTTAAGAAACAACTGTGTTAATATTTTCCTAAAATTACATTTTTGGGGGAGTAACTTTTTTTGGCCTACTTGTGTTTACTTTCTCTTCCAATAAAATTAGGATTTCTTCCACATAATAATCTGACTTCCTTTTCATAATATGTACACTTTAATAATTCTGTGTTTATTCTCTCGTCTTTTCTTTTCAATGTGACCCAAATAATTACATATATCACAGATTATTTATAGTGCAAAATTTATGGGTCTCATTAAAATGTCAAATTCTTAAAAAAAAACTGCATGATAATAACTCTGAGCATCATGAATGGAGATGCGGCAGGACACCGACTTCAGACCAGGCCGACCATGGAGGAGCTGAGGGCCCACAGTCGCTTGGCAACACTATCATCCATGGCTGCTGGAGCAGGAGTCTTGAGGGCACAGTCACTGTTGAGAAGACAAGGAGAGGACTACTTACGCAAACAGTAAGTTTCCTTTTTGCTTGCTATGTTACCTTTATAGTGTGTAATTCCGTGTTAGGCAACCACGTGTTTAGAATGAGGATTACATAAAACAGATGTGAACATGGACCTTGGATCCCAAAATATAATGCGCAGGCCTATTTCGGAATCCTTAGCAGAAAAATAACTCTTCAAAGATGGCGTTTCGATTGATTTAATATTTTCATGTATTGCTATTTTTATCACTTGCCTGTAGTAGAGGCCAGTGACATTGGCCAGACTCTCGTCCACGGCGCAGAAGATGGAGGTCTGAGCTCCTTCCCGGGGACTTTTGATCATCATCAGAAAGGGGCAAAGGAGCGGATTCTTCCACAGGGACGTCGGAAACGTGTGGCGGCCCAGCTCGGTACGGACGACGCCGGGATGGAGGCAGTAAGTGTTCACTCCGGTGCCTGATGATGGAAATCCGTCTTTGTTAGAGCAAGATAAAAACACTACATGAGAAAATGGATCAAAGGGGACGTTTATTTCAGCGGACCTTTCATCCGGATGGCCAGTTCCCGGCAGAAGAGCACATTGGCCAATTTGCTTTGGCGGTAGCTCACAACAGGTTGGTAGTCTAAATCCAAGTTGATGTCTTCAAAGTGGATGCGGCCTGAAAGAAGCCACTCTTATAGCACATTATAAGCAAAGGAACTCTGTACTTTTGGAGAACCGTAGCAACTATTATCAAAATCGATCTCATCGGTAAGCTCTGTAGAAGCCTGATAACAATCCTGATCATTTAAATCAAGTGTGTCAGAGGAGGGGAAGCTTCTAAAACAGGCAGGACAGCGGCTCTTTAGGAGCAGTGTCACCTACCCCTGACCCCTCAATTTATCAAGGCCAAATGATATTCTTCGGCGTGGTTGAGCTTTTAGGAAGACCAGGAAACTTGGGGGTGATGTTTGCAGTGCTGAACTTCACATTCCCCTCCAAAAGTAGTGGAACAGTGAGTCCACTTCCTTCATATTCATTGTAGACTATAAGCATTTGGGTCTGATATTTTAAAAAATGAGACAAGAACATCATTTCAACTTTCTCCCCAGGCATCTCAAATGGTTTTTTTTGTTTTGCTTTGCTTTCTTAATAGAACACCAATTTTGGGGGTGGTTCAGTTAGACTCAAATGATTGGATTGAAAAAAACAAATGTACCCTTCTCGTGCGCCAAGCTGGAGACAATGACGATTCGACTGGGTGCAGACTTTTTCAGCATGTCAATAAGAAGGTTGGTGAGCAGGAAGTGTCCCAGGTGGTTGACACCGAACTGCATTTCGAAGCCGTCATCAGTCTTCCACTTCGGGCACATCATGAGACCTGGCAAATAAACAGGAAACTTGGAACAGTATTCAATGGAGTGCAGTCCTGTAGGTGATGGTACCACACATTAAGTGAAGCGGGAACCATGATGGGGAAATGAAGTTTCAAATTTGCTTCACGAACCAGTTGATGTGTTTTGGATTCGGGAGTAATAAAGTCACACCTGCATTGTTAATAAGGATGTCCAAGCGGTCCTCGTTGAATAGAACATCTTTGGCCAAGTCCCTGACTGACTGCAAGGAGGCCAGATCCAACCTTTTCACCACCACGTTGCTGTTGCCACTCTGCTGGCGGATGTAGTTGGCCGCCATGTGGGCTTTGGTCAAGTCCCTACAGGCGAGGATTACTCTGGCCCCTTACAGAAAAAAGAGGGGTGAAATCAAAAGACACATAAATTGTCGAGAAGAATCAACAGATGGTCAACACTCACCCCGTCGCGCCAGATCCAGGGCTGTCTCCTTCCCGATGCCTGTGTTGGCACCCGTGATCAGCACTGTTTTCCCATCCAGCCTGGCCTTGCTCCGACACACTCCCCCCGCCATCCACCTGCGCAAGGCCAGCAGGCTTGCCCCTGGAAGAGGGAAAACATGCTATTAAAGGGTACAGCAATGTTTGTCATCATTTGGACGTTCCACTGCATTTTTATCCCAAATAATCAAAGGTGACTCTTGTTAAAGGAAAATAAAGCAATGATGTGCAAATGATGTCACAACACAGACGGAAGATCAGATCGATTACTGTTCTGATGTCATCCCTTTTAAAAACACCTTCAGCTGTCCGCTTTCTCTACATCTGGGCTAACAGAAATTGTTAAAAGCAATGTTGTGTCTTTGTTATCGTAAAACACAATTTTCCGCATAAGATCACAAATTAAAGTGCAGACGGTGTGGTGTTTTGTGGTGTCCACAATGTTTCTCACAGCTCTACATCGCATATGGATAGTGCTCTGATGTGCTGTGATGTATCACCTAACAGTGTGCTCTCAGGGGGGGGGGGTTCTCTAAAGCAAGGCAATGCGTATTGTAGTTTATTTTATTTTTTTAAAGCTGTTTTTGGTCTTTATCATGCGTCTGCTCGCTTCTAAGCGAGACACCAGTTATAGTCTTGAGTCTGTTTTGCTCCCCCAAACTCGCGTTGACTGTCACCATGGAAACGTATTACTACACAATGTTAAGCAACAAAAATAATTCCGTTTTACCTGTAACAACTGCAACGGTGATACCAATGGCGTGCGCCTCAACAAAATCTCTCGTTGCTGCGACGTAGTGTTGCATTTTGATTGTTGTTGTTTTTAAACGAACATACAATTAAACAATTGAAGATGTATCGTAACGCATTTACGGTTGAAGAGACGCTCCCTAGCCACACTCCTGAAACGCACTCATCAAATCACTACCTGGGAGACCAAACACGATATATCTGTAGGAGCTGTAATTTGACGTGACGTGACATTGATACATATTGGCACACGAAGCGGAAATGACGTTTTAAACATCTGTTTAGGCGAGAGGCTTTTGTTTTTAACAAGTTGCCTTTGGAAGCTAAAGACCCTAGTCCGGTGTTTTTGGTTTAATTTTTACATGTTAAGAGCAGTCTAATGAAGCTGAAATGGGACAGAGAGGAAAAATACTCCCTGCGATGCTTTGACTGTCCTTTTATTTATTTAGCTTTATTTCCTTTTCCGGTTTAAATCTAACTTTATCATTCACGATTTATATCATTTAGACATCCAATATAATGTGTAAATATTATTTTGAATCACTATTTCGCTTAAGAGAAATATTTATAAAAAGTTGTACATCGTAACCCGGAAGAGTTGAGCCGCCGTGCCACGTCACGGTTAACCGTCAAGTGGTTGCTGTGAATAATCGCGAAGTTCATGCGTCGCTTGTTACTGTGACAATGCAACAGCTGGTATCGCTGGGCTGTCTGCTCTTCCACGTTTTCGTGGTGTTCGCCACCGAGTTCACGTTTGAGCTCCCCGATAACGATGAACTATGCTTCTTCGAAGAGATGGAGAATGGTGACAAGTTTGATTTAGATTACCAAGTAAGTCTTGAAAACTGGATCTAAACCACGAACTGTTTAGCGTGCTAAAGCTCCGTTTCAGCTCCACGTTTTGTTATATTTTATGCACTCATCACTGTATCTGCATGGATTTAGGTTGGACATTAATACAAAAACTTGACCAAACTTGTTTCCATAGTTTTGTGAGATTGTTATCTGGACAGCTGTTAAGCTGGTTGAACCTAACTGATAGGATCAATACAGTGGTACTCGGTTTTTTACGACGGAGCGACCTACGTAACGAATGTGTATGTAAATCGGAGCACGTTCAGTACAGTAGTCATAATTATATTCAATATTTGTATGAAAAACAATTAAATACCATAAACATCTAATAATAACCAAATAGGTGGTAAATGAGTGTCCCTTCTTGTGCTGGGTAACCAAACATGCATTGCCGTAGAAAAAGCTAAAACCGCAGTAAAGTTACAATTACGGGACATATTTGGATTTGTAGGCTATAAATATATATTCTGTGGGTGGTAAATAAGCTTGTCTTGCTTTTAGTGCATGCTTTGCCATCGTCAAATAATTAACCAAACCCAATGGTTCTTAACCTTGTTAGAGGTACCGAACCCAACCAGTTCATATGCACATTCCCCGATCCTTTCATTAGTGAAAAATAAAAATCAGATTTTTTTTTCTGATAAATCTGATCTTTCAAGACATTAAAAAACGCCTTTGCTAAAAACTGAAAAAAACCTCAATAAAATCTCAAGACGTAAGTGTAAGTTTTATTTAACTGCACAAAATGAACCAGCCACTGATGGCCAAGCGGGTGTGTCATAACTAGTTGACATGTTGCTCTGTGCCTTAATCTTCATGGCAGAGGCTCCGTCGAACCCTTGAGACTGATTCAATGGAACCCCTAGGGTTCGATCGAACCCAGGTTAAGAACCACTGAACTAACCCAACGCAGTAATAAAGACTGTGAACATCGAATGAAAAACACATTTTAAACAAACAAATGAAAACCAGTTCCTAAGTAAATAGTTTATTACATGCTAACATCAAAACTTGGTTTGTTGGTTACACTGTAGCCTGACGCCTTTGTACACATTATGCAATAGTCACTCATAATGGCTTCTGTTTTCTTCCTTTGAAAAGGTGATATCAGGAGGCAACTATGACGTGAACTGTTTTGTGGCGGATGCTAACGATAACATCTTGTACAACGACGAGAAGAAGCAATACGGCAGCTTCTCGCACACCACCACCATGAAGGGTGTCTATAGGGCCTGCTTCAGCAACAAATTTTCCACCTTTTCACACAAATACGTATATCTGGATTTCCGGCACGGTGACGAGAATCTTCTCCTTCCCAGTATGACCAGAGCCACAGCGCTAACTCAGGTAAGACAGTCTCCTGAAGGAGATATTGAAGGGCTAAACCCCCAGAAACAAATGCGCTGAAAGGCTTCAGTAAAGGCCTGGAAAAATGAACAATGCAATAGTCTGTTCCAATACCTTTGCCCATTTCAAAAGGGGGTGGCTTCAAACTAAAATTGCTCTGTACTGAGTTGTATAACACATCTAGATGTACATATTCGGAACTTTTGTTTCATCCACCTTCCTCAATCTGAACCCCAAATGTCGAAAATAAACAACAAACATAGGGATTAATCTGTTGCAATATTTATGGAATGGACTAATTGAAGCACTGGTAATGATACTGAGTAATAATACTTGACAATTCCATTATGTCAACCACATATAGTTCAAAAATAAAATGTTTCTTGAACATGTCATTGTTAAATCAATTGTGCAGAATCCCTGTGAAAATGGTCATCATAACAATGTAAATGTTTTTTTTTTAAATTTATTTTGATTTTTTTGTCTTCACAGTTGGAATCAACATGCGTGTCCATCCATGAAATCCTGAAGGTGGTATCGGAGTCGCAGACCTGGTACCGGCTCAGGGAAGCGCACGACCGCATCAGGGCGGACCACATCCACAGCAATGTCACTCTCTGGTCCCTCGGCGAAACGGCCCTGCTGTTTGTCATCGCTGTGGGTCAAGTCATGTTGCTCAAGAGCTTTTTCAGTGAGAAAAAAGGCCCGGTGGCTGTCCCAACTTAGAACGCGTTTCCTCCATTGCACCAGGAGTTCAGCATTTTTTCCTCAATGTTTTATAAAAAATTATTTTGAAAGAGATACCCCTCAGACTTGCTTAAAATTAGATGCTTGCAGATAGAGAGATGATTTATTGTCCTTTACAGTGCCGTGAAAACGTATTTCCCCCTTTCCTGATTTCCGTGTACTTTGCATATTTATCACACTCAAAGATTTCAGTTCATCGAACCAATGTTAATATCACAGAGACATGTCAAGGAAATACAAAATGCAGTTTCTAAATGCCAATTTAATTCATTTAATCACAAAAAAAATCCACACCTGCCTGTCCCGCTGCGAAAAAGTAATTGCCCCCCCGCCCTCCTTGGGTTAAGTCACAAAGTAACTGTGACTCATGACAGTTTTGGGAAAGCTGAATTGAGTTTCACAGGCAACACCCTAAAATTTGTTCGATGAACTGAAACCTTTGTATGTGATAATTATGCAAAGAACACAGAAATCAGGAAGACAGAAATACTATTTCACAGCACTGTACTTATTCATATGACAATTCGGAACGAACCAACTGACTTAATGGTATGTAACGTCATCAACGGTCAGCTAATATAAGCAGGGGTGGAGTGGCATAAAAAAATCGGCCCTAGTGCTTTGGCTTAGACCGGGCTCGCGTGTGTACTAAAGCACGTTCAGCAGGATCAAGTCTAAGGAAAAAGCAACATTTTGTTTACCTGAATTTATGAGATAATGCCCTTTTATTTGTAATTGCAATGCTTGTGATGCTTGTGCTGTACATCTGTCATGTACTAATTGTGTTTTGTATTAATGACCCATTCATTCAAACTGTATCCAAAAAGCACAGTGACACAAAAAAAAATCTTCCCAATTCTAAACAACACTTAGGTTTGTTTCTGCGTGTGTAATTGATGTGTTGAGTAAGGTTCTGGATATGCGTTCCTGCTTGTATTTTGAGCAAGGTTCTGGGTATGTGTGCATTTTATTTCATGACTGGATGGTATGATAAACTGACTTCTCATCCACGTTGTTTGCTAGCTCTAATATGAAAATAATGGATTTAGTTGACAATAACTGTGAATCAAAAGTTCGAGTCTAAAGATCGATTCTTCGAAAAATTGTATTCAGACATGACTCCTAACCATCACCGGCAACGACATAGCACAGCCACTGATGTACAGCGGTTCAGTTTGCTGTCTATATCAATCATAAATGGATTAATGGGCTGTTCCCTCTCAATTGTGGGCTGAACCTTTGTGTAGAAAATGGAGGAAAATTATGAAATAGCATTGCATTGGGCCCACAAGACGCCAGCCCTCCAGGCATCTGACCTCTATGCCACATGGCCTTGAAAAGGAGACTCAAGTAGAAACCGGTAACTGTTCGTCTTCATTGTTCGTCCTAATTTATATGGGAAAAGTTGTTACAAATTTTGAAATAAACATTTTTGCATTGTTTTTATCATTTTCTATAAGTTTTATTTTACGGTATGTTGGTGCCTTTTCCTTTTTTTGCATATAGAGAATACAAGCAGTCTTGGTTTCCTACCCCTTCAAAAAATTCTTAATCACTAATGTTACACGAGTGAATCTGTTAAATAGAAATATTACAAATGAACAATTGTCTCCATCTTAGAAATCGTAAACTTGCGTAAAGTCCTCATTAATAAAAATCTGATTCATGTTCAACAAAAAGGCTGCATTGTTTTTCTGCATCTCATGTGGCCAAAAAAGCGCTGAGAGTGGACAGCGGACAGAGTGATTGACAAAACGAAACGTGAGGTCGGGACACATAACTTTCCTCAAAAAGTCACCCAGGTAGACCAGGCCAGGGCACATCTTTTAGCCACTAATTGAATGCGGAAACTGGTTGCTTTTAAAAGTGCTCAGCACAAAAGTGATCATCCGCAAATGAAAATCACACACACAAAAAAAAAAACTAAAAATGAAAAATCTTAAACAGAACTGCAAAAGGGGGGACAAAAAAAAAACAACTAATGACTTTGGAAAAAAAAACGTTTTAAAGCAGCGGTCTCCGGGCCGCGGACCGGTACTGTTACTTGGTTCATTTGGTACCGGGCCGCACAGAAAGAATAAATATCTTACATTACTTACATTTTATTAATTTCGGACACTGAATATGTTTTATTTTGAAAAAATACCGGATTCTCCGTTACATCAGTCTACAATATGTCCACTCTTGACGCAGGTCAAGAAGCGCTTCTTGGTCACGTGGTAGGTTACCGCTAAAATGAAACCCAGGGGCCAGCAAAATGAGTGAAAAACAAACGTCTTTGGAAAGTTTCTTTGGGAAGGGAAACAAGCCCAGCCAGGAGACAGAAGAGGAGCCTACGACTTTCAAGAAAAAGAAGACTACATTTTATAGACAGTATCAGGAGTCCTTAAAATATGGATTGTGTCATGTTTTGCATGATGGTAGTTGTAGACCCCAAAAAGCAGGGAGGCAGGTAGGAGCAGGGTGGATTGACCAAAATGTATTTAACAAAAAAATACACACAGAAGTTCAGTACAATGGAATAAACACTAAGTCGAAGTACTCAAAAAATGCCTGGAAATCACGAGGAACAAACAAAACTAAGACAGGAAACAAAACGTGACAGGGGCACACACATGCTCACATGCTCACAATGACCCGATCAAGATTGACAGAAACTCAGGGAACTAAATACAAGCTAAGTGACGAGACAACGAGAAACACCTGGACAAGACACAAAGGGTTGAGGGAGCTGAGTGGTTACACACAAGGAACACTGATAACGAGAACAGGTGGCGAAAAAAGGGCACATGAGGAATCAAAACCAAACGTAACCAGAGCGAAACATAACAGACTGATCTCAACGGGAAATTCCCACACACCAAGCCCACTCTGCATAATATGCGGTGAGTCGTATTTTTCATGCACTTTCTATTTGTATGTGTATCTTATTTTGAAGGCACGTTTGAACGGTACAATTGAGCTTGCGGCGAGATAGGACGTTCCTCGTGTCATGGTTCGTGTTTATTGTTATGTTTAGAAGATATCACAATTTTCATGCAGGTCATGCCATATTATTTTGTTGTATTTGTTCGGCATTAAAGGCCGGTCCGTGAAAATTATTGTCTGACATTAAACCGGTCCGTGAGGCAAAAAATGTTGGGGACTGCTGTTTTCAAGTACGGTACTGTACTGAAGTGATGTACTCCCTCTGGTGGTAGGTTAAAAAATGCATGTGAAAGTGGTTAGCACCTTTGTTAAATCTAGTACAGCGCATTGTTTAACCTTCATGGCTTGCTTGGCATTAAATCTAGTACAGCGCATTGTTTAACCTTCATGGCTTGCTTGGCATATACTGCTTGAAAGAGCAAAGTACCCCAAGTTTGGTCTTTGATCATAAATGAGTGGCAGATGCTTCACTCCATTTGTCCTGACACTGCCTGGTCTTGTACGTTGGAACCCTGGCATGGGCCCTTTTGCGACTGGTACCAAAAGTGCCCCTTTGTCCAATTTTTATTATTATTATTATTATTTTGCATGTGAAATCCATTTAGTTGCCTTTCAAAAATCTAATTCAGCACAATTTAAATTTAATCAATATTACGCTACCCTTGGTCCAAGAGGTGAGTTTAGTGTCACACTCAAGTGTTTATACTGATGACATTGATGTTGCCACTTCTAAAACTTGAAAAATGCAAATAATAAGGCAACAATACTGTTTTACAATTACAGATGTTTGCGGAAAACTGTCAGGTTTTTTTTTCTCATATTAGTTGTAATATAACTTTACAAGTTTCACTTTTCTTGCAACATTACTTTTTGTATTATTACAAGTTTATTTGACTAATTCAGTTTTATTTTCACAACTTATTTTTATTAATATTTGACATTTTAGTGTTCTGACGTTAAACATTACATTTGTCATGTTGTCAATTCACTATTTTTATAAAGATGTGACTTTCAATAGATGAATCAAATTGAAAAAACATTTTATCGAAATCTCCATCCCTTTATTCAACAAACCCAGACATTATTTCAAATTGACAGTGCAGAAAATGCACAAACATATTGTGACTCAATTTTTGGCTTGGTATGTAACATGTAGTGTTAAGCAAAGGGGGAAGGGATGCGATACAACACACAGGCTGATCTCTAGTTGGCTGCAGGTTGCAATATACGAGCTTAAGTGATCGGCGAAGCTGATCACGTACTTTCCACGATCACAGGAGGTGCCGATTGATCGGAGCACCACTACTTTCCAGAGTGGCCCTAATTGTTTTGTGAAAATACCAGCATAAAGAGACCGACAAATTTTCACTCATTTTTAAGTGTCTTTTTAAATGAACCTGACTTGCATCTCTGAGTAGACACTGAGAGTGGATCTGATTTTATCAAGGGCTGTATAGTGGAAGTCATTACTTGTACAACTCCTCCAAAAATAAAGATCAACATATAGGAAGGACAGAAAGACATTTCAACTCGTTTTTTTTAATTTTATTTTATTAAATAATCCATAGTCAGTTCCCATGATGTTTCAATTCTTCATTAACTAGTCCAGTGATTCCCAACCACAGTGGCGTGGCACACTCCTGTGCCTTGAGACATCATCAGGGGAGCTGCAGCAAGTTGTCAGAAAATTATTTATTAATTACAAATCAATCTATCTATGCCAGTGACATATCGTGACAAGCAGAACAAGGAACTGCTCTTGCATTTATTAGATGTCGGAAGGTACAATACACAGTGTATCCATCCGTCCCATTTATACAATAGATTACATCAGGCCTTTCGACTACTAAATTAGATCTGGGTAAGTAAATTTGTAAGAACATTGAGACAAGATCGTTATTTCAGTATTAGTACGTTTTACGAAATTTTTGATTGGTGCCGTGTCATGAGATTTCTCAAATGTAAAAGGTGTGCCTTGGCTCAATCAAGGTTGGGAAACACTGACCTAGTCTACTGTTGTGGTTTAGTGTGCATATCAAAGCTGACTGACCTGCATGGCAGGACAGGGGGAGCCCACCTCCCCACAACAGAATCGTCAATACAGTATAAGCAAGACTTTCTTCAGTCCACTTTTAACCAACAACTTTTTTTTTAAAACATGTACACAATCCACATTTTAGGAGCTTTTTCAATGAAATATGTTTTTGCTGGAACTAAAAGTTAAAAAAAAAAAAAAAAAGTCTGCTGAAAACAGACCCCCTCCCGGAATGGCTCCAAACCGCAGTTTGAACGAAATTTACAGTACAGGAAATCATATTGCCAGAGCTTTTTACAATCTCATTTCCTCCAGCTCAATGAACACCACCTTCTTTCGAACAGAAACAAACTTCCTTCACAAAAACTTCATGTGATGTTTGCTCTATTAGTGAAAAAGTTAAGAAAACAAAACAAATAAAAGGTTAGTTAGAATATTCATTTCACTCTAACCTGCATATTTACTTTTTGGGGTGGAGATCTGATTGGTGTAGAAAATGGGGAAAAAAACAAGGTGCTGAAAGTACTTCACTTCAGTCCCGACACAACAACGATTCCTGGACCTCTCAAAAGTATGAGAGTGGAAGCTCTAACAAAAGAGGAAAAAATGTGGTAACATGAAATTTGGACTGCAGGAAAGGAACTAAAATATTTAGAAAGGAGCAAGGAAGGTTCTGGGGCAGAAAGAAGACTATGACTAGCTAACTTTGCAGAGGTCCAAGTATCGTTGGGGTGTGGTAAATTTACCTGATTAGATTCTTTCAGTGCCTACAACTACTTGTTGAAGGTTGAGGCGGAATTGCGTCGACAGAAGTGCGCATAAGAACCGTAATGTTAAGTAAGTGCATTCACACCTAAGAATAAGTGTTGACTATGTATTAAACATCTACTATATGGCGTGAGTACATAACCGTTTCAGTCCAGACAATAAGGGTTGCTTGTGCATGACATGTATCACATCGAATGTTACTGATGGATGTGGAACTTTTTTTGTTGTCGTTTCTTTTTTTTGTAACAAATCCACACACAACAGACAAGGTTTGAGTCAGTGGCGTCCCGAAAATGAGCAGCTCAAAGTCAAAGTCATTATTAAACCTTGGCCACGACACCCCAGCCATCCACAAACACACACACACGCAAGCGCACCCTTTTGTCCACTCAGGGTGTGGTGTAGGTGCTGGTGTCTTTGCCAAAGTTGTAGTACTCCTCCATGTCGTCCATGTTGGCTGTGGTCAGCTTGGTGAGGTTTTGCGAGCCATTATTGTCCATGTTGTCGCCTGATGTGAAGCTGAAGTTCTGGCCTTCATACTCTGCCTGGCTCTCCATTTCAGGAAGTACTTCTGCATAATAGAGAGGGGGGGGGGGGCCCACATTTTTATTAGCAACATAAATGGTTGCCCGCTTTGTGGAATATTTTGAAAAACAAGGAATCAGCACTTAGAATACCCCTAAAATACGCCCACACCGCTGCTGTTGCCAATAATTTTCCAAATGTGCAAGCTAAGTCCAGTTTTTAGAGCGGGTTTCAGCGTTCGACTAGACATCATGGACATTTGGAAATCATGATTTCTCGGAATGTTGGCCTGTATGAACCCCATGAAATGCATTTGAGAAATGAGCATGCTACAGGTGATTTTCTAGGCGCATGCATTGGCTTTGCCTTCCATGGGAGCGAGCGTCACCGCCGGCAGAGGGCTAGCATTAGCATCTGGCTTCATTGCGCTCATCTCAAACCGTCGATATGACGGCAAAGTGAACTTGAGCCAAGGACTAGTCAGTTGAACCCCGTACGTGTCGCTCACCTTGTCCTTCAGGTGACACATCCATGCCGTGCTTGACCTTCATGTGCCTGCTTAGGTTACCCTTCAGATTGAACTTGCTGGTGCAGTAGGGACACTTGAAGGGTTTACTGCCAGCGTGCAGATGCATGTGGCCCAGCAGGTTGTACATTCTGTTGAAAGACTTGCCACACACCTGCAAACAAAGCACAAAAAAAAAAAAAATACAAATGTGACTTCATGAGGTACGTTACTGAACTACGACATCTGTCACCCCACTGGGCAGATACTGGCCTTGCATTTGAAGGGTTTGACGGGCAGGTGGACGATCATGTGGGTCTTGAGCGTCTGCTTCTGAATGAAGCTCTTGAAGCACACGTGACATTGGAAGGGTCTCACGCTGTTGTGGATCAGCATGTGTCTCTTCAGGTTGGCCGACAGCGTGAACTCACGTGAGCACACTTCGCACTTGTGTCCTTTCATGCCCTGCAAAAGCCCCGATAAATTTAGGGGTATAATATCCACTGGCTTGTACAAAGACAACACAAAGTCACATTGTGGTTTGACTCCTCCATTCTAACTTCAAAAAGCAGGGTGGGCTATTTTTAGGTACACACTTTCAAATAACTATTTAAGCTTGAGTGAAAGGAAATAAGACTGTTTAAACGGAAGAAAAAAAAAGGAAGCAAGGAAGACTGAAGGAATGAAGAACAGGGTGGTATGAAAGAAAGAAAGGCCTGAAGGAAATAAGGATATATATAAGGAAGGAAGCAAAGAAGAGAGGAAAGGGCGTATGAAGCCAGTACCAGCCTATTTTTCTCTTCCTGAGGAATCTAGCCTCGGCATTTCCCTGAAAACCTCACCCATTCACATTGTGCGCGCCCAAATTGAAATGCCTACAATGCCACAAGGTGGCGCCAAAACCCAGTCTAAATTGGAAGGGAGGACAGTATGTTGTACTTAAAGAGTATATACGGTTGTTAGTCTAACTGTATATACTGTACTGTGAGTCTGCGATCTCAGCGGGCGGCCATTTTGCCACTTGCTGTCGCCTGAAAATGACATCACGGTGTATAAGGGCTCAGCTAGCGAACGTCACATGACCATACTATGAAAACAGGTGAGCCTCGGTTGCTCGTTACCTTATGGGTGAGCGAGTGCTGGCGTAGGTGGTGCAGCTGCACAAACTCCAAGCCACACTGGGAGCAGGTGTAAGGTCTGGGGCTCTGGTGCTTCAGTAGGTGGTTCTGGAGCTGACTGCGGTAGGCGAAGGACTTGTTGCACTCCGTGCACTGGAAGGTGTGGGGCCCCTGGTGGCTGGTCTGGTGGCGTTTGAGGTGGGCGTAGGTGGGGAACTCCAGGCCGCACTGCGAGCACACGTGGCAACGGCCACGCTCGTGCTTGACCTCGTGCGCCCGCAGCTCGCTGGGGTAGGCGAAGCCGCGGCGGCAGAAGCGGCAGCTGTACGGCTTGACGTCGGTGTGCTGCAGCATGTGGCGCTTCAGGTGACTGGTCTGCGTGAAGCCCTTCTTGCACACGGCGCACTTGTGAGGCCGCGTGCCCTCGTGCGTCAGCAGGTGAGTCTGGAGGTGGCTAGGCTGCTTGAAGAGCTTGCCGCAGTGCGGGCACGCGTGCGGCTTGATGCCGTTGTGACCCAAGATGTGCGTGACCAGGTTGTACTTTGACGTGTACGACTTGTCGCACATGCGGCACTTCCAGCGCTTCAGGCCGTCGCCCACGTCCACGCAGTACGACTCGTCGATCTGGATGTTGATGTCCAGTCGGTCCACTCTGCGGCCACCGTGTCGCCTGGGAGGCTGCGGAGCTTGAGGTTGCCCACCGCCACTCCCGTCTGTCCACATCATGCTTTGGCTGCCGTCTTCATACTCGGCCCCCATGGCCATTTCCCCCGAGTCGTAGCTGCCCACTTCGCTCGTTTGGAAGTAGCTGCTGATGGCTTCATCTTGCGGGTTGGGCTTCATCATGTTGTTGCCCTGGTGAGCTACCTCCTCCTCAGCCTCGCGGACGCCTCGGCCGTGGCCTCCCAGGGGGCGCTGGCCCTGCAGTCCTCTGTGCTCCGCCCCTCGGTGGGCCACTTGCGTGGGAGGAGTCGGGTGCACGTGGGTGCCGGCTTGCTGCTGGTTGGATGTCTCCCGCTCACACTCGGAACAGTTCTTGTTCGTTCCTCTCAGGGTGGCCGGGTCCACTTGAACCAAACCCCCTCTGGGAGCCATATTGTTAAGCATGTGGACGCACGAGGTCAAGACAGAGTTCACCGCTTCCCCTTTGATGTGAGACACGGTGCCGTCACCGCCTTGGAGGGCGTGGCGATCGGGGACCGCCATTTTCACGTCAGGGTGCTGAGGTGGCCCCTGCTGCCACCTTCTCTGACTGCAGCTGGGTTGCATCTGCCCGTCCTCCGCCAAGTTTTCCCCGAGGTAATCTCCGTTGGCGCCGATAAGCTGGTCCGCGTACTCGTAGTCCACTCCGTCTACCGGTGGCGCGGGTGACTCCTTGGGCTCACCGGTGTAGAAGCCGTTGGGTGCGATGGTTGCGCCGAAGACTTCATTCTGGGAGATGAGACCAAGCACGGCAGCCTGGGCCAAGGACAGCACAACCACCGGATCCGTTTGTGTGCCTGTGTCCATCAGCCTGGCCATTACCTTGGGCTCACATCTACCCAGGCGCCGGCTCGCCTCCTCCTGCAATCGCACAGACACGGCTGCTCAGTCATGACAGTCTTGTGGTTCCGAACAATGTGCCATGAACTAGTTTGCGCCGCTTCCAGTATGCAATGCAAGTTAAGGAATTGTTCTTTTTGTGTTACGATTTTTCATTGAGCTTTTCACACACAAGGATGTACACATCCTTCCGTTTTCTACTTCACCGGTCCTGTTCAGGGTTGCAGGGAGCCGTTGCCTGTCCCAGTTTAATTAAAAAAGGCAAATTAACTCATTCAGTACCAGCCAAGTCTGAAAAGACGTTTAAAAACGTCTTTGGGAGTGAATGAGTTAAAAACTAGACTGTTTGCCAGTCAAGCTCCGGGCACGCTCAACAGACGAATTCAAACTGGCATGACTTCAGATGTTTTTGTTAAGTTGACACTAATGTGACGAAAGTTGAGTTGGTATCAACTAGTTACCAATGACAACATTGATATTTTTTCAGCACGATACTTGTGATGAATTTGCAGTGTTTGGGGATTCAAAAAGAATGAGCAGGAACTTCCTCATGTGCTGTGGCATCAATCCCCACTCACCTTCCACTTTGAAAGTGTGAGCTGAAAAACTGCCCAACATCCCATTCAAGCGTAGATTCCCCCCACCCCCAACCCCTCTTACTGGTTCTCCCTCACCTACTAAAGATGCACATTCCAAATTAGAAGACGATTTCAATCAACTAAGGTTACTGACTAAATTCATTCATAGGGTTTGTACGGTCATCAAAAAAACGTGAAAGTTACAGAAATTGAAAATGCAATTTCTAGGTACTTGAAAAGTTACTCTGGGAAAAATAAAATATTTTCTGCAAAGTTTTGAATGCAAGTGTGAATAATCTTCCCACCTGTCCACATTTGCCCTGTGACTGACTGGCAATCAGTACAGGGTGTACCCCACCTCTTGCCTAAAGTCAGCTGGGATCGGCTCAATCTTCCATTCATCCGTTAGAAAATGGAAGGATGGATGGCTAATGCTTTGTGTCACGGGAATAGAGCTTGGTCTTAAACCAATAACCCCCCCCCCCCTGCATCATAATTAATCTGTATGACGAATAGTGTGATTATCTTGGCCATATCGCCCTCCTCTATTGGTTGCAAGGATGTAAACAGGAAGAAGGTTTGCTCTAGTTTTCCGATCACAATTTTTGCACTCGGCAGGGAGGAAAACAACCTGGGGCTCATTCAGGTAAACGATAGTAATGAAGACGTGCATATCGTAGATATTTGTTCGAGCACCAATACATGAGATGAGAGCCTCCATATATAGACACGACTACTTAAACCAGCCAATCTTCCAACTGAGACGCCATCCCTGATCCAGTCTGCTTGCAATGTGTTTAGTGTGTGTGTGTTGAGAAGGGGATTAGATGACCCACTGAGCTACACTAATCAACAAACGGCATATGTGGGAAGGAAGGGGAGATGAAGATAAAAAACAATGAAAAAAAATGTAGCAAAAAGATGACAACAAAATAGATGGAGAGGAATAATGAAAGCAGACGGAGGGGAAAGGTAGAGAGGAAGAGAGATAAGGAGAGCGAAGGGGGAAGGGCAGAGAGTGTGAGGGAAGAGAGGAGGATGAGATTCATGCCACAGAAGGAAGAAAGATATGTAGGGAGTGATAAGTGAAGTGGGAGGAGGATAAAGACAAAAAAAAAACGACAAGCAGATTGAAAGAAAGCCCTGCTTGAGGACCAATTGGAACAAACTTTGAAAGCACCTCATTAAAAAAAAAAAAAGCAGCCATTAATGAAGCCACTATGAACTCACCACAATCCTTCTGCTGTGAGACTTCAGGTGCTTTAAGGATCTCATCCTTGAGAGCGAGAGTACCGAGTGAGATGAGGCTCACTCGCTATTTACACGCCAAGGCAAATGGGAGGCAGGACCTGTTTCGGCCTGCCTCCCTTCATCCCGGCCAAACAAACGAGCCACCCATGTTTAAAAAAACAAAAAACAAACCAGAAGTAAGACCGGACCCTCAAGAAACTCACAGAGGTGCGTTTTCTGTATTGCCAGCGTCCATCGTGTATCAGTGTGGAAATGTGTTGGGAGGCTGCAGAAAAATAGGAGAGCAGGAGTATGCTGTCAGGTGACTGACATGTGGAAGAGCAAATGAAGGATGAAGCAGAGAGGGAAAAGACAGAGGCAGAGCAAAGGAAGCGACCGGGAGGAGGGGGAGCAGGATGTCGTCGAAAAACAATAACGAAAGGGAAGACTCCTGCCGTCACACCGAATTCATGATCAACTGTCAGCCAAATAACGCAGAGACGAAAGAAAAATGTGTTAAAACTGCGAAATGGTGCCAAGCGTAGGCCGAGAGGTTTGTGTTTATCCTGCCAGTGAATGGAGCTGGACCACAGCAAAAGGCTTCAAACGTGTCTCTTGTCGGTGGTGCATGTGGAATTATAAATACCGTTCGGTACTACTGTTGAAAAACACAATATACATTTATGGCCGCTTGGGTTTCAAACTATTGTCTTGTATTCAGCGATCGCTCGTTTAAACATTGACACCTCTCGCTTTCACTAAAACGTGTGGTGCATTCAAATAGAATCGGGCATTTCCAAACCATTGTTGCAAATTAAGTTGTCCTTCCACTAAAATATTTTTTGCAGATGTCTCTTCAGTCATTGTCAACCTTTGAATTATGCCAGACTGCAGAATGAAGTGCTACGAGCAACTTTTTCAGTTGGGCTTCAAGCTACTTTTTCAGTTGATGCCACCAGTGCTACGGCTGCAAAAGTTAGCCTCGAGTCCTGCTGTACGCCGCATTGTGATTATGGGCACCAAGTCCGGTCTCTCGTCATAAGTAGGAGGCCGCCGTCTTCCTTTTGGTCAACGGCGAAGAAATAATCGAAGGACAACATGGCACGTTGCGAGACGAACATAAATTCGGACTTGCCAGTCTTTGGTCATCGTGGTCATGATGCCCATGTGTGTTGGCTCAAAACCGGGCTACTCACTGGATAAACCCTGATTCTCATCATGGTTCCATTTGGATTTTGCTCTAAACACTTGTTGAGTGCATGCGCAAACGGCAGGCAGATTTGACCACAGAGGGTTAAATAAGGAGACAGATATGCACAAAACTGTTTAACAATGTGTCCGAATCTATTTATTCATCCAAGTTTGTATTTTGAATATCACACATTGTGGTGGGGGAGGGGGTGTCATTTGCAACAAACAACAGGATAGGGAGAACACGGAGGAAAGAGAGAGAAGAGAGGAAGGCTGCAGAGGACAAAATGGGGGCACAATAGCGGAAGCGGGGGAAGAGAACAGATGACTGCACGGAATGAAAGAGGGATTGAAGGGGGGAGGAGAAGAAAAAGAGAACAGGGCTGGGAGGAGGGGGAGAGAGAGAGAGGCGGCAGTGGGGGAAGGGAGGATGGAGAGGAAGGGGGAAAAAATCAAGAAGGAGGGAGGGTGGGAGATTGAAGAAGTGTCGTGTTGGAGAGACGGGTGACATGATGGAAATGGAGCGAGAGGAAGGGAGAAATGAAAGAAGGGAGTCAAAAAGAGGGGGAGGGAGAGTAAAAAAAGAGGAAGAGGGTGCAAAACGTGCGCAACAGAAAGCAAGATGAGAGAGAGAAAACAAAGCAAAGCCTCACTCACAAAAACATGGCTGCAGTGAAGGGAGAAAGGAGGGGGCGGGGGGGGGGGGGTTGCTTTGGGTGTTGGTTCTTTTTTTTTTTCAACACACATCACAATTAAGCATGTGTCACCTGTCACCACCAGGCTGGAGTGCCATTCGTTGCCATGTGTTCATACACCTTCAATGGACACATTAGCTACACTGGCACAATCTAAGAGGTCCAACAAAGAGCAAAACAATTGTCTGGTTATATGGTAAGCTGTCACAGTTTACCATACGTACACGATTACCATAGTTTTTTTATATTACCACACACTATTACTACCATACACACACGCTACGCTATTTTAACATTTTGTATCCTCACTGCGGCTCACAGCAAGAAAACCCGCTCTGTTACAGTATGAGAAGCACACACTGTAAAAACAGCAAACGTGTTATGCTAAAAACACTACATTTTGCTACAAAAACAATGTTTTGCCTTCCTTCAACAGCTTGTTATAGGACTTTCAAAAATTCACAACTTTAATAATGTACTGTTACATTCCAGTCCTGGTGGCGGCAGTAATGCTCATTACAAAGTGGCCAACTGCCAAGCAAAAAAAAGAGATCAAGACTTTGCTCACCATTTTTTTTTTTACCTTGCTCTGGATCCAAAATGAAATGTGTTGTTCTTGCCGCAAAATGTATTTTGTGTGCTATCTTGCTAACACACACCGCATAGATGGCAAAAAGTAATCAGTCATCACTTTCCCACAAAAAACAAACAATACAAAAAAAAACATTGAGCCACCAATTACAATTGGTCATCTTTCTATCCAACTACATCAAGTTGGAAACTCAACCTGAAGCAAATTTCACTAATGTCTGAGCAGGCGTCAATGAAAACAAGCAAAATGGACCCAGCCCAAGTCAATGTTACCAGTGATGCAATGGATGATTAAAAAAATAAATAAATAAAAAAGGCAGTGTGACAGAAAAGAGGAATGGAAAGGGGCGGGAGAGTAACAAACTGTTAGGTACAATGCATGTTCTCACACTTGCAGACTCATGCAAACACACAGACACACACACTCAACCTAAAATTACATTGAAGAGGGCACAAAGTGGGCCAGGCAAGCAGAGGCTAAAAATACTGAATAAGGTTTTGTCATTGGACAGTCTAATCCAGACACTGCATGCTACATGACAACCAAGAATTGGCATTAACATTAACATTTTACCCAAGTGAACTATAGCAGGCAACCCCAGTATGTTTTAGATTTAGGGAAATGTTGACAAAGCCAATAAAATGATGGGTTATCTTGCTGATAGTTAAGATCAGGCATATCCAGCTCCAGACCTGGCGGGCCACTGTCCTGCCTGTTTTTCAGCTCTCCCGGCTGCAACACACCTGATTCACATGGTCAGCTCATCAGCCAGCTCTGAAGCAGCATTAGAACGACGCTGATTATTTGAATGAGGTGTTTTCTGACAGGCAGGACAGCGGCTCTTGAAGACTGAGTTTGGACATCGCTGGTTAAGATGGTAAGCTTCAGAGCTACTGATTACGTTTTTAGCAGGCCTCTCCTTAGCCTGTTAGCTGGCTGCCGGTTGCCTTCTGAGACTGTTGGTAGGTAGCCTGTCAAAAAAGTCAAAAATCAGCTTTATTGTCAAAGGTGACTTTTTACTTTTGACTTAGCTTCTCCTTAGCCTGTTAGCTGGTTGCCTTTTGAGACTGTTGGTAGGTAGCCTGTTCACTTACTGTTTAGCAAATAAATTCATAGCTGGTTGGTTTGCCAATTTAGTCTGGTTAACTTATTCACTGTCTGGGTAACTTTAGCAGGTTGGTGATCCTGTTATCTTACTATTGGTGAGCTTCTAAGCTGGTTGCTTGACTTGTTATTAGGTTGCTCCTTAGCTTGTTAGCAGCCTGCTGTTGGGCTTGTAAGACCATTCCACTGAACCGCTGATGGTATGGTAAGCTTCTTGTTTAACCTGCTAGGACCGTGGTCCTTGACCTGTTTGTTGACCATTGTGTAGCTTTTAAACTGCCAGTTTACTTTTTAGAATTTTACTCGCTTAGGACACTGATTGGTTTATTGGTTAAGGGATAGTAGTAGTTTATCTGTCTAGTACCCACAGTAGATTGCTGGTAGTTGGCTCCTTGCTAGCTGTGTAATTGGTCTTCTACTAAGCTTTGATTTTAATTGTCATAATGTTACACGCCAACCAAATAAAAGTCACGTAAAAAAAAACAAACGACAAAAAACACGACAATTCAGTGAGGTATCCCGAGTAGCAAAGCTGAAATGAAACTCAATTGTTAGTGGATATCCCTACATTTATTCCTTTTAATAATAAGACAATCATGTTTAAAGGTGTATGTTTTAGCCTTTATTTCACTGTAAGGGCTTCCCTAGCACTCTTTAAATAGTAGAGGGTGCTCGCTTGGTTGGAAGACACAGACCGTCACCTGACACATTAGGCTTCTCTGCTTCCAAATTCATCAGTATCTGTCTTCTTTTTTTTTTTTTAACCCTGCCTGCAGCAGAGCGGAGCACTGCAATGTGCTGACACCAGCACTAGCTATTCTCAACCTCTTAGCATGGCTACGTTCCCACACAATGATAAAGAACGAGCTGGTTAACGATAGAAAAAAAAAAGAGTTGTTTGCAAGTAGTATTTATTCATGTGGATGTTTTGTCACGGTCGGTTTCTGTATGTTACCAATATTAAAATAAAATTCAAAATTTTTTTAACTGTTTATCACCGCTGGACCTCAATCATCATGCCATCATTGGAACAGATAGCAATCCAATAGACTCATTGAGACTTAACAATAAAACACTGTTAATTCAAGCACAACCAGCGGTCAGCTACATCCACGCTATGGCAGAACCCGTCTGGATGCATTATTCGACTCAATCCTGGACTGTATAGAAGCATGAGTTCAGAACATTTTCCAGTTTCATTAAAACTAGATTTCCCCCCCCCCCCCCCCCCCAATAATAATTGGTGAAGGAAATGTGCTGTTCTTGCGCCACTTTGTGGGAACGGTGCTGATGTTACACTGTGACATGGCCGTGCATCACTTTTAATATCGAAGCCAGTTAATTAATCTTGAGCCAGCATCCATCAAACAGTGTAATGTTATCATCAGCCTCGACTGTGTTGCAGCATTGTGGACACTCAAAACCAGAGCTGCAGCCACTTGAATGAGTTTGGAGGGGAACACTATGAATACAAAAACATCAAACTGCCTGGCAAACTAAAAAACAAACAAAAAAAGCACTTGGTGGGGGCAGTGAAATGCAAGCTTCCTAACCACTGGTTCCAGTGATGGCGATGGTGGCTGGCGCCCTGCACCCCACGTCTGCACCCTCCCCACCCGCTTTGAGCACTGATGGAGAGGATGAAAGTCCAAGTGGCATCCAAAATGGGTCACTTTGGCAACAAGTAAAAAATGTGCAGCAAAAAGGAATATCTGCACTGTGTTGATACCAGACTGACATTTTAATATCACCATCCATGACTCATAGATGGACAGGAAGAGGAAGAAACAGTGTACTTGTGTTTAGCAGTAGCCACTTGGTTACAAGCACAGCACTAAACAGCTTAAGCAAGGTTAAAAATGGGTATTTAACCTTGCTTAATGTTATACTAATGTTGGTATACACTGTTCACGTGCTGGATGCCGGAGTATTTTACTCCACAGTCTCTTTACTGCAGCAGTCTCCTGTTTGAATTTCTCCTAACCAAGTGAGAAATACAGGAGACCGTTGGTTGGCTGTTTGCACGGTAGCTCATTCAGACTGATTTGTACAATGCAGCATTTTATTGTTTTTGTTTTTTTCCAGATACCCGGCAAAACTAGTTTGAAGGCTCGTACAGCACCTTGTAGTTAGTAAAGCATTACCCAACTTCTGAGCTAGCCAAAACAACTTGTAGTTTATGACTAGCCTACACTAATGTGATAAGTGCAGTGGTACTGGGCAAGTGTTCTTGTTTTGCGTGATGAGTAACTATCTTCTGCACAAAGTAGTTTGGGACCTCCAGACCACAAATGTGATGAATGTACAGTAAACAGAGGACCGACCTACTTGCACTTTGCAGGTGAAAAGAAACAATGTCTTTCCTTTAAGATGCAACACACATCCACTTCATGCTAAATATTGGACTACATTGTCCATGTTTGTGGATGTTCCAGGATCCTAACATAAAAGTCTAATGTCAAGTGTCCAAAAGTCACTGGTACCTCCCAAGCCAGTGTCTTCAAGCCACAGTGACGCGAAAGCACGATCGTGTACTTTTAAATGAAATTATTCATCGAATATCATACAAGAGAAAAGCAAGCAGAGCACCAAGTTAGTGCAGTACAAGACAGGGCCTGTGTGTGAGGCATCCCCATGTTGCGAGGCAGGGATGGGCAAAGTCGGGCTAATGTGGCCTTGGTAGCCCCGGCTCCTGCTCCAACATGCGGCTCGTACACGCCACTCTCTCACTCGTCTCCGTCAGATTATGGCACGGCACAACATACACAAGTACAACAAAATGCAATCCAAACGATATTTGGCCGATTGCAGTTCAGCTACGCCGCTTGTTTGGGGCACAAAACATAAAGAAGCGACTGCGGAAGAGATGACTGGTCAGCCCCCGAGCGGGGAATCGAACCAAGTTACCGTTGAAGCAGTCCGAGCAAACACTTTTTCAACCGAACACCACGCTTTTATGTCCGGGGGAGGGGGGAGGGAGCACGTAAGCCTGGCTGCTCACCTGGTTCCAAAAGGGGTTTATGGTGGCGACGAGACTGGAGGTTGTTTTTGAGCGGAACGAAGAAGAAGCGATTGGAACGACGGACGGCGGCCGTTGTGTGAAGCGGGAGGGAGGGAAGGAAAGCAGGAGGAGGGGAGGGGAGAGGAGCTGACGTGATGAATAAACAAGAGGGCTTCCTCCTTTCTCGCCTGTAAATCAATATCCTCGCCACTAAGTGACATTTTTCGACCGCCTTTGTAGTCGCTAACAGAATCCGCAGATCTAATAACATTTTTTGAAATGATCTCTCACACTGTATTGTAGTATAAAACTCACATAGGCGTAAATGTGTTTTTATATGAGACAGATTCGTATAATTCTAGCGATCTACTGAATGATTCATGGGCGATTGTGTTACGTTTATGATGTTTACGTTTAGACGTCACTTGTGGCATATTGGGATCTTCCACAAGATGGCGTTATTTTTCCTTTTGGAGTTGGATTGATGCCCAGTCTCCATATTACAGGAAATATTTTCTAGTCAGGAATCATACATCTGTTCCACTTCACGCTAAATATTGGACTACATTGTCACTCTTTGTGCCTGTTCCAGGATCCCAACACAAACGTCTCATGTCAAATGCCCAAAAGTGACTGGTAGCACCCAAGCCAGTGTCAAGCAGAACGAAGAAGCAGCTTCATTTATTGACCCCTCATTGTGGTGAAGTTCCCACTTCACGCAAGCTCAAATGTTTTCATTCACCACAAAAACTGAGACTGTTAATCTGTTTGTAAATGAAAAACACATTCATCAGAGGCTCAAAATTTCTCCACCCCACCTTTTATTTTAAAAAAACAACTCTTCACGCACTTATTGACAAATATAAAGCCTTAAATGATTCAAGCATGCATTTGTTTGCAATGTCGGAGAAAGCTGGAGTACCCGGAGAAAACACACGCAAATACTGGGAGAACATGCAACAAACACCACACATTACTGTACAGATTTATTTCGTTGTTGTCTTTATCACATCACCTCATTATCAAATGATGAAATAATTATTGCAGTACTTGGTGGGATAGGCTTCAGCATGCCCGCGACCCTCGTGAGGATAAACTGCTCGGATAATGGATTGATTGATGGATTGATGGATTTACCTTGGATCATGTGCTACCAAATCTAACACTAGAGGGCATCAACACCCCGCGTTTAACTCTGACCAACGGTGCCTCAACTTCATGTCCACAAGGCTCTTTAAGATAAACATCTCACTCCTTCATTATTTTTCGACTGATAATGAACGATAGTGTCCCTATTATACGACGAGAGTTTGGGGGCTAATCGTTGTCCAGAATCTCAGCAGTGAATCCAACATGTTTCGTGGTCACTGGGTTCACCTTCAGGAAAGATGGTCATCGGCATATTTATTTTGGATTGCTAGTAGGAGAATAAACAAGAAAAAATGTGCACAATTATGAGAGAAAGAGAGGCCTTGGAGGATAGCCCTGAGTCGGGTGGAGTACAATGTGGAGCTAGTCTGTTGCTCACACGTTAAGACATTCACACGACTGCTATTTTGTGTCCAAAAAGTCTTTGCAATCTTACAATGTGAACAGATATAACCGTTAACTATTACATTCAAAGTTTAGTTTAGATGAGATTAGTTGATATGAAAAGGCACAATGCAATTTCACAAAACACACAATGAAACACAGTTTTAAAAAGCCACAATCAACCAGAAGGCAAATTTTCATCTGTAGTTCCCTAAAAGCATAACAATACAATTTCAAGTTATACCGTACATATGAACAGTAAGAGACTAGACGAAAATCCTTCACACATATCACAATATACAACAGATAATTAACAATAGGAAAGCGACACACAATAAAATTACAGTACGTTCAACATACATACTCTGTCTATAACCACACAAAGACAACACAGCACAAAAGCTTTATCCTGTATTGTTAGCAGTTGTAGTTATTTTTGGACCATATGTTCAAATCTTTAGCAAAGGCCTTGTTGGTGGTTTGTTTTTTAACCTCTCCCGTCGTTGCATTCCTTGGCACCGCTTACTCTCACTGTGAAGTCTTCAATGAACCAAACGTGCATGTTTTTGGAATGTGGGTGGAAGCTGGAGAACCTGAAGAAAACCCACACAAATCCAGAGAGACCATGAAGATGTTGCGAACACTGAGGCGGACATTCAAAGCCCAAACCTCAGAACTGTAATGCAGATGTGCAAACCACTAGTCCTACCAGATGCCCAAGTCTGAAATTATGATTTTTGAAAATAAACTTTCTACCTGCCGTTTTTTAAAGTATTTCTTCAGGGCGGCAAGACCCTGCTTTCCCATCTTCTCATGCCTTTCATGCGCAAATAACCACAAGTAGGCAAATAAATTGATTCTTCTTTGTCTCGTCTGACAGCTAATCCACTTTTCTTCACTGACGGGGAGCGGCGTTCATGCAGATAATAATTCCGAACATGACCATTTAATCCTTTCTTCCAATCAAAGTCTGCAAGGTAAGAATGCCGGATGCCCGCCACATCACTTAATTATTTTCATTTATATATATATATATATATATATATATATATATATATATTTTTTGGTGGCCCACAAAAGCAAATTTTGTGCATCAACTTTCACTTTTTAATGTCTTAAATAAAAATATTGAGATATTGCAGCTTTTTTTCCCTTTTTGCTACCAAACCCGTTTTTACAGTTGCTTGATTTTGAAACAAGTTAGGGAGCTTGGTGGTTGTGTTGATTGGAAATGTGTCTCATAAGTCATTCGTCACAATAAAAATATGGAGAAAGAAGAGTTTTAAACTGCAATGTGGTTCACATACCATACAATCTTATAGTTAGCCTGGTGTCTTCAATTTCTTCTTCTATTAATACTCATTCACTTTGTTTTCCCTGTTTTGCCATGCTGCCTCACACAGGAAAGTCTTGGTACTACAACCGCATCTTCTTTGTGGGAGAAGACTGGTGGTTTTCGGTGGACACACAGGTATGTCTGCGGTGTGCAGTGTTGGTCATCATAAGTTAGACACACATTATTGGAGCAGCCGATGCATGTCCATTTCTTCCTCGTCACGTGGGGCCATGCACATTTTAAAAATAGGTTAGATTGTTAAAAATGGAATTTGTACCCCACTTCAGAGACGATGGACTATATCAGTAAATATTGGGTTGTCCATCCAAGTGAGATGAGCCCGGCCACTGTGCCTTCAACATCTGGTTGTGGGGAAAAAAACCATGTTGCATAACACTCAATGGTAAACAGACTATGAGAGAGGAGGACGAGGGAAGAATTAGCAGAAGGCCTTTCGGCTCGCATAAAGGTATTGGGTCATCAAGTTGACTTTTCTATTAAAAAAAAAACAAAAAATCACACACATAGCTGATTTATGAGCACATGCGTGCTTGGAATACTTCTAATACTACTACTTTTCTAAGACTTTGCTGTCATGTGCCTATCATGTCTCATTAGTTCCAAATAGTAAATATATTGAGCAACTATAGCTATAAATAATAAATTGACTTTTTTTTTTAAACTGACGCCGTTATCCTCATACTTCATCAACATGAAGGGTGCCTCCAAATTGTTTAACTACAGCAATGGGGTTTTCTTTAATTACCCACATCAATTAGTATCCACATAATATAGGAAGGAACATGCAACTGAGGCTTAAACGGCGTTTGTCCATACGACACAGTTTTCCTGTTGGATCCACAGTGTGTTTTGATTGGGCGTAACAGCATGAGCTCATGGCACTCTCGACAGCTCGCAGTGCTTCGCTGAGACGTACATGCTGGGCGTGTTGGGGCAGCTCAAGTTCACGTTCACATTCAAAACATATCCCCAGAGAATTCAGCAAGCAATTGCATAAAATACTCATTCCAAGAAAAAAAAAGTTTTTTTGTTGTTGTTGTTGTTTTTTTGTCTGTCAGCATGCACGTTCCTGTGCAGCTGCGCGTGGTAGCTCACACACAATTCAATTTCATATGTTAAAATTGGTTCAGTCTGCTTATATCAAAGTGAATACGATCTGCTGATGAGGAAAACATGATTCATAGAATTGGAGACGCCACCTCATAGAAGAGTCATGCATGTGAGTTGACGATACATGTGTCCAAAGATAGTTGTGAGTACAATGTTAAATTGAGGTTTCAACAGAGGTGTCACATTCAGCTTCAGAAAGTAAAAACACTGGCGCAGTTTGTCTTGAGCCACAGGGTCTTCTTCCCAACCGGAAGGTTAACGAGCTCCAGAACAGCACGTCTTCATGAGGACTTTTCTGGACAGTACTTTACTTTTTAGCTACCATAGTTGGGCTAACTGGCAACAAATGGATGTGACACACCTTCATCCAGTTATCCTCCACTTTGCTTGCACTTTTTCAGGCATTGCCTCTTTGTGTTTTCCACGTTATATGATGTAACAAAACAACTGGTTTGTCAGATATACTTGTCATGGTGTGTCCTTTTTTTTAACACCAGGTGAAGAATTGCCCCTCTGGTGCATCCGTTTTTAAAGGTGTTGAGAGAAGCCCCCTAGATTGGCTGTGAAGTCAATTGTTTTCACGCCCAACACAGCGCAAAAATACCCATTTTTAACTGTGTCAAGCTGCGGGCATCTGTGTACCGAAACCGTATCTAGCCTGCCCCAGTGCAGATTTACACCATACTTTGACTTGGCACGAAACTAGAGCACCTACTTTGGTTAACGCAGTCTAAATTTATTTCTTTAATTTCTCAGTGATACTTGAAATTCAAGAGCAAAATGCATGCATATGCAAAAGATAGTTAAAAATAGGGTGTATCATTTGGTGCTGCCTTGAATTAAGGTTGTTTGGCCTTGGCTAATGATTATGCTCGGCTACGTGCCATTGCAGTCATCATTAATGTCATGTACTGTATATGTGCAGCATATGCCACAAAAAAGAAAAAAAATGACACCGCAGCAAACAGGCTTGAAGTTAGCGCATTCAGTCCCAGGATTGTAGCAGAGATGTGTGAAATCTGGCAGAAATGTGAATACCACAGTGTGTTCACAGCGTCTCACTGTGAGTATTAAGGATTTGGTTAAGACGAGGTTATTCGCACTTCTTTGGAAGAGACCAACAATTAACAAGAGCGACTTCCCTCGCTGACTCGACTCATTTTCCCAAAGCAGTGTGTCTATTTAAGGCTACAAGGCTCAGATTTGGTCTCGTCGGGAGTTCGCAGTGTCAAAGGTGACCGTGCAGACAGGCCCTCCAGGGGCAGGATGTCTTCATGACGGGCCGTCATAGTGACCCTTTCCCTTCTGCAGCTCTTAACACTTTCTTGAAACGGCCAAAAGCGTACATTTGCTGGATTTGTTTTGAGTACTTTTCAAGCTAAGAAAAAGTACATGAAATGGTTTAAACGTGAATTTAGTAGCAAATTTGCTTTCCTTTTGCAAATGTGATACTGTCTGTCTCTGATACTGTCTCTAAAGGACACCCTCATCAAATGATTGCAGAAAATAGAAATGTCATTGACCAGTCACATTTCCATGGCAACGCTTGGTTGTTCCACCACTGCCTTCAGGCTTGACTTTCTTCTGAGCGCCGTTTTGAAATGGTAAATAATAAAATGCAACCGATATGAACCCAAGGCAGGTACAAGTGGGATGTAGAATACATTTACTGAGTGATATCGTTCGACACAATCATGACAATGGACAATGTTTATAAATGTAGCGCTTTTGGCTATGTTCTTAATCTGACTAATGTTTGGTGCTTGAAGGGGGTGCATGGATATCCATTGTCCTCTGAACACATCGTACACGAACAAATGTCCCTTTTTCCAATGAATAGAAAACATTACAATGAACTTTCTTGAGTCTACCAGCCTACTGTATGGTCCCAAACGGAGACCATACAGGTGAAAAAGACTTGTCGTTGCATTGCAAATTACACCTGCAAAGCACCTAACCAAACAACCTGTCAACTAAGTACTGAGCCAACCAACTGAGTAACCAACCACCAACCAAACAACAACAACAAAACAAACAGCATTCAGTAATTATTAACTGCCTCCTTTCACAATAGAAACGAAAAGAATGACGACAAATAAACCACACAGTTTGAAATGATACAGTGCTGTATGATAAAGCTCACTTGTGTACCGAATTCTCAACTGTCTTTTAGGTTTTATTGCTGTTAGGCGTAGCTTGATTTTATTGTAAGTTTTGAGCATATGTTCTAGTTTTAAGGGGAAATGTTTTTGCATTTTCAAGCAAGCAATCGAGCTCGCCACTAATTGTCTTTCGTGGACCTCAGTTTTGACTCACAAAACTGGTTGCTCTGTACGGCCAGTTTCAGAAAATTTGCATTCATTTTCCCCTAAAATTTACCTGAATTAGCAAGATGATAGGGAACTATGCTGCCCTAAGAAGAAAAAGATATATTGCGAGTTAGATGGCTTTGTACTTCCTGCAATTGGAGATTCAAAATTACCCATGGCTTGCCCTTGACCCTCACGAAAGCAAGAAAATAGGTGCATGGCTCAAAGATTTATTAGGCTTAGGTCGAGTGTTGTAAAATGAGCAGAAATAGTTACGGCGGTACATCACATGCTGCAATGCCAGTCCAGGAGTTACTTTTTAGTGTCAATAAATTCACCTTTTATTCAGTTACTTTGACTTTTATTGTTTGCATTTTACTTTCAGATACTATAACAGAACATACATTCAATAAAATGTATCAGATTTTTTCATCCTCCACAAGTCGCTTTATCCACACCTTACTATCTAAACTGGTCGTCGCTGTATTTTATTATTATATTTTTTTAAGAATTCAAGGGAAATGGAATCCGTGGTGCAATAATGAACCATTCCCACAGAAAGCTCTAACTACCTACTTCAGCAAAGTGCAGGTCACTAGAGCGCGCCACTGGCGTCTGATGCATGTGTCATTGATACGTGTGCTCAAGTGTCCATTAGATCTAACAGTCAGAGGTTATCCTCATATCTGTAGTGTGACAAGATGAGCAACGATGACTATTCAGTCAGCACACTTTGTTTTGGTGGTAGAACAGAGAGTTGTATTCATGAGAGAAGCAAGATATCTCGATGCTCTCATTAGACTTAATTGTCAATGGGGTTGGGGACTCATGTGGTCCGCGTTCAAAGACTTTTTTTTTTAAGTCTTCCACTTTGCTGTGATGTTTGATGTCATATATTTGAGGTCATTTTTGAGTGAAGCTTTTCAGGGTTGATTTTTAATGACAAATATGGCGTGACGTCATCACGCTTGAATGCCGCGTGGTCACTTGTAAATAAGCTTGCTTTGTGATCAGCAGACCGTCTTAGAAAGGCTTTATTAAAGTGCGCTTCAACTTTTTAATAGCTAACTTCGAACAATTTTTACCGTGTGTCGTGTTGATGCAACAGTTCAAATTTCAAGCATTCGTGAACATGAACACGTCAGCATAATGAAAGTGATTGTAATCTACTTCAACCCCATTTGATTGATTTAAGAGCTAAATGGCGATACTAACCTGCAAAACTCCACAAATGTGATTCAGTGATACTGAGAATGTTATATTTTGCAGAAAAAAACCAAACTCTTCAACAAGATCTGACTTACCGGTAATTGTTTATTTTATCATGAGCATGTAATCACCAACAACCAGCGGAATTTTTGCAGGTGGCGGCCTTGTCAGTTCACATTTTGATGGTTTATTTTTCACTCCGCTAGCAACATTTGGGTGCTTATGAAAGTACCTCTTATGACATGATGAACATGGAATCTCCCCATTTCAGAATTTTAATACAACGTATTTGCCACCATAATGACCGACAACATTTTGTTTCACCCTCCTTGGAAACATTTATAAAGTCCAACTATTGTTACAGATGTTTGTTGTGGCACATCAGGAGGTGAACGATGACAGGATGTGAGCTATCACTGCAAACTGACTTTGTTCATTAGTCAGACACAATGTCACACGTATGCATCATGTCCTCTGACTTTTCACTCAATGGTCTCAGCGGGGTTGGCCCACTATGACAGCCCCTCGTCTTGCGAGAGAAGTGTTTGTTCTCTCTGTCTGCCTCTTCACATGTGTCAGCCCATCAATGATTGATGGTCCTCACCTTCTTTCAACTCGACTCATCTTTCACCTGCAGCTCACCTCCCAGAGGTTCAGTCAGCCTTGGGTTCTTGGCACCGGTGCATCAATATATGACTTGACCAGCAGCATCCCGTGGCAGTTTTTTTAACTGAAAGAAACCAAAAATATACTGTAGATCGTGACTCCAGACTCATGAAAATGATTACTGAAATGTTATATTACAGGTGCCAACCACTTTATAATATAATGGAGCGTTATTGCCCTTTACCTCAGGGCTATTCAAACAACTAATGATTTAATTAACAAGTTTATAAACTGCCTCATTCTTGACTCTTACCTCCTGTCTCACTTGTGTGCAGATGAATATTAGCTTGTATGTATTTTGTAGAGTGGTGCCTTGAGATAAGAGTGACCCGACTTGAATGTTTTGAGATACAAGACATCGTTCAGCTGATTTTTGTATTATTTGTTTCGCATTGACTCCTGAGCAAAAATTTGAGAAATAAGCACTGTATGATGGCAGATAGAGAACAATGCTTCTTTTTTGCCACCCTCCAGATAGTTTAGGTTTTCCTGTCAAATTGAGAATTACATAAAGAGTACATATTTTGTATTTAAAAAAATAAATAAATAAAACCACATGCATTTTCCTCACAAAAGCTAACAAATAATGGAGAACAACATAGATGGGCTAACGAATGACATCAGTGCTGCGGTGTTACAACACCTGAAGCAACAACACTAACGATGGAGCAACACATGTAGACAGATATGACAATACTCATAGTCATATATTCTTTCTCTTCTGTGAAACTGGACTAATATTACTTACTGCTAAGGAATTGTGATGCCTCCTGTAGCGAAAACAGTTGAATTCTTTACATTCTATTTAATTATGTAATTGCTGTAACATGTATCTCAAGGGACCACTGTATTAACATAAGTTGGAAAGGATTTTGGTTCCAAAATGTTAATTGGTGACTCTTGATTGTCCATGGTTGTGAATCTCAGTATAAGTGGCCGGTTTTCTGGCAATCAGTCCAGGGTGTGGACTCATGGATTTGTCACTCGCCACAAGGGAGGAATTTTTTTTGCCTTATTCACAGCTTTGGCAGAGGTCCGCGTTCCAATGAGTGCTCTCGTATTTTCTTTTTTATAGCAGAGGGACACGTTTGTCCACAAGTTGCCATGGCGTCCTTGTATAAGAGCTGGTGATTATTCCAACTGTATAGCCCTGCCTCTGTCTGACCACCATTCCGAGCTGCGGGGAAATAAAAAGGCTAATGCGGAGGCAGTAATTCCATGTTGTCACACCCTATTGTGCTGAAGCCGAGGCCACGTCTATTCTCTTCTCGTGTTGTGTGTTCAACGCAAGGACGGCTCTAGAGGCTCTATTATGTTGAGTATTATCAGCGACAATACATTTCATGTTGAAAAATATTGCTCACATTATAATGTTTATCTCAAATGTCACATGCTCATAGCCTCACATTGTAGTCGGCGTCATACAAATAACGAGCAGTCTGCAATCAAAAATACATTTATGGCCAATAGCTTTTCTCTTAGTTGTGGTTTGTTTCTGAGCTAGTTGTGGGTTGTACCCACTTGAATCAGTTTTATGACCGATGCGCATTCTGTATGGCACATTTTATTCCAACATAATTATTTGTAATAATTACGGCATACTGCCCAAGCACCAGGCAGTGTGAAGGGACTCCGGGAATTTCTGCAGACAGTATATGATTATCGACCAGTTTTTATGCCAAGTGCCACTGTAAGAAATACGTCCAGTATTTTTCCAAGTGTCACCATGATGACAAACTTTAAAATCCAGTGGTGTGGCCTGTTTTCATGAAAAAAAAAATAAAATAAATAAAAAACGAGACAGAGGATTAATTCCGGAAAAAAAAAAATCCTCTTATCTTAAGCACATTTGAACACTGCACTTAATTCTGTATAGCACAGGTGTCAAACCCACGACACGGCCCACCACATCATTTTATGTGGCCCGCCAAAGCAAATCATATGTGTCAACTTGCATGATCCTTGCTTAAATCTGTTCTGATCTGTCAAATTGTCATGTGTCATAAATAATGTTGAGATTTTACAATAATTTTGTGCTCTGCCTCCGAGGGCAGAGGTAACTCCAAAGTGGCCCGCGACAAAAATGAGTTGGACACCCCTGCTGTATAGGATTTTTTTTTTGTACATAAACAATGTTTCAATGAAAATATATTTGCAAAGTCTAATAAAGATTGCGCCTAAATAACAGTTTAAAAACAAATACCAAACTCATTCAGTTGGCCCCCTTCTAGCTAGCTCGCTAGCTAGAGCTAGCTTGCTAGCTAGCATCATAGCGAGCTAGCTATCTGAGATTCATCATCACTGATCATCACTGCTCATTGTAAATTACTTTGTAGATACAGCTGACATTCGATGAAATGGTCACCCTTATGCTTCTAACTGTCTTTAGGGAAATTAGAGGAGAGAGAAACATGCTGTAGCTATTTTTTTGTTTTTGTTTTTATTTTTTATAAAAAGAAAATAGAGAGAGAGAGAAAATAATGTGTTGCTTGTTGGGAAGATGAGCAGCTGGATAAAAATACGCCCCGCCCCACCCAAGTCTTCCTTGCTCCTCCGCCATAGATGCAGCCTCAACCTCCCGAAAGGGAAGACAAGCCGTGCGTGGTCCGAATGTAAAGTGTCACTAATGATGCCATGTGCTCCTTTGTGCACCCCAGTATGGCCTATGCTATACATCGAATACAAGAGATGTGTCTTTCCAAAGAAAAATAATGCTCACTTTGAGTGACAGTGCAAGAGAGGTGTTAATTCAATGATGAGCAGAGAATCCCTGTGTTCATCTTATTCAAGCTCTGTGGGTCCTTACACCAGCCCAGCAACTCAACAATTTTAGTCACACGGTCCCCAAAGTTTGTTCACTTATTATTGTTGTAGGTTTCAGTGAATCACATTGAGATAAAGACAGACCTTTTTTTTTTTTTTTTTTTTGCTACATCTAATGTATTGAATCTGGATTGTGCAGTTCTGCCCGATGTTGTAGCCAGGGAATCAGGGTAAATGTCTCCCCACCCTCTTGGTATGGAGTCAAATGATTATTCACACACCATGCAGCCATGAGCCAGAATCTACTCCCCATTTAGCCTGGAGCACATTGACCTCATCAACATGAGACTACTAAAGAAGGCTGACATCATGGACAATTGATCCACTGAATTAATATGAATAAATTTTCTCCACGCTAGCCCCTGCTGTTGGTAGGACACGGGCAGTAAATGCATACAACAGACCTCCCAAGTGAAACAGTACAAAGTTCAAGTACAACGTTGAGCTCAAACCATCATCATGTTGGATCCATTCATCCATCCATTTTCTTCCGCTTAGGTCAGTTCATCAAATAGCTTGAGTAAGGACACACAGACTTCCTTCTCCCCATTTACTTCGTCTTTTCTGGGGGAATCTCAAGACATTATAGGGTAGACATAAGTTCCATGGTCCTCCTTCCGATGAGATGTGCCCAGAACACCACACCAGGGAGGTTTCCTGGTGGCATTCTAACCAGATGCCCAAGCCACCTCATCTGGCTCGTCTCGATGCTCAATCATGTACGTGCAAATATCGTGATATGCTTAGTTATGGTTTTGTTGTTGTGACACCACCATAAAACAGTCACACCGATAGCATGAAATAAGTCATAACCATAGGTCCAGAAATTGAACTTCTTGCAACATGAACAATATAATGGAGATCAAATATCAAAGTCCTTTTATTTTTATTCATTCAGAATTTACAAAGATGCAAATTAGAGTACTTTTGAGAATATAAAATGTATATTTGACATTTATTTTGAACACTTTTAAACACCTTACAACAATTGATCACAAAACGTATAAAAACATTTTAACTCGTCTGAATATTTTAAATATACAGGTTTCTAGTACTGTGCAAAAGTCTTGGGCTGCGAAAGATTTGTTGTTATGGCAAAGAAAGAAAGAAACCGGAAAAATGATGCTACTGAGTCATTTTTTTGCCAGCTAAAAAAATCAATTTGGTATTTGTACTGGCACTTGGTACAAACACTACAGTAGACAATCTAAATTTTAGCGGGTGACAGTACCACTGTTCAAATATCTTCCTCCTCTGTCAAGCATATTCAAAAGGTGAGCAGGTTTATATTGGTTTTATTATATGAGTCATGAACAGTGTGGTTGTTCACCCGCCTGATTTTGGTAAAAGCAGTGCACGCTCAGTTCACATTTAGTGACAGGTGGATAAATGGGAGTGGTTGATCGTCATCCAGATCATTCCTATGGACTAAATAGTAAGGCTGCTGCCGCCTCCTTGACATCACGCTTACAGTAAGGGAAAGGGCATGCGGACCTTCCCTGCTGCAATGGCGTCAATGGCAGTGCTTGAGAGGTCTTATTGCTTCTTGGGAGTTTAATGCGTTTAACATTTAACTTGGCCCAGTGAGGCCTGGCTGACATTTGCACTTGACCCACCCTGATTAAATCTAAGTAACCGCATAGGGGGCTCCATGTGTTTTTCACATGCATTTCAATGAACGTCTACAATTTGGGTATAGCAGCTTTCTCTCTAGCAAGCTGTCGCCATCATAAAATCCTAATTATAGCTTCAAGATTTGTAACTGTCATACACATATTAAAACAAGTTTACTCTTGTATAATAAAACGAAAATAAAGTAATTGCACACCCTTTGAAGATGCTTGACATAATGGAGGGTAAACAGGAAGGCTTTTGCACAGCGATACTGTCACCTAGTGCAGTTTCATAGGTAGTAGTGATGGAATTGTTCAGTATGTGTGAGTGGTCCGTGCTATACACGGTATGTATGGTAAATATTTATAAATACGTTGTTTTATTCTGTAAAAGAAAATATTTGAAGAGTATCAATGTGTCTGGAATTAAGAAATCATCATCATAATAATAATAATAATAAATGAGAGCACCATTGCCATCTATTGTAGTGGATGTGAAATTACACTTTATTCTTTTACAGCAAAACAAATCAATTAAAAAAGCACATTCCCCAGTGTCACACATACAGTAGTGTGTAAGTGTGTGTTCGCGTGTGTGTGTGTGTGTGTTAGCAGGGCAATAATATCTCAACATATATAATCCTATAATATAAAAATATGCAGTAGATATGTATACAATCAGCAATGTTATTTGTGTTCGTTTGAGTCCTGAGTTTTAATTTTGACTCTTGAGATCTGTGCAATAAATGTTCTCAACATTACATTACAGTATATGCTTTTGTTGTTTAAAAAAAAGTGTTGTTTACTGTGTTCCTTGCTTACATTGTAATGAATAGGCAGACACTTTATATGACACAATAAGTTCCATTTCCTGTTCTATGGTTATCATCACACTTTCTGTGGAGGCATAAAAAAATCAGCTGTGTTCCATCTGTGAAGCTGAATCCTCCCCTCTTTTCTACATTTCTTTGAATATTTTTCCTCTGAGAAGCAAATACCTTCCATCAGCGATTTACTCATTTCCCTCATGTGCCCGGCATATAATCACTCTTGTGGATGATTGGCTGCAGAGCTGATTATTCGGCTGGCTGGACACACTTTTCAGCCGGGGAACAGCGCCGCGATTGTGTGACAGCGCGGCGGATTTGCGGAAGCGTCTGACTGATCCAGGTGGCCGACTATCGGCTGCCCTGGCTGGCTGACATGCTCTTCCGTTTGCTGTTACCCAATGGAAAACACCGGAATGATTGTCGAGGTTCCGCAGTGTTGTTGGACGAGGAGAATATATTTGGAGGCGGCACGGTGCCTTGTAGTTAGCACCTGACTGTTCTGAGGTTATAAGTTCATGTGGATGTTGCATGTCTTCTTTTTTTTTTTCCGTGGATAGAGTCATATGAAATGATGGTGTTCTTAAATTTAACAATCTTTGGATTTAAGACTCACCGGCATGTTTTCAATCATTATGGACCACACTTAAGCTCAAGGTTCAAGTTGGATCAGCGTTGTTGTTGTCTTGAAAGCTCATGTGAGACACAATCCCTTATGAGGTATGGGTCACATCTATGGACTCAATGGACCATTCACTCAATCTTGTTTTGAAAGTTGATGGGAGTGCATGAAAGGGGTTAGGATGATAAAAATGATTATATTCCAGTCATAGGTTTTGTCTTCAGCATTATCTCCTTAGGTTACACCAGTGATTTGTCTGTCACGGCCAACGTCAACAAAACAAAACGTTCCGCGCGTGACCTCGGTCACCGTCAAGGATTTCTGTGAGACAAGTCCTTATTTGTCCCTGTTTCGATCTCGCTGAACACACCACGCTCTGATGACTCTGAGCCTGTCTATCTTTGAGCTAAATGACTATCAAACAAAGACCAAATAATTGTGGCTCTATCCCTTCACGGTCAACATTCAATAACAAAATAAGATCACCAAGTTAAGCATGAAACAGTTTGCTGTCCCAAACAAAGTCGATACATTTTTGTTGAAGAATAATACTGGTAAGTGACAATTAAGTCACTCTTAACACCATGTGGGAAACTACCATTCAGCGTGAACATTATGCAGTAAGTGCTTTCCGCTCCGCTGTTATCAGCTTAACATCTGCTTTTGCTCTTAAGAGTGCACCAGAACCTTGATGAATTACATTTCCGCTCAGCAAGAACAATGTGCTTTGTAAGTGGCTCTGACTCTTAAAAGGTTTTCTGCGTGACTTATCCAAATGTTCGCTAAGATGTTTGAAACGACTGCTTATTCGAGGATCAAAACTGAATTTGGATTTGAGTCTAACAAGTGAAAGACGTAAGCCCATGATATGTCTTCAAGTGGGCAGCACGATGTGCTAGTAGTTAACACGTCTGCCTAACAGTGCTGAGGTTCTTGGTTTGAATCTCGATTCAAGCCCTCCCGTGTGAAGTTTGCACGTTGAATCCGAATGGTTGTTTTTCTGTGTGCACAGCGACTGGCTGGTGACCAGTCTAAGGTTTACCCCGCCTCCCACACAGAGTCACCTGGAATAGGCTCTCGCTCACCTGCGACCATAATAGGGCAAGCGCGAAAGAAAATGGTCAAATGGATGATTTTCTCAATTCCTTTCAAAATATTCCAGATAATGTCCTCCATCCATCCATCTTCTACCGCTTATCCGGGGCCGGGTCGTGGGGACAGCAGCTTTAGCAGGGAAGCCCATACTTCCCTCTCCCTAGCTACTTCTTGCAGCTCTCCTCGGGGGATCCCAAGGCGTTCCCAGGCCAGCTGGGTGACATAGTCTCTCCAGCGTGTCCTGGGTCGTTCTCGGGGTCTCCTCTCGGTGGGACATGCCCAGAACACCTCACCAGGGAGGCGTTCAGGAGGCATCCGAATCAGATGCCCAAGCCACCTCATCTGGCTCCTCTCGATGTGGAGTAGAAGCGGCTCGACTCTGAGCCCCTCCCGGATGACCGAGCTTCTCACCTTATCTCTAAGGGAGAGCCCGGACACCCTGCGGAGAAAACTCATTTCGGCCGCTTGTATCCGGGATCTCGTTCTTTCGGTCATGACAATGCATGTCCTGTTTTACTTTGTTCATACAGTACTTTCAGAAAAATGTGACTAAATATACCATATGTTTGAAGGCATTTACGTTTTCCACCAGACACGCCGAGAGTTTGTTTCATAAGACTGTCTGGGAAAGAGAAGACACTATTAAAAGGAAAAAAAAAGCACAAATTTGGTATGTGTCACAACAAACACAAGGAAGTTTGGTGCATTTAAACTTGTCTTTTCGCTAATCTAAACAGTTTTTTGGTGTGAATGTGAATCTGATTGTAGATGTTTTTCCATATGTGCAACGTGATTTGGCTGGCGACCAGTCCAGGGTGTACACTGTCTCTAAGCTGCTACTCCAGGAATGTTTTTCTTTAAACTTAACACCATACTTGCATTACAATAAGAGTCAGGGAACATATGATGTGATGCAATTGGGAAATGTCCCAAATGTCTGAATTTAAAGAGGAGGCTCTTTAAATTCAAGTCGGATTATTTACTTTTATCTTCTCCGGGTGCTCCGGTTTCCTCCCACATTCCAAAAACATGCATGGCAGGCTGTTTGAACACTCTAAATTGTCCCTAGGTGTGAGTGTGCGTGTGCATGGTTGTTCGTCTCTGTGTGCCCTGCGATTGGCTGGCAACTGGTTCAGGGTGTCCCCCGCCTACTGCCCGAAGACGGCTGGGATAGGCTCCAGCACCCCCCGCGACCCTAGTGAGGATTAAGCGGTTCGGAAAATGGATGGATGGATATCTAATAAGTAAAAATTAGGTGCTAAATTAATGCTACACTTGTGAGCGGAATGAAACTGCAGTCAGCAGAGAATTAACCTCTCTTGGCTCCAGAAAGTTCCGAAATATGCTCGAAATGATCCTGTGGAGTTTTGCTCCAGTCTTAGCACTGCGATCTGTACATTAAATCAACTCTGCTGGGAGTGATGTGAGTGAGTCACTCCATCCAGCTGCTCGGCCATGTTCACGCGTCCGCTTGACTTTCTTTTACCAAAGTCGTTATCCCGAGTCAGTTTATTAGTCATTTGTATCATATTTTAGTAGGGTCACTAAAAGATGGCATCAGTCTTTGCATGGCTGCAAGAAGTCAAGATGGCGCCCGAGTAGGCAGCCGTCAGCAAGTGCTCTCATGAGCCTTGCTTTTTTTGTTGTTTTTGTGTTTGTTTTGTCCCTTTGTGTTTGTTGTTACGTCGTGTGGACCTGATGTGGACTTTTTTCAGCATTTTTTGGCCACGACATTCATCCAGGAAGAGACTCTGTGCTTGGTGGTTGCGCCTTCTCGGCAGCATGGGTATACCAGCACTGTTTTTGACTGGGAGGAATGTCTGCGCCATTTGACAGTCGTTGCTGGACAGTCCCGGGGCGCTTGTGTCTTGCGCCTGTAATGGGCAGCATTTTTCACAGCCCCGCTTTGTTCAACCGAGAGATCGGTGCTATTGAACGGTCTGCGGCTGGATGGATGTAAGTCTTGAGGAGCCGACGATGAGAAGAAAGAAGCGTTAGCGCGGAGCGCCGATGCGGATTTGGAACTGGGAGTCACGGCTTGGAGTTTGAAGCGGATTACGTGGGACAGGAGAAGGGAACTAATCTCTTTTCGTCAATGGACGCTACAGCTTCGTGTTTGCTTTCAAAACTTAGCTTGTAGCAGACGTGTGCACATTTTCAGTATGACGTCTCTGATCCACTGGTGAAAGGACACTTTGATCCTCTCCTCTTTCATCTATAACTGCTTCAGACAAAGTGTATGCAGAAAATTGGTGAAGATTGCACGACTGTCTGTGTCCTATGTGTTGTGTTGTGTTATTTTTGTTATTTTGACTTCAAAATGGCGCCGCGTGAGTGGCTGCCTTTCCAGCAGCTCCTATATTTTGTTGTTCTACTTCTTCCTTTCATAACTTTGCTGCTGTGAATTGGGAATGTCTCCATTGCGAGACTAATAAAGGTTTTCTTCTCTTTTTCTTATCTTAAGGGTGGGCATAGGTAGATTTAATTCCAAATGTGTACTTTTACAATGCAGCACATAAGTTTAATATTTTATGTTAAATGTTCTGTAAAGTGCTTTGTTACAGCTGCAGCTCTTGTGAAAGCGCGATAAAAATATAGATCCATATATATTGTATAGATAACGGCAGACAAATAATACAGATTCATTTTGTTGTGGGGTGATAGTGACTGTGTGGTCTGTTAAACTTTTGGTCATGCCTTGGAAGTCTGCAAGGGAAAGTAAAGTGGTAAAGTTCACCCACGAAGGTGCATGATAATGACATTTTAAAAATGACTGAAATTGGAAAGAACATGAATTTCTCCTCCTCGATACTGGCGAGGCAACTGATTTTGGAGAGGACCAAAAGAGCATCGACCAGCATATTAATCGGAAGTGCCAAAAGATGGAGCCCGATCTAGACATCATCAACCAACACCTTCAGAAAATAGAAATATAGAGCGTGCGTTTCAGGAGTCCAACACAGACGATTCAACTAACCACCACTGATGGAAAGCCACTTTGGTTCGCCAATTGGAGGGAACTGCCCGGCACTCCAGCTGCAGCTGAAAACAAAACAGACAGACAGACATGACACTAGCGAAGGAAAAGTTTTTAATTTTGACTTGAATAAATAACGTGAGGAATCCATTTAGGCTCAAATTGAGGTTACGAAATATGGTTCCCTGTGCTAGAAAGAGCGATGCTCAAGATCAGTAGCATCTTTCTTCCTATCTCTTGTAAAAGCGATTGTTTCCCATGTCATGAAAAACACTTGACTCACTTCCTGTCGAGCTTTTGATTCTTTTTTGGCAACTCACGGTCGTGGGATTGCCACATTGGTGATGGGTAGGAAAGGAGGAGCATGTGCACCTTTTTCGATGAAAAGTCCGCCAGCTGCTCAGAGGCGAGCACAGAAGTCAGCGTTGTGTCCCCAGAGAGAGAGATAGGGAGAAAGAAGAGCGAGAGAGAGGCCTGACTGGCCATAAGGTTGCCAAGGCAACAGGGAACAGTGTAGGCATGGTGGTGGTGGTGCTGAAAGAGCTGACAGGGATGAGCGGCGATGCTAGGGGACACATTTATGTACGAAGACACTCCTTTTGGAGGAGAAATATAGAAATATATTTTTGAAACAAATTGAATTGAGCTATAAATAGCGCTGCTTAGGCGCCGTCTCAAATCGAAGAGTGCGATGCTAAGGAATGGAGCTTGCAGGCAGTCACAGAGTACATTTCATGCTTTCTAGTAAAGCACGGATGGCTAGGTCGTTTCTTTGATTCCCGCTATATTCAATAAAAGTCTGCAGCATATAAAATGTGTGAAATCACTCTCAAGATTGATGAAAAAAAACCCTTAGTTCAACTTAGATTCACTGTTATGCTCTATTTTGGCTGTTAAAGATTGCTTTATCTCCACTTCAGATACCTTATTATTTTTCCTTCCTCTAAAATGAACGTTAAAATCAGGAAAGAAAATCCTGACATCAATGTACAAGAAAACTTAATGTTATAACTAGAACAGACTCACATTCACAATGTCACTGAGTGGGAACTGAACCCACCCCGCCAGCACTAAAGTCAGGTGAATGCACCAGTGCGCCATCTCATGATTTTGTTAACGGTTAAATCTCAGACGAGGTCTCTTTTACTGTTATTCTATTTGTCTACTAAGCTCATGTACCTGGTTTTGATTTTTGTGTTTTGACACAGTGGCCTCACTCGTCATTTGTCTCCAGCTGTTCTCTGTCTGCATGTGGTTGTGCTTGCCTCCACGCCTTGAAAACCCCCCACATTAATTCGTCTTCCCGGATGTAGCAAACAGTTGAGAAAAGGCACAACATTCTTGGAAATGTCTCCCTTAAAATGTCCCAAAGCATTTGTGACAAATGCGCTTTCGTCATGGCTGCTAATCAATTATCCAGAAACCCTTGTTGACTTTACGAACGGGGCCTTCCCAAAACAGCTTTGTTTTGTTTTAAAGCAACTTCACTGGAACCAGGAAGATAAACGCTGTGGCTGCGCTGTTTATGTTTAAGTGCTTGAATGCCAACATGTGTACTTGTGTAGATGCGCTGTGATGCTGCATCACGTGCCTCTATTTCCTGCTGCGTCTGTCGACATCATAATAAATAGGCACCTGTCAAGAACGCTACAATGGAACCACCTAAATTATTCACTTCCATTAACAAAGGCCCCCATTACACATTCAATTTGTTTAGGCCGCAAAATGTCTTCAAGCAATCAATCCTAAACACGAAATGAAGAATGCATGACCAATGAGGCCTCTGTTCTAAACATGCTTTATTTACCATTAAAGAGGACATCTCGTCTTTTTTTTTCACAACTTAAAACAGTTTCCGGATGTCTTAATAACATGTGCTGTGTGTGACATGCTTTTGTCTAAAAGCTCCAGAATAATAGGCCTATTTAAACCGATAGACACAATACAGATAATCATTGCACCATTTTTAAATGACCAATAGCAGTAGTTGTAATAGGACTTTAGGTGTGCAACTATACAGAAAGTCCTTGAAGGGTTTAAAGTGTCTGGTGCTGTGGAATATTGATCAATGACAGTTGTTCAAGTATGTAGCAAGCTGGAGCTGTAATGATCAGTGAATATATATAAAATACTGTTCCACAGGGGTGTGGAAAAATGCAAAGAACCACTTCAGATTTGAGTTACTGTTTACGGAGTTCATGGCGAAAGGGAAGAGTCTGTTTGAATGTCTGCTGGTTTTGGTGCGCATGGTTCGATAGCGCGTACCTGAAGGGAGTAGCTGGAATATAATTTTCCATACCCTTGTCTTGGTTTTTGCGGCGCGCAAGTCCTCGAGAGTGGGGACGGCGGTGCCAAGATGTACTACCTAGATGTCCAAAGTGCCATCAGGTGAAAACCAATGCATCAAAAAAAAAAAAAAAAAAAAACCAGAATACCTTTGCCTTATAAAGTTGAGTTGACAGTCCAGCTGCCAGAATCCACTTGAAAGAGGCTCTGCATCTTTAGCCCATCGCTACCAAGTCATGGGTGAAGAAACTTCCAGGTGGGTGTGGGCAGTTATTATGTAAATTAGCTCCACTGTTATGTAACAGTGAGGCAGAAGTGTTGAACAGCTTGTTCACAGACAGAAATAGGCAGTTAAAAAACAGGAACTTGGTTGTTGCATTTCACCCTATATGGGTGAGCAGACCCTCCAGATATCATATTTGTCTACAAGCAAATAAAAATTACATCTTTTATACTATGTCCCCTTTCACATGAACTCACCTGAACTGATGTGACAAAAAATGAGACATGATTTACCTTTCCAGACACACAAACCAGGGAACCAATCCAAGCATACATTGTATATAACACAGTCTTCATGATGGATGGAGCTTGCAGAGTCAGCATTTCTCATGAGCGATATGAGAGGGAAAAAAAAAACGCCTTTAATCTCGTACACGGAAAGTCATCTTCCACTTGAAAAATGTGGATTAATTAGTTAAGATGTACGTTTAAAAAGCCACTCTTTTAGACATAAATTGACATTTAATGTATTTAAAAACATTATTAATCAAGAAATTAGTTTGGCAGTGCATTATTGTGATTTCAACACACATTTTGAATTCTGACTTTGAAGGATGACCCAGGAAGTAGAGGTGGGGCAAAATATCAATAAAACAATGGATCAGAACATGATAAAGTATTGAAACACAAGTATCAAAATGTCAATACACTATGCTAACATGCAGGCAGTTCTGCTTCAGCAGTATTGATTTCTTCATGGCTCAATATTTCAGAGTACCTCATGGTGGCACTTCTCAAAGGAAAATTACCTGTACCCATCATAAAATGTTTATCAACTGTGAGGTGTTTTAACGTCTTATTTGGGACTTTGTCGAGTTTCTTGGCCGAGCATAATATTTCCTTTCCTACGCTGTCTTTGAAGGAATTTGATACTTTGTTCTTCATATTTTGTTGTGGAAGAGAATGTGCAGTTTTTCCATTTCAATTTGCATGTATGAAAAAAAAATGTTAAGGAGTTTTAGGTTTCACTAACTTTTCATTAAAATCATTGCTACCACATACTGCTGTATCATCAATGACGGCGTTTTGGACTGTGACTCACATCCCTTTATAAAGTAAGTTCTTGAGGCAGACTGTGAATATTTTTTATGACATGCCGCGGGCGCAATATGTCAATTTGGTGACAGAAAATTCACGACAGACCAGTTAAAAGCAGGTCTAAGTAGTGGCGTGGGTGGTGTAACACCATTTTGGTGAATTACATCGAGGCGCAAATAAGTGGAGATCTTCTTACAATTCCTTTTAAATGTATTTTGTGTGCGCCAATCTCTTGCATGGACACCCTCAAGTCATTGTACCATGTAGACAGCGGGCCTCTCTCTGCGAGAGGAGCCATTTCCATTGGATGGCAAACAAGTTGGCTGCATTCCCTCCCACAACGACGCAAATGCCCCTTCCTGCCTTTGCCAAAAGAAAGAAATCCTGAGCAGTATTACCAGTTGAGAAAATAGATGGATGGATTGCATGCATCTAGAAAAGTCTTGGCAGAGGTCTGCTCCAGTTATCTTCTGAAGTGTCGCCACACTGTCTCCCAACTTGATGTGTCTGCCTTCTACATGCCGACCTTGATGCGAGGCCTGCCCATACGCCTTGCGCATCAACTCTTATTCAACACTTAAGCACGTGAGAGACTTCCTTATCAGTATGTTTCCTGTGCGGCTGGTGTCTCATTCTCATGAGCCGAGGTGCTGGGATGACCCTGAGCTGTCATTGTTTTTTCGCTTGACACCATTTCCCCCCCCAAAAAAATTCTCTCCCCTCACTGTTCCTTTTTAGACTCCGCTAACAGGTGATGGCTGTATGCTCCTGCACAAAGCTTCTTCCACACCCAAAATGTCAGCGCCTTCTTTCCTAAGATGTCCATCAATGCTCGTTCAGGCTGACAAGAGAGCCATTAGGGGCTTGGAAAAGGGTGTTTTTGCAAATGTCCACTTTTTGCCTCTATTATATGTTGAAAGCTCTGATTATTTACTGTCTCCCTCTGAATGGTTGTTAATCACAGCTCTGTGCAGGTGCATCATGAGCATGTTTAATCATCCTGCAGAAAATATACAAGGACACACACACACACACACACACACACACACACACACACACACACACCTTCCCCCACCTCCTGCAGAACACAACCGTTTCCCTCGCCCATGATGTAATGCTACCAGACCCCTCCTCTGCCATCTCTCACACACCCTCTCCATCCCCTTCGCCTCTTGCTATTGGTGGCTCCAGTCTGCATCTGCTGGATCAGCACACACACATATGCGCTCACTTTACACACCGGTAAGAGGAGGACGAGGAGGGGGGATTCCACGGCCACTGCAGCTTCCGATCCATCCACCTGTCCGCGGTGAGTCCCTTTTTTTTTTTTTTGATAAATGACAGCAGCATGCTTCACACAATAAGACAAAAGGATGCTTTTACCTTGTCATTCAGGAGGTTAATGAAGTGGAGTGCAATAGAGCACCGGTGCCGTGGTCTTGCATCACACTGAGTCAGCTTCTTGGCTCGTGCGTGTGTGTTAAAGTCGTTTTCAAAGCTGGCATGCACTCAAGAGGCTGCTATCTAGGAGGGATGTCGGTCACCTTGTCGGGAGATAACGCACACTGAGGATGCTGATGATGAGGCTGCTTTAAGTTCCCCGTGAGGAGTGCAGTGATGTAGTTTGCTGTAAGTCCTGGCCAGCTGCACAATGAAGATGCACTGGCTACAAATAAAGCCCTGACAGTGTCATTATATGGAAGACGTGTGTGCGTGTGCGTGTGTGTGTGTGGGGGGTGTTGGGGGGGTGACATATGCATTGCTCCTCCTTGTCCCGGAAATCCACTGCGCTCATTCACTGGAAGGGTCTGTGGGATTTGGCAAGAGAAAATGAGTTATTTTAACCTGATCTCTACCTTTGAACTCTTCAAGAGCATAATTTTTTTAATCTCTTTTATTTTACATTTAAAATACATTTGCTCCTTTGTGACTTCATGACTTTGAATTCCAAAAGAGCAGAATTTGGTAAATATTTTTAAATTTAAAACTGTGGGATTTGCTTCATTTTACTGATTTTTAAGATAATGTGTGTAATTTTTTTCCTAATTAGTCATGTATTTTATCATGATTTCAAACATGCAATTTATTAATTTGAATGTATTTTATTTTTATTTAAGAGTAATTTATTTGAGCATTTAAAAACTTTTTTTTTGTTTTATTTCAAGTAATTAATCTTTATGGTTACTATACTTTTTGGAGCAAAATGATTTCCTGTAGTGGCTGATATCATTTTTGATATACTCTCCACAAAACTCTTGTTGCTTTAGAATGGTGACAGTGGATTACTTTTCATTTTTTCTTATGCAGAAAATTTTCTTGAGCCTCCTGGAAAGGCTGTTTGACAAAAAAAATCAGCTAAACTCTGAACCATTATGCTAACCCTATCAAATGAAGTGTTCTGCCAGCTCCACCACTGTCCTCCTTGATGCTGCACCTCCAAAGTAAGTGATGGTTGAGGGTTGTCATGGAAATGACACAGACAGTTATTGGCAAATGAACCGTTAAGTCATTTTGTCGCTATTATCTCAAAGTGAAACGATTCCATATTGCTTCTTGAAAGGATTGTGCTTTTTTTTCACAATTTAGTCTAACAAAAAATACCCCAACGACCAAGCATTACAGCACACTACTTTACACACCCTTTTTTGTCCTGCTGAAATGTTTTTGAAGACTTTTCTCCTGCAGGTAAGTGACTTTATACCCCGCCCTGTATACTGCCATGTCAATGGCGTGTTCAGCTGTCATTACCATGACAACTCGGGGAGGAGCCCTGACTGCAGGGACTTCTATTTGAGCCAAGAGTGAGGTGGGGGGGGCATAAGTGCCCATGAAGACAATCAAAGCATTTTTACTCATGTAAGCAGTACTTAATGCACTACTGTGCCTGTGTGGGTTTTCTCCGGGTACTCTGGTTTCCTCCCACATTCCAAAAACATGCATGGCAGGCTGATTGAGCACTCTAAATTGTCCCTAAGTCTCAGTGTGAGCGCGAATGGTTGTTTGTCTCTGTGTGCCTTACGATTGGCTGGCAACCAATTCAGGTTGTCCCCCGCCTGCTGCCCAAAGACAGCTGGGATAGAGTCCAGCACGCCCGCGACCCTTGTCAGGATAAGCGGATTTGAAAATGGATGGATGGATGCATATTTTGTCAAGTGGCTGTACAAAATAAAATCATCTGGATCAAATAGCGAAAAAATATCTTGATCCAGATGATTTTATTTTGTCTAACCACTTGACAAAATGAAACAGGTGAAAATGAAAAAAAAAATGTGTGTGCTTGTGTGTGTATGTGTTTGGTGGGTGGTGGGGGGGGGGGGGGGCTAACTCTGTAAATAAGTCCCACTGTTACCTAGCAGTAAAGTGAAAGTGCAGGATCACTCACTGACACATTTTCAAATTTAGAGACCCAACTATTTGTATACAAGCAATGAAATAGCTATTTTCTGCAATAACAAGTCCCTTTTAAGATTGTCTCTCCACTTCATGTGGTTGTCATTGATTTTCCTCAGTGAGTCGATCCATCATTTCAAAGAGCTATCAAGTCAATCTGTAGAGAAATTTAATCCAGCTGCCGCACCAACAACACTATTCTCCATGCCGGATAATCAGCGTGCTGCTCTTCAATTAACCAGCAAGCAAATTAGCTTCGCTCTGCCTTTCAACTCACTCATTATTGCTAGTGATTGCAACCATCACCATCTTCATCATCATCATCATCAGCATCCCCAAAAAATGCCACACATATTGAAGCATTTCTTTTTTGGATGTTGCAGTAGTTATAGATTGCTGATTAGCACACGAACCCGTGCTTGCTGCAAGGACGTACTTGTATGGCAGTGAATCCATTAAGTTCCAGCCACCCCCCTAAAAAAAATTTTAAAATACTGCACTGTTACGCATTTATCATAAAGATTGGGACTATATCTTTTTTTTTTAATCATGAAATATAATCCAAGAGAATATAAAGAAACTGGGTGAGTGTAATTACTGTACCCTGGGACATGTCGACAGTCACGGTAACAACAGCTTGCATGTTACACTATTCCTGGTCATTTTAACACTCTTCGATGTAACACGATTCCCAGTTGACCATTGTTAAAGCATATCAGTCAAGAATTCACGACATCTTGAATCACTAAACATGATTGTTATGGAATCTCTGCTAGCTCTTGAGCTACTATCGGCTGAAGGGGCTAGCTGCCACAGCTCCAAGCTAGCAGCACGACACTGTTGAAAACAACAAGCCAGCGTTGGCTTACACCAAACAACCAAACTCCCTGTGGACCCTTGCTAAAGCCTACATCTGTTTCAACACTTGACTCATTTGGTGCTGCAAGCCCTTGAGTGTAAATACTCGCACGGAATTGCGAGCTACAGCACTACCATGAATAGCGCTGAGTCACTAAATTCATCGCAGTGGGCTCCAATAGTGTAAAGTCGATAACTAAAATGCAACTACAACTACTGAAAACTGATATTTTCACTTCATTTCAGTGTCAGCATTTCCCGAAGTTTGATAGGATGTGACATTTTTTTGGCTTGCAACACAAAGCAAAAAGCATAACTTGAAAAAATATATGTTAGGTTACTGAAAGTCAAGGTACAACTCTATTTTTAGTCATTTTGCTGATATTGTAGGCTCCCCTGTCTCTGTCATTTTCCCCTTTCTGAAGAAGCTCTCCAAAGGCATTTGTTTTTCACTCATTTCTGCTGACCCGTGACTTTACTTTGTTAGTATCGTGTCACATGACCAAGACGAGCAGTTTGCTGTGCGTGCAGAGGCACAAGTGGATGCACCTGATGATTCTGATGAGTAATATATACTGGATATATTTTTTTTTCAGTAAGCACCAAATGGCCCATGGGCCGGTGGTTTAGGACAGCTGTTGTACAGGGCGTACAGCAATTAGGCTGCTACTACAAACTAATAAAGCAAACAGGGAATGGGGGCTGTCGGCTCCTCCGAAGGTTAACGTGTGCTGTTGCTGAGATGCTTCATTGATTTCTGACCGATTCCAGTCTCGTTACAGTTCATAAGAGACACACTGTCTCCATGGTGACCTTTTAAAAGTAGCACCAACCCTTGATATTGCCGCTGCACTTCACTGGACTCACACTGGAAAAGCTGCAATCATCCATCCATCTATCCATTTTCTGCAGTGCTTGGCTTCATTAGCTGGGGCCTATTCCAGCTGATTTTGGGAACACCCTGGATTAGTTGCCAATCAATTGCAGTTTATATATAAAAACATTCACACTCACATCCACACTTATGGACAATTTAGAGACGTCAATAAACCAAACGTGCATTTTTTTGGAATGCGGGAGGGAGCCAGAAACCCATGCAAGCACGAGGAGGTTAGAACTGATATTCAAACCCAAAAGCTCAGAACTGTGAGGCAGATGTATTCATCACAAGCCAATGTGCTGCCTTCTAGTGTGGAAAAGATGACTGTCTGAGCTCACTTATGGAGAAACGGCCAAGCAGCTGTTGAACCCGTTTGAATCTTGACCCTAACATAGACGTTCCATTCACCTTGATGAGTCGTTCAGCCTGTTTAATTGTTTTAACTCTGCAAGAGTCTAAACCTGCTTTTGAATTTTACCAAGGTTTTTATCTTCATGACTTTTTGGCTTTAAACAAAGAAACCCAATCTACACTATTCTCAGTGCGCGGCATTGCGGGGCCCATTTCTGGAAAAATCAAACGGAAAAGTCCATCCTGGAATCTTTGTTCCATAAGTGGATAAGTGGACGACTTCAGCTTCCTCTGCGTGCTTTTGTTGGACAAATGCAAAATCAATAAGGCTCTTGCTTTGACATAGGAATGTACATTTGAAGATAGTTTCAAACTGTCTCCCCATTGAGAAATGAAGACTCAGCATCCTGACTCAGCTATTCCTTAAAAGGGCAAAATTATTGAACGTTCACCCGCTGCTCAACCCGTATTGTTTTGTGTTTTTTGTTATTGTAAAGTGTCCTTGGGTGTCTTGAAAGGCGCTTATAAATAAAATCTACTACTACTACTACTACTACCTTTGAATTGCTTGTAGGCAAACAGCTGTGTCTCTGGATTAAGGGGGAAATCAAACAACCAAGTAAAAATTTTGTCAGCTGCCAATTTCTGCAAATATATATTTGAGCGAGCTGTTTTGCTGTCACTATATAAATCAATTTCCACACCCTGACTTGCTACTTAGTTTGGTGGAAGAGCCAGAACCACTTTCAAGCAACATCTGATCACTTTTTATGGTACAAAGTAGATTAGCATTAGCTAATAAGTTATACATCGATGCATGTCGACTGCATGCACCACATAACTGATTCTGCAGCTTGGTGACTACCATCCTCCTCGTGCCACCCATAGTTGCCCTAGTAGTAAAAGCCATACTCGACATTAGCGGCATGGTAGAGGGGTTAAGTGACGAATGGGCAATTTTCATGAGACAGGACCGCCCCCTTAAAACCACCTCATGTGAAATAAAGGGGCAGTAAAGTATATTAAAATTCTCGATTCCTGTAAAAGCATGAATTTTTGAGGAAGCCCTGTGAAAACTAACAGAACGAGCGTTGGAAAGAAACATAAAATGAGACGTTTGACCTCGGCTACCTGAACCGTCTTGTGACGGAAATCATTCGATATGACTCTGCTTCTTGTTTTGACAGAGCAGTGAAAGTATGAGGAAGATCTGTGAACGCTCACCAGCAGACCTCTGAAAAGGAGCATGTACCGGTACTATATTTTTGAAATATTTGACCTCAGCGACCTGACGTCTGATGCCCTTTAAAATCTATAGGCTACTAGTTTCAGGATAAAAGTGAAACCCATGACAAAGATCAGTTTTAAAATTGTGGAAGAGTCCTAAAAAGTACAAAGGACAGATTAAGAAACTTTGATGTCACAGGTATGCCTCGGACACCTTGCTTCAGTCAACATCGATAGGCTTCTTGTCAAGACTGAAGATCATCTGTGATTAGGACGACGCTGAAAAGAAACACTTCAAGATGTTGCTTTGATATCCGCTCCGTCAGCCCATTTACATTGGATTCTATCCAAAATCAATGGAATTCTTGCTAATGTTTTTTTTTCTTTCCTCAAACATCATTCATCCGACCGTATTTGACTACATATTTACAAAGTCATTCAACCTTCGTCAGTGCCCATCGGCTATCTTTCCTACGCACCAAACGCCCCCGCCGCAGCCCACCTCCGCAATCTTCTCAGTGTGCAGCTGTGCGGGACCTTGACCTCTGACCCCTTTCACAGCCTGCAAAGGCACAAAGAAAGTGGGAATAAACGTCTAAATGTGCGTAATGTATTCATCGCAGACTCATTAGAGCCTGCACGTGGTTGATGTCATCACACGCCAGTCTCAGGGGCATAAGCATATTAAGATGGAGATAATTCATATTAATGCCACATGTCCCACCGGGGCAGATATTGTCTTTTATTGCTGATGGGCGAGAAAGAGAGGAAGGGCTGCTTGTTTGGTATTAGCAGGCGAGCCATTGCCAGATGGCTTTTGGTCATCATTTCACTTTGGTGTGTGTTTTTTCTTTTTTTTTTTACTCTCTTTGTTCACTGACCACATGACATCTGCACAGCAGTAAACATCATTTAAGTGTGAGCCGGCTGGCACATCCCAACAAAACCAAACTGCTCCAAGATGAGTGTTTATAAATCGAGGGGATCAAAGCCCATCATGGTACAGAAGTGGTTGGCATGTATCCCTCACAGTTCTGAGGTTCTTGGTTCAAGTCCACTCCAGTGGAGTTTTCATGTTGTTCCTGTGTGATTTTGTGGGTTTCCTAAAAAAAAAAAAAAATTAAGGTGGTATAAAATATATTTTATTTAGAAATATTAAAATAATGATTAAATAATTTTTAAAAATAATAAATTGGGAATTTCTCCATTGTGAGACAAATAAAGGTATTCTCATTTTATCTTCTCTTATGATAAAGTAAGTCCACTCTAATTGACACCGTTCCCCAATTATTTCAGGAATATGTCATCCACATTTCAAATAAATGTTTCCTTATTACCCTTGAGAATTATGCAACTTGATGAATGTCATTGCTTTTAACGATGATTGATACCAACGTGTGTCATAGTTGACATCGAGCAGACGTGACATCTCTAAAGGTGATTTTTACGCAGAACTTTTTAAGACATTTCAAGCCATCCATTTGTTCCTCTTTTTTTAATAGTGCTTGACGCTTGCCCTCATTAGAGATTAATAGAGTGAAGATTTATTTGCAGTTTACTATAATGTGATGAATACATAACATATTGGACATTTTGATGATAAAGATTCTGTCGTAACAAGAGGCAATATTCTCCTGTCGAGACGTTTCGTAACTTGAAAATTTCGTATGAAGAGACGTTCGTAAGTAGAGGTACCACTGTATTAGCAAGCACTGATCGACTAATCGCAAATATCAACGAGCAGCCATTCATATTCACCCCTATGGACGATTTAGAGTCTTCAGTGAAACCAGCATGAATGTTTTTGTAATCTAGAGGACCCAGGGAAAAACATTCTTAGAGGTGAAAGTTCTCCTTTTTTGCTGTCTGTCTCCTGACTTAGCCAGTGTCTGATGACCTTCAACCCCACTGAGTCCTGTCATGCACTCATGACTTTGTAGTTTGTCAGCATCTTTGGTCCCCCTCTGAATGCTTCGATGATGACATTGATGCACAACACATCACCAAATCCAGTGTGACAAAGAGAGCTTGTCATGTATTTAACCCCACTCAAATCTGACCTGATGTGAATGGCTACAGTGTAGTCGGCGGCGCGCTCGCTTGGTGGGGGGGGGGGGGGGGGGGGCATGTTACTTAAGCATGGCGGCAGATTGAGAGTGATGTGTTTAACAATGGCGCCACTGTCAAAGAGTACCTTGGGCAAAGTGGAGGCGATTTGTTTCTTATCACAGGATTGTGATAAGGACGCAGAGCAACTCGGCTAGCGTATGAGATCTTTCACTTTCTTATTTCAATCTGATTTATTTAACGTTTTTTACTTTTTAACACAAAAGCCACAAAGACAGCAGAACCCACTGACACGCTGACAATTTAAAGGGTTGTAAAACGCAACTTAACACAACGCCTCAACAAGTCTTAGAAAACAAAACAATGCAAACATAATGTATAATTCATCCTGATAATGTAAAAAAAAAAGTGTAATACGTAATCAGAAAAGAAAGCACGAATAGCAAAGGTGGTTATATCATTGTGTTAGTAACAAGTGCATACCATTCCCATGACGAAGATGTTGTTCAGCCAATTCTTTGTATCTTCTTGCAAACCATTAAACAAAACAGCATTGAAAACAAGCACCACTTGGAATAACTCTGAGTGGAGCACAGACCTCCGTTGAAACCAGCCATTCTGATACTCACTGAAAATTGATACACACCTCCCACATGTGCCTGAACATTATCATAAAAATGCATGAAAATATTGTGGAGATGTGAAGAAACATTTTTTTCATTGTAAATCTATTTCATTTTAACACAATAAACTGGCCAAGGTCAAGGATTACTGATGCACTCAGCTCTACACTTTCATAGGTCCACACGTCCTGCATATGCATACATTTTGCTGATGTTAAACTTCCCAGGTGCAATGCATTTTTGGCTTCTATACCCGTCAATGGCAGTCAATGAAAATAAAAGATAAAATCATAGGCAGTCAATGGCAAAGCCACCGATCAAAGATTTCTGCGTTGTCCTGCTAACAAACAAACATACATAGCAAGTTTGCTGAGAGCAACAATTTCGATGTGAAAAAAGTCAGTAAGTCACAAAAGTAAGACTAATGTTAGCGCAGATGCTAGCGCTAATACTGAGAATTGTTCTGGCTGATTCACCAATTTTATAGACCTCTCAGGTGACCTGTGGTTGCCGTGTCCTATTCACAAAGCAATTGGGTTTTGTATTTTTAAACCACAGAACGTACCACTTTCATCCTACTTTTGAGAAACATTCGTCATCGCATTTCCTACAAAGCACAGAAACAAATAGCATTGTATTAAGCAGAGGCGCGTTACTGGTGTCAAAGCAGACTGGAGATGACTGGAGTGTGACAAGCGCAACGTGACATTTTAGTCTTTTTTGCAGCAGTGAAAAGAGATTACATGAATGGCTGCGTCCGCTTGTGTTCAAGTCTTTGCCTTTGCCCGTAATCCTCTGTAATGCTCTTTGTGCCGGACGCTCGCTGCTTTCTTTCATTGTTCTTCTTGGCTGCAGAGCATAGCAGAAGAACAAGAAGCAGCAACTTACTCATAGCCAAAACATACACACAGCAAAAACAACTTTGCCTAAGAGAAATCTATAGAATCTGGAATGTCAAACTAAGACTGGTCCACATCTTGCCATATTGAAAAAAATAAATGCAATTTAAAAAGATTCTTTTTAAATTTTATATTCAAAATTAAAAATAAATCGGCTAAATACATGCATCTGCTTTGTATGGTTTTGGTGTGAATCCTCAAGTCATGTGGGGAAAAAAATCTGTCAGAGTCAATGTAAATGTGATTTTTGACTCCCATGTGTCAGGGTCCAAAGCTGTAATTATTAACCTGAAGCTGATCAACATTTTGGTGTCTCACACGCGCGCGCACACACACACACACACACACACACATCCACACGATCCTCTTTTCTAATCTGGATAAAATTTAAGAAATCAGTATCTGTATATTTTTATCCAAGTTGGATATGTCTTCTGTAAATTCAGTTTCAGAAGCTATCACATTAAAGAAAGTTTAATCTGGATCTGCTTCTGGTATGAATTGAATCCACACTTGGGCATGACACACGTGAGATAATGAAAAATTAGCACTGGAAAAATAAATCTGCATCTTTCATATTGTGCAAAAATACCAAACTCAATCATTTAATTTGAGCAAAATTTGATTATGCGCGATCAGATGCATGTCAAATTAGATCTGATCCAAATATTGTGAATCTACAAACCCCTCAAAAATTCTTTTAAATTGGGAATTTAGTTTTTGCTTATCTAATTTGAACACAATTTACTTTCTGAATCACATTCTGGAATGAATCCACACATTTAATACAATAAAAATAGCAATGTCAAATGTTTAATTTTAACATTTGTGGATAAATATATGCAGGGACAGAAATTGTAAAAGAAAATCCAGTTACATCTAGATCTGGTCCAGATGTTGATATGAAGTCATAATGTCATGCAAAGTGTTCCCCCCCCCCCCCCCTCTCCCTAAATATTTTATACTCACACTAAAAATAGAGTTAGATATGAATATGATCCAAATCGAACATTTAAAAGAAAATTCACAAAAGTTACTCGAGCGTTTTGACTTTATTTAGAGGACTCCCTTGTTTGCGTGACGTCACGGCCAGCGGACAGGACGTGTGGTTGTGGGCGGAGCTTCAAGTTTTGCAGCCTCTGTGGAAACATAGACACCGCACAAGCACACACTTGCAGAGTGGACTTCGTGTGTCTGACACGTCAGTTTGAGGAGCGGCGTTTTGGTGTTCGGTGGATTTAAACCCGATCTCTTTTTACCTTTACCCTTCTTTTCAGCACCCCGAAGACTGCAGCCACCATTGGATCTTTGGCGTGGATGCGTTTTTTAAATTGCATTTAGAACGGTGAGTGGCAATCTTGTTTTTCTATTGTGCGCGTAGCTGTTTTAATTGAGTTCTTTCTTTTTTTTGTCAGCAATTCGTTTGAAATAAAGCAATTCAGTCGGAATTCATGTATTTTATGTGAACGTCAGTCTGACGAGACGAGAGCTGTGCAAACGTTGTTGGTGTTGACCAAATCAATATTTAAAAATACACTTTCGAAAAAAAAGGGGGCGGGGGGAGGCAATCTTAAAGCCTTCTTCTAAAATATAAGTAATTTTGGAGACATCTTGAATTTGTTTACGAAACCAAAAAAAACTTGGTTTAATGTCACAGCACGCACAAATGTACAATTAATGTATTTTTATTTGATATTTAATGTAGATTAATTTGTTCTGAACGGGAAAAACATTTTTTGTTATATGCATGAAGTCATCAAGGTGCATAAAAATCATGCTCCGGCAGTGTTCAAACTTTTTTTTTTTTATCGCAGCCTCTGACCTTGAATACACAGTAAATTGAGTGCAAACTGTTTTTCTGTTGTTTTTTGTTTGTTTGTTTGTTTGTTTTTCACAGTTTAAAAGCAAGGGATTTAAAAAATCTAACATGTATCACCTATGTATGGGGACACACCAAAATTTGAGTCAACGTAAATTGTTTGGTTTAGCTATAATTGCTTTTGTAGTTTAAAAGAACATTTTTGCAACTCGTAATTCTCATAACCCTATCAATGTGTTGGTTCACACCAAAATGTGGATAAAATCCAGATTAAACTAGAGGGGTAAAAATGAATTGATTAATCAACAACAAATTGATTAATCGACAACTATTTTAGTAATCGAGTCATTGTTGAGAGCCACTGCTTAACTTTGAATTGTCCAAATCTCTCCAGTTTCAGCGTCTCAATAGTAATTATTCTGTTTTCTGTTCTGATTATCTTCTATGATTAATCAAAATCAGGCATTTGTAAACATCTGCTTTTTTTTAAAACAATGACCAAACCAGTTATTGAATCAATTTCAGAAAGGTTGATGAGCATAACAACAATTCCACTCATTTGATATCGCTTGAATGTTGTTGACTTGTTTTTTTCCTCATCACTAAACATGACCAAATAAATGACAATAATTGGTTGCTAAAGAGTAATTGGTTCATTGTTCATTGGTTGGCAGAGATTCCAAATGTCTGTGTGTCACCAGGAAAGAAATGGGAAGATCCCTAGATGCGTCATATTCCGACATTGAGATGATTACGAAACATTTTACAGGCTTGGCAACTCTTGGCTTGCAAAGTGTGGGTTTGTTTTGTCAAAACATCAACAAAAACTATTGCAGCAGCCTTTCATCCTTGCCAAAGATTGACAAAAAGCAGGTAGGGATGTCGGCGACGCGGACACTTAGTGGTTAGCACATCTGCATCACAGATCTGAAGATCTGGGTCAGAATATCAACTCAGGGCTTTCTTTGTGAGGTTTGCGTGTTCTCCCTTTGCTTGTGCTGGTTTTGAACTGAAGTCTCTAAAATTTCCAATCCAAACTCATTATTGGTGTGAAAGTCTGAGTTTTCCATGTGTATTCTGACTTCCTCCCACATTCCAAAAGCATGCCTGCTCTTGGAAGGACTCTAAATCAAAGGTGTCAAACTTAAGGCCCAGGGGCCACATCCAGCCTGCAGTATCACTTAAATGGCCCACTAAAACTAAAACAAAGAAAGCACTTCTACTTCATTTTTCTTGCTAAATACTCTCATCCTTACTTTTAACAGCAATTACCACCAAATCCTTTCTAAACATAAATTTAACAGCCGTATATAGTACTTTAATACTTGCATGACACGCATTTCCACAAGTTAGGATTTCAAATTAAGTTTGTTAAAGATTGAAGATCAGCTTGTGACTTTATGCTTCCCCTTTTCTCTGTGGGGAAAAAAAAACAAGGAAATGATTTGTCGCTTTAATAAGTTGATGAGTCCCCGATTGTGCCATCGCACAGAGGAGGATGATGATGGGATCAGACCTTCAGCTGACCTTATGTGTGCGGTGTGATAGCCTATCAGTGAGACTGAACAACACTCATCCTCCCTCATTTTACTGTAAACCAAAAGCTCTGGGAAGCAGTATTCCTTGAAACACTTACACCCCCCTTCTCTTCCGCATCCTCCTCCTTTTATTGAGCCACCACTCACTCACACACACACGCACACACTGGTTCCACGCCCACCCTCCCACACAATCACATACACATTCAAACACTCAAAACAAACATGCATGCTCCACCCACTGCTCTACAAGAGGAATGGTCCGCATGTGTAGACCAGAGTGGGGAGACGCTCGTTGCTTTTAACAAAGGGTCATGAGGGCCCTTTGGTCTGTGAAACAAAGATAAAGTGAACCCACATTCATCCTAGGGCATATTTTCCAATCCCGCCCGCTATCTGTGATGTTTTTCTCTTACACCCTTCAAACACATTTAAACGTATCCCAACACTTTTTAAACACAAACAATCAAAAAACAGCAAAAATAAATAAATAATTGCGAGCATAAAATGCGTTGAAAATACTGTGTGAATTGTAGTGTGTCTCTATTAGACGAATGTGCCTTTAAGAGCCCGGGGCCTTATAAGGTAGCATGTGAAGTCCATAAGGTTGCGTGTGAGTGTCTGGGTGTTACCTGTGGCTGACAGCACTGTGAGTTGTTTTTCCTCATCTTGCTAAAATCAGCCTTCATGCCGCCCCCTGTGTACTGCTGGGCCAATAGAAAGACCAACTTTCATTATCATGAAGAGATGTTCAATACTACTTTTTTTTCAGGCCGATACCAGTGTCAGTATTCACTCTTAAGTACTCACCGATACTGAGTACTGATGCCACTGGTGCTTTTGATACACAAATTCCAATCAACGCAAGGGCAGATAATTGTGAATGATTTTATATATGTATATATATACATACATACATACATATATTTATACACACACTATGTACTGTGTGGGGGGTGGCATTTAAGGCGAGGTGTGAGATTGTCAGAATTTCGTGCCGGTATCTGTTTGAATAAGGCTGTGATGGAAATCTATTATGCAACAAGCTCCCCTCTCTCCTGAGACAAATTCCTGTCTCCTTCTCCTTTTTTTTTTTTTTTTTTTTTTTTTGCTTCTCTGTTTTGAATCAAGTGCAGGGAAAAAGATAAAACTCTCCCTTTGCGATGAAAAACAGCTGGTCCGGAATGTGTTTGTATGAAAATCCACTGCTTTTTCCCCCCTCACAAAACTAGCTAATTTACTACACGTTTCTGTCGCAAAGCGCAGCCATAGTTTTGTGCCGCAGCCGCAGTCATTCAGAACAATGCAGAGGAGCAGATGCTTATTAGAAAAGAGAACATTGAATAAGTTTATTATTCTCGATTTCACAGTTCAAGACAAGCGGCTTCATTGCAACTGGTTATTTTCTGTGGCCTCCATGAGACACTGGTGCCAAGAGGGGCCAGCTCATGTTGACTTATGACTTCTTTTATTGGCAGCAAACACAAAAGCAAGACCGCCACCTGAGAGCAAACAAAGCAGAGGTGCCTCGACTGGTCTGTTTGGAACCTGACAGATAGCATAGCATGAACAGAATAGCGGCAATCTTGGTAGGTGCTCAGGCTGATTTGATGTCGCTGTGGTTAAGCTTGATAATCATGTGGATTAATCGTGTCCTGAGGCCATTTCGGCAAAATGGAGTGCACAGCTTGGTTGGTTTGCTGTTTTAAAGAAGTCCAACCTAATGGGAACTATGACAAGTTGAGATTCATAAATGCTTCAAACTTATTCAGCTCAATATAAGCCACCTGGTAAAAGGATTCCTCAGAAAGAGATTCAGGCATCCCAACTAAATTGTTAATTCAAGGGGAACATGCAAATTCCCGAGTGAGGGTTCAAATCCGGGACCTCTCGGCTATGAGGCACACATGCTAACCTGTACAGTTATGCCTTGGAAATTGAGTGACCCGAATTATGAGTTTTTCAAAATAGAAGTCCGACAATTTTATTTATTTATTTTTGCTTCAACTTGCGAGCAAATGTTTGCCACAACAAATGAAAGTGATCTTATTTCACAACAAGTAGCCAAAAAAGAGGCTTCAAGCTGTTCAATGCCACTCTGTTGAAGCTGTCAAAATAAACACCTTGGAATGGTCGCCAGCCATTTGCTAATCCATCTTGAAAAAAAAAACAATTATTTCCACTTACATTCACACCATTGGACAACATAGATGCTCAAATGAACCTCACATGGTCACTCCACACAGGAAGGCCCTGGGCCGAGATTTGAACCCGAAACCTCCCAACTGTGAGGCACACACACACACACGCTACACTGAGCATTCATGTCTTGAAGTTTGCTCCAGTTCTTGCATTGGGTCTCACTGGATTGCGCAGATGTAATGTCCCGACAAAGTACACGATGCCCCCTTTTGAAACCTTTTGTCTGGCTTGTCAAAACCTGTAATGAAATGAGTTTCCACGTTGATGAAACTGCAGCGATTTCATGGCTTCCTTCCAACAATGACCTGAAGTCACGAGATTGCCGCTCCGCTGTGGCTAGCTAGGTATTTACTCTTGCTTCCCATGTGGCGTAATCAGCACAGTGACCTCACGGAAGCCCTCGTTGTGTAATTGCGTGCGTGTTTGATCGCATGCACGACTCGCATCGTCACGCAGGTGATCACGATCCATTGCACAATGTACAAGCTAGCTGTAAACAACAAGATTCAAGATTCAAAGTGTTGATCTTGTGCACCTTTGGGGGCAACCCGTTTCTTCAGTGTCATGAAATTCTTATTTTGCAGTCCACACAGAAGACAAAAAGCTAAAAAGCTCATTACAATACATGTTACAAACCCCAATTCCAATAAAGTTGGGTTGTGTAAAAGGTTAAAAAAAAGAACACAAAGATGTGCAAACACCCAGAAATGCTGCCAGCTTCTCTGGGCTCAAGCTCATCAGGGATGTACTGAAGTAAAGTGGAAATGTGTCTTGTTGTCTGACGAGTCCATATGTAAAATTGTTATTGGAAGTCATGAAAGTGATGACCATTCAAATTTGTCCTTTTTGGCACAGTCCGCCACTCACGCTATCATGCAAAATTCATACTGTAAGTCAGGATCTGTGATGGTATGGGGATCTAAAAATTTCAACGTGCGCAACGTTAGGAGCTTGAGTCTGGCTGGCCGGTGAGTTTGGTGTGAGCATCTGGGTGTGAGTTGTGGCCTCGAGTAACTCTTATATTTGTGCGTTTCACTGTACTGTATGTCCGTCCATTCAATAAATGGCGAATAGTGCATTGACAACTATGCGTCTCAATGCCCACATGCGAGTGCATGACAGTACCCTAATTACTGATTTTTCTTTCTTCCCAATTCACTCCAATGGCATCTTGACCTAAACACTGAGGAAAATAGAATGCAATGCAGTTACGTTGGGCCACCCTGTAGAGTTTACAATAGCAGTTGTACAAGTGGGCCGCACGTCTGCATGATTGTCATAACACGAAAGGCGAGACGCGATCGATGCACGTGCTCGGCCTTTTCTCAACAGTTTGTCGTATCCCGCGATTTCAAATGGGTCACTATGTTAAACGCGCAGAGAGTTTTTCACGACAAGTAAACAAAGGAGATTAGTTTAATCTACTTTCCTCCTAATTCTGAGACTAATAGCGGCCATTTTTAAAAGCCGTCAAGGGATTTACTGGCGAGCGTGCAGTAGTTTATGTAAGAGATGCCGTGGTCAAGTGGCGACTGTGGGCAATTACCAAACGCAGCCCATTCATTATATTTTGCACTTTGACTGAAAATGATCTCCAACAGTTTAAAATCAACCGCATATTAGTGGGAAACCCATATGACCCCCAAAACTCTCCTTTCAGCACTTATCTCCTCTGACACTCGTTGAAAATGACCCTTGACTGCTGAACAACACTGAGCTGTATTTAAATGAATCGAAATGAGAGTATTCACAATGAACCCAGCCTACTCGCTAGTTGGAATGTCAAACCTACTGTGATTGAATCCAATATATTTCAAGATGCTGGGTATTTTGAATATGATTTTGAATTTATAATCCATTTTCCCCACAGAAATAATCCACTCTGTAATTAGAATTAACCTGTTCCAGGCGATTTCATAGGTACGAGTCATATACCGTATTTTCCACAGAAAAAGGAGCACTGGATTATGAGTTGCACCTTCAATGAATGGCCTATTTTGTAATTCTTTTCATATATTGGACGCACCGCATTATAAGATGCAATGTACAATGCATCCACTAGATGGAGCTACGCTCAAGGAAATACCAACAGAACGATCAGATGTCAGTAAAACTTATTGAATCAGCGACACAGTTCACTTAACCAACAGCAAGTTATAACATTGACTCGTTAACGTTGAACTCTCTTGCCGCTGCTCTATTTCCGTGTTCAACTGCGTAACCCGATCACCTTAAGTTTGAACTCTGCGTTCTAAGCATGTCTCTAGTAAGGAGCCATTTGGGGGGGGTCGATATATTACCGTAATAACCATACACAAGGAGCGTCGGATTTTAAGGTGCGCTGTGAGCTTTTAAGAAAATGGAAGGTGCGCCTTTTACCCAGTTTACACTCGCTTGAACCATAATTGAACAAACTATTATCATTGACTTCATTGATTTCAAAACTAGTCATCTATTCATTTGTTGTGTACAAGTAATCAGTTTGTGGTTTCACTGTCATAACGGCCCTCCGAGGGAAGACTTAACTCCAAATTGGCCCGCGACTAAAATGAGTTTGACACCCCTGCATTAGAACAATCAATTCTAAAAAAAACTCAATAGATGCAGCCGTACACAAGTGTGTCTCCCCACAATGAGTGTGTGAATGCTTGTGTACTTGCGCCCTGTGATTTGCTGACGACGAGTCCAAGGAGAATCCTGCCACTAGCCTAAAGTCAGCTGGGATAGACTCCAGCCCAACCGCGACACGAGTGAAGACAAGCACTATGAAGAAAAAAAAAAAAAAGGATGGATGGATAAATGTTCCCTCTGAGTATCCTTAAACACTCACTGGAAAATGCAGTTTTGCGGTCATTTTTATGAGGAGGAACACGTTAGCGAAATTAAAATATAGTTGCATTATTTTAGTCGCGGTCCTCTCGAAAGACGCACGTTGTGTCTTGTTTGGCCACATGTGCGTGCATACAGCTGCGGCAAGTGTGCGTGCCGTCGTCTGTAATGTTACGTTGCGGTGCGTTGTGTACTTAAAGTGATATATACAGTATGTGTACATCTAAGTGGCCTTTTCTGGCCTGTATTTATGGATGTCTTTGCTTTGCTTGACACCGCTGTTACTGTCGACTCTTCAGGTACGAACTGTACAATGACTTCATATTATTTGCAAATAATTTTGTACCGATTATCTTCTGTGTGACTCATCGTGTAGCCATTTGCTTTGAGAGTCTTATCTGGGGCCATCGCACTACACACGATACGCGAGAGGCAGCACGACTCAAGGCAGCCGCAAATCAATTGAGAGATGATTCAGACTGAATAATTAATGATACGTTGGGGGAAGCCGCCTGTGGGATGTTTCACACCACATGCTTTTGGTTTCAATTTGCACAGATATTCATATCGCCAGTGTCCCTGTAAGTACCGTCTGAACCATTGCTACAAGCATAGCTGAGCTGAAAGCGTGGATAAACCACCGCTGGTCGCTCGTGGATTCAGCAGGATTGGTCACGGTAACGCTGAATCTGAGAGTCCATTGGTGTCTGCAACTGTGATTGACTGGCGACCAGTCCAGGGTGTAGCTTGCCAATTGCGCAAAGTCAGTTGGGATATGCTCCATCTAGACTTGACACTGAACAGGGTGAACAGTAAAGAAAAGGGACGGATGGATGGTATAAGTGACAAATATAAATGCTAACATAGAGAATCCAATTGCTGTGTGTCGCAATGTTATGTGTTTCTTCCGGTCCAAATTCACCAACTTGAGCCAAGGTGCTCGCCACCACTCGCATTAGCTTAAAACGTAATTGTGCCACTTTCCTCGCAAACTGCATGAAATATATACATTATTTAAATGCATCACAGGAATAGTTCAATTCGTTTTCTTTTTGACTGTATCACTCCGCAGTCTCCACTTTGCTGCAGCGGCCCATTTTCTTCTCCTTGCAAAAAAGCACCTTTTCTCCACTTACGATAAAACGTGTCTCATTGGAGAAGTACATTGAAGAGAGCCTCGTTTTCCCGAGTTGTTGTTTGACTGATGCGTTCAATACAACGTTGTTTTAGCAGTTTCCATGGGAACATTTCGGAAGTATAAAACCACGGTTATGTATAACTGTGATGGCCATGTAGACATGTTTTTAAAACCTTACCATACCCGCTAACGTTTCATCCCAAGCTAACTGTGATCACGTTTTGGGTATGAAAGATAAATGATTGTAGTCATGCAAGACTGTCATGTTAGAAGTTGAGCACATCCACCCCCCGCCCCCCTTGGTGCCGTGTGACCTCTTGCATATTGGAAAAGGTATGCCACGTTTTCTTCCCAATGATGTCATCGCACTCTCCTGCCCGCTCATCTTCATCTTTTTTCATCTGACGTAGTTTTTTGTTGTTGTTGTTGTTGTTTTTTATTTGCCAGACGTGCTGAGTCACGCTTTGACACGGAAAGTCGGCAGCGTCCATGCATTTAGTTGCAGTCAAATGCCAGCTGGCCTGACTGCGACAAGAAGGGGCTGCAGTTTATTTTTAACCCAGTAGTGATTTATTTAGTCTGGGAGACGTCTGCAGGAACTCTGTCTCCATAGTCCCCACCTGCCTTATTACCACCTGTCTCATTCCCAAGTGGATAACATGAGCTATTGAGCATGTTTATGAGGTTTTGGGTTCGAATCTCAACTTCCTGTGTGGATTGTGCATGTTGTCCCATGCTGATATACTGTGGCTTCCTCCCACATTCCAAAAACATGTTTCACTTCCTCAACCACTTTTTTTTTTTAACATTTATACCTTATTTACATTTATTTGACAAAATGGGAAATTGTTACTTCCTTTAATCATTGTCAGCACAATTAATTAAAGTTTTATGTTGGTGACAGATTCATTCAAATTCATTTCTTTCCTCTGGGGAAAGAGTTTGTACTTCTTCAAATTTTATATACTGTAAACAAAGACAAGCAAGTGTGAGCCCAAGTCAATAAACCTTTACGAACTCCTCCGGTTCATCAAATTGGTCACTATGGCAGCTTCATAATACCTTTGTGGTTCTGATGTGATGAAGATGCGCCGTTTGTTATGCAAAGTGAACAATTGACAATGGAGCCTCGTGTTGACTCAGCTCTTTCCCTAATAGTGCAAGTCAATGGACTTCACGCTGTGAGGAATTCATCCCATAGCTAATTTCCATTTTGTCACACTTTTCATTATGTCTATCATATGCAAATAAGTAAATAATACACACCGTGTTTTTGTCATTCATTCAATCCAAAACATAGCTTTGGAATTGGAAAGTTAATGTACTGCATACATCTATTTAAATCTGTGTTTTCCCCTGATACATTTTAACAGGCTGTGCTGAGTGTGAGTTCTAAAGACAGACCCAGCATGATGCCTCTGTCTTGTCAGTCACCCACCGAGTTCTTTCTGTTAATGGCTCCGGTAACTCTGCTGGATCGTTGCTGGATTCCCAAACCCCAACCGGTGTGGTTTTTAGGCACGTACTTTGGAATGACACTAATAAACCCCAGTAGTGATAATACGACCACACCTGTAAGACATTTTCAACTAATGTGTGACCATGTGACAACTTTAAAAAAAAAAGTGTTTTGGGAGCAGATGCCTAAAAAAGTCTCGCTTCCTGAAGGATGATTCATTGTATTATCGAATTACTTCTGGGTTTAAGATTTGGCTTGGGCCCTGTTGTGTGGAGTTAGCATGTTTTGTTTTTTTCCTCCTTGCTTTGTGAGCGCTTTCTCTTCTTCCCACATTCCAAAAACATACCTAGCTTCATTGAGGACTGTTGACCTTCAGTGTGAATGCCTGTTTCTCTATTATTTGTCTTCGGTGTCACCTGCCTCTCGCCCACATTTCTTACGACCCTATGAGGACAAATGCGATAGAAAATGGTTCAATAGATGAGGTACTTACCAGTCACGCCATTCGTGACACAGGGAACTTGTCATGAGGTTGTCCGATCTGTAAACCAATGAGACCGTCACGTTCCTTCCGTCGTCCCAACAGATGTAGGTGTTAATGTGGAGCCTCCAGGAGGGGTTCACGGGGTTAATGAATGTGTAATTGTGAGCAATATGGCACCAGATTCCTCCATTTAGCCATACAGTACACGAAGCAGAAGAGGCTCTGCTTGATGAGCCACCTGGGCTTCATGGCACTAAGTATGGTGGTCACTTATGCTGTAAAGAAGCCATCTGAACATTTTCAACTGCGTAGTACTCATTTGTCTACAGGATGCCAAATTCCGTTCACAAAATCAGGCACCACAATACAAGAAAAGTGCTTTTACTTTTGCCACTTTCAAATATGTTTGATTGAAGGGCACAGTTTAACTGATTCAGGGTTTTTTGAAAACGAAAGTCTCGTCATTGTCATTTGTCTTGTCTTTTATGTTTTTGCTGTCAGTTGCATCCATGTTACTAGGATCTTATTCATTGGTCACGGGTATTAACCGGATTCCCCAAATCCTCTAATTTTTAAATTCTCCTGAAGCATCTGATTCTCGCATTTCGAGCAAGCTGGCGTGGATGCTTTCTCACAAAGCTCAATCAGGCCACCAACTGGATGTTCATTCCGGGTGAAATGTTTGTTGGGTTTAAGCTAATGGCACGGATAACAAAAGGTCGGCAGAAATGGTTTGACACATTTTCTGTATGGATTAAGCTCTATTAAAATTCATTGAGGTGCCGGGAATCCTCTCTGAAAGCCTTCGCTTTTCATTAAATATTCAAAGACCTCTCATGTTGAGAAATTAGATGCTCACGGAACAGGGGGAACTCCAGTCAGGGAGCGTACTGGGGATGCCAGTTTGAGGTTGAATGGCAAATCACAATGTCATTCTGATTAGTCCCTAGCAATGGAACCAAACCATGAATGCAACAAAACAATGGTAAACTACCTTAGTCGAGCAGAGTACAACTGTTCCCCTCCAGTCCCGTTGGCGGCAGTAATGGTCATCATTTGTTTGAGCCCATTGAAGACTGCTCCTGAGAAATAGTCAAATCTTAATCAAGATATGCGTGAAAATTTAATGGGTTCTTCCTTGACCAAGCCGCCCCAAAAATATTACCGGAATCTGCAAACTAATTAAAACATCTAAACACTGTAAATAAATAACAGCATACTTGCCACAGACGCGAATGCAGAGGCTCCTCCGACCGTACCACTGTGGTTGGTAAACTCAACTGCCACCTGAATATAGTACTCTATCACTCGAGTTATCTCATCTGCTTCCAGTCAGCCACTCAACAATCTGCAAATGTGCCTGGTGCCTGCCAGCTCGGGCTGTGATCACCAGGAAGTCTGCCATCAGTGGTCGCCAGACAACCAGGGGCCACTCACAGACCGCCGCAGCCGCCCGCCCCTCTAACCCCAGCTCCAGCCATCCTGCCCTGCCAATGGATTTATTACCTGCTCTAAAACCCTTTGAATGAGCTCTTGAGGGAACATTAGATTGAGTAAACCACAGCTCTGTGCTATTTACTATCAAACAGTTGGTGTCTCTGTGGGACTTTGGGGGACGTTGGGGACATACCTGTAAATGTAGCATCACAGCAACATTTGTCATCTGGAGACAAATATTTGACTTACTGTCATTTCATGTTTTTTGCTGTTGTTGTTTTAAGCATAACATATCGCCACTCCTATTGGTCCATACACCGTACAGTTCCTCACTGAAACAGCTAGCGGATTTGACTGCACTGTGTATGTCTACACACATAGTGCCATCAGTTGTCAGCGACTGTTTTCCTACTACTGTATTGGGGGTTAAGGTTCATGTCAATACAAGAATCATAAAGATTTTATAAATATGTCTGTCCAAGGATTGTACTGTAAACTTTCACTGACGATTTATTTTTGCGATTCTACATGAAATTCACTGGGATCAGAAGTGCGTGTTTCTTGTAACACTCCTCGGGTTGCAAAGTTCACCACAGTCATGGTTTTCCATGGAACTGGTTTAGATTAGATTAGATTCAATTTTGTCATTACACATGTCACAAGTTGAAAACAAAAGTGCCGATTGCAAAAGTGGAGCTTGCATCAGACAAGAACTTCATAAGCAGTATTTAAATAGCATATACTATGTACATAGTAAATGCTATGCTACAAAATGTCAACATGATTGTCTAGTTCTGCATATATGCACTATGATTGAGTGATAGTAAAATAGAATTGCTATGTAGTGACTCAAAACATGCACACCCAAATCATCTTTCCCCATTAAGATGTATAGTAATACCAACAATCCGTTCCAGCCTTCCTAAAATAACACATTTTTGTCATTTTTCTAAAAGGAAAATAGCACTCTGTAATATTTTATGTTAGAAAACGTACTTAAAAAGAATATATATTATTGAGTTGTGCACCATGAGTATTAATTCACTACGCCTCCTTTTGGGAAGCAGAATTTAGCCACTGAGCAGCAGTATAATATTGTCATGCAGAAGAGTTATCCTCGATCCATCCATTTTCCTCACAAGGGCTGCGGGTGTGGTGGACCCAATGCCAGCTGCCATTGGGTGGTGTACAGGGTACACCCCGAAATGGTTGCCAGCCACTGAAATATTGTAAAAATGACTTAGTAATGCCCATGAGTGTTGATGCACGGTTAAAGTGACTGATGTCATTGGGTGTACACTGCTTAGTGTTAAGTATTGAAAGGACCTTTATTTTATTGCTTCTTTGAAAATAGCAAGCACATAAGGCTGAGCAGTGTCAAGCTATTATCCAAACCGCTTTTCCTCATGAGGGTCGCGGGCGTGCCAGAGCCTATCCCACGGAATGTAAATCACTGACTGCAGGGTAGCTATCTGTGCTTGTTTTACTGTGTACTCGTCATCTGTTGATGTGCTCCCTTCAGAGCACAACAACTGAGTATTGCATAACTTTTGTATGTTGATCTTATATATCTGTGAGATTTAACTACATTTGGCAACGTTTTCTGGCCCATAGTGAGGATAGTCCTGTTGGAGTTTAGCGCTAAATTTCGATTGTTTTCGCGTGTGACGTATCGCCACGGTGCCTTTTCTTTTTGTTCTTTTATCCATTTTTCTGTTATAGTTCCACTCCAATGCATTGTTGTCAATGGCTCGAAGTTCATAAAGGAGCAAAGATGCTTTTGAAAAGGAGTTTGGTGACTGTCTCATCTTAACGCTTGGAAGCACAACAGATTGAGAGGGCAGCTTCTAATAAAATTCTGGTGTTTTCCAAATGATATAGGACCCGTGTGTGTGTGTAGGAGAAGATGATGTGCTATGTGCGGTACCGCCTCTTGCTAACAAAATAGCACATCATCTTCTCCTAAAATGTTTCACCAGATGGGCAAATAGAGAAAAGAGAAAGAAGGATCTTCGACTATTCTTCTTTGCACAATCTCTCTAAATAATCCAGTAACCTGGGTCCTCTCCTTTGCACTGTCCTCTTTAGCTCACTCCACAGTGTTTTTAATGGGGTTGAAGTCTGGAGGAGCTTGATTCTGTGTCTGGTGAACCATTGCGACAATTTTCAGTATGAGAGTATGCTTCTGCAATAAAAAATTCATTTGAAGGCTTTTAACACATCTTAACCGGAGGTGCCGATAATTATTGGGGGGGGGGGGGCACTGTATTAGTCATGATTTGCAGAGACTAAAGAATAAAGTCGTCGTAGCGCTGACTGATTGCAATGGTACTCATTTCGTTCATCTTTGCTCTCGCTATTCTACCGGAATGTGGTATGGCAACACCACTTGGACATATTTCATGATTCATGTTTAAAGGTTAGGTACAATTGATATTCATCAATCATCTCTGATATTTCCTGGATAGTTTGGTATTTATTTTATTTTATTTTTATTGAAACAACAAATAGAAATGGACAGTCTTCTGGAAGGATATGGACACTTTCAACCAATAAAAGTCGCAAAGCAGATGGTTTCGTTGTGCTCGTTCATACAAATTACAGAGTTGTCTTTGGACTTTCTTGTTCTTTCATCACATTAATCTTCATCACAGTAAAAAAAATGCTGCTGTTGCTAATGACAGTGTTACTTTATACGGGGGGGATTAAAAATCCCAAATGTTTGAGACGCTATCACTTAATGTGCCAGCTGCTTACGTTTTTGATGGACTTGCTCTTTGGCAGCGTGCTGAAAGAGTCGCCTCGCTTTTGTTTTTGGCATCGGTGTGACAAATACATGTTGTGCTCTCGGACAGAGAGCTCACGGCGCAGGCCGTTTTATTGGCAAAGTCGAAAAACGGACCAATCTCTTTAAATCTCGGCTTTGCAGTGAAATCCTTCAGCCAAATATTTTTTTTGTTTGTTGTCAGAAGCGGAATGTGTTGTACTAGCTGAGCTTTAATTCTCCACATTCTTGGATGGCACTTCAACTGAGTATTTCCCTCTGTTCTCTCCACAGATGACCACTGCTCAGAGTTTAGTGCGGATCAAATCCACCAGCAAAAATCAGGCGGGCTTCTAATCCAGAAAGGATTCTTCGTTTTTGTGCGTAGCGTCTGCTCACTGTGTGCGAGGAGGACCTGTGGGAATACAAGGATCAAGTCAAGGGCACGTTCACTACCTCGCCGCATCCCCTTCCCTCTTCCAAAGATGTCGGCGAGGATAGAAAGCTGAGCTTCGGAGTCTGGTCGAGCTTCATGAATTCCGAGGAAAGTTAAAACAAACACTGTTGCTTCGTGTTTGTTGCTGCAAGGGTAGGATAACCATGTGGACATTAGCGGCAGGCACGGGCAGCCTTGCGGTTGCCGCCCTCCTGTTGGCCCTCTGCGTCCAATCAGCAACAACCATGGACGACGACGTGATGCCGCGAATCACTTTCCCATACAGTGAGTACAAAAAAATGTTTTTTTTAAAATCACGTGTCACATCTCACAGTTCAACTTGGTCCAAAATGTATCTTCCCAATGCAGACATGTTGGGCTTCTTAAGGCAGCAAACTATAGTCTTCCCTTTCTCTTTCGAGGTTCATGATTTTAAAAACATTTATTATTGTCAGTTTTTGAGGTATGCTTACTTACTGTAATGCTCTCCCGCTTGTGGGAATGCACTTTGAAACCGTTTATTGAACTCCGGGAGAACAATAAAACACATGCAGGATCTCCTGCCGGACACAGTTCACACCCAGACACTCGAGCAGAGCGGCTATTTCAAGGCATGTGCATCTATACAGACACAACAATACGTACAGTAACCTCTCGACATTTTATACATGCAATTAGTTTAGTGTTTGTGCAGGTTTCTGCAAGACGCAATTCATCAACAATCAACTGTTCAGTTAGGAGTTGCGGGTGTAGCTCAGGTTCCCATGGCTGAACGTCATGTTGGGCTTCTTGAGACAGTTCCATGAATTTGACAGAATTCCATCCATCCATCCATTTTCTAATCGGCTTCTCCTCACAAGGGTCGCGGACGTGCTGGAGCCTATCCCAGCTGTCTTCGGGCAGTAGGCGGGGTACACCCTGAACTGGTTGCCAGCCTATCGCACTCAACATCTCTAAACTGGAGAATCAAGACTATAAATGATATCGTAGCTTTATGAGAATGCTCTGATGAGCGTGCGAGCGAGCAGTCCTCATCAAGGCTCGGCCATCTGCACTGAATGTGGACTCAAGCCTTCATTTGCATGAGCGAATTGCCGTGATGAGGGGTCTCGGCATAAGTGCTTGCAGGCCTACGTGCACACATGCCCATTTAAAATGTGTGCAATCATAATTGTGCCCACACAGTCCTCAGTCATTATGCTTTGATGGAGCCGCTTGGATACTCATGGAAACATTCAGCCCTGTGATGCGACTTTATCGCAAACCAGGTTATGCATTTTGGACTTTTTTTTCCTTCTTTTTTACTCATCATTCACTCACCACTCAGAGTGTGCATTCTTAGAGGAGCGTTGTCACTCACATTCACACCTATGGACAATGTAGTGTCTTTGCTGGAGGTAACGTGCTTGCTTTCGGAAGACGCGATTAACCAATGTCTATATCATTCCCCAAAATCAGTTAATAAACTATGTCTATACTTGTCCAGTGCTAAACACATTTATTTGACCCAAGTGTCATCACGCGGAATGCAGCATACGTAAGTATTTTAAAACTAATTTGGGCTAAAGCGCGACATTCTAGTTTGTCAACCATTGCAGTCATGTCATTTTTGTCCAACCGATACTGTACATTGAGGGCAGCTGTGACATAAAGTTTCCGTTGTGGGGTGGTATCTTACTTTTGTACCTGGACATGTGTAGTATTTCAAACAATTGCCTGGAAAATAGGAATTATCACCAACATTCATGCAAGATTGTGTCTTGTATGGTTTTGTTTGTTTGTTTTTTAATTATTGGTTGTGCTGCTCATCCTTTTTGCCTCATGGCAACTCAGGTAGATGGAGTAAAAGATTTAACAGTGCAGCCAATAGAAATGGTCACTTGTCTCTTTGGATTTTCTCCGATCATGACATGGATTAAGGTGTCTTAAGTCCTCTTTAGAAAGCAAGTGCTTCGGCTGGAAGTCACATGTCAGGCTTCATTCGGAAGCGCATCCTTTCTCTCACTTAAGCCTTGTAACGTCTTTGTGATACACCTAAAAAGATTACACTAAGTCATTTTGTAGAGACAATTTAAAACCGTGAATAAGTGGCCTCTATCACACAATGTAAAATATGTCGTCTCCATAAAACCTTCGCGATGGTCACAACCGTATGCATGGAAAAAGAAGGGGGGGGGGCGATTTCTCTTCCTTAAAGTGAAGTTTTTCTTCTAAACGTGTATAAATATTTTTTGTCCTTCTTCCATTCACTGCCATTCTCTATGCATCTCTCCGAATGAGCAGGCTAATCTCTCATGTGTGCACAGTGGAGGGTTTTTGTGTGGCGGGAGAGCTCGTCTGTTATTCATTAGGACCGCGCAAAGAATCATGGGAGTAAAGTTGGGCACGCGGCGTGTTTTTCATTATCGCAAACGTCTCCCGAGCCAGAAGACGTTTATTCATTTCTTTGCTTGCATCAACAAGGAGTCGTTCAGAGTTTTGAACCTGAGAACATTTGATGTCGAAGTTTTTCATCAACGTGATGTGAAAAACCTCGCTTATGTTTGCATCTTTTAGCGCCGGGATACTATTTCATGTGGACTTTTCACATTGTCTTTTCCCTGCTTCTCCACAAAGTGCCAGTTGACATAGACCGAAAAGGGAAAGGTTAACGTCCATTTGTTATCATGGAAAACAAATACGCTAACGTTACTGACCTACGGAACTAAGTCTATTTGAGTGTCTGGGTATTTATGTAATAAAGGTGACATATGGAGAATGGACCTTTGAATTGCTTGTGTACAAATAGCTGGATCTCTGGAGTGCCTGCCCACATAGCCCCCAAGCGAGTCTTTTGTTATCTATTTCTGAAAATGTGACTGTGAGCAAGCCAGTCAGAATTTAGATTTCAAATTTTTTGATATTTTACATAATCACCAACCCCATGCCGAGTCTCTCAGCCCGTGATTGGGCAGCTAGGCTCCTCGATCCACCTTTGTCAAGTAACACAGGTTATTAAAGTCACAAAATATAGTAGAAAAAAAGTCATTAATTTGGCAACACTAGCAAAAAAAACCAAAAAACATTCAAGTGAGTTGTCTAGCTTATCTCACGTTAAATGTCTTGGTCTCCACCCATCCATTTTCTACCACATATCCGGGGTCGGGTTGCGGAGGCAGCAGTTTTAGCAGGGAAGCCCAGACTTCCCTCTCCCCAGCCACTTCTAGCTCTTCCCGGCGGATCCCAAGGTGTTCCCAGGCCAGCTGGGTGACATAGTCTCGCCAGCATGTCCTGGGTCGTCGGTGGGGCCTCCTACCGGTGGGACATGCCCGGAACACCCAGGAGGCATCCTAATCAGATGCCCGAGCCACCTCATCTGGCTCTTCTCGATGTGGAGGAGAAGCGGGTTGAGTCTGAGCCCCTCCCGGATGGCCGAGCTTCTCACCTTATCTCGAGAGCCCGGACACCCTGCGGAGAAAACTCATTTCGGCCGCGTGTATCCGGAATCTTATTCTTTCAGTCACGACCCATAGCTCGTGACCATAGGATGAGGTTTGGAACGTAGATCGACCGGTAAACTGAGAGCTTCACCTTTTGGCACAGCTCCTTCTTCACCACGACAGACCGATACAAAGTCCGCATCGCAACAGGCGCTGCACCGATCCGCCTGTCGATCTCTCGCTCCCTCCTGCCCTCACTCGTCAACAAGACCCCAATGTACTTAAACTCCTCCACTTGGGCCAAGATCTCTTCTTCTACCCGGAGAGGGCTCTCCACCCTTTTCCGACTGAGGACCATTGTTTCTGAAACAACGTCTTTGTCTCGTTTTTTATATCACTAAAACCTGGAAGCTGAAAAAGAATGTGTAGACGTTTTGATATCACTGCTTATGAACTCTTGTGGTTGTCCACAACTATGCATTTCTAGTTGTTATATTCTCCTCCAAGAGGAGACAGGACATGAGACAGTTTGCCATGCTTTATTTACACATATGAGGCACATATTTGCACTGGCATTCTCACAGGACTACTATTCACATTTGCCTCTTTTCAGCATTTCAACTCTGTGTACTCATTGTCTTTTCCCCACATGTGTGCTATACATCGGCCATAGATCAGCTCTCGCGCATGCTACTCCAGCAACCTTGGCAGCATGCAGACGGCGAAGACGGGTTGCCCGTGTTTTGAGACACCCGGCCCAAATTCTGGCGTCCTTTTTACACATGCTACAATGACCTCCTAAAACCTGGCGATGACAGGCCAACTGATCATGATCAGCAAGCGCTCGTGTCCGACGCCACCAATGGCCGCAACAGTAGTGATGTAATCGTGGCACGTTAGCTGCAGTGCTTTGGCCTGTGCACAAAAAAAAAGAAGAAAAAAACGAAACCAGAATAGTTGAATTTGTGATTTGCGAATCATGAATATAAAGGAACAATGTGTATCATATATAATATAGATACATATATTTCTTAAACAATACATTTTTGATCTTTTCCAAACACTCACTCTAAACATGTCAACTTTAGAACCGAGCATCCGCCCACTGATCCTGAGGGAACCACAATTTTCAGACCTCCCACTAGCCATGGTGACACTCTCAAACGCTCGCGTCCGACCCAACAATGCCCGTGACAATAGCGACGTAATAGTGGCATGGTTTTAATGGCCTCATCCCCCCCTCCCGACCCCCCTCCCGTTTTACACGCTCCAGAGGATGTGGAGAAAAGTTCCGTCCTGACACATTTCAGCAGCTTGATTGGCGCAGAATAGCGGGCGGTGAGAAGTGACCTTGTAGCTCTTAATTAAGGTGGACAGACAGGAATGCGAGGGTCATGACACTCATTTTTGGTGATGGCTGCATTCGGGTTTTTTTGAGGGGGGGGGGGGGGACTTTGTTACAGAACTGACGCATATGTGTGATTTATGAAGTCTGGGGAACATCTCTCAACAAGCCATTTTATTTTACGACGACTAAACAGATACGGTGTTTCTGTTTGTGCACAGGGATGCTGCACTTAGCGCAATTAGCATTCAGCATGCACATGTGTATGTGTATATATATATAGTCAAGAATTTCCACATTAGCATGAATCAAAAATGACAACTTCCCCCAGAATTTGCTTCATCAAAGTATATTACGCGACTTCACATGCTGTTAACATTAACGTTTGGACGGGCGAAGGCATTTCAAGGGTCCTACGTGACACGACGGTTTGGAACTATTCATTTTTTCCATCGAAGTAATTGCAGTTGGCTTGGCTTTTCAATCCCTTGAAATGAATTATGGGCAGTAATGCTTCTCAAAAATACAACTAATACTACGACCACCACCACTACTACTACAGACTTTTGCTTTTTCTTTGGCCCATTGTGCGTATGGATCCTTTTACAAGAGTGAAAATGACTTTTATTTTGTGTCTTTTTAAATCATTTACCCATTTCACGAGTGAAAAATAGAAATATATGATATTTCTTGAATAACAAAAAAACGAAAAGTTATTGCAGAATGTCATACTGTTGTATGCTTTTTCTTTGGCTCATAAATTATGGTAGTGTTTCTTAAAGTCAATGAATTAAAAGATAATTTCTAAAATGTGGTCTTTTTTGCATGTCATTTTTGAAGAATTAAAAGGTATTACAGTAATCCCTCGTTTATCGTGGTTAATGGGGACCAAAACCACCCGCGATAAACGAAAATCCGCGAAGTAGCGACCAATAAACATGTACAGGTAAAAAAATAAAATAATACTGTACTTTTTTTTTTTAAGTCCGCAAAAAGTCCACAAACGGTCCGAGAGAAGCTGCAAAAACACAGTGAGTCACATAGAGCAACATATACAGTACTGTACTCCGTGTATATGGAACTTTTTTTATGAATATGTTTGAAAAAATCCGAGATGCACTGAAGCCGCGATAAACGAACCGCGAAATAGCGAGGGATCACTGGACTTAAATGACAAGAATTAATAGAAAAAGTTATTTCTATTAAAGTATCACACTCATTTTTTCTTTTTCTTTGTTTTTTAGGTGTTCCTCCACCCATTCACAAGAGTGATAAGCCAAATTGCTAAGTGCTAAATGATAATCATATTTGAATTCATCTAAAAAAAAAAAAAAGAAAAAGAATTCATCACCAGATATCGTATTCACCCCCCTCCCCAAAAAAAATGTAATGTTTGTTTTTAACGTCTTGTGCTTGCCGATGGAAAGCTGTTTGGATTTTTTTCACCCTATATCCTTGATATCCATCTTAAGGTCCATGTACTAGTAATTTTGAGATTACAGTCGATCAGCACTTTTGCATAAAATACAAAATATTGATCGATTTTGACCCACTCGATCAGATCTGTGCAAAGTCAAGGTAGAAGTAAGACAGTCGTTTGATTGTGCACTGAATTGTCGTACTTGTGAGGACAAACGACTTATTGGTACATGAACCTAAAGATGGATGTCTAGCATAGTGAATAGATGCATGCTCAACAAATGCCCATACATACATGGTGATTACAGACGCTAAAATGCTATTCAAAACCTTACCTGTACTTGAACATTTCATAATTCCATTAAAACGAGTCGCACAACAAAAATGTCTTTTGTATAGATTTTTTTTTTTGTTTTGTTTTGGGGGTTTTTAAACCACCTGAGCGAAATTAGCATTCTGCCATCCTGGTCGTCATCAGAAAGAACTCATCCCGCAGTTGCATTGGCCCTATCGACATGGCGGTGTGTGTGTGTGTGTGTGTGTGTGCATGTGCGTGTGTGTGTGTGCGTGTAGTATGGCGACAGGAAGTGAGTGGTGGCGGCGGTGCGGCTCGGTCAGCGTTAAAAGCTTCCAGCTGTTTTAGGAGCGCGTGCGCAAAACCATCAGCATGCGATGCTCAGAACAGCCCTGACCGCCCGCCCGCTTGCTCGGCTCACTTTGCGGTACGTGTGCAACCAGAGCGGCAGACGACTGCACAACTCATCATTACAATATACACACACACACACACATAGTGGGTCTGTATGCTGCGTTGGCACTTAGGCCGTAATCACATGGCTGCTTCCAGGGAGTGCACTTAGCAAGCCATCTGCAGGAATGTGCAACTCACTTAGATGGCGAATGCTAAAATATATACATAGCGACAGATGTATGGTCAAAAGTATTGGGACGTGCAAGTGTATTTTCAGGCAGTGACGATGGAAGTTCTTCCCTGTGCAGCGATGACAACATCCACTCTTCCGAGCAGACATTCTCAATGTGTCTTTTCCATTCAATGAACATAAAAAAAAAACGACAAAAGGTGTCGCATTCTATCATGCCCTCTCGAACTGAGCCATATAACCAAATTGGGGCATTGCATTTTACAATGAACCGTACCGTGGAGACCCTTTGTAATGTCCACTAACAACCCAGACTGATGTCAGCTCCTCCCTAGCTATCACAGCTTTTCGCTCAGGCTAGAAGTATCACTTCAACATACAGTGGTACCTCTACTTACGAACGTCTCTTCATACGAAATTTTCAAGTTACGAAACGTCTCAACAGGAAAACATTGGCTTTTGTTCCGAAAGAAATTACGATTACGCTTCAGAATTAAGGTGCCCGGTAAACGTCTGCTTAGTTATTAGCTTTTTTTTATCTTTTTCTTTTTACGACTGGGCGCTTTAAAAGTCAACTGCATTCTTTGCTGCCAGTTTAAGTAATTCAATCATCACCTCATTGAGTTGCTGGTCTTTGGTTACCATGACAACCCCCTTGTATATGCCTCCTATTTCTCATCTGTCCGTCAACAGCGTCCTTCGCGCCAATCAGCACCTCCTTTTCTCTGACATTCTTTCACACAACATGGCATCCGGTGGCTTTCCTTGCATATACACAAGTTTTGGGGCTTCACCTCCGACGCCTCGATGTCAGGCCAGCGCCGACACGTCTCTCTTTTTTTTTTTTTTTTTTTCTTGTGTTGCAACTGAGGGGGTTACATGTTACATGTCGGGATAAGTCGCTCGCATGCCACAATGGTGAACAGATTCCACCTCGGGTAAACCCACGAGCAGCGTGGCAGCAAATTGACACCTGAGCGATACCAATGACAGAGCTGCTGAGCATGATGTGAGTCTTGCTATGCTGTCATCCTTGTGCATTGATTCTGTAGAAGGGTTAAGTTCCTCCGTTTTAGCCGCATCAATTGCCCGCCATTCTATTTACTTGTCACGGCGCGACACCTATGTTGCTTCATCAACGTGCGGCGAGCATTAGGCCCCGCCAGGCCGTGCTTGTTATCTATGTGGTGCAGCTGTCCCTCACTGTGATGTGCACACACAACGTATAATGAACACAATTCCGCAAAAGCCACACTAAACAACACATTGGGACTGTGCATCAATCCCAGGTAGGGATAAGGCACTGGGGATATCGACATAAAGTACACGCATATAGATTTACTTCATTGTGGATGCATGGATTATAATTAGAGACAGACTGGACACGTTTGTTAGACTTTAGGTAATAAAGCATGTTTTGGGGTAACTTTGTCACCTTATTAGGGTTTGCTGACAATGTCTTTATAGATCGGTAAAGCATTCACCAAGCCCGTTACTATGAGGTATGACTTGATGCAAGTAACAAAACGTGCATTTTGGTCATTTTGTCACTGTATTAGGGTATATCTGCAAGCAAATATTGTTTGAAAGCTGTCATCGAGGTCTTGAATATGCGGTATGACTTGGTGTGGTTTACCGCAGATTGATTTGAGACTTTATTAGTGTCCCTAATGGTGACTTTTAAAAGCCAATAAAACGTGCTTTTTGATAAATTTGTCATTTCTTGACTATTTAAATAGCACATCTGGAAAGAGCTTCCTCAGCAACGGCTTTTCTACAAAGAAAGACTTGATGTGGTTTGTTGCAAAATAATTTGTGACCTAATGATGACTTTTTAATATATCCATCCATCCATCGCGGGGGGTGCTGGAGCCTATCCCAGCTGTCTTCGGGCAGTCGACGGGGGACACCCTGAACCTGTTGCCAGCCAATCGCAGGGCACACAGAGACCAACAACCATCCGCGCTCACACTCACAACTAGGGACAATTTGGAGTGTTCAATCAGCCTGCCATGAATGTTTTTGGAATGTGGGAGGAAACCGCAGTACCCGGAGAAAACCCACACAGGCACGGGGAGAACATGCAAACTCCGCACAGGAAGGCCGGAGCCGGGATCGAACCCGCGGCCTCTGCACTGTGAGGTCGACACGATATCACCGGATGACCGAGCCCCCCTTTATGACGTAATACGAAACATATTTCTTTGATAATGTCGTCATCATGTTCGGCTTTAGTGACAATCTACTAAATCTAAAAAGCTGTCATCGAGCCCTTTATTATGACGCACGACTTGATGTGATTTGTTGAAAATGAATATTGACATTTCGCGCTCCTCTCGAAGGTCAGAAGCAATCTTCTATCGGTTGAATGACCGAATGATAAAAATTCAGATCGATATGTTTTCTTTGCTTTTTTTTCGAAGCCTCGATCGTCCATCAAAACTAAGCGACATCATATTTATAAGGGAAAAAAAATGTGAATACACAGGACGCTATGAGACCGTGCAGGTGTACCTAATCAAGTGTCCATAGCTGCAGCTCACTGCCTCGTGCTGCTTTCGCCAATGTGAGCCATGTTTACAATCAGCCCTCGTCGGAACGATTAGCAGTCCCCACCCTTGGCGCTACTCACCGATACAGAACATCTGGAATGCAATGCGCAGATTCATGTGCGTGCCTGCGCGACTGTTCTTTGTATGCAAACTGGCGGCGGCGGATGATTTCTGTTCATCGGAGCTCAGCTACGATTCGATCCAAGAGGCCCGCACCTACTGAAAAACGCATTTAATTCCGCAAAAATGTGGCGTTCGTACCGATTTTGTTTTCGGCTTTACGTCTAACATCTGCTTCACTTTATGGTTTTCCATGCTTTTGGGGGGGGGGGGGGGGTTCCGCGGATGGCGTCATTAGTAAGGCTTGCATTAAAAATGCATTGTTTGGATTGTCATGCGTGCAAAGTTGATGGGTAACGCAGGACTTATCCCGGGAGCAAAATTGAACACTATTTGACGCAAGATGATAGATGCCTGTTATGAATAGTTTTGCCTGTTGCTATTCAAGATGATATCATTTACATATTTACTGCAGTCACATTTGGAGGGTCGCCATTCCATTACGGGAGTTGAAATGAGACTGTCTATCTCATTGTCTTGCGGCCATTTTGCACATGCTCACTGTGGAGCAGCTGCGCTTTCTACATGCCGAGTTAGACGACTTGCTCCTGGCGTTCTTTATTTATTGATGGCGGGTTTTCCTGAATGAAGAGCCCGCCGGAATTGAATTTCACTGGATTGACTGCGAACTTCCACACTATGGACAAAAGTCTTGGGACAGTATACAAAGCAAGCAAAAACCAAACTCGGATGCCGCTCTAAAAATACTGTCAGATTAAAATACTGTCAGATTTTCTTACAAATAATCATCTGGCTGAATGGACAAAACTTCCCACGGACACCCTACAAGAGCTTCTTGGAAGAGCAAAGGACGGGTCAATGTTTTTTTTCCCCCCCTGCATCTCACTTTGTGCAGCTGTGATGGCCGACCGAGACTGGGTCCACAGTCAGCGTTGTCGCTTGGCAACGTGTGGCTAATTGTACACATTAGAACCGGCAGTATTGATGATGAGTGTGGCAATGAGCAGAGGTGAAGAGCTGAGTTTGGCAGGCAGCTGATGAAACAAGAGGCAGATGGATGGATCATGGATACAGTATGTGCAGCCTTGGTGGGGAGGTTGGCCCTCTCTCTCTCTCTCTCTCTCTCTCCCCCTCCAACCACAAATAACCTCTTCAAGACATAGTTTAGGTTTGCGCAGCACAAGTGACATGTTTTTTTTTTTTGCATGACCTCTTAATGTTACCCCGACTACCGTCTGAAACGATGGCCATTCCTCACAAACTGCTACTTTCAGGAGTTTGCCCTCCTCTGGTTTTATGCGATTGTCTCTCGCGGTGATGTGTGTCAGGGTGTTAATGTGTGATAGGGAAGCTGGGTTTTTTTGGGAGGGTTTTTTTCAGTGAATGACCAGAAGAACCCAGGGGACACAGGCTTGCTATGAGGAAAGGTGGTGATTAAAGTGATTTAGTGCTAATATTTTACTGTGATAAATTGTATTTATTTTTCTTGCATTGGGATTTATACCTTCTTTCCAGATTAGGCAAAAAAAATAATTCCGATTTTAAGTCCTTTAAGTTTCTTATCATAGATTCTTTATCTCATTTGGACAGTGCTTAATATTTTTTATTGTATTTTTCTTTTTTTCTTTTTTTACTCTCAATTATTTTCTTCACTCATTAAATATTCGTCTTCAAACGAAAGTTTGAAACAAACTACTTAGTGTTCTCAATGACCCGCTCATGACAACAGGAAAACATAAAATCTTTTCTTTTTTTAATAATATACATTGCATCCACGCCTATTGACTTTAACGACAGACTTTTTCTCTACATTGACTCCAGATGTTGCAGGATATTCAACAAAGTGAGGGCTTTTCCTATGGAAAAGTCCTTGAAATGTGATGTTTTAGACAAGATGAGTCCTGTGCAGCTGGCTCTCTCTCTCTCTCCTATGCAGGAAGACCTGATTTTCATGCCAAAGTGCTTTGAGTGTTAGTTGAAGTGCAGCAAATATTCGTGTTTACGAAGCTGTTTATCTTATTTGGACAAGCAGCATTTGGGGCTTTCGGCCTCACGGTCAGTTTCAACTATGTTTACAACGAGAAGCAATAGGGAAACCTTGACCAAAAAAAAAAAAAAAAAAAATCCATCCCTCCGCTTGTCCTACGGAGGAAAAAGCTTTCTCAAAGATAGAATCAAGTACGATTGAAACATCTCAGCGAGGGCTCCAAGTTAAGTACTTAAATTGGTCTGTGTGCCCCTTTTGTACAGAGTAGTAATTTAGTTGTGGAAAGAAGTCGATTAATCTTGGCGCCATATCCATGACGCTTGATGTAGTTTGTGTCATTTAGTGGGTTTTTTTATGATTGTTTTACGACAGTTCTCTGTAACCGTTATAAACAACTTATAAGTTTTATAGGCTCATTCAAGGTCTTTGCCGTAGATGTTAAAGTATGTTGGGTCAGCAGGGAATCAGCATGTTGCTTCTCGCTCACTCCCGCTCACATTTCTGTTTTTGTTCCCCCATCACCCCCTCCTCCCCCCACCCGAGTCTATCTTTTTCAAACTGTCAGGTATTGTCTTTGTTGGGGCAAGGACCTCATTGACTTTGAATGGCATCAGATCTCAAATTCTCCATGTTCGCCCGATTTCACCTCTGAACCGCTGACAATTGGTAGTTTGTCAACCAAAATTTTCTTTTCGCCAAAGCAACAGACCCAATGAATGTCATCAATCCAAAGCGATGAAAGTAGCTGGCATCAAAAGTCTTTATTAGTCCATATTTTTTTCTTTTCTGCCTGCCAAGTATGTGGTGGAGTGTATCAGCATGCTTATCACAGAGGAAGGTGTGAGCAAACGGCATATTAATGCTACAATTCCAAGCTCAAATTCCACATTGCTGGCTGATGTAGGTTGCATTAGCTGTCATGAGTTGGCTTCAGATGGTTCGAAACAAAGCTTGGCAAACATTTTTCCGCCGGAGGAGTTTTTGAGCGTTAGCCTCATTGGGCTGTCTGACTGTAGCAATGACATGCAGTCCAACAATTATTTTTGCAAGGCAGCAAACACAGCCACAGGCCCCGAACAATGTTGTCAGGATTATGAATGTTAAAGGACATTTTTCTTCTTCTGAATTAAAAATGTTCCAAGATAAACTAACCATTTAGGCACCATTTTTAAAAAATAGTCAGCTTTGATATCACTATTTCAAAAGGATGTAGCTTGACAATGGTAAAGATATTATAAATGTTGCTATTTTGGCACATAAAGGGTTAATATCTTGTCAAAGTATCCCACGGATCAATAATTATAGAACACTGCCAATTTCTTGGCTTGCTGAAATCATCAGTCTTTTTGGGGCTGTCTATTGCAAGTTAGCCAAACCATATCTCGCCCCATCGCCAGTGTAATATTTAGTCCAACTTTCGCTACCATAACGACTGAAGGCAGATCCTGAGCTTTAAGACCACCGAGGCTTCGCAGGCTGCCTCTTTGTCATCTCCCCATCAAGTGTATGCATGACAGTGGGCTGGATCTTGTGTGTTCCTCATGAAGGAATTAATCTCGCCGTGTCTTTTTGGCCCCTCTCCTCTTCTGTGTCTGGGCTTCCTTTCGTATTGCAAGCAAGTGCGTACTTCTGCTCCTTGCTTGTTTCTACGCGTGCAACCAAATTCAAGAATTAAAAAAAACAACCAAAAAAACACAGCATGCATCAGGACAATTTTTTTTTCAGAGCACCGCTGCCACCTACTGTAGTGGATGCGAAATGACGCTTTATTCGCGTGAAGGGAAAAAAAACATGGGGGTCACCCGCGCCCAAGTATTTCAGAAGGACCGGTCTAACTGACAAATCTTTGGTTACCTTTTGGCATTCACATAATAGCAGGGGCCCAAACCCTTGGGGAATGCATTCGTTTCTGCATGACAGTATGGCTGCGCGATCGTGTTTCAGACAGTATAAGCCAGCTGCCCATCACTTGAAGAGACTCTGGATATTCCTTCCACCCGAGCTGATCACGTAATGGGTGAAGACAACTTCTGTTATGTAACAGTGGCGTAGAAGTGCAAAACTGCTCATTGACAGACACACTTTCAGAAACAGCACTATAATTTGAAGTTTTTATTTTTTAATATCACAGTTCCTGGTAAGGTCGGGCATATATTCTAAAGACCATAATAGTTGTACATACTAGCCAATTTTTCACAATATGTGCCCTTGAATAAATGATCCGTCGTTTAACTGACCGCCTGAGTGATTTTCACATTATCGAGCTGAACCTGAGCTTCTTCGTAATACAGTATTTTTAATAACAACGCCGTTCGCATTCGTCTCCCGCAGATGCGAAGGAGAGATCGGCCAAGAGGTTCTCTGCCGAGGGCGTCTTCAATTACACATCGCTGCTGCTTAGCCAGGAGGACGACATGCTGTACGTGGGGGCCCGGGAGGCGCTGTTTGCCCTCAGCCTCTCCGACATCAGCAGGATTAAGCTGCAGAAAAATGTGAGTGTGTCACTGTGCCAGGCACTCGCGCACATGCAACATATTGCTGTTGAAGTCAAATAGTCCCCCCCCCACAGAAAATCATGCAAATAGAATTCAATTTTTAGAAATCTACATTTTGTATAGAATATGAATGATATTTTTGGCATATACTTTTGTATGGATAGTTTTCAATGTATTTTTATTCCGTACTGTCGCAGAATTCTCAACATCGGGTGGGTGTGGCAGTTTGACCGAGATGCTATTCTCTTGAACAGCAACATACAAAAGTTCACCGTATGAATTTTTCAAAGCACATGTTCCTGGTTTTTTTTTCTTTTTTTAAATGATTTATTCTGACGTTTTTTGGCCTTCAGCTAACTTGGGCTACGCCGCTTGGAAAGAGAGAAGAGTGCAGCTTCAAAGGGAAGAACCTCAAGGTGAGATGCGCCGGTTCTACCATATTTCAGCTCGAAATCAGCTGCCGTAACCCTGAACCGGATAATTATTGGAGATAGTATGTAGGTGGATGTGTAGGAATTTGACCCTCGGCAAGTATAGTGATTCACATGTGACTTGTTAAGATTGGCAACAAATGGACCACTGGTAGTGTAGTAGTTCTCATAGCTGAATGCAGAATGTCAGTCAGTCTCGGGTTCTGACCACCTGATGCCCTCAATCAGCTCGTTTAACCCTGAACATGATAAGCAGTATCAAACTGGTTGAGTTCGTAATCGCCCAGTAGTTGGATCAGAGGTAGCGTGGTGGTTCAAATTGGGGCCGACGATATTGGATCGATATTGCCCAAAAAAAAAAAATTGGGCAATTCATTTCTGATTCTTTTTTCCCTTTATTTTTTAAACACATGAATACATTTCAACATAAAACAAATATAATAATGACATTCAAACAACCACACTCACCCCATTCCCCCCCCCCCAAAGTATTGTAAAACATTCAAACTTTCTGCCTGTTATTAATATATTTGTTGTTGCAAGTGTTAACGGAGCACCCAAATTGTCTTTTTTTTTCTAAATTGATCAGGCCCTCAATCGATTAGTGGAGTTTTACTCTTCCAGAAATCATCAAATTGGCATTGGCCGAAAAAATACATATCAGTTGGGCCCTAATTCGCAAAGTTGACTGCTGTGCAGTTTGGCAGTAAGTCCAGGGTGTCAACTTTCTTCTCGTCCACCGTTCACATTGAAGGTAAAATGCATTACTGTACATGCATTTTGAGCGTGTTGCCACATGCTTACTTCGATACTTTTAATACAGCCTTTTGGTGTCACCTTCAACTATTCTGTTTTCAAAATCTTCCACAATCATCAGGTGTGCATTTGGAAATCCCCCCCCCCCCCATGTGTGTATGTGCTCCCTTGTTGTCATACCAGCTGTTGCATCCTCAGGCGACATGGCCTGCTACTGTACGTGCACTGCGCAAGTCTGCTGTCGTTCTAACGACAGCCAGCCTGCAGCAGCTTTTCTCCCATTAGAATACTTTATTATCATTATTATTATTATTTTAATCCTCGGTACATTTTATTGTGAGCTTTAGTGTGTCATTTCAGATGTTTTTGTGTGTATGTGCAGAAGAGCTTTCAGGCTAGAAAAACACCCTTCATGTTTTTTTTTCCCTCCCACCCTTTCTCAACTAGACTGATTGCTTCAATTACATCAAGATTCTGCTGCGTCTCAACAGCACGCACCTGTACGTGTGCGGCACCTACGCCTTCAGTCCAGTTTGCAGCTACATTGTAAGTCTTCAAGCATGTGTTTCACAACCAACCGTAGAATTACAGAATTTCCCCAAGTAGAACATGATACTGTTGACTTTCAAGTTGTTCATGTGTCAAAGTCAAATTTCGCACCGGAAATAATCTCAAGTGAGTGAACTGGTAAAAGAGGAAAACGAATGCCAACATAAAAGCTTTCTCAACCATATAGGTGATGTTCGAAGTGACATTTTAACACCCTAACTGTCATGTAAGTGGAAAAATAAGTTAACCACTATATAATTAAAAACTTAGTGAAACTAAAATAAATTAACACCACTTACACCTTACAACTAAGTGAACATAGTTCACTTAAAAAAGTTGTGGGGTGGGCGGGGTGGGGTTAAATGGTATCTACCTGCTATTTTTGTTAGCATCTGCATGATAAATGGTGACATCTCCCCCCCAAAAAACAACAAAAAGCCAAAGAAAAAGTTATGCACGCTGAGCAGGCATCTCAAAGAACAACGCTACTGCCATGAAGTCTGAGATTACGCATGAAGAGGTTTTGTTCGCCTTTTGGGGCATGTTTTCCAGAAAATCAGACAAGTTCCACTGTACAGTATTATCTATTTTGGTTTTTGATGCTTTTTTTTCCCCTCCCCTCCATTGCCATCTAAGCGTGACAGGACCCTGCTGAGGCAACTTATCCAGACAAGCCAACAGGGGGGGAACTAGATTGTGTGTGTGTGTGGGTGTGCGTGTGTGTGTGTGTGTCTGTGCGTGTGTGTGTGTGTTTGTGCACGCATGCATGCGTGCGTGCGGCTTCCATTGGCAGACATGTTTTTCTAACAGAGGAGCACGTCAAGAGTGGACGGGAGAGCAACAGTGGGGTGACATTAACGTCAGCTCCGTAAACTTTACCCGCTTTTGACGTCAAAAAAGTGAAACCATAACACAAGACCTCTTATACTGAGGAGGACGGGGTGAACGCTCTTCATGTTGACATAGTGCAGGACGGTCTGTCACATGGATCGCGTGTTTATTTTTATAGCTCTTCTTTTAACAGGCAGACATGATTTGGACAGATAGTCAGGACGTTGAACTCATACAAAGGATTTATGCTCCATGGTTCCAGGGGCTCAGTTTGCTCTCAACTGGTACTATTGGGATTTGTGTCATGTCAACTTGAAGAGAGAAAAAAAATCCCATGGAAACAGATATCGGAACCAAGACTCTTCCAAATGTGGGAAAAAAATCATATATACTGTATATATATACTGTATATATATATATATATATATATATATATATATGTGTATGTGTGTGTGTATGTGTGTGTGTGTGTCAGCTTGACGTCACTGAAATCCAGTAAGGATACTATACATCTACTTAAAAAAATGTATCTGGCTCCAGATGATTTTATTTAATGCAACCATTGAGTAAACTCAACACACCATTGTTTTCAGTAGGCCTGAGTGGAGACATGCACCAATACTCCGTTTTCATTCTCATTAATTCAATTACAAATGCCTTTGCGTTTTGTGTGGGGGGGGGAAACCTGAAGGAAAACAGATGTTTTATCACCGCATGCTTACAAAGCAAAGCATTAAGGCTCATGTGGCAGATCGAAGAGCATTTTGCTCACAATTTAAACCATACGTGTAGTAAAGGACAACCTGTTTAGTCACCGTCCACACCGCCAGTAAGTCGCGCTCGCTTGTGTATATTAGCACTCGAGGCTACTGAGGTCATTGTTATTAGGATGACATCATCACACTGTGCCCGTCTGTCTGCAGAACACGTCCACGTTCACCCTGGCGAGGGATGATGTCGGTGAGGTGGCGATGGAGGACGGACGCAGCCGCTGCCCTTTTAATCCTGAATATAAATCCACTGCCATCATTGTCGGTGCGCATTACGAAAATTACGAATGAGCAGTGGTGGACTTTGCATTGGGTTATTTAAAACCCTCATCCCCCAGCCCCCCTACCCCTAACCTACTCACCACTGCCCTGAACCTCTTATCATTGCAAATGAGTATCTTCTGTTTGTGGTTCAGCTTTCTGTAAATAATGGTCTGGTTATTAGCACTTTGCCTAATCCACCATTCAGACTTTGTCTTCATCCTTAACGCAGGCGCATTATTTCTTTCTAATGGATTATGGCTGCCTTATTAGATCATCCATTTTCAACATATTACATTTTATTTCTTCTTTTTTTTTTTTAGATGCTGAGTTGTACACAGGCACAGTCAGCAACTTCCAAGGCAACGAGCCTGTCATTTATAAGAGTTTAGGCCAAGGAACGGCACTAAAGACGGAAAACTCTTTAAAATGGCTGCAAGGTAAAGTCTCCAGTCACCCTCAAATCACGCCACATACATAACTTGATTGTCGAGTATATTATATCTTAATAGCGTATCAGCCCCAAAGTGCAGACGTCGTGGTTTCAAATCCGGGCTTCAGCTTTCCTGTGTGGAGTTTGCATGTTCAACTCGCGCCTGCTTACGTTTTCTCAAGGTACTCCGGTTTCCTCCCACATTCCGCCCCAAAAAAATGTGTGGTAGGTTATTTGAACACTCCAAATTGTGTGACTGTGAGTTTGAATGGTTGTTTGTTTGTGTGCCCTGCGATTGGCTTGCAACCACTTCAGTGCGTACTGACCGTACCGGGATAGGCTCCACCATGCCCACAACTACTGTGAGGCTCAGCTGTTCTGCTAATGGATGCATGGATTGATTATCTTTCAATAAAATACAATGATTTTGTTTTGGATAAAATCCGGTCCACTTGTACATTTGTATCACTTTATTTCGGTTCGATTTTGACCGAATAGCAGCATTTTTTTTTTTAACTCATTCACTCCCAAAGACGTTTTTAAACGTCTTTTCAGACTTGGTCTAGAATTGGCTAGTACTGAATGGGTTAATTAACAAAGGCATCGATTTAGACTTGGGTGAAACAAGGCTTGTATTATCCATGATGTATCTGTCCAACTGAGCAGGTGAGCGTTCAGAAGTAGTGCTCATTAGCAGGGCGCGTGCAGAGAGGACAAGCTCCTCTTTAGATGGCTGACTTCTGTCAGTGGGCACACATGCTCTTGGTAAATGCTTTGCCAAAGGATGCCGCGCGCTGTGCGCAATTAAGGCCTCTTTTGTATTTGGATCTGTCTGTAATTCATGCTGATGAGACATCTGAGTGCAATTACAGCCAGGGTTTAAGCTTCATCTTCTCTCCCCCGGGAGTGACTTACTGTATTGTTACATGTTGCAACTAAAGCAATGTCAAGGCGACTCCCCGTGTATAAAGGCAAAACACAATGATCCATTTTTTTTTTGGTTTGTTTTGCTCCATTTTTTCCAACAGATCCCATCTTCGTGGGCTCGGCTTACATAGAAGAGAGTCAGCCAATAGGGAACCCCGTGGGCGATGACGACAAGATTTACTTCTTCTTCAGCGAGGCGGGGAAGGAATTTGACTTCTTCGACAACACCATTGTGTCGAGGATCGCTCGCGTGTGCAAGGTAAGACGATACCTGGTCGGCTGCACACGCACAAAAAAAAAAAAAAACAGACGCAGCGGGCCTCCAGCTGCCTTTGTCTTTAAACGTGGGTAGAATTGCCACTCAGAGAGAGGTGGGACTCTCCCACGTTGGAACATGTATGAAACGTGATGGAAATAGTGCATCACTCCACTTTTTTTTATTATTATTTTTTTAGTCACAGTAATGCAACATCCTTTTTTTGTTGTTTGATTAAATTTAGAAAAATATTTAGAATATACAGTACATTTTGAATATTTAGAGAAAAAATACTATTTTTAATAACTTTGAGTTACATTCCACTCGCAGCTTGTATTTTTATCTTCAGGGATTCACGATGACTTACGTGATTTATTTTGGCTCATGGAGGAACTTGTGTCACATGATCCAAAGTAACTATTATTGATGTTTGGTTCCATTTGACCAATCGAACAGAGCCGGGGGAGGGGGGGGGGGGGCACAGGCACATGCTTTTAAAGACTCTTATTTACGTAAAACATTTGCAGCGTCCAAGAACTCCACTTGGAATTTGACAAACATTCAGGGGGGGAGGAAGGGGGTGTGGGTGGTGGTGGTGGGGGGGGGGGGGTGGGGGGGGATAGCATGAAATCTAAGCGACAGCTTAATGACTCACTCCTGCTTGGCTTTGACACTCGGCTGGCTCCTGGAGGTTGTGCCAATTAGTCTGCATTTTGCGTATGGAAAGTGACTGTGAAAGTAACCCCAAACTGTGTCTCTCTCCAGTCATCTTTTATTGCACTGGAGGCAGCGTATCGATTTGCTGCTTTATGATACCTTGAACCATCAATGCACTGCATTGTTATGCTGTTTTAGTATTTCCTGCATGCATTGCTGTTTGTTGCGATCCGAAGCTTATCAGGAATGTGTGTGTGTGTGTGTGTGTGTGTGTGTGTGTGTGTGTGTGTGTGTGTGTGTGTGTGTGTGTGTGTGTGTGTCATGCCCAGCGTTGGTTACCATCAAAATGTATCCATCCATCCATTTTCTATTGCACTTACTCTTGCGAGGGTCGCAGGCAGGGCGTAACATTAACCCCTTCATGCACCAATAATGATAACCTGATAACAAGATAAGTAACTGTTGTCCCTGAAAGGGTTAACACCTGCCAACCCGCCAAATGCAGGTAGATTTTATCCATTGAGGTTGACAGTACCACGACCACTTTGGTGTGTTACTTTTCAAATCCAAAAACATGCTGACAAGTCACAATTGAGTCAATGATAAAAAATAAAAAAAATACAACAACAACAAAAAACGCAAAAGGCAAAACCTGTGAGACAGAACTTTCCTTACATGGCAGCATGACCGTGATCCACGGCCATCTTAAAAGCAAGCACGTTGCGGCCGATTCAGTTTCAACGAACAGGGGGGGATATTCATCGGATTCACTTATTTGGCTAGAAAGTAGTTAATGACGTGCCTATGTGGTGGCCATGTTGGTGGGGGCAGCGTTCCCAGCAACGGCTAGGCATGTAAACTGAAAATAAGTCATACTTTGCTCATTTCACAACCAATTTTCATGAGGTTTAGGTTTTTTTTAGTCGATGATATAAGCCTGTGCTGATACACAACAGTTGAAAAGAGACAAATTATCTTATAAATGTAATGTTTTCAGCCATTTAGCTTTTGTTAGGTATTAAAGCCTTTTCTTCTGCTCAGTGCTCGACGGGCGTGGCTGCCGGCGGAAACGTCATCTGCAACATTCTGATTTCTGATCAATGACAGCGTAATAAATTTGCATTTTTGGAGGCAAATTTAATTCGCGATTGCGACATGATTTTGTTGTTGTTGGTGCGCAGAAGTATATGACCACAGTATAAGATCAACTTAAACAATGCAGCATTTGGTAATTCAAGCAAAACAACGTTTTTGGCTTTCCTGGGGCGACATAGTTTATTGGATGCACGCGTTCCCTTCGCCGTGTTATGCACCAGGCTGTTGTCAATGTTTTTTTAAGAGTGTTTATTTAATCTTGGCAGACTCCCACCGAGCTCAGTGTGTGCGTTGTCAGATAAGGCGGGGCCATCTTTGGACATCTTTGAAAGTTTCCCGCCGTGTTTCTACTACCGCTTCGCTCTGCCTCGCCAAGTCATTCCGCTCGCGAGTTGGTGTTTTTCTTTTCCGACGTGTCCTCCTCCCTTTCTCCCACTCGGGCTGCCCTGTGTTTATTCAGGTGTGTACCCTGGATGCGGGGATGTGGAAAAGGTGGTGGATTACTCACTGGAGCATAGAACTGCTGCGCTTTATCAGTGATGGGAGAGAATGGCGATATTAAATGATATCGTTATCGATGCAACAGCATCAGATATCGAAGCCTTGGAGTGGCCAGCCAATTGCAACGGAAACATAGACAAACAACTTATTCACTGTCACATTTACACCTATGGGACAATTTAGAGTCTTTTGTAAACCTAGCATGCGTGTTTTTGGAATGTGGGAGGAAGCCAGCATGCCCCGAGGGCACACAAGCATGGGAGAACATGGAAAGCTGTCAACAGTCAATGCTGGCGATCTAAAAATGTGCAGTGCAAAAGATGAGTTACAACATTTCAACATTTGGTTGCTTCGTTCGTTTTGTTCTGACAAAGAGTCAGAATGCAGTCGAGACTGGAAAGCGAGTGCCAACTACCTTCGAGTTCAAACTAATGGCGATCGGGTTACGCAGTTGAACACGGAAATAGAGCAGCTGCAAGAGAGGTCACCGTGAACGAGTCAATGTTATAACTTGCTGTTGGGTAAGTGAACTGTGTCTCTGCTTTATTAAATACGTTTTACTGACATCTAATTGTTCTGTTGGCATTTCCTTGTGCGTAACTCCGTCTAGTGGATGCATTGTAGATTGCGTCTTATAATGCGGTGCGCCCAATGTATGAAAAAAAATTACAAAATAGGCCATTCATTGAAGACGCGCCTCATAATCCAGTGCGCCTTTTTCTGTGGAAAATACGGCATTCTTATCTGTAGTCTCTGCCAAGATTTTGACGTATAATGTGAACTATTGATGTCCTAGAGGCATATTTTCCCAGTCCAGCTATCTGTGGGGAGTTGCCTCCATGCAAAAGTACAATACAAGCATACTTAACAAGAGCAGTGGACAGCTGAGAGAGCTGGAATGCACGCGCCTCATTACAATATGAGCAAAGGCTACTGTAGTGCAGCTTAATTGGCTCCCAGGCCCGCAGCAGTCCCACCAGGCTTCACCTCCACACGCGGCGAGATGATTGTTCATGTTTAAGAGCTTGCGGCGGGAGGGAATGTTCCACTTCTCACATGTTCTTACCTCCCCTGCGCTCTTGTAAGGGAGTTCAGGGTTATTGAGGCCCTGACGCTGCTGCAACCTGTCGTGAGATTTGGCTGTTTTTGGTTCCTCCTCCGCTCGAGCCACCTGGTTGTTGGTTCTTTCTCTCTTCGCCGCATGTTGACAGTTTGGCTGATCATTACCAGGCTCCGAGGTCGTCTGACGAGCGTTCGTGTGAGGATTCTTCCCGTCTCCGTTAAATCTCAGGGGAAAGCAGTGAGGCACGACCTTAAAAGCGTTCATTAATATCTTGGCTTTTGTTTACATTTGTGCTGCGTCCTCTCCTTCAAGAGGCAACGGCAAGAAAGCTGAAGTGTTTGTACTTTGATTCATATAAAGGAGACATACTTCTTACTTTTTATTCTTTCCACAGGAAGTGTAGCCGCCTCGTTCACGGGTCACACACCTGTTTGCAAACAAACACAGTACCGCTCATCTTCTAGCTAGCAGGGGGTCATGTGTTTCAAAAAAAAACAACATTTCCCAAAAATAAGACAAACATTGATGTTGCAAAAGAAAAGATAGAAGCTCTTGATGTTTCCCATTGAATGGCATTCATGTGCTTTGTCGTCATCATCTGCACCCTGAGCATAACTATAAGTGTGACATGGCCCCGGATGTTTTTAAGCATTGCTGATGATATTTAATGGTTGCCACTTCCATTGCCTTGATAGGACTCTCTATTGGTTCATCGGCTCGTTTTTGCGTCCAAATGATGTGATTTGGATCCTCTGTCTTGTGTCGTACCGCCATATGTCTTATCTTCTGCAACTTTCATATTCGAAACCCGGCAGCAGCCTTAAAAGAACAAAGAAGCAACTGCATCTGTCGTCGAGCACGTAACAGAATGACTGCCCCCCAGTGAGCATCAAACACCTCTGCGAGGAATTCGTCCGGTTCTACCACACCAAACTCGCGCACGTCGAGAATAGAAGACGCTGCTTTGTGCACTGACGACAGTAAAGGGCATCCCCCAAACAGTTCCCATGGAAACATAAAATTGTCCAAAATGGCCGGCGGTTGTTAATTATGTGTTGACGCTTGTTTCCAGGGAGACAGAGGTGGTGAGCGTGTGCTGCAGAAGAAGTGGACCACCTTCCTGAAGGCCCAGCTCCTGTGTTCCCTGCCCGATGACGGTTTCCCTTTCAACATCATCCAGGACATGTTTGTCTTGAAGCCCATGGGAGACAGCTGGGAGAGCACCGTCTTCTACGGCGTTTTCACATCACAGTGGTAAGAGACTTAAGACAGGATAAAGTATTATGAGCTTGGCTGTTTAAAAAAAATAAAAAATACTGTATACTCTACATGGGTGTTACAAAACGTTCTCTAAAAAAAGCACACAGAATACTCTCAACATCTAAAACGTCAAAGAAAAGATCTCCTAATTTAATTCACATTTTAAATCCTTATCCAGTTTAGTAAAAAAATTGAATGCGTTTGTTGCAATGTATTCAGAGTTAAAACTCACTCTTTGCATCGCTGAATTTGTTAAAAGTGGTAGTTACATTATTTTTTAATTGCAAATTCAATTGAAAATTTAGTTACAAATTACAGCATGAGTAAAATGAAACTGGAATTGAATGGGATGAATATTAAATAAAGTAAAAAGTGAAAAAACTATAAAAATGTTTTCAAGAATTTATTTATTTTTTTGGCTTGGAGAGAGGGTTGTGGGGGTGTGGCGTGGGAGGGCCAGTCCACATTTTTTGTAAAAAATATTTATTGGCCCTGTATACCCACTTAATCAATTTTTTTGTGTGTGTGTTCATTTTTTTTCAATGCACTTTTAATAGGCTTCAGTTATTTACACATTTTTGTTATATGCGGGCCGGCGCAATCCCTATCCTCCACGAATAGTGGAGATCCTCTGCACAACTATAAACTGCACAAGTGTCGTTTATTCATCATATTGCACATTTCAGAATTAAGGGACAAACTTGAACATGCCACAGAGGTCTTTGTATCATTATCCAGAACAAAAGCACGAACAACTGACCACTTTTTTTTCTTCCCCCATATCATGTACAACACTACTTCGTCAAGACACTACTCATGTGGCAACACTATTTAAACTTGTAACTGTTGGCAGGTACAAAGGCGCGTCGGGCAGCTCAGCAGTTTGTGCCTTCACCATGGCACAGGTGGAGCGGGCCTTCAGTGGGCGCTACAGGCAGGTCAACAGGGAGACCCAGCAGTGGTACACATACAACCACCCTGCACCAGAACCACGACCCGGAGCGGTGAGTTGCATCCTCTCTTTTTGGATGAATGTGTATTTAATTATCCACCTCTTGTTTCCCGTCCCCCACAGTGTGTGACCAACCACGCCAGGCAAATGGGAATCCAGTCGTCCTTGCACATGCCTGACAAGGTGCTCAACTTTGTCAAGGATCATTTCCTGATGGACAGCGTGATCCGCAGCGCCCCCTTGCTGCTGAAACGCAGCGTGCGCTACACGCAGATTGCCGTTCACAAGATCCAGGGCATGGAGAGGGCCTACGACGTGCTCTTCATCGGAACAGGTTGAACAAAAATAACACAAACCACATCGGAATTTGTGAGGACTATTCCAAACTGTGGCAAAATGTTGATCCATTTTGAACAGTGTTATTTTTACAATTCAAAGTAGTTGCCAGCTGCCTTAATTTAAGAACATATCAGTGGGATGCTTTTGTCAAACTAACCTAAGGATCAAGAATTCTCACACCGTATATTTTGGTCTTGCTAAAAATTAGCCCTGTCTCATTCAACAAAACTGAATGCATCTGCATTCTTTTTTGACCGTGACATGACAGCAGGAGTGTTAAATGCGGTGTTCTCCGTCCAACAAAGTTAATCATGCATCGGGGAGAGAAATTTGGTGTGGGCGATGATAGCGGGAGGGCTCACTCACAGATATATTTTCCGAAAAGTCCATAGTTTACCATGCGGTGGGTTTCAAACCTGCAACCTTTTGTTTTTTCTGTTGTGCCCAGATGACGGAAAGCTGCACAAGGCCATCAACACCAACGACAAGATGCACATCATCGAAGAGATGGTTCTGTTTGCCGACCCGCAGCCCGTGCAACACATCGAACTGGACCCTCAGAGAGTAACTACATCTTACAGAACTTTTTCGATGATAATTTGTGAAAGTCAGAAAGAAAAACAGCAGGAGAGCTAAATTTACCATGCTGCCCGAAGACATCCCCTCCCCTCTGGGGCCATCCTGCCGCGTTTTCTTAAGAGTTATTTGGCCATCTGGAGCAGAGTTTATGATCCTCGCTGGCGTTTTAGCCGCAGCTCAATTTCATTACCTTCCTTTCTTTATGACATAATGGCCTCTCCCGCAGGCCAAAATGGACTCTTATCACAAGATTATGTCATTCTAATAAAGCCAGAGCTACTTTCCCATGTTTTCTGGCCGATGAAAGACAAACAAGATTCGGTCATGTTTGTTTAATATACCACTGGGAAGGACAGCCTGAATATAGACTCCATAGAGTGTGCGTCATAGCTGATAAAATGAGTTGAGGACAATATTGCGTGTATGCGTGGTCACCCCCAATTTAACTACCCTACTGGCGCCAAGCAGGAGAACATCTGGACAGATTTTGTGCTCTATTTACTTAAATTGTTTTTAACTATGTAATTGTTTGGGCGTGAGGCCGCGTGGAGGTATAGCGTTTAAGCATGACTGCCCTGCGGTTCTGAAACTCTGGGTTCTAATATCAGTTTGGGCATTCCATTAGTGGAGTTTGCATGTTTTGCATGTGCTTTTGTGCACTTTCCAAAAAAAAACAAAAAACAAATTAATCAATAAAATAAAATAGAAGTATGAAACTAGGCTATGAGTTCCGTTTCAAACTTCTCAATGGGGTGTTTATGCACACAAAACATACAGCAATATTTCAGTTAAGCACTTTGAAAAGTAGGAAAAGAACAAAACTCATCACATTAAAATTTTGAGTAAGTTGATTGTTATGAAAACATGCACAAAATGAGTTCCTAAACTTAATGCTGGTTTCTTGTTCAGCAGTTTTGTGCCGTCTTTGAAGGGTAATTTCTATGCAAGAGAGCCCTTTGCGCCTCGGTGGTGGGGGTGGATACAGCATGTGGTTATTTTGTTGTTTTCTTCAATCCCTTTGTTATTGGGTTAGGACAATGGATCTTTTACACATGAATTGAAAACTGAAATACATTAAGAGCATGTGTTTTGCACGTCTTTTGTCCATAGTTGAAATCGCATTTTTGTCATGTATCTTGTTAGGAAATTCATGGTCCTATGTGGACTGCACTGATGAAAAATTGGGAACCCCTCCCAGCTTTTAAGTTTGCCCATTCCTGCTCTAAATTATCCCTAGGTGCGAATAAGAAAAGTTGTCAGTCTAGATGGGTCATGTAATTGTTTGAGAACCAGTCCAGAGTCGACTGGGAAAGCCTATACAAAATGGAAGGAGTTGATGTGTGTTTGTGATTTTACAGAAAATGGATAGTTCTGATGAATACCAACATACGCGTTTGGTTCCTCCCTTGTGCAGGGCCTTCTGTTTGTGTCGTCATACTCTGGCCTGGTGGAGGTACCCGTGGCCAATTGCTCCAACTACCCGAGCTGCGGCGAGTGTGTCCTGTCCAGAGACCCTTACTGCGCCTGGACCGGACGCCTTTGTCGGGACGTTAGGATGGCACCGCCTGACAGGTAGGTTGGCAATGTCGGAACCGCAAACATTCTCTACGTGCTCCAAATTGTTATAACACAATGTGCTGTGCAATACTCTGAATAAGATAGAGCATGAATAAAATACAGCACCATAACACAGTGTACCACTCAGGATGAATGCAACCCATTCCAAGGTATTGTTCAATCAACCTCCAATTTGTTCAGATTTTGAAACCTTTTTTTTTCTCTCCATTAGAAATCAGGGATCACTGTGATCATGCCATTAATGAAAGACTTGCGCTAGATGGAAGTGCATCTGCACACAATATGTCACTTAATCTGCAGCTGTGGGTGTTTTTGTGTGTCATGTCCTGTCTCAGCCACTGGCAGCAAGATGTGGAGGAGGCTGACACATCGGCCATTTGTAATAGGACGCTCTCAGTCCCGAGATCTGCCCGACCAGCAACTGCCCGTGAGTGTTTTTTTTTTTTTAGCAAGTGACATTTTGCAACAAAAACACACATACTGCAAAAACGACATATTGATGTTGTGGCTTGTACCCTGAAGCAAACAAGTGGATTGTTAACACTTTTAAATGTATGCTTGCTTTAATTTCATATAAAATCCTTCATTGAGCAAAGCATCATATTTAAGTTACGAATGTTTACTAAAGTGTTTTATTTGTTTTTTAAAAGTAAAAAAATAACGATGAAAATCTCTCTAATAAGTGTTTTTGGCTGAGCATTCCTAATATTCAAGTGGTCCCTTTTTTTCCTTTATTATGCTGTAGAACAGAGGTGTCAAACTCATTTTGGAGTTACACTCAAACTAATATTACTTGTACACAACAAATTGATGGATTTCTAGTTTTGAAATCAGTCAACTCAACTCTTTGTTTCTTGTTTCTTGAATTATTGTTCAAGTGAGTGTAAAATACAAAATGATTGCATTGAAATCTCAATGATATTTCTTGCACAGGACAATTTGACATTTCGGTACAGATTTTAGCAAGGCCCGTGGAAGTTGAGACACATGATCTGCTTTCGCGGGCCACGTAAAATGACATGGCAAGCCAGATCTGGCCTCGGGGCCTTAGGTTTGACACCTTTGTTGTAGAATTATGTAATCGCTAATATTTACTAGTAATTTCCATTTATTTCATTCGGGAAAGAGGATTTGAGATGCATGTGTTTTGAGTTACGGCATGGTTACAGAATGAATTAAACTCGTATCTCAAGGCACCACTGTATAAATATAAAGATTTTTTTTTAAAGATTTTATTTTAAACACAAAATGTTCTGATGAAAAGAAACACATGTTTTTTTTAAACGCTTTACTCAGGGATTAATATAGCATCGATCAAAGAAATCAATTATTAAAGTTTTATTAGTCAAGATTTGCACCGAGGGCAGGATTAAATGTGCCTGAGGGCCGAATTTGGTAAATTTCCCCACATTTATTTACATCACGACACACAAATTTCTTGTCGTTTGTGTGCACTCTTGGGACAGGTGGGTCCCGTTGCCAGCTTATCACAATTCCTCCCAACACATTCCGGGTGTTGCCCTGCAAGCTGCGCTCCAACCTGGCCCGGAGGAAGTGGCGTTACAGCGACGGCGCCAGTCAGTCCCTGTACGCCACGCCCGAGGGCAGCCTGGTGGTGGTGGCGCAGGCCGACAAGACGGAGACCTACGAGTGCTGGTCGGAGGAGGAGAGCTTCCGCCAGCTGCTGGCCAACTACTGCGTGAGAGCGGAACCCCGGCAGGAGAGCACCACGACGGCGGTGGGCCACTCGCGCACGCCGCACGTGAGGCTCGAGGAGGTCATGATCCTTCCTGGCGAGTCTCGCTCGGAGCAGATCCACACAAAGACCTACTGGAACGAGCTCATTGTGGTGTGCGCGCTGCTCGCCTTCTCCCTCGTTGTCTTCTCCTTGTTCGTCATCTACCGCAACCGCGACCACATGAAGTCCATGCTCAAGCAGGGCGAGCGCGCCAGTATGCAGCAGAAGAAGCCCAGGATAGCCAGCAAGCCCACAGAGAGCCTACCGCTCAACGGCAACACCATCCCCGTGTCCACATCGGACCACAAGGGCTACCAGACGCTCAACGACAACTACATCTGCAGCACGCCCACCAGGGAGTCCTCGCCGGAGAGCAAGAGCTTCTCCGACGCTTCCGACGGCCGGCCGCTCAACGTCAAGGAGAGCCACGTGGAGTACTCGCCCACTTGTCCCCGGCCCAGAGTGCGGTTAGGCTCGGAGATTAAAGACTCCATCGTGTGAGACCATCACTGGCGGCTTTTTATTTTGCTCATTGTCTTTGCTTTCAAGCTGCACGTGGGATGGGAAGAGCAGCTCCAGCAAGGGTTGAGGACTTGGCAGCTGCTCTCCACTAGTTTTAGTCATTTCCTCATGTCCACTAATTGCATCCAATATGCGTGCGCAGAGCGGCAAAGCAAGACAGAAGACGCTCGCTCAGCATTTATGTCTTCAAGTCAATTGTCCTTAGACGTCTACTGCCCCCGGCCGCACAAAAGCCACCAAATTCAGGTTCAAGAATGACAACAACAAAAAAGCATTCTCACGAACAGTGTGTGGATGATGACCGACGATGAGACTGTAAGACATCGTATCAAATCAAAGGCGTGGTGACATGGGCAGCAAACAAGCTGACGTGTACCTTCCTGAATGTATGGCCAGAACAGAGAATTCCATTCATGCCACGGAACGTCGGATGGCGAGCGTCAACGCGGAATCGTACAGGTACTACGATGAGTATGAAATATGGGAGAATGAAGCGGGGGTACATGCACACTGATCTCATTTTTCCTCCCTTGATCCAAGCCAGGAAAGACCTCCTTTTTTGGGATGCCACTGAACGATTAGCCTGAGCGATTAGCCTGCGGTGTCTTTTCAGGAAACAACAACCGTAAATGTTTCACCTTTTCAATTCTTTACGCGTTTATGCAATTGTTTATCTTGTGGTGAACACTGAGATGGGTCAATCCACTGGCTCCGTGATTGTGACGCGAAACAACAAGAGCCAATGAGAAAGCTCGCTGATGCTAATGCTAATGCTGGAGCTGGTGCCTGACACAAATAGAGGAGCAAATGGTCATGTTGAGTCTTTGGAGAACTTGTCTGAGACATCATCCAACACTATTAACATGACAAGGAAACAAGTAGAAGAGTTATCAACCACAATATACTCTATAGTGACTAGACCCTTGGGCTGTGTTCGGAATCATTCGCAAATTTCCCTACTCCCAAATAAAAGTAAAGGAATTTCTATATGATGGACTACAGTGAATATGAACCATATTCCTATAGTATAAACTCCACACCGGAAGGCCCAGAACTGAAAATAATTTTTGGAACACCACTGGGGCTTTTTACGTCAATTGCTGTCGCATAATTAGCCAGTTAGCCAGCCATTGGACCTTCAGTAACAAATATTGAACTCATTTATTAAATGTTATTGTTTTGAGCTGAGTGTATTTTACAAAATGAATACAAACAAAGCACTGTATGTCCATTTATCGTTTTGTATTGTATGCGTTTATTTTTTTCATCGGTGGAAATCCCTCACGATATGTTTGAACAGCACAATAAAACAACCATCTCTATTGTGGCTAGCCTGATTCCGAACACAGCCTCAACCAGTCCTCTATTTTTTCGTTGTGTTTTTTTCTGGTCTTGTTGGGTGCCCCGTGGCACCATGATGCCTTTCACAGTTCAGCCTTGGCACTGTGACAGACATTGTTAACGTGTGGAGAGTGTGCTGTGAGGATCATCTTGAGTAACACTCTACATGAAGATGAGGAAGAACACACTTTTGGATTTTCTTGTCATGTGTAAAAGTCGGTTCGTGTATACCCCGCTTTACTTAACAGAAAGCCAAGGAGTTTAAAAAAATAAATACATTTTAAAAAAAATCTTCAGGGTCGCACTGAACCATCCTATGTTCTGTGCCAAAAAAAAAAAAGCAATTAACTTGCAGTAGTGCCATTGTGTTGTGATGACCTCTCCCACCTTCTTCATTTTAGGATCACAAAGAGCACACAGAGGCTTTTGTTAAAGGCACTCAAGTACATTGTGTTCAGTGGAGTTTTTATACGAATTTTAAAAAAAAAACAGTTGGTTGCAGACCACTTAGGTAGACACAAACCAGCAAATCTACACGGCTCTCCCTTACTCTCTGCTTCTCTTACTACAACAATGTATTCAACTGTGTAGACCACAAAAAAAAAGTCAAAACTAAAATAGAATCTTTGTTAGCTAGCAGGTACAGTCATTTTAAAAAATCAGGATTGTTTTTCCTGGTCACGTCACATGTTTTTTATGGTCACTTGTTGCTATAGCCAGGACCTAAAAATGAGCCCAGTGAAAAAGCCTGAATTCCGGTTCCTGACGCTTCTTCATGTCCTTTACTCCACATTAGGTCACCATTGAATGTGACTGCCATATTGGTCCTATATATCCAAATTTTGATCCAATTAAAATGTTATATTTCATAAGTTTTTGAATTTTAAAAATTCTGTTTATCAGACTGACAACAAATGACTTGCAGCAGCCATTCACAGAAAAGGATGGGGAGATATGGCAGAAAACAGGAAGTCATCAGACGCATACTGAGGACCTGTTTCCAGAATCTTGAGTTTATTCACAATTTAGTCACTTCTGAGTATAAAATATTAAATTAGCCTTCTGCTGGATTCAGTTTGGCACTGTCACAGGTCAAAGAAAAACCTGTATCTTCAAAGTTTTGATTAGCTTTACTCTCGGTAATATTTTATTTCCATGTTCATGTTTCGGATACTGACCTACCGCAAAGAAAGGACAGGGAAAGTTGGCAGAATACGGAAGGTTAGTCTTAAATAGATGAGATGATGAAACTAGTCTTTTGACACCGATTTGTTTCTTTGTTGCAATCCTAATATTTTTTTTTTCTTGCATGTTCATGTTTTGGATCATTTATATTCACTTGGAATTTTGGAAAGACTCAGCTGCCCCGCATAAAGCAGAGAACATGAGATCAGTCAGATGGGAAATATTAAAGATCAAGTCGTTCTTATTTATTTTTTTTGATGGGAGACCATCTGAATGTTCTGAACTCCTGCTTTCTGCCATCGCCGTCTTGAGCAGAATAACCCCGTGATTGGACTCTAGCGCAGATGGAGCTCAACCTCCCCATAGTTGACATCATGTTCCACTAGCACATCCTTTTTAGAAGGCAAATTTTAAAAATTGATCAACTTTCTTATCGATTAATAGGTCGATTATTTTGCCAAAACCTACTTTGACAAATGTAATAGTTTGAGGGGTGGATGTAAAGATGATCTCAATATGAGCCCCCCCCCCCACCCCAGGTTTCTGTATGCACATCCCCCATCATCATTGGAGTCCATGTGAAAGCACAAATAATCAAAGGTGTTTGTACAGAATGACAATTTCCATATTAAAATGCAACTACTGAGAAAAAAAAAACAGGGACCATCGTGAACATTCTGTGTACACTATTGAGACTTAAGACTTTTCCCAAAGATGTAAGAAACTCATAGATAATAACATCACTAACTCCATACAATGTCTTGGAATATATGTTATAGAAGCACCACACCACTGAAATCTAAACTCACCATATCTGTTTCAGCAGAAAACCTTTCAAACACAGAGTGACCGACAACTGGCTCGATTCCGTCACATCTAGTTTCTACAAAATTAATGCACAGCGTAAAGCGCAAAAAGTGGTCTGTTTATTTTTTGGATTTGATTATATCCACTGACTGTTCTTAGTATTGTGTGCGTGTGTGAGTTTCTAAGGGATCTTGTGTAATCAGTGTTGTAGAGATAAAACTGAACTGTTTGCTCCCCAGAAATATTTTGCTGCCACAATAGGTTACTACTAATGAGTACACTCATGTTTGTGGATCAAGCATATTAAAGCAGGAATGGTATCTAGTTTTCATGTTTGTTTTTAGTAAAAGAGGACAAAGCAATGGCAATTACATATCACTCGCATTGGGCACAATTTGGCAAATGTTATATTATTTCCCAAAAATGTATATTAACAGTCAGTGGGTGTTATTTTTACCAATTATTTGCCTATCTATCTAAAGTATTGAAATGGCTTACTCTCTTTGATGATGCAATGTTAATGGTTGAACAAACGTGCTGTTTTGGGGGGGTCTGCTGAGAAGCGATGATTTTGGATTTACAAGGTTTCTGCCCGCCACTAGTGAGAAATAGGCTACTTAGCCGCGAGCAGTGCTGGAAACGGTGCAGTCCCTATAACTTTAAATGTGCCAAAAATGTGTAAATTGGAACTAAACATGCTGCTAATTAAGATTTTATTATTTCTAGAGCTGGCCAAGCACAAAAATGAACGGCTGTAAGCTAACTGAGAAACTCTATTAAATATACCCTTAGATATTAATTTACTGACCTGTGAAAAGTCTACAATCCTGATACTGAGGCCTTACGGTAATACTAGCTGCTAGCTAGTTAGCTTAGCTTGCAGAAACCACGATACTACAGTTTATAAACATGACTTAAAGCATCACCTGTGTCAATTTGGCCTCAACGTAAATTACTTTAATGTCGTAAAGATGAGTATGGGTGAATTGGGCTTAAACCTGCTGCTTGTTAGATTTGACTACCGTACTCTAACCCTAAGGGATCTTATACTTGAGCTAACATAACTGTTTATAGCTGCCATTTTCAAGCTACAGTATATGCTCACACGAGCCACTAGTTAATTTAACTTAGTAATGCCCCTGACACTGCCTCTCATATAGGTGACACTATAGTTTAAAACGTTAAGTTAGACATATGTAAAATGTGCCTGAACTCGCTCAAAGTTAAATATTGTTACTTCTAGAGTGAGCCAAGCGAGCACTATTTGTGTGAAGCTAACAGCTGAGCATGTTTTACGGTGCAAATTTACACATGAGTTATTTATTTGGGCTATGTGTGTGTAGGTAAAACTGAGAAACCCTAAAAACACCTTCACGGGCAAATAAAGTAACGTGTAAAGTGGAAATGAGAATACTATTAACAAGCCTACCCTTTGAATGAATTAAAGAAAATCACCGCTTCAAAAGCGATCAGACGCTGTCGGAATGTCTATTAAATTGGGCTGAAAGAGTCTCGCTAAACTCCAGCTGCTGACGTCAGTGCGTTCGTCCGCAATGTGCTCAAGTGCTTTACTGGACTTTGTTTTAACCGCACCCAAAAAATAGGGACAACTGA